>NC_081772.1:14394324-15058896 GCF_963082965.1 Carassius carassius | reverse complement strand
AGGACACCGAGAATCAAACACTAATCTAATAATCATTTAGAGCAGGTGTAACGACTGCATAGACTGCACTCACAAAAGGGCTTTCACACTTGAACAAGTTAACAGTGTCCTGGGTTATCTTTCTTCACGTTTCACAATGCTACTAATTGACCACAGAATAACAATTAATTCTGGATATTTATAAACTGATGTTTGACACAGCACACTAGGGGTGTGCAATAATGACAAATGATATCTCGAAATTTTTTGGAATTTTGTTGATAACGATGGTTAGACAATGTTTTGCTGAGAGGTTTATTGTGCTGGTACCTTAGCAGGTTTAGGACTGCTTTTGATATTCTTCATATTCTACGCTGTGCAGGAGTAACATAAATCAACTTTTACGTTTACATAGATTTTTACCTTTATAAGGCCATTTTTTTTCAAACCTTATTAAATGTATACATTATCCTTTGTGTCAAATTTAATCAATGAATTAAAATAGTAAGACACTATGGGGCTGTTACCAATCAAAGGAAATCAGTATCAACAAAATATTTGTGTTTGCAATGCAGAGGTGGCACAGAAGCTGCATCTGAGAAGCACAAGAATGTGTAATGCAGGACATGGATGCATTTAATCTGCAGTTACAAATGCATAAATAATGTTTCGATGCATTGTTTTTTTTTTTTTTTTTTAATACTGATTTGAAATTTTTTGGCACACACCTCTACTGCACACTCTGGGTTAATGGTCTTATTTGCTCTTTTTGGAGTATCTGTGGTATTTATTTGATACATTTTCCATGAAAAATGCTTGGATAAGGATCATCCGTTAATGTTCTTTAACATCTTTTCTAGTCTTTTCCACTAAGTCAGGGTGACGGAGGATATGAGACGTTCTGAAGTAACAACCAATGCGTGCTTGTGCGTCACATGACGCCCTTCTCTGATTAGAAGCTGTTTGCTGGGATCCCCTGGACTCCCGGTACCTGTGACGATGATCTTGGGAATGTCCAGAATGGTGCCATGTGATGCTGTTTTACGGTGACCTCGCTTAAATTGTGGACGTGCTGCAAAAACACACATACAGACACGCGCATGTAGCGACGAACACAGGCATGCAGACAATGTATGTACTGAGACAGAGAGAGACAGTAGTGCAGCCAGCAAAGCAGACTGGGTAAGGGATGTTGCTCCATTCTTCAGCTACATTAGAACATACATGCAACACACATACACAAAACACATACATCCGTGCAGAGGCAGGAAGCCTGCTGGAATGAGTGACTGCATAAGGACAGATCAAAGGATGAATGGAGATGCCATACAGCTCTTTGTGTCTGATGTGCGTTTGGGCGCACTGGCTGAGGTCAGCAGAACACTAGGTACTAGTGTATGCACTATTCAGCCAGTGTAAATACAGAAACGTGAGGTCAATGTCTATAAAAGGGACACTGTTAGTGGTGTGTGTTCTTTATTAACATGTCAACCTGAGGACAAAATTGGTAACAGGAATAGAAAGGTGTGGAGTTTACAAATACATCAATATTTGTGTCTACTGCAAAAGAGAGAGAGAAAAAAACTCCACATTAATGAATCTAAATAAAACGGAGTTCTATGTATGAAATATAAATGGTCACAGTCTCTAAATGAATTTCTGGGAAGATAAGAAAATTCAGCACTGAGGAGTCAAGTTACCTGCGGGAGCAAAGGGCAATCTGTGCTCCAGTTCGGAGAGATCGGTGCTCATTCGTTTGCTGTCGGAGGAAGCCAGAAATTGCGGCCTGCCAGAAAGACTCTCTACACTGCCCCCTCTGGAGAGAGGGGGACCAGGTCTTAATGGGTCGCCCTGAAACATACACAAATATAAATTCCATTTTTGAGCTTTCTTAGAGGACACTGTCTTTGTCTGGTAATGTAGACTACAGATCTGTTACCTTTTGTTTATATGGAAACTTGATGGTGTCGTTGCTGCCAGGGGAGTTGGTGCGCTCCATGTTGATATCGTTCCTGTTGCTGGTACATGTGTAGTCTAAATATGAGCCTGGATAAGAGAGATGTGTTATTTAAATTTACAAACTTTATGTGTGACTTCAGTACCCTTGTAAAATTATCCAAAAATTAAAAAACTTTCCTATAGGTTTCAACGGTAACAACATAAACAAACATTTACTGCGCATGCGCGCTTTTGTGGCCCTAACTTAACTTCCGGTAGACTTCCAAATAGAATCAATAACAACAGCCAAGTCCCTCTAGAGTAGATATTTTTTTTGATAACAAACAAAATATGTTTGCTGCGTAAATCAGGTGGACTTAATGAAAATGCAAATTAATTATTTCCGAGCAGGAGATGCATAAAGCGCGAGAAATAGAGGTTTCCCCAGTAACAGCTGTAAACAAAGCAGAGCTAGGCTCACAAACGCTGCTTTATCAGGCATATAACATGCAAGTCTTCCTTCAGAAATAATGATATAAAAATACCCGTGCCTCGTTTTGATATTTAAACATATAAATGTAAGGAATTATTATTATTAAACGTGCAGTACGTAACGTTACTCATGTTTATTCAACGAAGCTTTTTTGAAAATCGATCCGTTTTAAAATCGTGGCAAGTCTCCAAAAATAAATAAATGTATGGGAAACACATCCCGAAGCACAACCACCTGAGCCCAACTTCAGTCTACTCATCACCTTGACTTTAACTGTGTTTGTAGAAGGCACTGCAGCCAGACCGATATACACAACACAGACCGGAAGTTAATTTAGGGCCAGGCGCGTGCACCCGATGAAACCGTCTATATACGCTGTAGTTAAAAAGTTTCATGGCAGTAAGATGTTTTTTTTTTATTTTGTTTAAAGTAGTCTCTCATGCTTAATTTGACAAAAAAGAACAAAATACTATGAAATATTATTACAATTTAAAATAACTTTCTATTTTAATATATTGAAGAATTTATTTAAGCAGCCATTATTCTAGTCTTTTAGTGTCACACTGACCTTCAGAAATCATTCTAAAATGCTAATTTGGTGCTCTAGAAATATCGGAAAATAGTTGTAATGCTTAATATTTCTGTAGAAACTGATACGCTTTTCAGAATTCTTTGAATACAAAAAAAAAAAAACAGCATTCATTTGAAATAAAAATCTTTTAGAAAAGCTTTTACTGTCACTTTTGATCTATTTGTTATAATCCTTGTTAAATATATGTATTTTCAAACATAAAATCTTACTGACCTCAGACTTTTGACCGATAGTCTAACAGTATGGAAGAATTTAGTCAAAGCATCTAAACCATTCGTTTTCTCAACCGCACCATCAGAAAATTATTTGAAATCAAAATCAAATCAAATTAAATATCCATTAACAAGTATCTATTATTCAAGCCTATTGTGCTATTCCGTACCTGTGCTGGCAGCAGAGTTACTCTGGCCTTCATCTGAATACTGATAAGGGTACTGAAGAGGCTCTTCTGATCCTGGGAAATACTAGAGGGGGAGAGAGGGATCAGACTGAAGAGGCAGAATAGACAGCCAGGAACATTGGGATGATTTGCCAAGCATGCTGCCGGTGTGGTGTTACCCTCATAAGGTGGCTCATAATCTTCACTATCTCCTCCATGGAAGGCCGCTGCGATGGGTCTTTGGACCAGCAACGAGTCATCAAACTCTCTAAGGGCTTCGGTAGGTTCTTAATGAGAGGTGGACGCGTGCCTACAGAAAAAAAGATGATTAAAGCTTGAATAAAAAGAGTCTTAAGCCTGGTTCACACGGGACGATTTTAAAATTGTCGGCCGATTTTCCAAACCTGAGAGACCCAACACACGGCGATAAAATATCACGGGTCTAACAGTTTTGGTCGTACAGTGTGTGGTGTGCAGCCACACGGCAAAATCAACACATCACACACGAACCGATTTGATTCCCAAGCACTCCCTGGTCAGACGGGAAATCTCGCAAAATCCCTTGAGATCAAACGTGATTTCAGAGTAAACAATCATGGCGGACGAAGAGGATGCAGTGGCCATAGTTTGTGCTTTGTTTGTAACCGAACAAAAACATAAGAAAAACAAGAAAAGGCAATGGTCAAAGAAATGGAGACAAAGTCCTCCATCTCCGACGTCCGCCGGACTTTCTGGTGCGCCATGCCGCCGGCTGTTTTGATTTTGTTTCCCGGTACTTCCTCGCCGCCTCGTCACCTCGCTTTCTGATTGGCTACACGCCACAGTCCACAGGCTGCGTGATCGTTTGTCCTCGGGGGACACCACACACGAGAAGAAATTGGGCCAAATAAATCCAACATGTTGGATATCCCCGATTTGAGATCGAAGCAGTCCCGACGTCCTTCCGAGCAGAGGAGAGCAGTCTTAACACACCACACACGGCAGGAATATGTGATCAGATTATTTTACGATAATTGGAGCATCCTTAAGATTGTCGGAAGGTGTCAATCGGGGCTAAAATTGGCCTAATTATCCTGCCGTGTGAACCAGGCTTTAGATGGGGCACAAACAAGCAAACGTGAAACTTACCACGGTGCACAGCCCACATGATGCGGAAAGCAGGGCCTCCGATTTCATCAAAGGGCTTCCGGCGTGTGATCACCTCCCAGAGAATAATACCCCAACTGAACACGTCACACTTCTCACTGTAGTTACTGCCTGCAGCACACACATACAGACAGCAATTACCTTCACATGCTCATAATTTCCTGATTAAGATCCACATTCTAGTTTCCTTTATTCTGAAAAAGACATTAACATGCTCCACAGCTATTGGGTATTCCTGTAATTACCAAACTATAAAAAAGTTTTTAAATGTTTCTGTGAAAGAAAATTATTATTTCTACATTAACATTTTTACAGTGCTTAAATAAGGACGCATAACAAGGATAAAACGTGGCAGTCAAGATATTTATAATGTTACAAAAATTTAATGCTAATAAATGCCCTTTGATAAATAAATTTCCTTTACATTAATTTAACATTTAATTTTAACATAATTATAGATGTTAAATACAATAAAACATAGACCTAAATAAACTTTTTTCAAGGGGTCTGGCTCCTCTGGTATTATTCTTGGTATGGTTGACAATTACATTAAGCTGCCCAACAAAACATTGATGCAAATGGTAACATGCAACATAAAGAGTCAAAGCTATTTCCCACAAGCTCATTTTCTGCCATCCAGGGTGGGGGAGCCCTTTTTGAACAGATGAGCTAATTTCCTCTCATGCTGCCCCAGAGAACCTTAATTGCTGCTCTTATTATTCTTAAATTACAGTGCCTCGTGCTAGTATGTCTTTACACTGCCTTACCCTGCTCTTCTGATAATACTGTTGTCAGTGTGGCAAATGAGCTCTGCTGAGTCTCCTCAGCTGGCATCGCTAGTGGAGTAATAACAAGGGATTTCTGCTCCTCCCCAAACAAACAAGACAACAACTTGCTCCTAATTGTTTCCTCCGACCCCCCAGACAGCTGAGTACCCCTGAACGTGTTTTGGTAAAATTGAAACCCATTACTGGTTGATTGCGAATGCATGCATTAAATTATAATGATTTCATCCATCATCTAGACAAGGAACATCTACCAAGCCTGATTTGGGGGAAATATTTGTATGAGTGATAGTGAAGAGTGAAATGGCCTATGAGAAGTCAATTCATGAGAAACAGGAAAAAGGTTAAAAGAAAGAACAGCAAGTAAGTTTTGGCATAAAAACAACAAAAAAAAACAGCCTATTTATAAGCCAATGGCTGTACATAAATGAAAAAAAGTTCTTGGCCAGTTCCTGAAACTTGCCTTCAAACACCTCTGGGGCCATCCAGGCTGCGCTTCCCTTGTTATTAGTCATGTGTGTCTGGATGTCACATGCTGTCCCAAAGTCACAGATCTTCAGCACTGTACCTCCAGCAACCAGGAGAAGACTAGGAGCAAAACAATACAAAAGATATAAGCAGAGACATCTCCGAGAAGAATAAAAACATCTAGCGAAATCAATGGTTTCTGCAGGATTTTGAAGCTCAAATTTTAGACTTTTTAAGACCTGCACAAATAAAATTAATAGCATATGATTGGGGTAGTGCAAAGTCTATAGTACCATATTAAACAGCAAAATTACAAAAAAAAAAAAAAAAAAAAAGTTGTATAAAATTACAAACTTTATATTTCAGCCTTTAAACCATTTTAAAGAAGATAAATGAGTGACAAAATATTTCCAACATTTGAACAATTAATACATAAATTTAATATTGATAACAAGGACTTTTTTAAATACTTGCAAATTTGCAACTTTACTAAAGCAACATTTCCCTCTTTTCCAAATCAGCCTGAAGTATGTCCTATGAACAATGTATTATTGAACAACCCACTCAAAAAAGGGTCTATTTCTAGAATATATAATTACCTTTCACAAATAGATTGTACAACTACACTTGACTATATAAAGGATGCTTGGAGTGAAGACTTAGGAATAAACATCACAGACGACCAATGGATCGAAGCTCAAGAGCGGGTCCACTCCTCTTCAGTTTGTATCAGACACGGTCTGCTGCAGTTTAAAATCCTGCACCGATTGCACCTTTCCAAACAAAGACTGTCCAGGATATTTCCAGGAGTGGACGCCTCTTGTGAACGTTGTGGCTATGCCCCTGCTTCATTGGCACATACATTTTGGAACTGTCCCCACATTACCCTCTATTGGTCTAAAATAATTGAGACTTTGTCAACAATTTTTAATGTTAGACTTCCAGCAGATCCAGTAATGTCACTATTTGGTGTTGTACCTATAGAAATACATTTGAACAGCTCACAAATTAATGTTTTGTGACGCTGCTAGCCAGACGTCTAATTTTACTAAACTGGAAAAATAAAATTCCTCCTACTAATCAAAACCTTCTTAGATGCGTAATGCAATATTTACAATTGGAAAAAAATAAATATTCTTTAAGGAATATAGAAAAAACATTTTACTCAATTTGGCAACCTTTTATTAATTATTATAACAAGTAAATTTGGACGACCCTCCTATTGCCTGATTTGATATTTTTTTTATTCTTGAATACTTCAAGTGCGTGCAGGAATTTTGCTTTGTGTGTTTTTTTTGTTTTTTTTTCTGTTTACATTCATACATATACACATTTTATACATGTAAGTGATTTGTATAAAACTGTTGGAAAATGGTAATAAAGACAACTGAAGAATAATAAAAAAAAAGAAGATGAATGAGTAAGAAATATTATTACATTAATTGAAACCATTTTTTTCTAGAAGTGTCCACCATCATTTGAGTCACATTCCTGCATTTGGGCTGTTACCTAGCAAATTAAATCAGTATCAGCAAAACTGATCTTTGCAATGCAAAGGAAACAGAGGCTGCATTAGAAATGTAATTTAGATGCATTTACACACTGTTTAATGAAGCTCTGAGGGACATTACATACTTTAACCTGCAATTATAAATAATTGACTAATGATTTAATATTTTAAACATAAAACATTGAAAACTGATGTTTGAAATTATAAAAAAAATGAAAAGGTACCATAAATGTGAAATTTAAACTGCCAGTAGGTGGCAAATAGTCACTGTTAAGTAAGTCATTGTGATTGAACTGAATTATTTAAATGGTTGATTCATTCAGGAATAAAACAAACATCATGTTGCTTAGAGACGCAAACACTGCTGTTGCTGTTTGGAATGATTTTTGTTGAAGAAATAGAGCAAAAACAGGAAATAAGGTGTCTAAAACATAAGACTCTTATTATTAACTTGTTTATTGAAATGTTGTATAAAATCAATATCACATTTGTAATCATGCTTGCTTTTGGAAATAAAATGGCACTCCTCTTGTGATATTAACTACAACCCGAATTCCGGAAAATTGGGACGTTTTTTAAATTTTAATAAAATGAAAACTAAAAGACTTTCAAATCACATGAGCCAATATTTTATTCACAATAGAACATAGATAACATAGCAAATGTTTAAACTGAGAAAGTTTAAATTTTATGCACAAAATGAGCTTATTTCAATTTTGATTTCTGCTACAGGTCTCAAAATAGTTGGGACGGGGCATGTTTACCATGGCGTAGCATCTCCTTTTCTTTTCAAAACAGTTTGAAGACGTCTGGGCATTGAGGCTATGAGTTGCTGGAGTTTTGCTGTTGGAATTTGGTCCCATTCTTGCCTTATATAGATTTCCAGCTGCTGAAGAGTTCGTGGTCGTCTTTGACGTATTTTTCGTTTAATGATGCCCCAAATGTTCTCTATAGGTGAAAGATCTGGACTGCAGGCAGGCCAGGTTAGCACCCGGACTCTTCTACGACGAAGCCATGCTGTTGTTATAGCTGTAGTATGTGGTTTTGCATTGTCCTGCTGAAATAAACAAGGCCTTCCCTGAAATAGACGTTGTTTGGAGGGAAGCATATGTTGCTCTAAAACCTTTATATACCTTTCAGCATTCACAGAGCCTTCCAAAACATGCAAGCTGCCCATACCGTATGCACTTATGCACCCCCATACCATCAGAGATGCTGGCTTTTGAACTGAACGCTGATAACATGCTGGAAGGTCTCCCTCCTCTTTAGCCCGGAGGACACGGCGTACGTGATTTCCAACAAGAATGTCAAATTTGGACTCGTCTGACCATAAAACACTATTCCACTTTGAAATAGTCCATTTTAAATGAGCCTTGGCCCACAGGACACGACGGCGCTTCTGGACCATGTTCACATATGGCTTCCTTTTTGCATGATAGAGCTTTAGTTGGCAATCTGCTGATGGCACGGCGGATTGTGTTTACCGACAGTGGTTTCTGAAAGTATTCCTGGGCCCATTTAGTAATGTCATTGACACAATCATGCCGATGAGTGATGCAGTGTCGTCTGAGAGCCCGAAGACCACGGGCATCCAATAAAGGTCTCCGGCCTTGTCCCTTACGCACAGAGATTTCTCCAGTTTCTCTGAATCTTTTGATGATGTTATGCACTGTAGATGATGAGATTTGCAAAGCCTTTGCAATTTGACTTTGAGGAACATTGTTTTTAAAGTTTTCCACAATTTTTTTACGCAGTTTTTGAAAGATTGGAGAGCCTCTGCCCATCTTTACTTCTGAGAGACTCTGCTTCTCTAAGACAAAGCTTTTATAGCTAATCATGTTACAGACCTGATATCAATTAACTTAATTAATCACTAGATGTTCTCCCAGCTGAATCTTTTCAAAACTGCTTGCTTTTTTAGCCATTTGTTGCCCCCGTGCCAACTTTTTTGAGACCTGTAGCAGGCATTAAATTTTAAATGAGCTAATTAAGTGGATAAAAGTGTAAAATTTCTCAGTTTAAACATTTGCTACGTTATCTATGTTCTGTTGTGAATAAAATATTGGCTCATGTGATTTGAAATTCCTTTAGTTTTCATTTTATTAAAATTTAAAAAACGTCCCAACTTTTCCGGAATTCGGGTTGTATATGAAATTATATAAATATATATATATATTCTGCCCTATATCTTGAATTGTATGATCATTCTAAATGCATTTTAAAAGACTGATTCATGCAATGAAGAATGCATTCTAAATGCTCATGTGCACTATTCTAACCTACTAGACTTCACCACGTAATGTATGCGCGCACTCTTTAGGTGTGTTTTGTTTGCTTTTCGCTATATGATCGATAATATCAAATCGCACATCATTAAAACAACAGTTAAGATATTACTGGACAACCCTATACTGTTTAGATTTGTATAATGCATTGTCTTCTTATCGATCCTCCAGTTCACATTTAAAGCTCTGCGTGTTTGCAGGATAAAAACATGGGTTTGATTTTTGCATTGGTCTGAACTCTGAACAAAACAACAGTTGTACTAAAATTAAACATTCATTCTCTTCCAGCAAGTGGAGGGTTTGGTAGAAATATAACTGTTTCCCCTGTAATGGCAGAATGCAAAGCCGTTTCATTTCATGAAATCATAGCCTTTAAGTTTAATTGTCCACCAACAGTTTGGACACACCTTCTCATTCAAAGAGTTTTCTTTATTTTCATGACTATGAAAATTGTAGAGTCACACTGAAAACTATGAATTAACACATGTGGAATTATATACATAACAAAAAAGTGTGAAACAACTGAAAATATGTCATATTCTAGGTTCTTCAAAGTAGCCACCTTTTGCTTTGATTACTGCTTTGCACACTCTTGGCATTCTCTTGATGAGCTTCAAGAGGGAGTCACCTGAAATGGTTTTCACTTCACAGGTGTGCCCTGTCAGGTTTAATAAGTGTGATTTCTTGCCTTATAAATGGGGTTGGAACCATCAGTTGTGTTGTGCAGAAGTCAGGTGGATACACAGCTGATAGTCCTACTGAATAGACTGTTAGAATTTGTATTATGGCAAGAAAAAAGCAGCTAAGTACAGGAAAACAAGTGGCCATCATGACTTTAAGAAATGAAGGTCAGTCAGTCCGAAAAATTGGAAAAACTTTGAAAGTGTCCCCAAGTGCAGTCACAAAAACCATCAAGCGCTACAAAGAAACTGACTCACATGCGGACCCGCCCCAGGAAAGGAAGACCAAGAGTCACCTCTGCTGCGGAGGATAAGTTAATCCGAGTCACCAGCCTCAGAAATCGCAGGTTAACAGCAGCTCAGATTAGAGACCAGGTCAATGGCACACGGAGTTCTAGCAGCAGACACATCTCTAGAACAACTGTTAAGAGGAGACTGTGTGAATCAGGCCTTCTTGGTAGAATATCTGCTAGGAAACCACTGCTAAAGAAAGGCAACAAGCAGAAGAGACTTGTTTGGGCTAAAGAACACAAGGAATGGACATTAGACCAGTGGAAATCTGTGCTTTGGTCTGGTGAGTCCAAATTTGAGATCTTTGGTTCCAACCACCGTGTCTTTGTGCGACGCAGAAAAGGTGAACGGATTGACTCTACATGCCTGGTTCCCACCGTGAAGCATGGAGGAGGAGGTGTGATTGTGTGGGGGTGCTTTGCTGGTGACACTGTTGGGGATTTATTCAAAATTGAAGGCATACTGAACCAGCATGGCAACCACAGCATCTTGCAGCGGCATGCTATTGCATCCGGTTTGCATTTAGTTGGACCATTTATTTTTCAACAGGACAATGACCCCAAACACACCTCCAGGCTGTGTAAGGGCTATTTGACCAAGAAGGAGAGTGATGGGGTGCTGCGCCAGATGACCTGGCCTCCACAGTCACCGGACCTGAACCCAATCGAGATGGTTTGGGGTGAGCTGGACCGCAGACAGAAGGCAAAAGGGCCAACAAGTGCTAAGCATCTCGGGGAACTCCTTCAAGACTGTTGGAAGACCATTTCAGGTGACTACCTCTTGAAGCTCATCAAGAGAATGACAAGAGTGTGCAAAGCAGTAATCAAAGCAAAAGGTGGCTACTTTGAAGAACCTAGAATGACATATTTTCAGTTGTTTCACACTTTTTTTTGTTATGTATATAATTCCACATGTGTTAATTCATAGTTTTGATGCCTTCAGTGTGAATCTACAATTTGCATAGTCATGAAAATAAACAAAACTCTTTGAATGAGGTGTGTCCAAACTTTTGGTCTGTACTGTATATTGAACATATATTTTTTGGTAATTTATTTCTCTCTTATTCCTGTGATTTTCAGCAGTTATTACTCTAATCATTAGCATCACAGGATTTTGTGTTCAAGAAACTTTTTTTAAAATCTTTTTTCAGTTGACTAGAACGATTGAAAGAACAGCAATTATTTGGAATAAATCTATTGTAACATTATAATTGTCTTTACGGTCACTTTTGATCAACTGAATGCATCCTTGGTAAACAAAAGTACTGATTTAAATATATAAATAAATTATTCAGACCCCAAAATGTTTGAACAATAGTATATGTCTTAAGGGTTAAAGAGAAGAGAAAGTAGAAAGGTGTGTTTGTGCCTTGATTCTTAATCAACAGTTTTAGCTTGAGAACAGACATTAAGCACATATTTTTAAAGTACACTTCAACTGAAACTGCTGCAATATTCTGAATCGAAATGGAGGTGTACAGATGGCAGTTATCAAGTCACAAACTGCGCTTTAGTACTATTAAATGCAGTTTAAGCACTTCTGAATGGTTCATGGGTGTTTGATGCCAGCTTTAGTGATCTGTAATATATCAAATTTTAGTAATAACCCAGTTCTTCTCGAGAACTTCATTCTCAGTGTCTGGGAGAGAAGCCAGCTGACCATTTCCATGTTGTGCTGCCAGGGCTTTTTTCAATCAGAGCCTCATAAATAACCAGCCCTTGCCTGGACAACACCATGATGTAAGTGATGCAGCGTAAGACTCCAGAACACACAATACACCTGGACCGGACAGCATTTATGATTAATGGCAGCCCTGAATGATCCAGTAACACATGTAGAGTGAAAACAAATGGTCTGTTTACGCCTGGTATTAATCTCAGGTGATTTGATCATAAGGAGTCAGGCAAGACTCAAAGTCATCAGGTGCGTTTAAGACCCGTTGTCTTTGAAAAAAAGCAAAAACAAATCTTTATGGACAGTAGGGGTGGGCGATATCGCGATATTTAAAATATATCGAGATATTTTTAAACACGATATGGATTTTGGCATATCGTATATATCGATATATTGTTTATATTTAATTCTGATTCCGCCACTTTGCTTGTTGGCCTTCTCTGTGCTGTGCTCGCCCCCGCTCGTCGCCCCCCGCCTCCTTGCTTTTGTCCCCTCTCCCCTCGCGTGTAGAGAACTAGTCTAAAAAAAAGTCTCAAAAAAAAAGGACAACTGGCTCCATTTTATGGAGATACTTCGGTTTTCAGACATCGGGCGAACAGCAGGCAGATGTCTACTGTATGGCCCAATGATTTCCACGATGCAGAAAACGTGGAGGGAATCATAAAAACGGAATTTACAGTTTAACACGGAATGGCACCGAATTTGTCAGATTTTGAATGAATTAATCAAACGTAGGTCATTGCACTTACATCAAATCGCGATATGGACTAATATCTGCAAATATTAAGCCGTAAAGGACTATTTAAATATGAATCCTGCGTGTCTGTGTTAATGAATGGAGCAGAAGCGCGTCTTCATTCATTAAACACACGGAAGCGCGCGTGACGCTCGCGGTGATTTCAGCTTCTGTCATCTCACTAAATCAGGACGTAAACACATGAAGAACATCTCCAGAACTGCTCTGAGAGTCACTTCATGAGCATCTGACCGTTTGATTTGAGTAAAACTAGCGGGCATATATCACATCATAGACTGTAGTATCACATACACAGAACTGTAACGATTCGTCAAAATAAAAGTATTTGCCAGAAATCTATTACTATTGTTCAGCAGAATGTACATAGCCCACTACTACTACTATTAAAAAGAAACGAACAATTTTTAAAGGAATAATCACACAACATTTCTTCCATGTTTTATTTTTAATAGTAAATCCCCTTTGTTTACCAAAAAATAAAGTTTGCTTAATTTTAAATAATTCATAGATAAATTAAATGAATGTTTTATGCCTTCATTTGATAACCAGAAAAATGTAAATACACAGAATTTCTGAAGGGAAAAAACATTTCACATAAGGCTATTGTAAGAATTTGTGTAGAATTTTTAAATAATAATTAAGTTGTTTTTATGCATTTAAATAATTACACATACACAAAAAAACATATGGTGAAGAAAAAATAAAACGTTTCATAGGGCCCTAAACATGTAATATTTGGCATATTTGTTTTTGCAGTAGTTCTAGGGGGGTTATTTTTCCTGTAATGATATCGAGATATATATCGTATATCGAGATACAGCAAAATATATCGAGATATATTTTTTGCTCCATATCGCCCAGCCTTAATGGACAGGGAGAACTTACATGACAAGGACTAACTGTAAAAATCACATGGGTGAGGGGAAAAAGGACTGAAAATAGTTATCAGTGACATTATGCAAGGCAGTGTAGTGAGAGAGAAATGATGGAGGTGCATACTTGGGAGGTTTGAGGTCCCTGTGAATGAGAGCCTTTGGTTTCATGCCGTGGAGATACGAGACCCCCTGAGAACACTGCAGGCACCAGCTCATGGCGTGAGATGCAGTGTAGTGAGGAAGAGGCTCTGCACCGTGCAGCACTGTCGACACAGAACAGTCATAAACACAAGCACATATACATGCTAAAGAGATCACTCACTCACTTGTGGAACAGCCTCGTGTGCTTGGAAACCCAGAAGAACTTTAGCACTTGCTATTACTATAAACCCAGGGTTAAGAAGCAATTTCAAACCAACTGGTTGTTAACGTTTATTGTAAAGGGCCACGGAATCAAACAACATGTAAAATTGTACCACAAAAAAATACTGCATATTGGAACCTGTTGTGATTATTTGAGAGCCTATGCAAATTTGTATATAAACACCAAATCATTTTACACATCATTGTAAATGAATTCTAATCTACAAAAGAACAAACCAAATATGATCTGACAACAACTGGATGCATGATGTTTAATAAGTCAAAAAGTGTTTGCCAAGTCCCCCTAGTATGATTCAGATCATTGTAGATTAATGTTTTTTCTTCTTCTGTTGTATCACAAAGGATTTTAGAACCTTAGAAAAAGATTTACTACCCTTCTTAGCCAATTTTGATATGAATAATTGTGTGCACATTTTCAAAAGATCTTGTTAGTGTTAATGTGTGAATAAAGTGTTGTAATGTAATTTTCTAAATACTTACCATTATACAATGAACCCCCCTCTGCATATTCCATCACCAGACATACCTGCAGTAAAAGATCATTAACCTTGTTACAAGTTGTTTTTTTTCACAAGAAAAAAAAGTTTGACCATGGCAAACACTTCAACATCAAGTTTCATGATCAAAATCTACCAAATCCCAACATGTTGTCAAGACTTACAGGGTTACTGCAGGAACCATACAGCTTTACAATGTTGGGATGATTTACACGGGACAACTGACGAAGCTGGAGCAGAGAGAATGGAGAAGACTCAATCAAATGCTTTTTTGAAACAAAACAGACCAAATGTCTGTTTATGCACAATTTATTGTTTCTGACTATAGTTACTAACGTGAACAAGTGAAACAGAATACTATAGTACCTCAACAAAGAAGGCATTTCTCTCCGATTCACTTTCTATTGTCTTGATGGCCACATCTCTGCCTTTCCACTTGGCCTTGCACACAACACCAAATGCCCCTCTGCCAACCACCTATGCAACACATGTGTAAAAGAACATCACACACCAAAAGAAAGCACACACTGACAATCTCACAGCAGTGCAGAACATTTCAAAACAACTCTAGCACAACTCAAGAGTCTATAGGAGAACACAACACAGAATGACACCTAGAACGATGTAAAGGTGTTTCATTAATCAAACTACAAAGACATGTATCAGTACTTCAAAAACAGCATGCTTTAACAGAGACTATGTAAAACAAAAATTAGGTTATGTTTAACGTTACTGAGATATAATGTCAAACATCACACTGATAGTATTAGCTATCACGAGAATGTTTGTAGGGCATTTCCACGCTCCTGTCAGTGGGTTTATTAACTCCGTCACCTGCTTATCATGCCACTCACCTCCTCCACCTCAATATCAGGATAGTCTATCTCCTCAAACGGGTACATAACGTTAGGTGTTGTTGTTTCCAGCATTTCGGCGGAGAACATTGA
The DNA here is from genome assembly GCF_963082965.1 of Carassius carassius. Classification (NCBI taxonomy): domain Eukaryota; kingdom Metazoa; phylum Chordata; class Actinopteri; order Cypriniformes; family Cyprinidae; genus Carassius; species Carassius carassius. Next base: position 15,043,216 of record NC_081772.1, on the reverse strand, counting down.
CATCGCTAGCTCGTTAGCCAGCTAGTCATTAACACACAAACAACAGACTTTATAGTCCCAAAAACTCTGCAGACTTCACAACCGAATGGTTTCAGAATAAAAACGGAAGCTGAAGCTCTTCCCTCGACACGGTCTGCATTACACAGACATACGTGTATGATAAGTCACTTTAAAAACTTGTTTAGCGGCTAACGAGCTAACCTGTCAATCTAATCCGTTAGCCAAGCGGCTACTAGGCTCCAAACCAGATTAAAGTATGCCAGACATGACAAACGACGGAAAAATGTTTTCATTCATAAGGGGAATACGCCCTGGAGTCTCTGTGAAGTACACTTAAGGGTATCCCATCAACATAAAAGCGCTGGCTTGTTGTGTGTTAGCGCTAGGCCGCTTGTTGGCTCGCGCTGGTCCGGTCGATGGATCTCCCCTCCGCGCAACGCTCGCTCCGCGCATCGGCCTTTCTATGTACCCGAAAATACCGCTCAGTAAAACCTGCTTTTCCGTGTCCCATTAACCAGGACAAACCATCCGAGCCATCGGACGCGGGGCTAGAACTTTCCAGCTCTCGCCTCCATGGGCTCGTTTGTTTTTCTTGTTTTCTGCGGAGCTTGTTTGAGCTCCAGGAAGTGTGCGCTCTCTGTATTGTGCCCCCTCTAGTCAATGCCAACTGAAATGTCTCCAAGATTGGAGTCAAGCAAGGCCAGAATTATTTCCAGTCGTTATAACGGGGCATTCGCCTTGTTGTATTATTTATCTGGAGGTGTATTTCTAATGAGAAGAAAAAAAAATGATACATTTAATCACCGAGTAGCATCTTTACTGCACCAGGTAACGTATGGAGGCCTACAAAAATATGAAATACATTTCTTATTTAAGAACTTTATATGTATTTATACTCTGCGGTGTATATGTATTTATTCATATATGTATTAATATGTTCAACATTCAATACACCTATGTAGAATTTACTTAAATGAAGGAATGCATTTCCAAACTGATTTTCAGCTCCATTGTCACCACAGTTGTCTAATGACTGTTGACCAAATGTTGGAAATTATCGAATATAATGTGACAAAGATGAAATGTCAGGGTTGTGACAGAAAATAGAAGCACAATTACTTGAAATTATAGTAGAAACATAAAAATGATCAAAGTATGTGTGACTTTTGAAATCATAACAGGTGAAATATGGAAAAAGCTGACTATTCATATATTTCAAAAGCTATTGTGCATGAGGCTTAATTTGACTTGATGGTACTTTAGATTACCAGTAATGTCATTAATGGGGTTCTTCTCTATAACTATAGGTTCCATAGGGAAGATGGTTTGATTAGACCTGTTTTGTTTGAAAATAATTTTATAGGTAAGTGACTATATCAAAGTATTAATCACAGCTGAACATATACCTTTAATTGTCCACTGACAGAATTTTGTAGTGCTGCATTATAATGAGTTTTTAAAGAATTACATACATAAAAGTGTTGTTTTTAATCACTTGTACTAACAGCTGTCTAAAAGCATTTGTGATCCATACCTATCCAAGTATATTTGTACAGTGTTGTGTCATTAACTGGAATTACATCAAACTGATCAACAAATCAAATTTGTGGAGCGAACTGGTCACATGCCCTTGGTGAGCTAAATATAAACCCAGAATTTCAACCATCATTTCATGACAGCTGCAAATGATCCCTATTCACCACTGGAAAAAACACTACCGGAAAACTATAAACAACATTCGTTCATATGCAAAAAAGGTTACTGAGATGAAGTAACCTTTCCAGCGGTGCGCTGTCCTCTGGGGAACTGCTGACATCATTTTCAATGTGGGTTCCACGGAGTGAGTAATGGTGCAGGTCTGTTTCTTTCATTTAATTTAGATAGTGCTACTGGCAGGGAGTAGCAAAGACTGGGGCTAGTAGTCAAACATTTTACCCTGGTGAATATTTCTCAGGGTATGTTTATTGTTGATATTTCAATTTGTGTATAGCCACATACCTGTAATGTCTGGAATAAAATAAAATAAATAAATACTATCTACTTAAAAAAAAAAGATACAGTTCCTTGTTACTGGCTTTCAACAAAATATATACAATTACGAAACACAAAACAATGAAATAAACAGCAAAACTGTAAGTAAAAAAAAAACTTACTTATGGACATTTTTAGAAGAATACAGAAATCCAAATTCCATAAACAAATACTCCTAATAAATATCCAAAATAGACTTTTCAGTACATTCTAAAGAAAGCAATCAATTATCTTAAACATAATGCCATTATGATGATGCAGTGACAGTAATTAAGCTGAGCAGATATATTAAATTGTGAATTGTAGCCACAGAGGTGCCATTTGAAATAATCAGGCTTAATGATAAAGCCAAATGGCTCATTAGAATGCTCATTCAAGTTCATCTGAGACAAGTACAAAGGTAGGCATATGGTGAGGGATCTGCCCTCTTAACAGATGATATTTGCTTACCTTGTGTTGCTAGGTTGTCTTCATCCAGAATGCCCTTAGACACACAACATTACCCTCGTCTGCTTTTTATCGAGGCCTGGGAACAGGCATCATTCTGTCTAACAAGAACCTTAGTGAGAGTTCATCTGTGCACTTTGCCATCAACACAGTCGAAATTTTGAGCTTTATTATAAACTCTATTGGTGGTTTCTTTAAAGGACTAACAGAAAAAAGTGAAAAGCAATCTCATTGACTTTGTTGTCCCACCACATGGTGTCACTGGTGCTCTATCACGTTTGCATCACCAGTAGGAAGCACTCCATTACCTTCACCATGATAAAGTGTTGAAGCAGCCACAGGACACTTCGTAGGTACATACTGTATGCATTGCTGTGATACAATTATAATAAATTCGTTAATTTCCTTATACCGGTATCAGCACTCTGTTGAAATGGAAATAATCTTTTGCCTCTAATAAGTTGATTGATTGCATAATGTTTCTGCAGCTGACAAACATTTGTCTTTCGTTTATGGCTTTTTAGATGCCGTAAGTTCTTAAGCTTGGCATTATGAATATCCATGTCCCAAATAAGACAAACAATGTTTAATTGGAGTAGGAAAAGTGTGTATGCGTGTGGGGTGGGGGGGGGGGTGGGGGGGTGCAAGAAAAGGCTGTTCTTTGTAAATATTCATGCAGATCATTTTGTGTAAGTAGAATAATTCCCTCTGCTGCAGCCAGACAAGCAAAACAGAGAGAGCACCAGGGGACTGTGTGCAGTCATTTTCTTAAAGAATTTTAACTCTATCTAAATGCTCAATTCATTTGCTTTGGATTTATGTGACACTTAAAATAAATCAGCTGAAGAATAAACCCAACAAGCTGATTAGTACTAGTCTACTGCTGCTGCTGTAACTTTAAGCACCCATATAAAAGAGCCCTGTGAGAAATTGCTATGCTCACTGAGTGCTGTTCTTGCATTTCCTGCAGCAAAAGCCTAGAGCAAAATAAACAAATTGTATCTGTAGCGTGGTTTGATGTGCACATGGCCCGTTACCACAAATGCTGCATATACAAATATTATTGTCTTTGACAAACACTGTATTTTGGTGAATGTTACTTTTCCTTTTTTAAATATATAATGTATTACTTACAATATTGTTTATCCCTTAAATTGAATAAGTTAAGAGAATGATTCATTGAGTCACTCATAAAGTGACTTCATTGAATATTCATACTTCCATATTCTGCAATATGTGAAAAGAGTTATTGTTTGAATTCAGAGTATTCATAAAACAGTCAAAAATAACCTGGATGTCTTACTACTTCTCATGAGAAAAAGAAGTGCACATCCAATGGACACTTGAGGCCACAGGAAAGGATTTGCGAATGGCTGTGCAACAATGCAACTCTTGCATATAGGCCACATGATAAGAACAAAATGATGAATTTAGTACATCGGATTTCTTTCATATTGAAAAGATCCATACTATTCATAGACTCTAATTACTTAAAAGAAGTACCTTATGCAATATCAGACCAGCCAATCATAGGCAGGGATGTCATTATTTTTACTGGTGCAGAAGCCCCAATGAAATGAAATTCTGCTGCAATCCATTATGTATTGCAGGTAAAGACAGTTGATGTATCCAAAACAGTATCAAATTCAGCCATTTCCATTCTGAATTTAGCCAGTAGTTTTGCTCTTGAATGAACATGAAATTTAATTTGATTCTCACTTATGAAGGCAGTTGTTTTTTGCTCCTGAATCAGTGCTTCTGAAAGAATGTTCGAATTAATGAATCAGTGACTCATTTATAAAGAATCCCTTTTTTAAATTCCTGAGTGAATCAGTGTTTACAAATTCATCGGTTGAGTGACTTATTCACTTTCTCATTCATGAAGGCAGTCATTTTGCCCCCTAATCGAATCAGTGCTTTTGAACAAATATTTGAAATTAATTATTCAATGACTCATTCTTAAACTGGTTGAGTGAATGCCTCTGTGTATCACTCATAAAGACAGTAGTTGTTTGTTGCAGAATCAATCAGTGATTCTGAACAAATTGCTTGAATTATTGATTCAATGATCCTTTCATAAAAAAATTCAATTGTTTAATTACTGAATGGATTGTGTTTTTGAAAGAATCAGCTGAAAGAATGATTTACGTACATGACTTATAAAGGCAGTCTATTACTGCCACCTACTGCTGTAGCAATGTAGCCTGCAGAAAAGTGGTGCCAAAAATAGAGCATTGTAGGAACTTATAGATTTTACAAACATTTATTTTATGAAAGAACCTTTTTTTTTACAGTGTGAGTTAACAATGATATATCACATAATACATGATATTGCTGTTTCACACTAAACTTAGTTATTTGAATGCCTCATAACAGCATTTGAATAAATGCCTTTTCTCTTAGTAAAGCATAATTTAAGCTCAGCCGTCCCTGCAGGGTGTTGGGTTACAGAGTTACTGCAGCTGCTCTCAGCTGGAGTCTGGCTGCACAGCCAAGGAGACCAACTGCTGAGCATGGGGACCAGCTGAGACTGACCTTTCCGAATTGTTCCACCCGGGCTGGGGGACATTGTGCTTGATAAGTAGTGCCAAGCAAGAAGCGGGGTCATTAGGGGCTGAGACTGTACCACAGCAGCCTTGCTCAGACCACACAGATCCCAGTGATAAGAACTCTCTCTCCTGTGATAATTTATCAGTCAAAGTTTAAAGAGGATGGAAACAAGCACAGGGAATGACCTTTTCTGTCTGTTGCGGCTGCTGCATCGCCTCTTTAGAGTCAGGCCTTTCTATCAAAGGCGTCAGACGTTATTAATCTTTAAAAGATTAATATAAGTAGATGAGAGCATTATCCTCAAGTGACCTGATTTATGACTATCTGAAACCTTTTTATCTGAAAAATGGAGCGAGTACTATTTCTTATTTGATGCAACGTTGTCATGCAAATTTCACAGCAGTCCGTGGTAAAAAATCTTACATTATTAAGTTCAAAATATTGCTAAAGTATAATTACATTTATCTTAAAGAACAACAACCTTGCAGACTAAATCTAACCTTTTAATAGAAAATTTTCATAGGAATTTATAGCCAAAGGCTAAATATTTGCATCCGTGAAACTAAGGTATAAGTCCTGCAACTCTACCTCATAATTATGCAGTGGAAAAGTGCAAAAATAAACAAAATAATAACAATGATCTCATGAGAGCCTGAATATAGATGAACACCGTGTACCAAAGGAACAGCATTTGTCTGGTAATGAGCGGTGAGGGCCAGAGCTTTACCATTATCAGCAGTGGTACAGAAAGAGGCCTGCTGAATATCTGTGAGTCACGGTGTTCTGTTCTTCATGACACACTTTTGCTTATTTTCTGTCTTAGCTTCACTCCATTTGTTATGCAGTGCCTACATCTTATTTCAAAGAGAATCAATCATTTTAAAAAGTGATTTATGCCATGTGGATGGTGTCCAGAGCAGTAGATTAGTTCTTTTAAAGCAGTCTCCAAGGGATTCAGCCCAGTAAACACTCGCTTTTTTGGGACCCCGAGGTCAGTCATTTTCTTTTTTCAGGGTCACACCGTCTCTGAATAAATGACTCGTTGTGATTGTAGCATATGGGCTGCAGTAGCTTCTGATAAAAAAATTGTGGCCAAGGCATTTATCTGACTCCGTGTAGCTCAGACTTTGCTGTGATTTTTAGAGTAACTAATTAAAGGAATATTTCAGCCAAAATGAAAATTCTTTTACTCACTTCTATGTTGTTCTAAACTGGTTTACTTTCTTCTGCAGAACACACATTTCAGCTGTTTGTGTACATAAAAAAGTAAATGGGGTCCAAAATTTCAAGGACATAATGGTAGCGTAAAAATAATCCATCCATGGTTTAATCTTAGTCTTCTGAAGCCTCATTGGTGATGCCCTCATGACTTTGACACAAAAGAACCAATAGAATGCAAGTCAGTTTCTAAAAAAATCCCAATTCATTTTCTTCATAGGGAGTTGATTTTTAATGATAACTTATAAAACTTTACAGACAGAATTAGTGTGAGCTACAAGGTTGTTAATCAATAGTACTGTATATGTTCGTTTAAGCCATCAGTCTGCAAACTTATTTTTAAATAATCATATTTAACAGCAAAATAATTCAGAAAGAAATCTCCACCAGAGAATAGAAAAAGAAAATCATGGCAAAAAAAAAGAGCACTGTAAAACCCATGAAGTACTGCGATTGATGCAGTCAAGTCAGATGCCTCCCAGAACTGCTCTTGTTGAAAAAGTGGATTGGCACTGTTGAACTCTATGAGGTTTGATGTTATTGACATGTAGCCATGTTTGATTTGGCCTTTATATAGTTGATCAATGATTTGATTGGATTTGGGAACAAATAGCTACTTGAATTTCACTGTTTATCAAATCACTTCCGAAGACTTGGATTCAACCACTGGAGATTTGTTGATTTCTTTACAATACGCTATCTGCAAGTCCTTTTTGAAGCCTGAAACTGTTGGACCCCATTAACATTCATTGTATGGACAAAACCACCTTCTTCAGATCTTTTGTGTTGGAACCACATGAGGGTGTGTAAATAATCACGTAACTTTAGTTTCTGGGTGAACTTTTAAAATCCATTTAAATACTGGTCATATACTAATAAGACATATCCAAAACTTCTTCAAAAAGTTTTTCAGACCATACATGCCCATGTGAAATAAATAAATGGAAGTCAAAAATCCAAGCACTAATGTGCCACTTTCTTCCTTTCTCCGTGACATTCTTTCTCCCTCATTATGCTGTCCGTCAAACCCGGCACATTGGAGTCAGAGTGGCCTGAAATGCGTCCTTCTGTCAAGGCCTCAGATTTTGTGGTCACTGGCACTTTATTCAGTCATAGGTCCATTTCTGTGATGAGAAGAGAGCAGCATTCATAATGAGGGTAAGAGCACTCAGGAGAAAAGCTGCAATAAAAAGAAGTGTGCAGAAAAGGAGAGGAGAGCTGTGTCTGGCTTCTCTGGATAAAGGGGCATCTGTTGGTTAATGTCTGCATCTGCAGAACCCCCTGCTGAGGGAAAGAAAGAGGGGAAGAGCTCTCTCATACACCATATGCTGTCTGCTGCACCAGACAGACAGGGATCAAGGACATTCTTGTTATTTGTGATTATTCCTCCTGCTATCTCCTCTCCTGCTTTCTGTAGAGGATTGGACTGATAAAAAAGGCAGACGTCTCAAAGGAGATTTTAAGAGGAGCTTTCTGTGGGGCAGGATATGGCTGAAGACATCAGTGCAGAGTAGAACAGCTCATTTCTCTTCAATGCCACTGGGTCAGGTGTGCGGGAAACTGGGGGATTTGGTGGGATTAGGACCACCCCGTTAGCCATCAGTCCATACAGCTGACCACTGAGCTTAACATATTGGAGGTAAAGCTTGGCCTTTGGTGTATGGGTGTGAACAATGGGCATCAGGCTGTTTTCCGTCTGTCAGGAGAGAGTTTGAAGGTTGTTTCTAAGATTGTCAGCTGGGACCTGAAATAAAGGCTCTGATTTATTCTACTTCTAGTCTCTGTTATTTTATTTTTTGGTTGAGCACATAATGAAGGAGTTTTAGCCTTTTTTAGGCCGAGGAGGAGAGCTGGTGTTTTTTGGAGGAGAGCTGGTGTCATGCAAGATCCTAACCTCCCCACAACTTATAGTTACTTAATCATAAAAATAAACACTACTGTTTAAAATAATTGTTCTTTTATTCAGCAAGGAAACAATAAATTGATCAAATTTTACATTTAAAGATTTCTGTTTCAAATAAATGCAGTTCTATGGAATGTTCTGTTCATCAAGAAAGTATCATGGTTCCCACAAAATGTTAATCAGATATGTTTTCATCAAGAAATGTTTCTAAAAATTAAGCTTTGCCATCACAGAAATAAATTACATTTTAAAATATATTCAAATAACAATATTTATCCAAAGTTCTGTCATGAAACTCTAGATGGTGCAGTCTGGCATAATGACATCACTATTCACATGGCTCAGCTGATTGGCCAATGAGCTTGCTGCTCAATGTTCAAATACTTGGCTAGTGCTTGCTGTAGCAGTTGCAGTGTGCTTCAGAAACCCTCCACCTTCCCCAGCTCCACCTGTATAGATCTGCTATGGGGGAATTTCATGTATGTTGTATATGGTGGTTATTTCATATATGTTATATGTGCAGCAGCAGTATTTCTTACATGCTCACACCAGCATGTCTGTGGATGTATATGCAGTAGCAAATCTCGGTACTTGCTTTGCTGCAGTAGCAGCAGTGTGGCAGATCTATTCTGCCAAGACCAAACACATTAACATTGCCATATATATTACCATGCTAAACTCTCCAAGTGTTGTCATGAACTGTATATTAACTGCAACCTTGCTGAGCATGAGAAACTTCCTTCAAAAACATTAAATAAAAATCTTACAGACTGAAAACTTATGAACGGTATGTCTTTTTATTACATATCACATATTCACATTATACTATGCTGCGGCTAACAAACGTCAAATTGAAAATATCCTTTTCTGTTTTAACTTAACCTTTGGTTAGCAAACAGCTTAGTTTACTGTGAAAGACTTTCAATTAACTAGACATTATAAGCACACTATGTTTTTTTGAACAGGCATTAAGAAATTGGGATGGGATCTTGCATAAAAAAAAGAGAAAAAAAATAGTTGCAGTTTAAGCCTGGTCTTTAAAAATATGCATTTAGTCCCATATTACATACTATTTTATAATGTTTACTTTGCAAATCATTAAAGAAGAATCATTACTGAGTGTATACTGGAGTCAGTGGCGTAGCGACTGGGCATGCAGGGTATGCACGTGCAAATGGTCACGGGCCAATATTTAATTTTAATTTGTGGCCGCAATAAATATATTATTTTATGCATATCATGTGTAGTAATTTCTTATTTCTCCGTAAAGTCTAATTTCTCCGTCATTTCTTCTTCCCGACCTAACGTTAGTGCGAAGGACAACAACGACGTCGAAGGTGAGAGGGAAGTTTTGTCAGCTAATAGCAGTTGCACGTCTTTGGATGAGAACAACAATGCAGCTGACAGCTTGATGAGGTGCAGAGAGTCGGGGAGCGAAGAAGCAGTCGCAGACGAGCCAAAAGCTGGATATTCGGTGGGAAATATGTCAAAAAATTTGCGGAGCACCATGTCGCAAAAAAAACTATCGGTACTGCCAATTCTTTCCATCGAGAATGCACGAAGCCGTGAATTAAACACCTCGTTCATCGTGGATGAATTTGCCGATAGAAAAGCCCCAGAGAATGCAAATAAAATGAGTGAGTGGTTTTGTGTTTTTACATTTTGGCCCACCGTGCCAAGATCAGTAGTTTGAAAGTGTTTAAAAAGTTTTTTATTTTTATTTTTTGCACACCTGGCATCCCACTCGAAGGGGGGCTATAAGGGGGCCTGTAATTTTATTTTTGCATATGGGCCCAGGACTGACTTGCTACGCCACTGACTGGAGTTATACTTGTACATATACATTTGCATTGAAGGCATTTTAACATGAGAGGGACAATGAAACATTTAGCTGAACTTAAATTTATCATTACCTGTGTTGAAGTTTCACAGAAATGGGTGGTGAATCCCCACCAGGAGAACCACGGACCCCTTCTCTAAGACAGTGCAGACAGTCATTCCTCATTTCCTCACTTTTGTCGTCCACCATTTTGAGGAAAAGCTCAGTGTCTGTTCAGAACTGCACCGTTGTGCCGTGGGGTTACCGCTAGATCCCCCCCCCCCCCTCTCTGAAAAGCATTTCATTTCCTAAAATAATGGAGTCAATGCAGTGTGGAGGTATTTGGATCTGTGGAGTCTCACACTGGTGAAGGGGAATCGAGTATTATTCAGTGTTTCCCTGCATGGTTCCTGCCAAGGGAGAGATGGCAGCTGTTTGTTTTTACTTCACCTCAGCACACCATGATGAACTGTGACAGCTGACATCTGAGCAGCCAGTCAAAGAAAGTGCCTGTAATGAGCAGCCTGCTTGCTTGAGAGACACATGCCATCATATCTCAAATAAAGTTATTCTCCTCCTGTCTCTATCTCTCTTTCTTTCACTCACTCACATGCTGCATTTTCTTGTCAGATGCCAAAGGCTAACGCTAGGGATGCTTATCTTAGGCTTGTTTATTTGTTTGTTTGTAAACAGGTGTGCTTGCATTGCACCTAGATTAAAATGCATGCCCGGTTTGAGTATGAAAGTCAGTTATGTTTGACACCAGATACTAACAAAACCCTCAAAGGAGGCAGGCATGACACCGGAAGCTTCTCGATGCAGGTGCACAGCGCAAGGCCATATGTGCGGACACACAAAACATCTGTGGAATATACATAAACTCATCATCTGATGAAGAAAGCACATCTGATGGTGGATATGTTTACATGGGCTCTCATAATGCGATTAAGGAAGTATTAAGTCAAAGCTTGTGTAGGCAGAATACTGTTAATTATGTCAATATGATTACTCTATTAATTAGAGTAACCATAATTACAGTAAAAAATCCAAGTTAATGCAGTTTAACCATAATTGCACAATGCCAGCGTGTATACTGCCATTTAAGATTTTTTTTAATGTAAAAACAAAACTTAATATTGTGAAATATTATTACAATTTAAGTTTTAAGTTTTCTATTTGAATGTATTTTAAAATGTAATTTATTCCTTTGATGCAATCTGAATTTTCAGAAGCCATTACACCAGTTTTTAGTTTGTCACATGGTCCCATGATACAAGTTTTACAGAGGAGCTTTGTATGAGTGAATACATTCACTAAGAGAAAAAAGGCCATTGTTAAAAGTTGAGGTACAGTCAATAGTTGCTACGCACGTTCAAAAATTACTCATGTAGAACCTTGTAATAGGCTTTCGACTCCACCAAGCATAAATGCCTGGAGAGGTCTCTTCAGAAACAAGTTTGTAGTGACATGGAAAATTAATAAAGGAAATTGAGATTCATTTATACCTGCCAGCGCCAGCTTACACATCAGCAAAACTGCCAAGCAGAGGTCAAAGAAAAGGAAAGCCGATGTTTAGGCGGCCCGAGTGTAATTCAGAACTGCTTATTTTTGTTCTTCACCTGGATGCATCATTCCCAGGGCGGCCAGTGTAATGTGAATTTCCCCCTATTTGCACAAGCCATAAATCAGCTGCTTGAGAAGAAGCTGTCAGATGTCCAGTCTGTAACAAAGTCAATATGTTATGTCTCCCTTTCAAACATGCACGACTGTGATAACTGAGCAAAGAGCAAATCGATCGAGCTACTGTGCTCTATTTGTTTTTGAAAAATGTATGACAGGTATTTAGCGGAGATCCACCCTGTTCGGAAGTCACACGCTTTATAGATCATAAGTTTTATCTGTGCTGGATGGTGGTTTTTTGCAATGGGCTTTCTCTAATTGACTTGTTTCAAATGGCTGGTATAATTCTCAGTTTTAAAATGCCAATATGCAGCACAAGCCGCCGCGAGGCACAATCGCACTAAAATGCTAAAGTCTCTAAATCTCTCTTGCCCTTTCTTCTCTTTACCCTAATTTCTTCTTTGCCAATTTAATTAGCTTGAATTTTCCATTACACACAGGTTCAATCACATCAGTGAACCTGGTAGGCAACTAATTGATTTCAAGAGTGCAGCTAGCTCACTGCTGATTCTCCAGAAGATCCCCAAGATTGTCTGGAGACTAAGGACAGAGTAATTTGGTCAAAAAGCTGTTTTTGTATTAGATTAGGCCAATAAATCTAATTTAGAACAAGAGGAGTTTGTGGAATGAACCTCCCCAGGGTCTGATATGTGCTGGCGTTGACACATAAACCTGACAGACAGGCGATATTGTGGCAATATGGCCGCTTCATCAGCATTAGATCTCACCCTGCTGCTAACGGAAAATAAATGTCAATTAGCACAGATGGATCTGTGAAGTGTTCTGTCAAGAAAGCATCTTTAAGCCACACACATCGGAGCTTCGGTCTAATTTTAGCCAAATTGTCATCTGCTTGAAGTACAACCGTGAGAGTCAAAAATCAATTTCTTTTATTTCAGAGTCTGCCGATGTTTGGGGCGTTTGATGACGTTAATTTGTTTGTACTTAACACACTTGCATGTTGCCTTGAGTAAAGTAATAGGCCTGCTTCCATGCACACGCATGTGTGACTTAGCTTGACTTAGTAGGCTACATCTTTGATTTTATTTATTCATTCACTTATTAATATTTATTGCAAATGTGTTTCAGGGAATAAATACGTTTAAGTAAATAAATTCATAAAATTCATTAATAAATATAAACAAATACACGTTTATTTATTTACTTCAGATGCGTTCCACTTTGACATCTAAAGAATAAACAAAGTACAAATAGTCATAAATAAACAAACAAACAAATGAGTAAATATTCATTATTTTCATTTATTGCAGTTGCATTGTAATGTTGTGGCTGTGTGAAAAAGTAATACATTTGTTTAAAAAAAGAACTGATAAATTGATAAGTTAGACTACTAAATAATAAATAAATAAATTAACAAATTAATGAATAGAATTTCTAAAATATTTGAAACCAATCCTAAAGAAATGTTAAAGGTGTGTGTGTATATGTGTGTGTGTGTGTGTATATATATATATATATAATGCAGTGAGATCTTATTTTATACTTTAATTTGATAAATGATTAAATGAATGAATGAATTAAATACAAATTATTGAACCAATATCCATAACAATAATTTTTTTATTTAAGTTTACCATCTGTGATTGACAGGTTGCACTTTGACGCTGGTGATATCATGTAGTGTTTTTGTGAGGAAACTGAGAAAAATAACTTCTCTTCTTCTTCATCAGTGATGATGACAAGCAGATTGACTGACTGCCATCTTTGCTGATGATTTCATTCTCGGCATGCTTGGACAGTGTCTTAATATATTCTGCTGTGGGGACCTATCCAGGAGGCTTGTCAGTCACTCCGAATTCTGTGGAACATCACAATCAGGGCAATGCAGCAGCAGTCAATCATACCTCTGCTGAATAGAGGATTTTTCCTGCAATTTAATTTAGAAAAATAATTTATTATTTTGTAGCAGTGAAGATATTAAAGGAAAAGTACACCCAGAAATAAAAAAAAATGTATGAAAATGGTTATCCAAGGTATAGATCAGTTTGTTTCTTTATTGGAAAAGATTTGAAAATTTAATAAAATAGTAGCAGTACATCACTTGCTGTGATTGGGTGCCATCAGAATGAGAGTACAAACAGCTGATAAAAACTTCACAATAATCCACAAGTCATACAAGTACTCCACAAGCTGTATGCTTGTGATAAACAAATCCGTCATTAAGAACTTTTAACTAAAATATGAGTCCTCTATCGATAATATTGCTTTCTTTCGATTAAAAAGTAATCTGAATCAGGAGAGAAATACGCACAGATCAAGTGCCGACTAGCAAAAACAGTCCGAAGCAGTTCTAAATAAATACATTGCTGGGTTTTAATGTAAGAGGACAAAAGGGGATGAGCTTTTTCTTTGGAGGAAGTGTTATTATTGATTATGGACTGGTGTTTTTGGTCAGAAGTGGTGGTTTAATATTAAAATGCATTAATGATGGATTTATTTCTTACAAATGCACAGCTTTTTCACTTCACAAGATTTAATGGATGGATATATATATGTATATATAGGCAACCGCCACACTCTTCACAACTTTTGCTGTAGTTTTAAGGGATTGCGCCCACTCACTGAAAATGAGTTGTGTCCTTGCAGGTAACTTTTTCCGAGCAGCTCCCTGCGCTTTACTTCCATCCCACCGCCCCCTCAGACGTCTGCTGACTGTCTGCCCATGAAAAGGCGTCCTCACATGCTAGAAGCCAAAAGTGAAGGAGAGATGAATGTTAATACTAATAGTGCCATACAGTAAAGTTGATGAAGACTGTGGAATTAGACAGAAGAAAAAAATTTTTTATGACTCAACTTGTCTGAGCTTTTCCACTTACTTGAACTTTGTCCAAAACATGCATCCTTTCATTTTATGGAATGAAAGGATAGAATGGAAGCAATACAAGCATCTGTGATACGTTAATTGTGTTGTAATATGCCAGTATCAAACTTCAATATTTGTATTATTTTTTTGACTCAAATATTTTATTTGTTTATATGGGTCATTGACAAATAAGAGTGTCTAGCATAAAACATTTTGAATGTCTCAAGTTCTTAAATTCTGCATTTATTTTTTATGTATTTATGTTGGCTTCAAATATAATATTAAATTAAATGACAAATAATGACATGGTGTAAGTAAAATAATTTAAAAATAAAAATAAATAAATAAATAGAAATTATTTGTAATGTTTTTCAGTAGGTTTGTAATGTTTTGTAGTATGTGATGTACATAATGTTTACATCATGTATTATTAATACATAATATCATTAAGTGTGTTTTTACTAATATTTTACTAATTTTATTATGTGATTGTTATTTTTTACGTTATTACATTTATTATTACATTTATACAAATTTATTACATTATTATTACATTTATACAAAAAGGCTTTTATTTGTATATTTTTAAGTGTTATTACTTGGGTTTAATTTATTTTTATGTCAGTTAGTTTCCAAGGCAACATTTCAAATTTTAGGTAAGTTGTTCATCCTATATCTGTATTTTATTTTATTTCAGCTTTATTTCAGTTAAATGCCTTAAGCTTTAGTTAACAATAACAATCCTAATTTTAATTCAGAAATTAAAATAAATTTTTTGCATAAATTAATATATCTGGACAAAAATAATTATGTAATTGAACCTTATTAAATATCTTCAAAAGTTAGTTTAATGGTTCCATAATGTATTTTGGATTACAGCCAAGAGAACTATTTCATACATTTCACATTCCAACCATATTTTTGTTATATATAAATGTTAAAAACATGTATTCCCTCAGAAAGAGCAGAGTGATAGCTGATAATGGCCTGTGGGGTTGATAATAGCTTATGGGGTTGGTACTGCTGTCCCTTGATAATACTCTATATTAAAGTCAAGTACGAAAGTGCAGTTGTTTGCACCTTTAGCTGCTAGACTGTTGAGATGAGGTTCACAAACAGGTATTGCCTCTTTTCTGGTTTTCAAAACACTTATTAATTTCTTTCATTATGTTACAGCACTGGGAATTAGAAATATAAATTGCTTGTTTTAAAAGATAATAGCCTGAGAAATTTTAGCTCTGCATAATATATATTTGCTAAAATATGTAGGTAAAGTATGCTGATGTCATTACCCATAGACACCAAAATTCAAGCACAGCAAGTGAAAGAGTTTTTTATGCTCCCAAGAAAATTTGAGGATGCCAAACAGCGGGAGAGAAAAATCCCTCATGGTGTTATATCAAAAATAATGTCACTTGGCTGGTATAAATAATAGGAAAAGAAACCCCAACAGGGCAGCCACTTTTGTATGTTGTGCTTCAAATTTCACAGCACTTCTGATTATATTAGAGCTGGGTGAATGGCCAGATGAGAGAAGAAAAGAGAAAGAGAGATAAATGGAGTTAAAGAGCCGCCACAACGAAGGCAAAGACTGGTCAACAGACATAAAAGACAGTAACTGAAGTGGATGTGTTTTGAAATGGTTTAAAACTGAAGGCCTCCTGAATCTAAGCATTGTTATTTCATCCTTTTTGACAGCAAAACAAACATGTAGAGACTTTTGTGCCTTTTTTGTGTGTTTTTAACCCCAAAACCTGCATTTTATCAACTAAAACCCAGTTTAGTTTGTTTAAATTACACAATGCAAATTGTGCCGTTGGATTTTCAGCTTATTTTCAGACAGTCTGAAAGATTTTTGTTGTACACTGAAGGGCCAGATCATTTCTTGGATAAGTATCATAAAGGATCGTATCATAAAGTATCATAAAGGATACTGCTCAACCTGTCATCAATATTCTGCTGTGTTAATTAGTTGAAGAAGACAAAAGGAAGAGGACATGAATAATGATTCTTCTTCTTCTTCTTCTCTCTCTGTCTCAGAATCGGTAACATTCTTCGGTTTGAAGTAGGCCACATATTTTAATTAATTTGTCTCAGACGGGGATAGCACATGCTGTCAGGGGCCTCAAACCCGCGGGGAGCAGAGGAGCCAGTGGTGGCAGAAGATGTTGCACTACACACACTATTTAATTAAAAGACAGTGGCTAAAGCCAGCGACTGTGCCGTGTTGTTGAGAGGCAATGCATCATTAGCACCAAGCTCATTTCTTCACTACAGCTGAATAGAATGGGCACGAGAAGCAATTAGGCATTTTCGAACACTTATTAGGAATTAATTGCCGGCTGATTTCCATGGGTGGAATGTTAAGTGGAAGACGGGCTTCACCAGAGGGGTGTAAGCGGGATGGTTGTTGCAAACTTTATTGATATTGATTATTAAAGTGGCTGATTGGACAGTAATTGCTGGAACCCTCTGACACAGAACATTCTAATTACAGCATGAAATATGATCACACTCATGGGCTTGTAACTGTGACTGACCAGAGTGGCACTGATTTTATTACCAATAACTTAACATGTTGTGGAAAAGAATAGCTGTGATCGAATCATATTGTTTTCATTTGGTTTGCAGGCATTGTAAAATGATAGGAGCTATAAATTGGGAAAAGCAGGTGCTGGAATGCAGATAAAGGCATAGAAAATCAAGCAGAGCCGAATGTAAAATATGTGTTACCTGATATAAAATATAAATGAAATGAAATGAAAATGAAATGATTTTTTTTTTTTATGATTTGGCTTCATGACGCACATTTTCAAATATTTTCACAAATGTCTTAGTGAAATCAGTTGGGGCCAGTGTAATTTTGGATTTTGAAATTAATGTTTTAAATTGAAATGATGAGAGAATTTTCATTTTGGAGTTGACTATTCCTGAAATATTGAGTTTAAATGGTGCAGTTTTGTTTTATATTTTTTGAACAATTACATTAGGTTAAAATAACCAGACATTAACTGCAGCTTTCTGCAGCATAATTGGTGCACATCATCCTCCTACTGGGTTTACATTGTTTTTATTGTTTTGTTTTTTTTTGTTCCCTCTCAAAGCCAGTATTTCTTAAACCCTGTCCCCAGCCAGTTATGATTATTTCATTGGTCAATCACAGTGCAAAATGTCCACACAATGCTGAAACAAATTCTAACATGTAACCTAACCCTGATATCCTGATATATAGCAGTATTGTTTGTTGTGATCAGAAATGCACTTTTTTTCCTAAACTCTAAAGTGAATCCATGGACTTTTCTTGACAGGTGATTGCATGAATGAGTAGACCAATGAAATTGGCTGCAGGGAGTTTTTGCTTCAAATTGGTTTGGGGGAAAACATTTTCATATCAAAGTAAAAAAATATATATATTATGGCAATTGTTTTGTACTGACATCTATTGGTGTGCAGGCAGCATCACATTAAAACACAGAAATGAGCTATCCACATTCAGCAATTATTCATTTCTTCATTAATTCTTTTTTAAAGTTACTGAGAGCGAATAGTGTGATCTCAACATGGTGCTCTCATGAGGCAACCTGTACCATGTAAAATAAATCAGCTTTTATTAGGCTACATGGCTTTCAACTGGTTGAAAATAATTTTTTATATATTTGTTGAAAGTAATATTCATTTTGTATGTGTAAGACCTTGTAATGAAGAGAACATTTTGATTGCACCTTAAATTATACAAGGCTTCCATTCAATTGCAGTATGACACTGGATAAATGGCTGATATATTTTATTAAATAACTCAAAAATTAACTTGGAATGCACAGAGGTTGGTAGAGTAATCAAAAACTGTACTCAAGTAAAAGTAAAAGTACTTCTAGAAATATTTACTCAAGTAAAAGTAAAAGTACTAGTCTGAATAATTACTTGAGTAAGAGTACAGAAGTATTGAAAAAAAACTGCTCCAGTAGTTAGTTAGGCTACTGGTTACTTTGGATCTTATACTGAATATCTATAGTCCATTTTTATTTATATATTTAGAAAAGTTCACTCATTTAGAAGAGTTCATTCACTCATTATTTTTGAGAGGGCACGAGTAGTTTATTTATTTTTTCAAATTGAATTATCATGAAATATCTTAATTCTCACATTTATAGATTATGATCTATAGTGGGTGATGGTCAAAGTAACCTAATAATGTAATATGCGTAAAAAAAAACCTGTCTGTTTATGTTTCCTTAATTAACAGATATGGATGTCATGCCATTACATATTTTTAATACGACTGAGTTTATATTAAATGTGAATTTAACAATGCAAATAAAAACATTGCAAGATACATTTATCAAATAACATTTTCACTGACAGTCTAGTTCAAGCACACTCAAAAAATCCCATTAAAATCACTGAAGCACTTTTTTTCTCTCTCATTGGAATATGTAAATTGATCATATGTCTGTTGTTGTTGTTCTTGCGATTTATTAAAGTTTATTTTTTATATGTAACAAATAATAAAAAGTTTACACTGTGAAATTCAGAGGTGGAAAGAGTACAAAAATATTCTACTCAAGTAAAAGTACCATTACATTAATGAAATTTTACTTAAGTACAAGTAAAAGTACCAGTCTAAAAATCTACTCAAGTAAAAGTAAAAAGTAGCTCATTTAAAATTCACTCCGAGTAAAAATTACTTAGTTACATTTTAACAGTGGGAGGGAGTCAAAAATGGGACAGGCCAAGGTTGTCAAACTCAGTTCCTAGAGGGCCACAGTCCTGCACAGTTGAGATATAACCCTAATTAAACACACCTGATCCAGCTAATCTAATCATTTAGGTTTATTTGAAAACTACATGATATGTGTGCTGGAGCAGGGTTAGAACTAAACTCTGCAGGGCTACGGCCCTCCAGGAACTGAGTTTGACACCCCTGGGATAGGTCTATTAATATGGAAGGCATTTTCTGCCAAATTTAAATAAATAAATGAAATGATTAAAATTAAAATTAAAACCAGATTAACTATTTCATTACAGAAAACTGTACGCAAAATATGTGACAAAATTGAGAATGAAATTAAATGATTTCATTTTCACGGTGACATACCTGTCAAATTGAAAAATAAAATGCAATTGCTGATTTCACAGTTCATTTTTTAATACAGTCTCGAGGCAAGACTGCCAATATTAAAATGAAAAGCAAACGTGAAAAAGAAACTACACATACAGTTTTTACAAAGCTCTTTATTAACGCTCACGCAATAATAGTGACACAATTCAAATTTAAATGTAAATTTTACTTGTCATTTTAATTCCTCTTTTATTTCACTGTTTTCATTTTCGTTTTCGTTTTCCATATATTAATCTCAAACTAGTTGTTTTTAATTAAAGGAATCAGTTATTTAGAATAATAAAACATTTGGGCTGTTACCAGGCAAATCAGTATCAACAAACTCATATTTTAATGCAGAAGATTCATTGGAAGTGGCATTTAGATGTATTACACTGTTTAGTGCAGGACAAGAATGCATTTAACCTGCAGTTACAAATGCATGAATAATGTTTTGATATACAAGACATAAAATGTTGAATACTCATTTGAAATGATTAATTATTTAAAAAAATCTAAAGATACTTTAAATGTGAAATTAAAATGGCCAGTATGTGTCAGCAAGTCACTGTTAATAAGTGAGTCATTGCGATTGAACCGAATCATTTAAACGGTTGTGTTTGGAATTATTTTCTATTGTAGAAATAGAGCTAAAAAAGGCAATATGGTGTCTTAAACGCAAGTCTCTTAATTAACTTGTTTACTGAACTGTTATATATATATGTATATATTCATGATGATTTTTGGAGGAAAAGATGGCATTCTTTGTGTGATTTTGATTTAATATACGTCTAAGTTGTACGTTTTTATGTGCATGAAAACGTAAGTAAATGTACGTGTGGTAGAACCACATTTAACGTAAAAATAGACACGTATTCTCATGAGATCACGTTGCAACGCAGCATGTGAATTTTCTGCCCCTATATCTTACATTTTGTGATCATTCTAAATGCATTTTAGGAGACTGAATCACACAGTGAAAGAATGCACTATAAATGCGCGCGCACATCATTAAAACAAAAATAGCACACTCCTCACCACTATCTTTTTGGCTAATTTGTGCAAAACCTCTTGCTAAAATGTCAAAGCTTCATTTTAACCACCAATGCAACGATGCAGTTATTAAGCTTACCTCTACATTCCTGCGAAGGGTTGATGTCTTGTCGAGATTTTATAAGCTGCTAGTTTGGTCTTCCTAGGCAAGTACAGCTTACACTGCATAATAGAGCATACATATGGCCAGGGGTTCACTTCATTTCCTTCGGGTTCAACTTCAGAATATGACGGGGTTTCGTTTTCAGCGGTGTCTGCACCACTAACGCCTGTTTTGTCCATCTGCATCTTTCTTGTGATTTTAGCGCCTTTGCCCTCCTGCCCATTATTTACTGCCGTAGTTTCCAGGGAGCGATTTATTTTTTTTATTTTTATTTTTTTTACTCAGTAATTAATGTGTTTTAAAATGTAGCGAAGTACAATACTTCAAACAAAATATACTTAAGTAAAAGTAAAATTACAGATTAAAAAAATTACTTTAAAAAGTATTAGTACACAAAAAAGCTACTCAATTACAGTAACGCGAGTAAATGTAATTCGTTACTTTCCACCTCTGGTGAAATTTATATCTTACAGATTCGTACACACATCTGCACTTTGTTGTTTCTGACGAGAGAATTCGCCAGAAAGAGGTATCCAGTCAGTGAGCGAGTGAAGAAAACACCGGCATTTTAGCGATGACTATTCTGAACACCTCTGATTGGTCAATGCATTCATAAGCTCAACAGCATTGTGTGTGATTGGTTATGATGCAGAGCTTTACAACGGCGCGTTTGGATTGAACTGAAGCATTTATAACTTGTATTGCATTCAAATACAGTAACGAGAGGAGCGTCGCCCACAGTAACGAATTAAAAGTACAGTTTTTCACAAAAAATTTACTTTAAGTAAAAGTAAAGGCCCGTTCACACCAAGCACGATAACTATAAAGATAACGATTAAGATATAGTTCTAAAAATCGTTCTCAATATTAAAGAATAGCAGAGTCCACACTACGTACAACTGTAACGATAAAGGCATAGAGAAACGATATCGTTGGAAACATTTTCCAGAACGATTTTTTTCCAGCTGATGAATGATACAAACATTGACATCCAATCAGAATCCACCCTGCAATAACAAGCTCGAGGATTTAAAGCGGCAGACGCATGTGCGCTCAGAATAAAAAGACGATATCGTTCGCTGGTGTGGACGCTAATATCATTATCTTTATAGTTATCGTTCTTGGTGTGAACAGGGCTTAAAAGTACCCATCTTTAAATATACTCCAAAAGTATTAGTTACCAAAAAAAAATTTACTCTAGTAAATGTAACGAAGTAAATGTAACTCGTTACTACCCACCTCTGGGAATGCTTCACACTTTTATCATAGAAATGATACAGATGCCTTGTATGAACTGCTTAGAGAGATGTTTATTTATATCTATTTGACCCCAGTGTTTTGCAGTGTCATTTATTCTGACAAGACCACCTAACCTTTAACCCTGAAACAGAAGTGACGAGAAAAAGAGCTGCGAGAGTAAATCTCACTGATTACACTTGAAGCTAATACAGTGGAAAATGGTCAGGAAACCTTAAAATGTTACATATAAAGTATTCAAATACAGAGTTCATAAAAAAATTAAAATTGTAATAATTTACTCATCCTTATGCCACTCCAAACCTGTATGACTTTCTTCCTGCAGAATACAAAAGAATATGATGAAAGAATTTTTGGACGAATCGAAAAAGTATAACTTTTTAAAGGCTCTTTGTTCAGTGTGGTTTCAGTGTCCATCTGTTGAGTTTAAACTTATTTCCAAGCAACTTCTGTACATATGAGATTGTACCTTTAATTATTGACTGATTAAACCTGTTATAATCCAGTGTCAATGTATGCAAAAGAAGGATGGAATTTAAAACCTATGCTTCTATCAGTGTCGCCATGCCATGTCAAGTTGCGTTCTGAAAGCACAGTAAATTTGAAGTCATGGTTAAGGTTAACCTTTAAACCTCCTCTGACATTGTTCAGTTCATCCCGGTGAGAGAGTCTCATTTTGCAACACACGTCTGTAAACACCTGCTGTTTGCAAGTAGACCACTCTGCCCGTCTATCTGGGAGTCCTTTAGCTCTAAAGACTGTTTTTCAGGTCTGGAAAGCTCAGCATTCAAACACTTTTTGACTAAACAGAGCTTCACCTGGATGAGGAGGAGAGGAAGTGAAAGGCCAAGGAGAGAGTTGTGTTTATACTGGGGCTTCCTTCTCAGCCAATGGAAATCCAGCCTGGCAATTTAGAGAAGTAAATGGTATTATTTTCTTCCCAGGCAATCAAAACACTATCTCCGTGAAAAATGGCAAGGGCTCTTGCGACATGATTGCTCAACTTTTTTTTGTGGGTTGGGGGTGGAAACCATGGGCCAGGCCTGGGTAATTCTCAAAGCCACAGACTGTAGCAATCCAGCCAACATCTATCATGCGGCTGGCAGTAAAGAGATACTTGAGATTAGAGGACAGGAAACAGAGCCTAGCTGCTTCCTCTGTGTGAAATGTGATACAGAAGGAGTGCAGGGTCCCTTGCACTTTCTAATTGAAACATTTTTGGGACTAAATCAGATAATTTCTAATGGAAACCTGTAGCCATTTTTCCTTTGATGAAAAGGAAATCATATCCTCTGAGGTCGATTAAAGGAAACCCATTTATAGACTCTAAAAACTTTTTCCAGTGTTTCAAAAGCTAACTCTAATTCTAGCAGCATATATACACAGTATATACTGTATATATGATATGATATGAAATGCACTAGTTTAGTGTAATTTATTTGTTTATGAAAGTCTTGTATATTCGCCAAGACTGCATTTATTTAATCAGAAATACAGTAAAAACTTTAATATTGTGAAATAATATCACATTATAACTATTTTCTTTGATACATATTAATTTATCCCTGTGATGCAATGCTGAATTTTCAGCAGCCATTCTTCAGTGTCCTTCAAAAAACATTCACATTTTTCACATTCTCCTATTCCCCCCATGATTCTTTGATGAATAGAAAAGTAAAACAACAACAAAACAGCGTTTATTTGAAATATAAATATTTTGTAAAATTATAAATGCCTTAGTTTAATGCATCTTTACTTCCAACTTATATTTATGCATATTTAATAAAATATGTGCCACTGCGACACACATAACAAAACTAAAAGCGATTTAATCTACAATTACAATCCAGCTTTCATGCTAATGTTCAAACAGATAAACATTATAGCAAAAGCGTAAACTGTTTATTTTTGGTGTAATTTCCTGTTTTCATTCGTGTATCTTATAACCAAACTATTCCCTGAGGTCTTTATGTTCCTCAAAGCTAGGGAAAATAGACTCCCTCCCTGGCATCATTTGCACAGAGGAAGCTGATTAAAAGTATGTGCATCGAAGTCCTCCATTACACAAGAGTCGAAAATAGACACCTCCACTTTCCACACACTTCAGTGATGAAGAGAGAGCTGTTAAAACCAATCAAGACGAAGATTACGCTCTCTCGCTTCCACCCGTTCCGCGAGCATCTTCGTTAGTGAAACTATCCGAATTCAAACACTTACAAAACATGGACAAGTGCAGCTGGGGCTTTAAAGATAGCAACAAACATCTTCTCCCTTTTCCGCTTTGCAGAGCCTTATTCAGAGTAATTATGTAGTTTTGACAGAGCAGGAAGACAGCAAAGTGTCTTATTTTCCTGAAATGAAAGTACACAAGCAGGGAGAGGGGCTGGTGCATACATTTCTGTTAGCGAGAGCAGATGTTGTGTCTTTGAATAGCGGGCGATTGGTGGGAGACATAGTGAGCTCGGGTGTGCCTTCTCCATCTTGCTGAGATGAATTCCTCGTAATTGAGAATGGGACGACAGCCCCTCTCAGCTCGGTCCACATCATACACTGAACCAAGCCTATTCAAGCCCACCAATATAGATAGATAGATAGATAGATAGATAGATAGATAGATAGATAGATAGATAGATAGATAGATAGATAGATAGATAGATAGATAGATAGATACGTTCAAATGTAATTTATTCCTGTGATGGCAAAGCTGAATTTTCCAAAACCATTACTCCAAACTTCAGTCATGTAAGCCTTCAGAAATCTTTCGAATATGCTAATATGTCACTTTTGATCAATTTAATGTATCAATTTAATACTGAAAAATTGTTCAACTGCTTGTTTTTGATAATGACAGTTTACTGACCTTTACTTTTCTGGATGGCCAGTATTTTACATTTTATTACTGTATAGAAATTTGACATTATCATTAAGTGAAAATCACACTTCCTCTTTTAAATGTAATAGTCAGTCATTGTGGGAAATGATATTAATGGTTTGGGAGATCCATATCCTCTGCACCTCATGTCCAGTCTAACTGAGTGTATTCATTTTCATATTATTAGATGAAAATCTAAGAAGTTAACATTATTACATGAGCTCCCTTCCCCCAAATCTCTCCTCTCCTTTTTGCTTCTTCCATGTTCGGTCTCCGGTCACCTTCGTGTTTTAGGCCTGTCAGACAGAGAGTGTGGTGATGCAGCTGAAAGTGTTGAAATTCAAGCACTTCTACTTCTGATGGGTTAATTTACCAGAAACACGGTCTGCTCCAGAGGAGAGAAAGAGGTTGTGTTTCCAAATCCATTGCAATAAAAGCAGCCCACCTTCCTGTGACATGAAGAACTGAAAGTAGTCCATTTAGAGAAATAGTGGGTGTTATTTGCGGTTTGTACTGATGGGATTGCAATCAGTTAAATGAATACTGTAGTCATTCAAAAATAAATATTCTGTCATTTTTATACTTGCATGCTGTAATTTTGTGGAGAACACAAAAGAAGATCGGGATCCAGGTCATGCTCTCCTACACAGACTTTAAAGAACACGCATTAGTGTGACATGTACACTTAAAGCTCTCCTTGGATGTCCTTGTCAAACCTGAGCAGAAGTCATTATCCATACTCTGTTTATGTGTGCGGTCCTTATCAAACGGCTGCAGGAATCATACAATTCTGGGTGGGATTTTAATCCACTAATCATGACTGCAAGACATGTTTACAGAAACCTCTCTTTCTTACTGAGTGAGATTATCTTTTAGTTAAACACAAGAAAATCTTAAATATGTATTTCAAATTATTAAATATCTATAGCTAGACCCCTTAGTAAAAAATATCTGTGAAAGAAAATATTAAATGTAACCTAAAATGCATTTCCTGTTTTATTATTTCTTTAAAACTTTATTCTTTTTACCCTATTTCCCATATAGTTCTTAATCTCTAAATTAAATTGGTAACAGTGTTTAATTTTACACGAAAAAAATACAAAATAAAAATAAATAATAATAATAATAATTTAAATAAAGGTGAAAAAATTTAAATGGATATCTTAGAATGGAAAAACATTCAGTAAAAAAAAAAGAAAATTAAAAAGTATCGTCTTGGCATCTAACTAAAATAAAAGATACTGTATATATATATATATATATATATATATATATATAAAACCCTGAAATAATAAAATGTAAGCTAAAAAAAAAAAAAAAAAGACAGTCACATATCAAAATTTAAATTAGGATTAGGGTGATTTGTAACAGTGCTAGACTAAGACTAAAAAAAAAGTGTTAATATCAAATAAAGCTGAATTAAAATTAAAATATAAATATTAGATGGAAAAATTTTAACTTGAAAACTTAAACAAAAATGTAAGATTACTGCCTTTGTAAATAACTGAAATAAAATAAGTTTCTTAAGTACAAAAATTACTAAAGCTAAAAGTTTATAAAAAAATTATAAAATGTATTATATTTATAATTTATTAGTAAAAAAACTAATAAAAATGACAGTTAAATACCAAAATTGAACTTAAATTACAATGACAATTCAAATTCAAATAATTAAATTCAAAATATTAATAAATACTACAATAGTAGTACTATTATATAATATTCATAAACAATACTAAAATAACACTGATTTGCAAATATAACATTGATGATAGGGCAGAAAACGTAAATTCTGCAGGCAAGTATGACAAGGCTGGCTGTTCTTAAAATATTTGTGCATTTTATATCTGTTTGGCCTTTTGGTTAGTGAATGGTTTATATACAGTATGTACAGTAAGTAAGGACCACATAAAGAGAAGAGTGTATTGTGAAGTAGCAGTACTAGTTTGCAATGATACAAATGGTCCAGCGTCCACTCAGAAATGCGAATGTGATTTGAATAATCATTGCAGCTAATAAAATCTCTTTTAGAGCATTGTTTAGAGTGAGTTTGATTGTGGCCCTTTAATTAATTTGGGCTGATTAATGAAGATGCCTTTTGGCTGTAAATGTATTGTTGGGGAATTGGGAGTTGGGTTGCAGGATGCTGTAAAGCAAGAGCCATTTAATTAAATATTGAGCACACACATATAGATGTCCGTGTTAGCGACCCAAACTGAAACCAATGCTAATTAAAATTTCAGCTCTGTCTCGGGAACCGCCACTTTCCCATGGAATGTGTGTATCCCACAATACCGTGCGGCATACCTGTTAGCGCGTCAATTTTGCCAGATAAACAAAAATGGCAGACTCAGTTGTTTTAGCATTATTCTAAGTAATTACTTTCTACTAGATGTCATGGAAAGTTTATCTGTCATAAGATGGGTATTGAGAGAACATTATGAACTAGCGAACCATCCATAGCATCTGTAAATATGCGCTACGTGATAGATTAAACTGTTTGTCATGCTCCAAAGATTAATAACATCACTAAATAAAATGAAATGACATGCATTGCAACATTTGATGAATGTGTTGCCTTGCTATCAAGCAGTTGTGAATCTTAGCTAGCGTTAGCTCTGCTTCACAACCTAATGAGCTGCCTCGCTATAAGCATCATAACCGTCATGAAACTTCATAAATGACCTCTTTGGAACCCTCTACCTAGCAAGACTGATAGTTTGTGACTACACCACAGCCATGTGTCTTTTTCTGCTCATCCAGCATATCATCGACCATCAGCAGGGCAAAGGAATGGTGGAGAATGCAAAAAAAAAAAAAAAAAAAAAGCATTTGTATTTGATCCACACCAGGTGCCAGAAAATATTTTTTAGCACAGACCTTACTATCTCTAACATTTGTGCATATTCATTTTACTGATGCACTGAAATAATTTTTTTGCTGAAACTAATGAAATACATTGTATTTAAATAATCTAGTAAATAATCCAAATCATTTTATATTTGATTTATTTAATCAGCACTGCATTATATAACCATTTAAACACAATGCACTTTTTTTTTAAATCTAAGGCAGCTACAGCGATCTAGCTGTCACACCACTTTAAAAAGTGTCAAAACAACATTTATTGGTTTGAATTTTTGTTATAAATTTGGCAAAATTTGAAAACTGAGACTTTCTTATCAAAGGTTACAAAGCATGTAGCTTATTGCCATTATTGGATGTAAGCCGCTACAAATAATGTTTACTCAGTTCATATAGCAACAGAAAACAGCATAGATTAAAAGATCAGAATGAAGACATTCAAAATAATAAATTAATATTAATACCCAGTCCTCGCATCCACATGTCTGGCATGTTTACCTGTGATAGCTTGAAATCGACACTGACAGAATAAAAACATGCCATCAGAAAAGCACTAATTAGACCGGTTCAGTCAATAATTTTGGCACTCCAAAATTTATTTTCAACAGAATATATGGTTGTCGAAATTTCAGTACATCACCAGTTTTTTATTTATTTAATGTACAACCCATATTACACTGGACTCTCTTCACAGAGCTATACGGAGTAAAACGCAATTGGTAACAAAATACAAAATATGGTCAAAATACCTTCTTTAGTATTCCGCAGAAGAAAAAATCATTGGTTCGGAATTACATGAGGGTGAGTAAATTAAGTGAACTATCTTTACGTGTTTTTACTAGGTTTTGGAACAGAACAGGTTTATAATTATTTCTAAGTAAGAAACTTTTTGTGTTGATGTTTCTTGAATGTTAAAGTATTTGTGGACTGTTAGTAGTTACCACACACACACACACACTTCCCCAGACTCACCTGTGAGTAATGAAGATGTCTTAGGACAAAGCTGGAGAATATGAAGTGGGAATAAAAAGAAGAAGAAGAAAAAAAGCTGGTATTTTATTTTTGACTCAGGGGAGCCAAAGTGACAATCGTTGTCAGACTGAAAAAATAATGAGTTGCGAATGTAATGTTTTTCAGCAGTGGCTTGTGTGAGGGCGAAATGAGGGAATTGAGGAACAAGAGGATGGGAACAAGGGATAAGCATGACATCGGCTAGTTTAGAGACAGCCTCTGAAACTCAGAAGCTGGCTTCCTTCTCTGCCCTCTTCCCGCCTTTCTGTCTATGATATAAAAGCTGTTACTCTGCGAGGAATGCAGAAGTCAGTTCATGCAGGGCTAAAAATGACTGTTGTTGGTTATAAAAACCCGCTGGGGCTGTATGAACCGCTTTGGCTATAGTGGTTTTACCTCCTGCTTACTCAATGTGGGGAGTCAGCTGTGTTATTGAGCAAGATTCACCAAGAGAGCCATTTGGAAATTTAACAAACATACTCCTTTAACAGAAAACAATGTTTGATGATCATATGCACCTGAAAAGAAATGTAAGATAAAAATATTAAGCTGCATAACTTTTCAAGAAACATCAACACACATACACAAAATCATATTAGAATGATTTTTACTCGATGATTACTTTTTTTTTATCACAGGGATGAATTATATTTAAAATTGTAATAATGTTTCACAATGTTACAGTTTTTAACTATATATATCTATTTTTATCAAATTAATGCAGGTTTAGGGAACATAATAGACTTCTTTCCAAAACAGAAAACCGACAGGCCTATATTAACATTTTTAATCAATTGACAGCCCTTGCGTATACTCAGCTACTAATTTGAAACTTCACTGTTTAACACACATGCCAAATCAATTGCCCTACACCAGAAATAAAACATGCAAATGCATGCAAGCATTGTTAATAGACCTTAAACAGCTTCCATTTCTATAACTTTAATGCATCACATGGGCCTGTAAAAGGCCACTCGAGAACACCTCCTCATTCCATATGCATAAGGCGCCAGGGAAACAGATCCTAGATTATTGGCACTTAGGCATTTGTATAAATTCTTTATTAAGCTTTAGTGCTTCAATTTACACTGTGCCTAGAATAGTCATTTTATTCATGTTCTAATAGTGAGAGTCACACCTGGACTAAACTCGGGCACTGAAGATCTGCTCCTGGAACAGCCTGATTAATTCAGTGTGGCGCCGGCAGTTTCCGCGAGAGAAGTCAGAAGAAGAGACGCCTCAGAGTGAAGGGCAGCCTTTGCCCCCAGCAGCCAGCATTGGTAAAGACTGAGACTGCAAGAACGAAAAAAGAGTTGCAGTGGCTTTTCTCAGAATGTCATTCAAGTCTTCACCTTCAAATAAAGTAGAGGTCATTAGTAGAGAATTATCTCATTAACAGCCCCGCTTGCCGGTTCTCTAGGGACCAGTTTCAGTAGAGGCCAGGCCTGATATATAGATGGAGTTTTAATATGCTCTATAAAAACGAAAGGGCCAAGCCATAGACTAGGCTGTAAAACTCACTCTGTGACAATACCGCCACGGCTTAGTAGATAAAAGGCATTGGCAGGCACTTGGAACTGATTTAGGATTTGTTTTGTGTCTTTAAATCAAGCTGAATAACTACGGATGAAAGCTCAGGACTGGTCACAAAACAGTTAGTAAATATGATTGGCTTGGACGGCTCCTGGTCCTGAGCAGCTGTTTGAGCGGAGGAGAGTTAACTTCCTCACAGTGGCTCAGGACGCGTAAATAATTAAACATGTATAAACAAACTCTAAAAACATAATGAATATTTGGGGAGAGAGACAGTTGGTGTAAAACTTGCTGGGAAATAACTGCGTAAATGGTTGTTTTGTTGTTTTCATGGAGTGGCTACTACAACGCAGCCAAAATAACTAGAATGAATGCATTCACATGAGGTAACATCACTCTAGCAGTTCTTATAACTTTTATTCAACATGTTTCAAAGAATTTGGTTACCTAATGGTCAACTTTTAGGGTTAAACTAAAAGTTTGGTCATCATTTATGTATTACTTTATTATTTGCTGATCCAAATGTTACAAAAGCATCATTTAGGGACTGTGAAAAGGGTTCCATACAACTATTTTGCTGTGCTTTAGTTCTTTTGATGACGTATAATAACTTTATGTGAGGAATAGACCAAATTTAAGATGACAGGGTAATCTAATATTCGTTTTCTCCTGCCATAACACTCAATTAACACCCATTCAAGTGAGCATGAAATAAAAATTCACTAATCATCTATTGTCTAAATGCATGTTATGTTGAAAGATTCATACTTGTATGCTTATAGGTTTTTTGACCTTGAAATATGTAACACAATGGTATAATTCAATCTTCCAGTGAAATGTTAAACTTTTCTCTAGCGATATATTTTAATCTGTTATGTGCGTTACATCTCTTGCTGCTTTCATTACATGATGGTTTTCAGGCTTGAATAAAATTGCGGAGGGAACATTTCTGTCGGATTGGACAGCTGTTTAACACAAACACACCATCCCACCATCTGCAGGGAGAAACCTGTTGGCCAATTATACCCCTTGAGTGTGCAGTTATTGGTAGGTTGACAATTAGGCACTGATGCCATTCGTACTTGAGCATTAGGCACAGACAGTGATACTGTAATGCAGCGTGGGAAGTGAAGAACCAGGCTGCTGATTACAACCATCAATTAAGAGTTTCTTTTCTCACAATCACTCATCACAATTATTCCAGTCATTTGCTTTTAGCCTTGTAATAGAGAAGTGGTCCTTGGAAAAGGGCAGAGAATTTGGTAAACTTGCAGGCTACTTGTTAATCTTAAAAAAAGGTTAGCTCCAAGGTCATTTATTTCTGTTAGGTGTATTTTTGTGTTTAAAGTCACAGATAACATACTTTTAATTAAAGACCATGTTTTGAAATGTTGCACTTATTTGGCAATGTGCTCAAAAGATGCTGCTAACTTCCTCAAAAAAACTTTACTATTAACTATACATTTGTTGAAAGAAAGATTAGAGAAAGTCTCTAATTACAATATACTGCAACATGGAATAAGTAGCGGTTACACTTTATTTTAAGGTGTGCTTGTTACGGTGTAATTATACATATAAGAACTGAGTAATATTAATTAACATACTTATATGTGGTTAGGGTAAGGATTTGGGTTTGGCTTATGGTTACTTGCATGTAATTATGCATAATACGTTTTTATTATAATAGTACATGTAACATATAACAAGGACACCTTAAAATAAAGTGTTACCAAAGTAGCTTATTGCATTTAAGCTACAGTACTTCATACTTTTTAATAAATATGAAGGCTGTAATTTGATTTGATAGATGTTTATTTCATGTTTGCTGTATGTGTATATTTGTGTGTGTCTTTAACTGCAGTTGATCACAAGTTGCACATGCAGATAAACCTAAAAAAAGAACATCTTCATCTTCAAACAACAGCATTCATTGGACATTGATTTGGTTTCAATGGATTAAATATTAGGTAAATATTTCACTTCACAGCAGTCTTTTTGTTCTCTGTGTTTTAAAGTAGCCTGTTACTGTTAAACTGCTGAGAAGCCACTCTGCAAACTGCTTGTTTCTCTGCAGAATGTTTCTCTTCCATGGGTAATGCAATGAAATCCATGGGTTATTATCCCAAACTTCCACTATTGAACATGAGGACCACCCATCTATTGAATCCAGTGGCATGGGAGAAGGTATAATGCGTGTACATATTTTACTTGCACTTCTGCAAAGTTCATTTAAAGGGGTCATATGATGTTGCTAAAAAGAACATTATTTTGTGTATTTGGTGTAATGAAATGTGTTAATGTTGTTAAAGGTTCAGAAAAAACACTTTATTTTTTACATACTGTACATTATTGTTGTTCCTCTATGTCCCACCTTTCTGAAACGGGTCGATTTTTACAAAGCTCATTGTTTTGTGACTGGCTGAATACCTAAAGCTTATGACGGAAATGTTACGTCCCTTACCATACTGTGATGCCATCTCCCGGCACGACCAGACAAAACCAATAAAACCCATTACAAACTAAGAATTTGTTGCATCCAGTGGGGAAATAGTTATTAATTATAATGGCTTATATTGTTTTTGTTATATGTTGCGTTTTTTATATGTTACAAACAACAAGCGCTACTCTACACTGCTCAAAACTCACGTTTGAATCATCAGTGGCAAATTCTTAAAAAAACACTTCCAATCTGTGAGTCAGAACAGCCGGCAGATCAGGAAACAGTCCTACATAATGTGTGCACACATCTGAATATTTGGGTCGAACTGTTCTGGAACAGTGTTGTAAATACAACTTAACCACTGATTTCTTGTCGTGTCCTCTTTTGGAAGGCCAAACAAAGTATTTTCGCTTTCACAGCGAAACACAGCATCACACATGGCGGGCTACAGTAAGCTGTGGCTGGCTTGAGAACGGCCGGGGGATTCGACGAAGTAGCTTGTGGCAACCACATGTGACGACCCCGGGCTGGACTCCACTTCGTCCATGGTGAAAGCTGATCCGGCCACCCACATCGCGAAGTTGATCTATTTCCTCAGCAACCAACATGATGACGCCGATATTGTCCTCTTTTGGAAGGCCAAACAAAGTAGTTTGACTTTTTAATACTGACTCGCTGTGGTCATTAAAAATCCCAGGATGTCTTTTGAAAAGAGTAGAGGTGTGGCCTCGGCATCCTGGCTAAATTCGCCCATTGGCCTTCCAATCATCCCCATATCTGCTGATTGGCTTCATCACTCTGTCTCCTTTCCACCATTAAGTTGGTGTGTGGCGGGCGTTCTGACGCACTATGGCTGTCGTCGCATCATCCAGGTGAATGCTGCACATTTGCATAAAGACTTTTCTCAATTACAGTGTGTCCACTGGACACGCCCACATCCTGTTGCCAATGGTCACTGTCACTCATGTCGCAGAAAGTTGCTAGCTTTCATTGAAAAATAATGAGTTCAGGTCGCTTTGTCACTGCAAGGCGATAAGATCCTGAGAGGAAGACCAGTTGCTTTTTTATCTTATCTTGATTAGTTTATATACTGTATAAGTAAGTCGAGAGTTAAGTAAAGTCGAGAGTTCATGCAGTTCTGCAGTCTGCAGTTCTGCAGTCTGCTGAAGAATACTTCACTCAAAGCTGCTTTTGTACCGCTGAGAGGGAGACCAGCAATCTTCCCACTGTCCTTTGGCAGGGTGAAGCTGGACTGTGTTATCATTGGTGTCATTGAATCCCTGTGCTTGATGGTGTTGAATAGACAGATGTAGGATGTGGATGGAGTGTGGCTGAGTTGAGAGGGGCCGTCGATGTCCTTCAAGTCCCATCCACTCTAGTCTCCCTTCATTCTGCTGAATTTAGATTCTTATGGACTGCTGGGAATTTAAAGCACTCCCGAACAGACGGATGTGGTGGTTCTTGTTCCTGTGCACTCACCCCGTCTTTCAGTCGCTTGTTTTCTCATGCCCCTTTGTTTCACCCACTTTTCTTCCTCTTATTTTCTTTGTGTAGTGTGTTTCACCTTCCCCTTGTGCTTTTCTTCCCCTGCAGCCTATTTCTCTCTTCATGCTTTCTTATTTAAGAGATTGTTAACCAAATCATTTATTCACCCTCATGGAAAAATATCAACGATTTTTGAAGGTTTTTCTTTCTTTCTTTTTTTTATGCAATGAAGGGGGATTAAAGCATTCAAGCTTTAAAAATGTGAAAAAAACTAACAAACAAGGAAACGATTATAAAATGGTCCATATAACTCATTCTAAAGTCATACAATAGGTTTGTGTGAGAAATAGATATTATTAAAAATATAGCCTGTTACTCACACAGAGCTATTGTATGACTTTATAATGTAAGTATCAACATATAATAATTCTTCACCAAAAAAAAAAAAAAAAATATTAAGCCATAAATATTTGTATTATGATTTTACAGCTCTAAATTATTATATAATTTTCTAAATAGATTTATTTTATAGTGAAATATTTCAATAGTAATATTTTTGTTCAATATTTTAATTTAGTAGTAGTAGTAACAATTGTTATATTTTTCGAAATATCATTATATTCTGGAGAGCTCTCAATAACAATAACCGAGTACGCTTAGAACTGACTTCTTTTACTGTTCAATGTTCAAGGTTCAATAACACATGGCTATACAGCGCCATCTTCAGCAAGAAAACAACTG
Source organism: Carassius carassius (assembly GCF_963082965.1). Classification (NCBI taxonomy): domain Eukaryota; kingdom Metazoa; phylum Chordata; class Actinopteri; order Cypriniformes; family Cyprinidae; genus Carassius; species Carassius carassius. The sequence goes on along the minus strand of NC_081772.1, from coordinate 15,008,286 downwards.
CATGATAACCCAGTTATCAACACTAAATACATAACATTTCCTCCCAACTTAAATCAAGGGTTGTCAAAACAAAAGAAATATTTCTTTTCTTGAATCCAACTTTAACCACTACTTGGTGAGCACGTCTTAATCTCCATGAATCTATCCCTTTTATATATATATATCCCCCTTTCCGTAGTCACGAGCAAAAACGGACTCTGCAACACGAAATTCTCTGAACTTAGAGTGTTTTTGACGTCGTAATTTCTGGGCATCTTGGGACTGACTCACTGTTTTGGCGAGACTAGGTTTTAGAAGATCCAGCCGGGTTCTTAGTTTGCGATTGAGGAAAAGCATTGCAGGTGACTCCTTTGTAGTAGCATGCGGAGTGTTTCTGTATGTTAACGGGAATCCATCAAGTCTCTGTTGGATTGGAGCTGACCCTTTTGAAGCTTTTAGAGCATGTTTGAATGTTTGAACAAAACGTTCAACTTGTCCATTGCTAGAGGGGTGATATGGGGCAGATCGAATATGTTGCACCCCATTTGCCTTCAGGAAAAGTGAAAACTCCTCAGCACAAAACTGTGGACTGTTGTCACTGACAATGACATAAGGTTTTGCTGGTGGTAGTACTATCCATAATTGAGACTTCCAGCCATTTGGAGTGCGCATCAACTACAATGAAGTACATATGGCCTTCAAAAGGGCTGGCAATATCAACATGTATTCTCTCCCAAGGATGAGCTGGCCAAACCCATGGGTGAAGTGGCGCAGGACAGGGGGCATTTTGGATACGCTGACAAGACGGGCATGCTTTGGATTGAGATTCAATCTGTCCATCAATACCCGGCCACCAGACATAGCTACGGGCCAGGTGTTTCATCCTTACCACCCCAGGATGCCCCAAATGCAGATCAGCTAACACCCGGTTGCGAAGCTTGATTGGAACCACAACACGACTTCCCCACATTAAACATCCTTGAACAACTGTGAGCTCATTTCGACGTGTCACCAAAGGTAGCAAACCTTGTGGTACCTCTTTAACTTTTGGGAACCGTCCGGTTGAAACCATGTCCAGCACAGGTGACAAAATGGGATCCTTTAGGGTGTCACGTCTAATTTCAGCACTACTGACAGGAAGAGTGGCTATCTGGGCTGCATAGAACACATCCACCGTGTCCGTTTTCTCAGTGTGTGTCACTGGTAATGGCAGCCGCGACAGCCCATCTGCATTGGCATGTAAGGCTGCTTTCTTATACTCAAGGACATAGTCATGGGCGGCTAATATCAGAGCCCATCGTTGCATTCTAGCTGCTGCCATGGATGGAATGCTCTTGTTGGGACTGAGAATAGCTGTTAGAGGTTGATGATCCGTAAAGAGGATAAACCTTCTTCCGTATAAGTATTGATGGAATTTGCGAATTCCAAAAATTATACTCAGGGCCTCACACTCGATCTGAGCATAATTTTTCCCCGCTTTACTAAGTGTCCAGGATAGAAAAGCAATTGGCTTCTCCTCCCCATCGGGGCACACATGTGATATCACTGCCCCCACCCCATATGGGGAAGCATCACAGGTGAGACAAATGGGTAATTCTGGGTCATAATGTGTGAGTACTGCTGGTGAATTAAGGAGATCCTTCACTTTCTGAAATGATTGTTCACATGCCATGCTGCAGCACCATTTCATTCCTTTACATAAAAGAGCATTGAGGGGGTTCAGCACAGATGCCAGATTTGGAATGAAACGGCCATAATAGTTAATCATCCCAAGAAAAGAGTGTAATTGACTTACACTGTTTGGTGCGATTTGTGTAATCCAGCTGCGTCAATGTAGTGACCCAGATACTCCAGTGATATAGCAGAATAGCCCTTTTTGAGTGGATATGGTGAGTAGTTTTCTCGACTCATGTGCCACTGACATCTGCAAGTAAGCGCTTGACAAGTCCAACTTACTAGATAATTGACCACCAGCCAGAGATGCAAACAGATCTTCTATGCGTGGAATTGGGTAGTGATCCACACAAATGGCTGGGTTGAGTGTCACTTTAAAATCACCACACAGTCTCACGGAGCCATCTTTTTTTTATCACTGGTACCACAGGTGTGGCCCACTCACTGTACTGCACTGGTGAAATTACTCCCATCTCTGTTAAACGTGTCAATTCCGCCTCCACTTTTGGTCGAATTGCATAAGGTACTACCCATGGCTGGAAGAATTTTGGAGTATGGTCAGGCTTTAGTGTAATTTTTGCCTCAATTCCTTTCATAGTGCCTAGTTCTTTTTCAAAAACTTGGGAGTGTCATTTTAACACACTCTCTATAGTATCTGTGGCTACATGCTTGACTGTTTTTATGTCTTGCCAATTTAGTTTTATAGCTCTCAGCCATTCTCTACCAAATAATGGTGGTGCATCACTGTTAACAACATACAAAGGCAATTTTGCCAACTGATTGTTCAACTTAACCTCTAGACTGATAACCCCTACTGGCGCTAGTGCTTCACCGGTGTATGTTTGTAAAATTATATCAGTTGGCTGCAAAGGAATATGCTGCAAGTTACTGTCATATTTTCCTTTTGAAATCAACGATACTGCAGCACCTGTATCCAATTCCATTTCAATCATTTTCCCTTCAATTTCTGGAGTTATACAAATGTGTGCCAGTTGCTCACTTCTCACCATATACAGTGACATTTCCTTTTCAGTGGCTGTACTGGACTCACCAAATTGTCTTCTACCTGTGTCTAAATGATGCACCCGTCTCTTATCCACTTTACTACGGCGATTACTTTACTTAAACTTATTCTCGTGCTTTCTTTCTCTCTCAAAGTGCCGTTTATTTCTGCATACTCATCCGATGTGGCCTTTCTTTCTGCATGAATGACAGGCTTGATTCTTGTACCAGCAGTCCTCGTCCGTGTGGTTTATTTTTCCACATCTCTTAAAATTATGTTGCTGTTTAGGCGAGGAAACATGCATTGCATTGACTTTAAGTGAACTGCTGAGCTGCTGTGCTTCGCGTGCAACGGTTTCCACGGCAACAGCTATCTCTACTGCTTTTTGAAAGGTGAGCGCAGCCTCTGTGAGAAGTCTCTTTTGTATCGCCTCGTTGTTTAATCCACAAACAAATCTATCTCGTAGAGCATCTTGCAAATGCGTACCGAAGTCACAATGTTCAGAGAGTTGTTTTAACACTGCTACATACTGTGCAACGGTCTCCCCTTCCTGTTGATTGCGTTTGTGGAAACGGAATCGTTCCGCTATTATGAGGGGCTTGGGCAAATAATGTTCACTTAACGTCGTTACCATCTCCTGATATGTTTTTTCTCCTGGTTTATCAGGCGCAATCAAGTTACGTAGAAGCTACGTACGTAAGTTACGTAGTTCCCATCCTAATTGTCCCACTCTTCGATTGTTGCTAGTGTCTTCTGTCTTCTTCCATTTTTGTTATATTTTTCGGAATATCATTATATTCTGGAGAGCTCTCAATAACAATAACACACTGAAACCGAGTACGCTTAGAACTGACTTCTTTTACTGTTCAATGTTCAAGGTTCAATAACACATGGCTATACAGCGCCATCTTCAGCAAGAAAACAACTGCATGATAACCCAGTTATCAACACTAAATACATAACAACAACAATAATAATCACAATTATTATTATTGGCAGTAGTAATAGCAGTAGTATTATAGTCATATTGAAATATAAACCTATAGTTTAAAAAACAATTAAAAAATTTGCAGTTAAAATTTTTTCCCTCTAAAATTAAGATATTTAATGTTTTAATGTTTTTTCCATCGTTTTTCCTCAGAATTTCTGATTTACTGAAAGAAAGTGATACTGGTTTGGAGTAATTTATGAAACAATTTTTTAGTTTTGGGTGAACTATCCCCCACAAATATCTCTTCTCTGGCATGCATCCAAGTCTTTCCGCAGTATTCCAGCACGTAAGGCTGCATATGGTGTCTGTGCCATCTGAATAAGTTTAAATAGATTCTGACAGGTCAACTGCATTGTTCCTGTGGCTGCAGAACTTGGCCAAACTCTCATTTGAATCCCGGCGGTACCAGCGTGGTTTGAATCTCCCAAGCGTCCCCCCTTGCCCAGAATCTAGTAGTCCTGGCCATCTGCTGCCAGCACTACGAGGCTGCTGAAAAATGTTGCCTTGATGAACTACAACAATACAAAGCACTAACAACATAGGAAAGAAGCATTTCCTCCAAGTCTCCATCTACTTGTGTGTGTGCATTCATCATTTAGATTCTCATTAGCACCAAATTAATGTTAATTTCCTTATCGCTATGATTTAAATTGAATTTCATAATAGATCCAACAGCAAGAAAATGAACCATGTGATGCAATCAAATTATGCTGCTGTTTCGGTTCCCGTAGTTACTGTGTCCAAGGCCAACACTTCCTGATCCAATCAGAAGTCGAGCGCCCATCATGCATGCTCATTAAGGTTGGATGCAGGGGGGGGAGGAATTCAATTGGCTGTCAGCAGGAGGCTGTTGCAGTCTATTTTGGTGAGTAGTTTGGGACAAATCATTGTTCTCTTTTGATGAGAGGTATTATGGAGTACCGCAGGAAGTTATTGTCATGGGGCAAATTAATAACGCTTTTCCGACTGACCTTGACTGGTGGCTCACATTTTGAAACAGGATTAAGCAAGGCCCTGCTGAGGTGATTGTTCACAGTTCTGAACATTCAGACCCCAGTTTCCTTTAGCTTGAAAATAATTAAGGCTAAATCTTAATATTGTCTATAGAGCATGCTGAAGATTTAAAAGCATGACCACTAATGGTAGAAAGCACTTTAATGCAAATAAAAACAACCCAGAACAATTGAGAAGGTGAGTTCTCTGATAAACCTTCCAGTTATTAGAATTATTTTTAAATTAACACATTATGGTGAATCAAAGAACATGAAAAAATTACTACTCACAGCTGTCTTTGAGTTTCAAAATATTATAAGAAAAGACAAATTACTAAGAGAAAATATAAAAATATATTTTTTAGAGTATTAATCATGTTTTTGTACTTGTATCCTTTTATATAATATATAATGTAATCGTACCATAATAGTTTGGCAGTTGCTTATTAACCTTATGTGAAACGTTCACACTGAAATTAAAGCAAATTGTTCTTGTTCAAGAAAGAAAGAATGTCAAAGCTCTCACAGCTTGACTCCAATCCAGTTCTAGTTTCAGACAACATGTGAATTACACACAAAAATTCAGTGAAGTCCTTGTCTATAACACCATAAAGCAGGGTGCATTGATTCAAAGCTATCACGCCTCTCAGACAAGCTTACAATAGATGTATGACAGCTGACGGTTGATGCTTTTTTCTCTTCAGAGAGAAACTTGAAAGTGCAAAAGTCAAATAATCTTTCCAACTTTGCTAAATTAGACAAAGCAAAAGTTTGAAGACTTTTTCTTTTTCTTTTCATCAGACATTTTCCTTGATTGCATACAAAAACAAATAGCACAGTTAATAATAATAATAATAGTAATAACATTATTATTATTATTATTATTATTAAAGTATATATTGAAGTTCAATATTTTCCCTATTAGAATTTTCATCAGATTTTTTTCATTATTATCAATCAAAACTAATAGCACAAATCCTACTCATACTACTACTACTTATCATTATTATTTATAAATAAATAAAAGTAATAGATATATCTTAAATATTATTATTATTTACTTTTTATTATTCGGTTTCATTGTTGCATAAATTCAGAAATGAGTTCACCAGTTATTGTGAATATATGCTTGAAGTGAACTTTCTTTCTGTCAGACACAGAAAGCTTGAGAAGTTTTGCTGATGTAAATATATATGTACATATTTTTACCTCGCATCATATTGAAATGTAAAACCGAAAGCAGAGGAGCACTTTGACAGAAAATCACTTCAAGTTGAAATGTAAACAGGTAGACCTAACGGATGCTTCAGCACAGGCCCACACACACACACACACACACACACACACACACACACACACACACACACACACACACACACACACACAGTTTTCAGACTGTAACAGCTTAACAAAATTGCCTTTGCAGTGGCGACTGTGGCTGTATATGATGTCGTCCCTCTGCTTATTTGCTTGTGGACTTGTCGCTTAACATTGCTGAGAACATAAACTCGTCACTCAACAATCCCAGACTAGCTCTTATATAGAAGGAGCATGTATATTTGGAGGTCCACATTGGGAAATACCATGCAATTAAGTGACTAAAATCACAAAGCCTCCAAAATCATGCACTGCTGTCTCACCATCCAACTGCTGAAAACTAGAGTGGCAGATACGTTATTGTGTAATACAGTGAGAAAACACATGCCAAAGCAGATTTGATTTATTCTCCCAGGCTGCTGTGGATCGGCAAGTACAGCATGAGCTGCACAATAAGATCAAGTCAGTCAAAATGAGCATCACTATCACTGCAATTTACCCTCCCAGACTCAAACACTGAGACTCGCAGTTCGCCTGCCATCCTACGGGGGGCACAATATGCCAAAACTGCACTGCCATGGGAGGTGAAAAAAAAACACAATATTTGTGTCTAACCTGCACAGTCACCTGTCACCGGGCTATTAAGCTGGCTGCACCCCTCCGAGTGGGTCATAGTTTGGGGTACTTATATGGGGAGCTGGAAAATGAAAGGTGTATGGGCACAAAACCAGATCTCACCCCATTAAGTCATTTGCAGGGCTGACAAAATGGACCAGACGACTATGAGCTAATAACGTCTTTCTGCTGTCTCTAAGGGTTGGTGTGTGTTTGTAAGTGCCTGTGTTTACGTTTGTGTTGCTTGCTGGTTACCATCCATGAGTGAGTGATTGAGTGAGTGAGTGAGTGAGTGAGTGAGTGCACAAGAGAGAACAAGAGAGAGAAAGAGGTAGCCATACAGGGATAAATTATGTAAAAAGAGTAAAAACATGTATGAATGACAAAAAGTCTGGCCTTTGCTTGTCAAACCCACTTTCAACAATTTGCCAATTTGCATATACCCCTCTAATATCTGACCTAAAAGAGCAGTGGCGGCTCCGCTTGAGCGGTGATGCTGTGTGTGCATCCACACCACTGACTCTCCATGACGGAACAGAGAGAGGTCTGCTCGCGGCGGTCAATGCGCCTGTCCTCTTTTCACAGGTAATTTGCTTCACATTTCCATATTTGGATTACTGCTGTGGGGCTGTGCTTGGGGCCTTTTGCAGGTTTTCATTTGAAATATTGCCACCTCAGTTTTCCTCAGCAGGAGGCTTCCCACAGTGCTCCTCTCTGCACTCCTTGATTACTTATAATTATCAAAGATTTCAAATCTCTCCCTGCAGTTGGCCCATTCCAAAACTTAATCCTACAGAATGATGATGGTGATGATGATGATGATAATAAATAATATTAAAAACTAATTAATAATTATTATTATTGTGTGTTTTAACTGGGTAAACTCTATATTTGCTAGTTTACCCTGCCGGACAATATTGTTTAAGCTATTAGCTTTGTGTTGAAACATGGTGGCAGGTTTTTGGCTATTATAGATTTTATTAATATTAAAAATATAATAAATAATAAAAAGAAATTCTTCATATTTTCATAGTTTCATTTTTAGTTATCCTGTTATGTGCTTTTGCTGTCGTTGTTGTTATTATTATTATTATTAATAATAAATATGTCTATTTATTACTTTTTCACTTCTATTTTTATTTATTTAGTGCTTCTAGTTCATGAACCTAAATTTATTTCATTTAGTAGACAGTGCAACCTTTCTAATTTGGGTATATTTAAAAAAATTCTTTTTATATTATTTTATTTAAGTTTTATTTAATTTTTTTTATTTTATTAAGCTGTATTTTATAGAGGGATGCAAACATGAAAATTATCATTGACTCACCTTCGTGTCGTTCCAAACCTGTATGATGTTCTTTCTTCTGTGTAACACAATTAATATATTTTGAAAGATGTGTATTTATTGATATTTATTTATTTATTTATTTATTTATTTATTTATTTATTTACTTATCTATTTATTTATTTATCTAAATGGTGCTTTTCAAATCAACTGAGTTTGGACCCTAACATCCTAAAAATCATCTTTTGTGTTCTGTAGAAGTAAGAAAATATAGTTTGAAACTTTATAACCACTAACTGTTAATTAAATTACCCTTTTTTGGCCTTCTGTCTGTTTCCATGCACAGCCCAGTGGAGAAAAGACATTACAGACAAAACACGAGAAAAAGATGGGAGAAACCAAATTGGGAAAGGCTGCAAACTAGGCTTATACCCACATGAATGCCACAGCTCAATGAGTGTACCATCAGACCATGGCTCACACCTGAACAGACTTGTATTTTTATGCTGTGGTAGTAGTAAGATGATCCAGTGATGTAATATTGTGAATGTCCTTCGCCCTCAGCCTGTTCCTACTCCATCAGTCACCAGCATCTTCCCTACAGACAAAAATTAAAGGTCTAGACAGGAATGACAGTGACTGAGGAGGACCTTACAGCCAGAGCAGAGAGAATGGTAATCAAAAACATGGCCTATCTATCCAATCCCATTCTCTCCAATACAATCACTTTTGTTTGGACCTAATCATAAAGAAACAGATAAGTGTGATGGTGGAGAAGCAAATCCTTAGAAAAGTTCTATTCAGGCAGGATTAAAGTACGTGGAACAAACACTCAGAAAACAATATATCTCTTCAGGGCAAGGCTGCAATCATTTCAAATTATAATTTTTCAAGTTTGAGCCAGTAACTGAGGTAAAAAGACAGATTACACAAAATGATAAAAAAAAAAATCTAAAAAAGTCTCAATAAAAGTAACTTTAAAGCAGTTCATACAACTTATTTTACAAGTATTTTGAAATAATTAAATAGGTTTCTTTTAGGAGCAGAGCAAAATGTAGGTTTTCCCCTGGACTGTAACTCTAGGAGTTATATAATATAATATATATATAAACGTTTTGAAAATATATTCTGGTGTGAAGGGCTTGGTGGTATGACGGTATATATCGCTACTGTGGAATAAAATGTCTATCGTTAGAGATTTTGCTATATTGTGTATTTTACAGAATGCAAATAAATCTGCGTAACATAGTACTACTTAATAGTGATAAGGAAACATGCATGAATGTGAAAATAAAGAGTGGGATTCACTTGATAGAGTTATTAAGTGCAATAAGCAGTGAAACAGAATTTGCATATAAGGTTAAAATGCCAATTGTGTGGAGTATTCATGTAAACACAGTTAAACAGTTATATGTTAAATAAATGTAAACAGTTGAGTGAAAACCGGATGTGTTTCAGGATATTGGATCCGTGCAGTTGGCAATGTTAATTACTCACTGCCCTTGACTGAATCACTTTTGGATCTTTAATAAGAATTAATTCATATTTGATTGATAAATTAAAACCTATGCAGTGTTATAGACTTTATTCAATTTCTGTAATATTTCTTTCTGCATGTTAAATAAACCTAGCATACTGTTGCTGAAAAACAACAACCTTATCTATTTTTGTTATTATTATTTACTTATTTCTTCTCCCAGTTTGTGGATATTCTGTACAATGGGGATAGGAAGATATATATATATATATATATATATATATATATATATATATATATATATATAATTGAATAGAAAATGTGTATATGTACACAAATTGAATTAATGTATATTAAGAAAGTGTTACGGATCACTCGGAGACAGAGGAGTAACAGATGAAAGATGTAGTTTATTAAATGGACACAAGCAGAGGAGCGGGAAGTGAGGAGTGGATGGGTGTTGGGATCCGTTCCGGGAAGGAGGGTACCACACACACGCACCGTGGGGTCTTTAGGAGGATCTTGGAGGTAATCCTTGGAGAGAAGACGGAAGAAGAGACTTCGGAGGTTATCCTTGGAGAGAAGGTAAAGAGGAGTTAGTCCTAATAGTTAGCACAGGAATGATCTTGTCGCGAACGTGACCGGACAATGACTGAGTGCGCGTGTGTGGCTTTTGTGGTGCTGAGGTGGATGAAGGTGATGCGGATCAGGTGGTGATGATTAGTACGCAGGTGAGGGTGTGCGCCGTGATTGTGTGGAGGAGGAACCTGGCGTGTTTGTGACAGAAAGAGGACAACAATGAAATGTAGATAGAGTGTAATGTGATTTGTATTGAATTGGAAGATATAATAAAAAGCTAATATATACTGTACATAATACAAAAAAGCTGCATCAGCATTCTGCTATAAATCTTTTATGTTCCACAGAAGAAAGAAGACCACATAGATTTGGAACATCATAAGGGAGAATATTGACAGAATTCTCATTTATGGGTGACCTATCCCTTTAATACAAACACAGTATTGCACAATTGTAATCTGTGAGCTGTAATTCTGTTTTTGCATTCCCTTTTCTCTCAAAACACTAGTCTGATATCTAACACACCCACAACGAATAAGGAAAGGTGGCAAATGTTTGGCAGAAATAAATAGCCTCGGACCTCCTGTGAGGAAGAGAGAGCCATTTAAGGCACACATTCGTTTCCGAGAGCAAAAAAAGCAACAGGAATTGAGCCTCTTTCAGATGATACACCAGACGGAGTGTATGAGTGGGGCTTTTGTACGGAACCTGCATGCGATTATTGGCTGTGGGTGGAAATATGATTAAGTGCACTCGGAGTTCAGAAGCAATAAGCGCCCACATTTGTGTTGCTTCAGGAATATGGTCTCACAGCCGCTCTGAAGGCTGTGTGATTTACTGTGTGAAAGGTCAAGTTCAGACTGAAGAGAAGGCATATATTATACAACTAATGTAACCTTATTAAGTATGAGTAATGAGCGTACACGCACCTACTGACATTCATTCTTTTAAAGAGACTGCCATAAAGATTACAGGACCATTACAAGTCAAATGCACAATTTAGGAAGACTTCAGTTCTCTAATTATCTGTATGGTGCATGATTATATCATATTTAGTCCTCATTTATAATTATACAAGTGTGTCTGAGCTCAATTTATGAATCTTTATGATCATCATGAAAGGATCTAAAAGGATGGTCATTCAATGGAGAGAATGTGCTATTGTTTCAGTTAGAGAGACGGGATATAATCAGGCAAGATGATCTCATTATGTCATTGATTTGTATAAGCCTTCAATTACACTGCTTGAGAAAAGGATATTGACACATGGTGTAATTATGAGGGTTTCCAGCTTGATGACCCAATTGATTAGCGCATGGATTTTGACACTGCATTAGCAAACTCTGGCAAGACTTCATTAACTGTTTCCTTTACTGTCGCACTGGAAACAAGATCTGAGTCCAGATTCTCTCTTGAAATTAACTGAATATTAAAGTAAACATATCAAATGACATTACATTCAAATAAAACACCATTAAACCCTTGAGATACATTACCCTGTTGATTCAGATCTTAAGTTGTGTTCGCCTGAGGTCGATGGTTGAATCCCTCCCCACATACTTTGATGCTTTCCATGGAAAAACATTGTGATTAATCCTCAAATTGCCCCTCAACTCACAATATTTGTTTTCCAGGCTCTCGGTTTCATGCATGGGCTCAGTGCTCTTATTATTTATTACTGTAGGTTTTGGTCTCTGATTAATTCCAAGCTAATTGCAACCTGTGCATGAGCTATTGATTTCTGAGGCATAACTTTGCCCCTGGCTGCAATTTAGTAATTGTGCAAAGACAAATGTGCCTAAAACCTAATCTGAAACTCTACGACCATCAAAGAAAAATTACGACCATCATCACCTAATATTTTAGAGGCCAGTAAACACAGTGACTCTGACAAAAAGCTGCCCTGCTTTTACAATCTTCCCTCTGATACTGTTAAAAAATAATAAATAAAATAAAATAGGGCATCAAGTGATTTTACAAGCCTGGGGCCCTAGAGATGTGGAGAGATATTAAACAGAAATACTGAAATTTTCACACATAGGCAGAAGAAACACTTCCTGTCCAGAGAGGAATCAACTGTATATTAAAACGCTCCGATATATATGAGCTGTTACATAAGATCACCTCTTATAGGCATGCAAATTTGGCTCTTAATGAATTAATAGAATTACCAGTGTAGCTTCCAGCTCTCAAGTTAGACCTAATAATAATATGTGACGAGGAAAATTCACAGCATGCTTATTAGTGATATATTGAGCTTTAATTGGATGCTGTTTTCCTCTTCAGAAATTAAGATAGGAATATTGCTAATAAGACAGCAGTGAACATTTTATGTTTCTCATTTAAGACGAATTTTACATCTAATTTTAATTTCAGATTTTTGCTTTAACTAGCAAAGAAATAAATAATTAAATACATTTTTGCTTGTTTCTGCAGAATATGTGCTTCTTACCTGCACACATGGGTCTAATGAAGACGTCAGGCAGTAGTCTTAAGCTGTCAGCAGTCACTATGATCCTGGCAGACCTGATGGATGAATTAATAGGAAGTGTCATCTTCTTTGACCCGGACCTGGCAACCCGTTCTTACTCCCATGGGACCAAGCTGGCAGTCTACTTAGTGTCAGGAATGGAACTGCCAGATATGCAGTAATCCTCATTCATTTTCCTGAAAATGTCGACACATGACAGTACAGCCCTGAAACGGAGCCATTCCCATGGAAACAGCTTTAAACTGTGTCTATCAGGGTTGACGTTTGTTTGAGTCTGATGTCATTGTTTGCTCTATGCTTGAGCCAGCTACTTAAATGACCTCACCAAAGGAGCGGATCAGATCTCCATAACATTGCATCTAGCTAGAATGAAATTAAGAGTAAAAGAAGAAAAGCATTCAGTCCATACATACACAGATATAATCAGATATTATACAGTATGTAAACTTGTATGGAAAAGTGCTTATTATAGTCTGCAAGCACGGCAACATTATATATATATATATATATATATATATATATATATATATTATATAGTCATGAATTCATTGCATTTAGTAAATGAATTCATTTAGTAAAGAAAAAAAATATTATTTTTTTTATTATCTTATTTACATTTAATCATGACCTGTATGTAAATCATGTAATTTATGCAATTATTTGTTATTAATTTGATTCATTATTTAGCACCACATACATTTCATCCCATTAATCAATTAATCAATTATCAGCCCTATAAAGGAATAAAATCTTATGTCAAGAGTCGTGGCCTATTGGTTTATTGCAAATGTTCCAGATACAGTGAGCGATCGTGCTCATGTCCCTCATTAAAACCAGGTTTATATTTATAAGCGGCCTGAACGTATGCAGATGGCCGCTTGCATATTCTTCTAGGTGCACTCTCAGTTGTTATATTCCTCTGACCTTTTGCCGAACTTTCTGCCGTTAGTCTGAGTCAAATAGCATATTGTGCATATTTAAAAGTGTATACTCTTTCCTTTTCATCTTGTGCTGAAGTTTCCTGACAAGCCAGAGGTGATGCGAATCAACGTGATATCTGGAAAAGTGCATTAAAGTGATACGTTTATTCCACATGCATGAAAAGGAATGGCAAAATAAGGCATCTGGCTCAGAGTGCTGCGCTACTGGCGAAGCAGAGAGACTAATCACAAGCCTTCACATAGAGAGAGAACCTGCCTCACCAGTACAGACTGCAAAGATGACTGAGACTTCACATACTGAGAATACATATTTAATTTCAACTGGCATTGTAAATTATGAAGGGCTAACAAGGAGTGATAAGTTAATGCTGAGGCTGTGAGCACAGTACAAGGTATTCACAAACGTCTTTTGTTATTTGAGCTTTTCTTAAAGGGTTACTACAACCCGAATTCCGGAAAAGTTGGGACGTTTTTTAAATTTGAATAAAATGAAAACTAAAGGAATTTCAAATCACATGAGCCAATATTTTATTCACAATAGAACATAGATAACGTAGCAAATGTTTAAACTGAGAATTTTTTCACTTTTATCCACTTAATTAGCTCATTTAAAATTTAATGCCTGCTACAGGTCTCAAAAAAGTTGGCAGGGGGGCAACAAATGGCTAAAAAAGCAAGCAGTTTTGAAAAGATTCAGCTGGGAGAACATCTAGTGATTAATTAAGTTAATTGATATCAGGTCTGTAACATGATTAGCTATAAAAGCTTTGTCTTAGAGAAGCAGAGTCTCTCAGAAGTAAAGATGGGCAGAGGCTCTCCAATCTGTGAAAGACTGCGTAAAAAAATTGTGGAAAACTTTAAAAACAATGTTCCTCAACGTCAAATTGCAAAGGCTTTGCAAATCTCATCATCTACAGTGCATAACATCATCAAAAGATTCAGAGAAACTGGAAAAATCTCTGTGCGTAAGGGACAAGGCCGGAGACCTTTATTGGATGCCCGTGGTCTTCGGGCTCTCAGACGACACTGCATCACTCATCGGCATGATTGTGTCAATGACATTACTAAATGGGCCCAGGAATACTTTCAGAAACCACTGTCGGTAAACACAATCCGCCGTGCCGTCAGCAGATGCCAACTAAAGCTCTATCATGCAAAAAGGAAGCCATATGTGAACATGGTCCAGAAGCGCCGTCGTGTCCTGTGGGCCAAGGCTCATTTAAAATGGACTATTTCAAAGTGGAATAGTGTTTTATGGTCAGACGAGTCCAAATTTGACATTCTTGTTGGAAATCACGGACGCCGTGTCCTCCGGGCTAAAGAGGAGGGAGACCTTCCAGCATGTTATCAGCGTTCAGTTCAAAAGCCAGCATCTCTGATGGTATGGGGGTGCATAAGTGCATACGGTATGGGTAGCTTGCATGTTTTGGAAGGCTCTGTGAATGCTGAAAGGTATATAAAGGTTTTAGAGCAACATATGCTTCCCTCCAAACAACGTCTATTTCAGGGAATGACTTGTTTATTTCAGCAGGACAATGCAAAACCAAATACTGCAGCTATAACAACAGCATGGCTTCGTCATAGAAGAGTCCGGGTGCTAACCTGGCCTGCCTGCAGTCCAGATCTTTCACCTATAGAGAACATTTGGCGCATCATTAAACGAAAAATATGTCAAAGACGACCACGAACTCTTCAGCAGCTGGAAATCTATATAAGGCAAGAATGGGACCAAATTCCAACAGCAAAACTCCAGCAACTCATAGCCTCAATGCCCAGACGTCTTCAAACTGTTTTGAAAAGAAAAGGAGATGCTACACCATGGTAAACATGCCCCGTCCCAACTATTTTGAGACCTGTAGCAGAAATCAAAATTTAAATGAGCTCATTTTGTGCATAAAATTTTAAACTTTCTCAGTTTAAACATTTGCTATGTTATCTATGTTCTATTGTGAATAAAATATTGGCTCATGTGATTTGAAAGTCTTTTAGTTTTCATTTTATTAAAATTTAAAAAACGTCCCAACTTTTCCGGAATTCGGGTTGTACACCACGAAATGAAAATTCTCTCTTAATTCATTTTCTAACGCTCATGCTGTTCCAGATGTTTATGACTTTCTTTCTTCAGATGAACACAAATGGAGTTCTGTTTGTTCTGAAGTTAAACAATGGTGTGTGTTTGAAAAAAAAAACTAAAACTTGTTTAACTCTAAACCATTGCTTTCGGCCAACTGTCAGCATGTACTGTAAGTTTGTTGTGAAACTTGCTTGAAGCATCGACTCTCAGACACTTATCTACTTGAATTACCGGTATATGGACTCACAGAGATAGATTTATTTTCTAAACATCTCCATTTGTATTCCATGAGAAGTTGATGAGAGATTTTCATTTTTGAGTGGAGTGCCAACTTGACACAGGCATTCTAAAATACAGTGTTCATGTGGGAGATATGCATAATTGCAAGATGCAAATGTAATTGACAGAAAATGTCGGCTTAGCCCATGTTTACATAGAAACACATTTGAAAAACAGTGCAGTAAAATACAAAAATGCATTCTAAAACAGGACTGACTACCGTATTTTGCTCCTGTGTGAACCTGGCCTTTGTTGTCAGTGATTTGAATGCTTTATTATGCTTTGGACTTGGCAAAAGTTTCATGTCTTCATCGCTGATCATTACATGCTTTGATTTTATGCCACTCAGGGTCATTAATCGAAATATGCTCTCTGTTTCCTTGGATGACTTCTAAGACTTCTACCATACTGTCACCATTCATCCAGAATTCTTGTCAAATGCTATCACATAAAAAGCTGCAAACAATGAGCACATTCATACACGTTACCCTATTGAGCAGTAAAGAAAAATAACACCTTATTTATCTTCTAAAACCACCTTGATCGCTGCAAATAATTCTATTTGTAGCTTTGAAACATGTATTGAGTTGACTAACTGGAGGTTTTGTGAGTTTCTTTGTGTGTGGTTGCGTTGTGGTATGAAGATGAGATGCGTATCGATTGTTTTGAATGTGAAAGACGTAGAGCGGATGCACTGTGCGATCCCCCACCGTGTTTTTAAGATCTGCTTTTCTCTGATGAGGATCCAACACAGCCACAGGCACACCAAGAGCGACTCTCTCTCTCTAAAAGGAACTTTACACCATCACGCTAAGCCAAAGTATACTCCCCAGAGAGCAATTGACTAGGTACACATCCTCTTTTCTGCTGTCATCTGTAAGAATGTTCATAATTTTGCACTTTACAGTACTACTAGATGCAATTATGGTGAGGTTTTTGGTGAAAAGATGTTCTAATGCAGCTGTTTTAAGTGCAAGCAACTGCACCAGTGAAGTACTATATTTACCTCTACACACTTTCAGAACCACCTCAGGATCAGCAAGAGGTCTATTTTATGGCGGTGGTGATTGTGCATTAGCCTGAGGCTGATTAAATTTAAGATATGTGAATCTAGAGCTGATTTGGCTGAAGGAGCAGGCTAGAGCATGATTAATGGCCTTATCCAGAGCTGATTCTTACCCATTGGTGATTAGATAATCAGTCATCTCTGTATCACACTTGATGGCAGAAATGAGAGGATAAGGGAAGGAAGAGGTGTCAAAGAATATTAAAATGAGGTGACACAGGGCCATTATGAACTGTAAAACCAAGAACAGCATTTAGCAGACATGATTCAAATGTGATCAGGCCTATCAATTTTCTTTGAAACTCTCCAATGCGCTCAGTATGGTGATTTTCTCTCTCTCTCACACACACACACACACACACACACACACACACACACACACACACACACACACACACACACACACACAGACACACACACACACACACAGACACACACACACACACACACACACACACACACACACACACTGTTTTTATACAAAATCCCTCTACCCTAACCCTAGACCTACCCCTTACACAAAACATTCGGCATTTTTACATTTTATTAAACCAGTTTTAAAATAAAATAGTTTAGCATGTTTTTAAAGCTATTTTAATTAAGATGACTCAGGAAATGTCCTCATAAAACACATTTATGTTGTTATACTAGTGTAATACCCATGTCATTATACAAGTTTGTATACTCATAAATCAGTTATCATTTTATTTATCCAATTAATTATATATTCATTATTATAATAATAAAAACACTGGTTTGTTGCGCAAACAGAATTACTGTTTACTGCACTTTGTAAGAAATAGCACATTTGCAAGAAATTGTCAGGGATCTGGGAAGGAGGACCCAATTGCAGTGAGATAACAAGGTTTTATTGACAAGACAGACTGATACAAGAGGTAGTGAAGTGCACAAGATACCACAACAGGAACACAATAAACAGGAACAACTAGGGAAGGCCACTGTGAAGGCTTCAGGAAACAACTGGCAGAATACTTGGGCAACAGAGGGGGCAGCAAGACCAGGCTGATAGAGAAGGCCACACAAGGCACCATAAAGCAGAGCTCAGAAACTTGTTGACCCCTGACTCTAGAGACAGACCAGATGCCAGGCTGGTAGAACCAGGGCAGGACACATGGGGACAGGTCAGGAACTCGAACACAAGACTAGACAGGACAAAGCTCCACAAAAACACAAGTTAAATCCAAGACAAAGAATATAAACCAATGAACTAATAAAAGTAAAGTAACAAAATAAGAAATTACCAATTTAACCAACTTAAGAGATTGATCAAACAAAACCAAGAATCTAGACAAGAAAACTAAATAAATATTACAAATGAAAGCAAAGGGCAAGAACAAAACAAATTACTAAAACAAGGAGCAAGACAAGAACATAGAATCACAAGGGCACAAGACCAACCAGACAGGGAGACACGGACACATATTCAGCCACATCCACAGACAGAGGGGGTGAGAATGACAACGGACCAGCAAAAACAAGAGGGAAAGGTGCACTATAAAATAATGAGGAAAATACACGAGGGACAGGTGAACACAATTAGACCAACTAGGCTAACAAGAGGGTGGGGTAAAGAGGAAACGAGTAGGAGGGGCTAAAGGAAGCACATGGACAAGGAAAACAAGGCCATGTGCTGAAACAAGACATAGAAACAAGAAAGATTACCACAAGACAAACAGTGTCAGTGCAAAACCCTGACAGAAATAGCTTACTTCCAGGCTGAATGAGATTAATGGTTATATTTTGTACACATATACATTTAACAGATTATGTAATTATATTTTAAGTGTACAGTCATGGCCAAAAGTTTTGAGAATTACATGAATATTGGAAATTGGAAAAGTTGCTGCTTAAGTTTTTATAATAGCAATTTGCATATACTCCAGAATGTTATGAAGAGTGATAAGATGAATTGCATAGTTCTTCTTTGCCATGAAAATTAGCTTAATCTCAAAAAAACCTTTCCACTGCATTTCATTGCTGTCATTAAAGGACCTGCTGAGATCATTTCAGTAATCGTCTTGTTAACTCAGGTGAGAATGTTTACGAGCACAAGGCTGGAGATCATTATGTCAGGCTGATTGGGTTAGAATGGCAGACTTGACATGTTAAAAGGAGGGTGATGCTTGAAATCATTGTTCTTCCATTGTTAACCATGGTGACCTGCAAAGAAACGCGTGCAGCCAACGCGTGCGTTGCATAAAAATGGCTTCACAGGCAAGGATATTGTGGCTACTAAGATTGCACTTAAATCAACAATTTATAGGATCATCAAGAACTTCAAGGAAAGAGGTTCAATTCTTGTAAAGAAGGCTTCAAGAAGAAGGCCAAGAAAGTCCAGCAAGCGCCAGGATCATCTCCTAAAGAGGATTCAGCTGTGGGATCGGAGTGCCACCAGTGCAGAGCTTGCTCAGGAATGGCAGCATCTGCACGCACAGTGAGGCGAAGACTTTTGGAAGATGGCCTGGTGTCAAGAAGGGCAGCAAAGAAGCCACTTCTCTCCAAAAAAAAACATCAGGGACAGATTGATCTTCTGCAGAAAGTATAGTGAATGGACTGCTGAGGACTGGGGCAAAGTCATATTCTCCGATGAAGCCCCTTTCCGATTGTTTGGGGCATCTGGAAAAAGGCTTGTCCGGAGAAGAAAAGGTGAGCGCTACCATCAGTCCTGTGTCATGCCAACAGTAAAGCATCCTGACACCATTCATGTGTGGGGTTGCTTCTCATCCAAGGGAGTGGGCTCACTCACAATTCTGCCCAAAAACACAGCCATGAATAAAGAATGGTACCAAAACACCCTCCAACAGCAACTTCTTCCAACAATCCAACAACAGTTTGGTGAAGAACAATGCATTTTCCAGCACGATGGAGCACCGTGCCATAAGGCAAAAGTGATAACTAAGTGGCTCGGGGACCAGAATGTTGAAATTTTGGGTCCATGGCCTGGAAACTCCCCAGATCTTAATCCCATTGAGAACTTGTGGTGAATCCTCAAGAGGCGGGTGGACAAACAAAAACCCACTAATTCTGACAAACTCCAAGAAGTGATAATGAAAGAATGGGTTGCTATCAATCAGGATTTGGCCCAGAAGTTGATTGAGAGCATGCCCAGTCGAATTGTAGATGTCCTGAAAAAGAAGGACCAACACTGCAAATACTGACTCTTTGCATAAATGTCATGTACTTGTCGATAAAAGCCTTTGAAACGTATGAAGTGCTTGTAATTATATTTCAGTACATCACAGAAACAACTAAAACAAAGATCTAAAAGCAGTTTAGCAGCAAACTTTTTGAAAACTAATATTTATGTAATTCTCAAAACTTTTGACCACGACTGTATATATTAAGATATTTTTTCATATTAAAATTTACATTTTAATTCTACACTGTGGTTAGCTTTACCAGCTTATGGACTATGTGCAGTGTCACTTTTGTTTAGCAGGTGCTGATACTGGACTGCATAAGTGACAGTGCTCCAGGAGAGAAGCGGGATCAAGATAAATAACTGCTACTCGGGAACATTTTTTGCATCATTAAACATGGCAAACATATTAGCTTGCATAGAGTGAAGGGGAATCCCTGAGGAGATGGGGATGAATCATGCGGCCTACAGTGATCATAAAGGGGTATAGACTCTTGCCAATCCCTATAACATCAAAGACAAGTGAGGAATTCACTTCACGCATTCTGATTAACTAAACAGAGAAGAGTTCTTTGCATATAGGCAGAGACCCGATGAACATCACTTGTTGAAAATCCCTTAAATTTCCTCAGAACACATTGAGGAGACCTCAGTGCTAAATGATTACTCTAATTTAAGGTAGATTGTGAACAGTAAGACATTTTGTCTCATTGTCACATTGACTTAGTGCTTGTCCATCAGGGGCAATTTGGCGAATTTACTCAAACAGGTGTACAAAATCATAACTACATTAATTATTTGAACAAGCATTTCTTAGTGTTAACTGTGCTGTTGAGAGTAACTAAGGCCATATATTAATATATTATTGTTAATAGGAAAATTTGATAATTATATTTAATTGCACATACTTATTGTACTTATCAATTTAATATGGGTTAAAAATAATATGTATCGTATACTGGTCATTTGGACTCACACACTGAATATTATTCTGGTGTATTACAATATTTATTTGCACCAATGTTGCAAGGTAAAACCAGTACATGTTCTCTGTCTAACTGCATGCAAAATGTTGAACTAACTGGCATAATTTTACTGCAATAATAATTAATAATATTAAAATAATAATTTTCCGGCTTTTTTGTTGTTGTATTATATGGATACTTCTATAAAATACTACTTGGGTATATTCAATATACTATACATCAATTTCTTTTTTTAAATGATTAAATGAGCCTTTTCAGTTTTCATAACATAAACACTTCAGGTAAAATGTGATTATTTTAACAAGCATCTTCTCAATCAGTCAATGGTGTGAAGCGTCATTCTCACACCAAACAGTATCTATAAACATCCAGAAGTTGTATTGTCACCAATTTGTCCAGTACACTAAACAGAATGAAGAGGGTAAACATGCATTATGTTAATGATGGTGCAAATATTAATGAAAGGTCACTGTTGGTGAAATATATATATGTCCACAACAGATATATAACTGCACATGCATTCCAGTGGCCCTAAAGGTCTCACCTCTGCCCTACTGCTCTTCTGAATCTCTTCTTTTAATAAATGGGACGGTTAGAACTTTCATCAGTCAGGTCAAGCATCACCCAGAACCTGTTCATCTGGGAGTGCGCTGACAGGAACTCACCTCATTGTGAGCCAATATGACCACTTACGTCTTCCTTCAGGGCTTATAGCTCTCAAAGATAGAAAACAGGTGCCCAAAACAACAAACTTAATGGGATTTTAGTCTGTCTTTTTTTAACATCATAGTTTTTGCAGTAGATGATAGAGCACATATATTGACATTTCACTGGCTGGTAAATGAGGGAGACCTGGCCTCTGGCCTCAGAGTGAGTTTGGTGCCACCGAGCAAATTAAACGATGGACTGTGGGGCTGATGGGAAATTGATGTTCCTCTGTGTCCCTCAGCAATGTTTGCTTTTCATTGAAGGCAATAATTTGGTATACGGAGTAGGTGCAGTCTCACTCTTGTGCAACAGGTGAACGTTCTACAGTATCTCAGTTGTTACACTAATCAAAGCTGCTGAAGGGACAACAAAAGAGCAGTGCCCCCCCCCAATTTTGTTAAAAATTTAAATAAAAAAATTACAAATTTAGTTTACGCTCTTTGTATTGATAATGTAATTAATTATGTATTAATAATACATTTCAAATGGTTTAGAAATACAACTATAGTACTTTAAAGAAAAGATTTTGACAAAAAAATAAAAAAAAAATTAATGTGGTGTAATTATACAAAAAGTGATAATAATAAAAATACGGTACAACACCAAATGATAATGATAATAATACAGGAGTATACAAAATAAAGAATTTTATTCATAATTTATAGAAATGTATGTTTTAATTATTATTAACGAAGCATTTTTCTTATGTTATCAAGACAGTTGTATCACCCTGACATTACATTTACTTTATACACTCAAAAACAAAATCAATCGATATTGATCAATCTTTTTTTTTTTCAAAAATTGAAATATAATGATTGAATAATACGTTTTTTCCTAAACTTGTGTATTGTATAAATCAAATGTAGAAATTGCATGTTTGTATTGATTTTATTTGGATTTGTTTAAGTCTTAAACACTTAATGTATGTAGTGTACATTTTTTATATATACATTTTTTTATATTTTGGGATAAATAGATCCAGGTCAAAAAAATAATGTCATGTTATTGACCCTAATGCTATTCCTTTTGAGAGGAGTTACATTTTATAAATCTAAGTAGAGATTAAATATAATTTGCGAACATATTGCAATCTCATTGAGGCAGAACTGGAGCCAGGAGAATGTGATTTATCTCACCTCTGAGTGAGAGAGTTGTACTGTGTCTTTGTCTCGTGTGATTGGGTTTCCTGGAGCATGAAGTGTGTAGGTACGTATGACGTGTTGTTAGAGTAGCTGATGTTATTGTAGGTGTCAGTGAGAAGGAAGCTGGCAGACACATACAAGAGTTGGGCAGAGTTTATAAATCGGAGCTTGTGATCTACAGCTCTTTTGTCCTTGAAAAGTCGAGCTGTGCGTTTGCGCTGGAGCGTGTGTGTACATGTCTGTTTGTGAGCGCGAAAGTGGTTGAATACACTCGTTCTTTGATGGAAAGGCAGAGCGGTGTCTGCCCAGTTCTTTATTGTCTCAATCTATTAAATGAACTGTCAGTTATCTTAAGTCGGCATCTCTCTCCAGGACAAAAAGTTGTAAAAGTGAGTCAATGGAGAGGGTACTTCAAAGACACACTCTTATAAAACACTATGGGAAAAAAAGAAAAGAAAATGACACTTGGGTTTAACACTCTCATAACCAGACAATGTCCACAGCAACCAAACATAACAAACAGAAATTCTAGCTAAATGAGTGGTGCCTGTTAAGTACTTTGAAATTGTTCTGTAGTTCCTCTTGTCTCCATTTATCACAACTGCACCTGCTTAGCTGTAAAATTATTATGGCAAACAGCTTTAAGGCCAGTGAAGAACAATGAGAGCAATTAATCAGCTAACTGAATACTTCAGGCTGTCTGGGTCACTAGGTGGGCCACCACACCTGTGCTGCTGACATGCTTGATGTTTTTCGCTACAGTCTAATGAGCAATTTGATAAGTGAAACCCATCACAATTCCAGCTGTGGCATATAAAGGTGCATGGTGCAATCTGTCACAGGGCCACCACTCAAACAGAGGTGAAACCAACCTGAGTCAGATATAAAGCCACTTCTTGTCTTTGAGAAAGGGTACTTGTGATCATATTTGAAATGGTGTCTTACCTTTTGTTTTTGTACGTGTAATTACTGCTAAAATGGTAACATAAGCTTATTGGAAAATGTGCCTGTACCTCCATTGTTTTCCCTCAAACTCCCTTAACTTAACTATAAATATAATAAACTGCAGTGGAAATGAACACTAATGGCTGTAAAATGCCAACAACTGTTATCCGCTTGTTAAGTCTGACGTCACATGTCACCGCCTCCGTGTCCAAATGTTGTTTTCTCAGATACCACGAGAAAACAACAAACGTGCTAATATATACTCACAATATGGTATAATACTACCAAAAAAAAAAAAAATTATAATCCTAGCCTTTAACTCCATTCTGAAATCCCGGATAGCCAGAAAATGAAAATATAAATAAATAAATATAAAAATTATTTGTTTTTGGGACGCTGTGAGCATGGAGACTTTGAAAACATTTAGCTTAAATGTTTAATATGAATAAACAATGCTCATACAGCTGCTGTGGTAGTATTTTCAGATGAAACGAGTTGAGGCTTGGACCTGGAAACAGCACTTCTTAAGTCACCACTTAACAACCGAATTCCATTTCTCAAGAATTTTGATTACAGGGGCAGATTTTTGATTATTAAAGGCATGTTTTCAGAAAGTTCCTTGCAAAATGCTATGTTATGACCTACAAACACTTTTACCATAGTGCATGATTTGTAAAGTAATACATTTTGATGTTTCCATCATATAACCAGCTCCATATGCATGTCTTTGCTGATGTAGTAAACTTGCTCGTAGGGCTGGACGATTATGGCCTAAAATCAAAACCTCGATTAATTGAACATTTTACCTCGATTACGATTATTGAACGATTATTTTGTTTTCGGTTTTGTTTTTTTTGCCCTCATAGTTCACTGACAATGTTTGTACTGTAAATATGATTGACTATCAGCAGTTATTTTATCTATGTCCATAACATTTCTTACTAGGGTTGGGTATCGTTTGAATTTTCGATTCCAATAAGATAAAAAAATCCAATATAAAAAAAATTAAGTCAAACATTTAGATGTCAAACATTTTTACAAAGCCTTCTGTTGCAGCTGAATAACATGAGCAAAAATAAGCAGCCTACAAAACACTGCAAGAGGAATTTTGCCTGTGATCAAAAAAAAAATACCATAGCAAAAACAACTAGATTTATATAAATTTCAAATATTAAAGTGTAAAAGACAAGTAATAAGAAAGAAACAAACAAATCAATTAGCAATATCATAAATAAATACAACTAAACTAAATTTCAGGTACAGAAACTGTAATTAAAACTTTAAAAACACTGCATAGTTTTCTTTTTATAAATAAAATAAAGATTAATCAAGTAAAGTTATTAAATATATTCAGTCAAGATCAGTGAATGATTTTCTTTTGTTCTTTGATTAACATTAATGACAGGCAGCGCGTTTATTAGGCTGTTGTCTCTTTAAGCAAAAATACTGCACATGTGTGTTTTCTTTCTCATCTGTTTATGTTCACGTAAGACAAAAATGGCTGCGTTTATGATGATATACTGATATGTAGTTTTCTGTATCGTAGTTTCGACTCGGAACAGTTAAAATACACAGAACAGTCCGAGAACGGACACAAACCGGGAACCCGCAGCGCGACCGCCGACTGCTGCTCGCTATACACGCGCTTGTGCTTCATGGGCGCTGCACACAAACATGCTATAATAAGTTTTGAGATTCTAAGCTACTTTAGTGATAAATCACTAGCCTGGTTAAAACCAGACCCTTTTCAGTTGAAACTGAATTCTGTAGAGAGAATTGAAATTCGCCGGAAGTAGTCTGGGTTTTCCCAGGCTAATAAATCACAGGACAGCGCTGACAACTAGTTTCTTTGCGCGCGATCTTCACGGCTACAGTTTATATGAGTGTTCGTGCCACAATGCAGCTGCGCGAACATGGGAGCTCGATATAAGAATATACATCCGTTCATCTAATCGCTTGAATGTCCAAAACATATAACAAATACAACTGACAAAGTTTAGTGAAGACGCAAGGCTCACCACTCACACCGCTTTGCTTTTATGCCACTGACTGGACGGGGCAGAGTCACGTGGCTACACACGCGCTAGTATGCTTTTAAGGGGGAAGTGTTAACAGGATTAAAAAACCGAAATAACCGGCATGGGAAAATTACGTCGGTTAGAGGTTATTAATTTCGGTTTTGATTATTTTTCGATGAATCGTCCAGCCCTACTTGCTCGGTAGCTCACCTGGTACAGTTTTGCACTTGAAATTCAAAGCACTCGGGTACAAGTCCCATGAAACAGTCATGATTTAAAAAAGAAAAAAAAAGAAATTTAAATGGCAAGGTTTCTTCATCAAATGTTTTTTTTAGGTGGTACATTATTTTTAAATGTTATAACTGTTAAGTTCTTTAAATTTTTCAAAAAATGTATTTCCAAACAGCCGATTCAACAACTGATGTAATAAAGCATATTGGCATATTCATCTTCATCTGTTTTGTATAAAACTGAATGCTCTTTTAATGGCACTCACTATTTATTTTATTTTGAAAGTGTCAAAAAACATGCATAAAAATCAACTTAAAATCTGCTTTGCATAAATGTCACAGCAGACATGTGTTTTTCCAAATAGCCTGGGTCGTGAAATGGATAGCAGAAGTCAAATTCTGGAAGCAGTGTGATTCATTAAGAACATTTGTATAGCTGAAAAGATGAACTACTCAGTGTTCTTATCACAAGTATGTTTTTATAATTATTATTTTGATTGTGAATTATTTTAAGGTTCATTTTGAGCATTCAAGCTAAATATGTAAGGCTGCATTTCAGAGACAAACTGTTGTTTTTCCTTAAGATGGTGGCTGTTTTCACAATCAATTGCAATGTGCAAAACAATTTTCAATCAGGCAAGCAAATACTTGATGCAAGGTTACATACACACAAATATGACATACACCAGTTATTTTGTAAGACATTTTCTGTCCTGTTTCATTCCTGTCATATACAGCAGTGGACATTGTGTGAAATATGTCCCATAATGCAATTGACCTTGTCATCCCTTGTATGTTTTTGTATGTTATTTCCAAGAACGATTATTTTTCAGAATGGATCTTTTTAGTTTGTAGTTCTAAAACCTGTACTATAATGTGACAGTTGCTAAAAGTAGTTAATTAAGGACTACAACTACTACAAGGATGCTTGACAAAATGTCTCATATGTAGCAGCTTTTTAGCAAATAGAATTTTTAAAACAATTGTTTCAAAGCTCATATTTTTGTTGTTGAACAAAACAGGAAAATCTCTTGAAGTAATATGATCAACCTTTATTTTGTGCATAAATCACCTATTATAAATTTTAAAACCCATTAGCTTTTCCTGAGGGGAGAAATTAGCATTCAGGGTTAGCCTAGAAATCAACGTCATGACTGAATTGCTCTATAAGACATGCAACATAATGAGGTCATATGACAATGCAATGTTTCTCATTACATACTGTGGGATATTTTTTATAAATAAATTGGCAGTTAGCAGTATGCTTGTATTCAATTCCATACAGAAAAGTTGATTCAGTGACTTAATCTGTGACTCGCTGCTTGTGAGTGAAAAAGAGGAGACACAAATCCTCCTGAACTTGTAAACAAATGCCTATTATCTCTTTAAGATACGCTGCTTCTAATAAGAAAAGCTGAACTTGTGACTGTCTGAAAATCATAATCATAAAGTAAACAACCTGCAACCAGAGCATGGAACAGGCTTTAAACTGACTGAATTCGTCAGCCTGCTTTCAGACTCGCCTTAGTGATGAGAGAAAAACACTATTCTTCAACAGCATTTTTAGCTCTGTCGAGCTGCTGTTGTGGTACAAAGATTTTTTTTATTATCATTATTTTTTAATTTTTTTATCAAATGCTAAACTCTAGAGACCAGGTTTACATCTTCAAAAGGAGGTGTACAAAAGATGAGAGTGAAAGCGCCGAGGGAACCCTGTCAACCCCACAGACTCTCTCAGCATTAACACCATTCACACAATTTACCCAAATGTGTTCATTAACAAAGGGTACCCACGGCATTCATATTTGCTCTCCCAGCAAGTCTGGTTGGTCTGGTGAGGAAAAATGCAGCAGCTTCTTCCATTAACCAGGCATTGGAATTGGATTATAGTTTAAAGAAATGTAAGATGGCAGACCATCTTCCTTTAGACTCCACTGGCTATGGAGATTGCAACTGGTGAGCGGATTATGGTTTGTAGAAGATGAAACCAATTATTTAATGTCTGCAGGAGTCAGAAGTCTAATGGGAACAAGTTAGTGCAATGTGTTGGAATGCCTGTGCTGTAAGCAGTGTTGTAAGCTATGTAAAGACTGTGACAAGTTTGCACATACTGTAAAACCAGGGCTGTGCACAGAGGGGACTGAAATAAGGGCACTTATATATTTCCTATTAATAACAATCATATTAATAATGTATATATATATATGTATATATATATATATATATACACACACACACACACACACACACACACACACACACACTATATATCTGCATGGTAAAATATAAAGATTCCACAGTGATCTGATGTTTTTTTTTGTTACTAAAACATTACTGTAGTAAAGACATGTTTTACTGCGTTTGTACTTGTGAAGACGATCTAGATTTAAAAAAAATATCTAGCTAGTTATTAACAGTGTAAACATGAATTGACCATGCGACCATATAATATGATTAAGTGTTAACAAATTAAGTGTATTATCAATCACAAATCAAAGAAGACATTTCTTAAAAATATATTTTACCTAGGTGATTATGATCACTCAAATGCAGTTTTGGGGTTTTTGACCTGCGAATGTGTGCAAATGTGCATTTCGTCCATCATTTAAACACATTTTCATCAACAGGTTGCAAAGTTTGGTGTAGCTATGTGGGCGCTCAGTTTTTCCTACTGTAAAATACGTTATGCCAAAATATATATTTTTTTAAAGATGAATTGCGAGTCTGCCGTCTATATGCACAGGCTATTTAAGTGTAGGCTATTGGCTATGACTAAGGCAAATGCTATCCCCCTCTCTCGTAGTGTTTCTTGCCTAAAGAAAATGCCGTACTTATTCAAACAACAAGATCTTTACTGCTGCAAGACTTTGTTCAGTTGCTGAACAATCCACGTACTTGGCAACACTGCTGCTGTTGAACTTCAGTTCAATCAATCCAGAGCCATTGTTGTTTCTCAGTGGCTCTGATTCAGTCGAGACAGAGGGGGTGGAGTTATGAGGTTTTACTGACAGTTTGAGCGGATCCAACAAGATTTTAGTTACAAGTTCTATTTAATGTTTAATTGGCTAAATATTTGTAAAACAGACAGAGCAAAGGGTGATTAATAGCATTGATTTGTTGAGAGATAAAAAAAGGAAAAAAAAAAATACACCACAAAAAAAAAATGGCACTTCAGAGTGTAAGGGCATGTGCTCTCCACATTTTGAGCCCTACCTGTGCACGTCCATGTATACAACCCTGTACAAGTAACTAGTGAAGTATATATTTAATTCAGTGATTGCAGAAATTTGCATTTAGATGACAACTAAAAGGCAGGGGAGGCCAGGGATGATTGTAACATAGGGGGAGTTGTAACACAGTCACTTTAAATTCTTAGAAGTTAGTTTTAGGGATAAAATCACATGACCATCACCCTCCTGAGAAAAAGAAAAAGGTTTTATAGCTATCCCAGCCTCTTCTATTCCTCAGGAAAGTAATGTGAGATTTTATAGACCGCTTGTCAATGTGATTCATACTGAGGGTAAACAATATCACATGATGACAAATTTCCGAGAGATAAGATGATATCTTACAGTAAATTTATTGGTAATTACAGAAAACATGCATTGAAATTCCAAATGTGGCGGGACATAAATCTGATCCAGCGTGTTTTTGGATGGGGTCCCAGGTTTCGCTTTTAATCATATTTTTGATTTATATTTTGTGATGAATCAGTACAGTAGAAAGCACCTGAGAACACAAAAAGCATTCGTTTTCCAGGAAGATGTCAGCAATAAGCCCCAACTTAACTGAAAAAGCTTGGCTTGGCAGTCTATATCTGATTCTTCTCTTTAAAAAAGAAGGATATTATCAAATTCACATCAGAGGGATCTGTGCATGGTCTTGTCATGGGAGAGTGAAATGCAGGAACAATGAGCCTATCAATTCTCTTAATTAATCTAAACTGGGGATTAGTCAGAGGCACTGAATTTTCAACCCATAAACCACCCGTTCCTTCAGTCAGAGCTTTTCACATTCTCATGCTAACACATGTAATCTCAGCTTTTCACTCGACTTTTAGAATGGCATGCTGAACTACAACGCTGAATCTCTTCATAGAAAAAGTAAGACATCTCCACCCCCAACCACTGAATGTTTCTGCTTATGTCCTCTTGTCCTTCCGCAATAACGAGCCCCTCCCAGTGAAAGATGTGTCCCTAGAGTCAGTGAAGTAGCCTAAACTTTAGTTCCTGATGATTCGTGGTGTTCCTCCATTGCTGCACTTTGCCAAGGTTGCACTATATCTGGTGCCGAATGACAAATCACTGGCCTTCTCTTCGCCTCTTCTCCTCAGGGGAGAGCTACTCACTGTGACTGCTCTCTGCTTTTAGCTCTCTGGGACATTGTTTCAAATTAAAATGCTACAGAATAGCGGTTCTTCATGGAGAGACAGACTATGTCACTGCTGCGCATGCGATTTTCTAGCTACTACAGTTCTTGTGCAAGTGAAAATGACGTGACATACAGCCAAGTGACCCATACTCAGAATTCATACTCTGCATTTAACCCATCCAAAGTTCATACCCACAGCAGTGAACACACACACACACACACACACACACACACACACCGTGAACACACAACTGGAGCAGTGGGCAGCCATTATTCATTATTTACTAAACCTCATTATAACCCTCATGTTATTCTAAACCTTCATTCTGTGGGGGAAAAAGACTACAAGCTCAATTATAATATCATAGAAGTAGTTCACGTTTCTTGCACTGTATTTCTTAAATGCTGGATTATTTCAAATTTGGACTAACCCAACCATTGGGTTAAATGTTTACATTAAATTTTTTACCCAAAAGTTGGGTTAGTCCAAATTTGACACAAAGTTGGGTTGAAATAACCCAGCATTGATTGCGATTCTGTGTGACAAACAGACCACATTAAAGGTGTTATAATCCTCTGATAAGTTATAAATCAATTCCAGTAAGTTTTTAACTTGATTTTAATGAATGAATGATTAAAATAATAGGCAGCCTTATTAAAGAATGATTCATTCACTGATCTGATTCTGGAGTTCGACTCACTGGGCCTCATTCACAAATACTTTCATGCAGTTTGTGTATTTATGTGCACTGGAAATGTTCTCATGCAAAATACAATTTTGCAACCTTTAATGTATTTTTTATTTATTCTTGCTCAAACATAATGAATATTTTTGCTGAGTCAATTAGTTATAAAAAATATGTAGTTTCCAAAGAAACTGAAAATATGTGTTTTTGCATATGTGTGGTTTCAGATGGAACTTTTTATCATTGATTTCTTATAAATTTGAATTCATTTTAAAATCAAACTTATTGAATAATCATGACTTCTAAATATTCAGTTACTGAATGAAAACCTTCACAGCAATGGTAACTAACTGAGGGAAGATAAACAGTGGGAAGATTCTCTCTGTTCCATGGGAAATTAAAACATAAAAATAAAACATTATGAACAATGTCATTTTAATTTCACTTTTGTGTACTGCTCCTTTAATAAGCTCATGTAAACATCTAAAGGTCTAAGTGTTTTTAATTTCTGTTGTTTCAAGTAACACATCGGACTGGCAATGTACAATAAACCAAATTGATTGGCATACAGTACACATTATCATGGAAGCTAGTTAACTTAAGGGCCTTTAAATGCAAATGAAGTGACTAGGTAATCTGAGGACATTTGTTCTGTTGATTGTTTGCAGGGGAAAAACAACAGACCTCATCATGATTTTTTTATAAAAGCAATAATGCAACTGAATGAGGACGAAGAGAATGTGACCTGGCAAACAAAGTTAGGATAATTACAAACCAAACAGAATGAAGAATGACTATGGCTCCCGTACATAATCCCTCATAAATTCAGTTGGAGGGAAAAAAACAAACAATTAGTATTCAGTTCTCATTATTGCTTCAGAAAGACATTTAGGATGAGCTAAGCTATTCATTTGAATCGTAAGGTATCTTTATGACAGTGGAAAATTGTGCTATAGATGGCTTCTATTTATCCTGGCCATTGAGTAATGTGTATAATATAATTAGTTCCTTCTGTACTGCAGTCATTATTGGCAGAACATTTTGAGACGCATGGACTACCTCAGCTGTGCAGTCTCTAAAGTCTGAGATTCATCTTACTGATAGCGTGATTACATCAGGAAATGATTTACAATTCACAGTCTGTGCTGTTTATTTTCTGCCAATTAACGTTGAGGGAATATCTGAATTCGAGAGGGTGAGTCTGAGAGAAGATTAACAGCACCGCTCTGATTTTCACACAGGAGAGACGAGCAGAAGGTATTGGAGGAAGTTGCGAAAAGACTAAATTAAACTATCGTTCAGCTCTTCAACTTTCAGTCCTCTCGAAACTCAAAGACAGACGTTGGCCGGAAGACAATAAAGTTTTGTCGAGATGCTTAAACTTTAATGCGTCATTGGCGTGTGGCGCCATTTATTTGCACCGAGCCTCTCACGACGACTCCCAGGGCGTCTGGGCTGGGCCGCTTGGCACCGCACTAAAAGAGCACAAAGAAAATATCACTGCAATTACAAAAGAGTGGGCGCTGACGATATCATCACTCCTCAGGAATTCTTTTTCATTCCCCCATCTAGAGAACACGGCCTCTCTGCGGTAATCCTGTATTAATGCGGTCGAGTTCACCCAGAGTATCAGCACTTACTAAGTACAGACAATTTTCACACTCCCAAACTCTCTGTAACAACAGCGATGTGATAATGAAGCTTATGGGATGAATAGGAAAAAAATAAAGGGATGAACCAGCATGGCATTTTATAATTGGCCTTGTGGGTTTGTCCCGTTTCATCTGTGTGTGATGTGGCAGTGACTAAACGAGTATGACATTCCACAATTAAGAACATCACAAGCTGTTTATCATCTCACTTGTGGGCTGACTTGTCATCCATTTCATCATTTCATGTTTCCTTTTCTTTTCAATTTGTATTTTTCATATCTGAAAGACCTTTAGGGCATCAGATTTTTGGTTGTTAATTTGGCACCGATGAATTAGAAATTGGATAAGGTGTGTGTGTGTGTGTGAGAGCGAAGGAGAAAAGGAGAAACGAATAATTCATTGTCCATCTTCTTCTAAACAGGCACATAACAATTATGTCGTGGAATTAATCACTTTGCGCACAGCGGGAAACCTTTGATAATTTGTGTATGAAAAGTCAGAAATGAGGATTTGCAAAAATAAATTAACACTGTTTGACCTCAATCTTCTTAACTTCAATCTAGTTAGTCAGTGCTTTAATCACTGTAATTAATTGGCTGGCTGGTTTATTCATAGCAAGGATAATGCTTATATTTTAGCCAGTCAGCTCCTTTAAACAGTGAATCTCTCATATTAGTGACACCGAGCAAGGCTGTTAAAGCTTCCCAGGAAAGAATAAATAATACTAGCAGATAATAAGCGGAACCTTCTGTGATTATGGAGGAAAGGGTGAGTGACCCCAGCGGTGGTGGCCGCCATTTTCTGCCCCTTTCTTAAACTGGTCATGGGTACTGCTGAAATGAGAGGTTTAAATCATTCATTTAAAAACCACCCTCATAAAATGAAATGAAATCTTACCACTGTATTTACCTGATCAAGTAGAGCAGTTAAAAGGTGTAATACAGTCAAAGGAATGAAAGTGAGAGTGCGTTTGGAATGAAATGAAATGGTGAGTGTAGGTACTGTACAATGAGGAAAAATGTCATGAATTACTGTGGTCAAAAAAATCATGTCTCCCTAACAAACAGCACAAGTCTTAATTAAAAATACTGTGCAAACACTCACATTTGTAAGGGTTTAAGAAATCCTGCATTAAACTATTTTTAAAAACCAAGAAAAAAAAAAAAGACTAACAATAGGGCACAACAGTGACCTTTATATTCATCAAGGGTTCCTGAAAAAAATGATCACAGTTTTCACAATAATTTCAGGCAGCACAGCTGATTTCGACATTGATGATAATAAGAAATATTTCTTGATCACAAAATCAGTATATTAGAATGATTTCTGAAGGATTATATGAGACTGGAGTAATGGCTACTGAAAGTTCAACTACGCCATCACATAATAAATTACAATTTTTAAAAATATAAATAAAATAGAAAACCGTTATTTTATATAACATTTGTTATAATAAATCTAAATTATGATAATATTAATATTAAATAAATTGTTCTGGATACTTACAAAGATTTAAAATATTGTACCATTTATTTGATTGCGTCATTTCCAGTTCCTTGAATCTTATTTTATTTATTCATTTGATAATTCATTTTGTTTAAGCACATTCTCATTAATTGAGAAAATGTATAAGAAAAAAAAAATTTTTTAATTAAGGCAACTGAAAAAAGAGTGGTATTAAACTAATGAAATGATGATGTATTTCCCCCTCTAAATAACTAAAATTAAACCTCAGTAAAACATGGAAAATGTTACCTCCAAAACAAGTCACTCCATGGCTCATTTGAGTGGCAAAATGCACATATGTTCTTTTGCAATAACACATTCAAGGTCAAAGAGGGACCGCCCAAGCTGTGAACTCAGCTGAGGTTTCAGGTCAGACCATTGATCTGAGCATTTCTTTACAGATGAGTGGATGATCTGGTCCATCTACGCACTTTTACCCTGAGCGCTATGATTGATTTTACCTGTATTCTCTCATAGGCAGCGATCAATGCTCACAGCTGATGAGGCTGGGATTGCAGGATGGCCTCAGAAAAGATGCAGATTCAGTTTCCTCTCTTTTGTTTTTGACCCTCGTACTAGTTTTGTGCATTTTGCCCACTTTTCTGTCACTGTGACACCTTGGACCTCTTAGGAAAAAATTGTGTTGGTGAGGGAGAAAATAACTTTAAGCAGAGATTGCTTATTCTCTTGCTTTGAATTGACAAAACGGCAATGTCAAATGGGAGGACAAGTCTCTCAAGAGAAGTGAATCTGTCATTGCAGTTGGGTGAGTTGAAAGACTACATCATATCTAGCCACAACACAATATGTAGAATGAGCCCAGACATCCATAAAGGGTTGACAAATAGGCAACACATATTTATATTTATGGTCTGCCTATACATGAACCCATTTTTCACTCCATAAATGCCAAAGTAAAACACACAGGCTTTCTGAATTATTAATGTGACCTTGTGAGTATTTATAATAAACAATAAGCTATTTCATTTTCATCTCCAATGCCAAAGGAAAGAGGTTTTCAATCTTCTTCCTGTACTGTTTGTAATTCGGCCTTTGACCGTTTAATGTCAAGCTGAGAAGCACACAGAAATGGAGCACATATTACTGTTGCATATGTCCTGTAAAAGCTCTTAAGCTAGCGTGACGTTGAAACTCTGTGCTATTTGAGAGCTAATCCTCCTCTGAATGCCTACTACTGTTATATCCCTGTGTGTCATGAAAGGCATTTTTCATCAGGGGAAAGTGAAAAAATCAGCAAAGTACAATTTTCAGTTAACCGGTTACACAATCACATCAGTGTTATTTATCATATAAAGCTGTCAAAGATGAGCAAACATAATATATCATGGTTAATAAAAATGTATAAAAAAATGGTAAATGAAGAGGGTAAATATTTATAGTATATTTGAAAACACATTATTTTCATGGTCTATATTATGTATGCTTCATATTTGATCCCATATAAGATATTGTGTCATTTATTTTCTTATATTATGATGTTTTATGAATTAATTAATGATAATTGTGACAGATATGTTTTTATTTTTATCTCTATATATGTTTTATTTACATACGATACATCTATATATTACAATATATCATAAATTAGTTAATCGTTCATATTTCATATTAATATTATTACTATTATCATTATTATTATTATTTTTTTTAGTTATCTGGCATTGTAACAGACTTCTTGACCTTGACATTTGGTCATTAGGGTCTTCAGTGTTCCTGATTGATAATTGTTTTCTGTATTTTTTCAGCGTCTTTGGTCACACCCATTCTAGTTTGGTGGATAAAAGTTTTTTCATTTTTGTTATGTTTTAGAAGTCAATGTATGTGTGAATTACATGTATTTTTGAAGAGCACAAAATAATGTTGTCATTGACCCAGCGATGTTCCCATAGATCCTGGTTTTGAGTTTACATGAATTAATAATTAGCCTTTACACATAAGCTAATGCTCATCTTGTGCAAAAAGTTAGCTATTTTGCACAGCCAATCTAGTGAGGAAATATGGTGTAATAAACATTATTAGCTCATGTTTTCTCTTTCGGCAGATATCCTTGTTGACCACAAAGAGTTCCCTGGAGTTAGAGCAAGAGATGCCCATAAGAGATAGTTTGTCACCGTGAGGAATAGGCCAGCTAATGAGCCTTCTCATAATCCTGTGGCTTGGGACTAATGGGGCATTTAAGGGAAGACAATGCATCTTGCCGCATACAGCCCAGCCTCTCTGTCTCATCCTCATTTGTGGGAAGTCATGTAAAAGTCACAGCGCAATTAGCAACCGTAACAATGAGCGGTGCCGCTCCGTTAAGGTATTTACTAGCTTCAGTGGACATGGAAAATTAACAGTCATGCTGTCTGTGAGAAGAAAGACAAAGGCTGTTAATTTTTTCTGAAGATGTGCTCTGTTTCCTGAAGGTCCTTAAATGCAGGAATTTTTCATTTCCTTTACTTTACATATTGTGACAGTTATGTTTTATTCATATCAAGATTATGAGCTCAATGTCAACTAATTTAAAACTCCTTTCTTCATAATGTACATTACGGAAGGAACATGGAAAAGTAATCAGTCTCAGGAATCCAGAGAAACCTCTGAGTAAGCATTACTCCAAAGCCTGCTAATCTCATGGCTATAACGTAACAATAATCCCACTCGATTTCTTGCAGTCCCATGGAGCCGAGCGAGAGACAATTTGTTCTCCTGGATGAATCCCAACACAAGCTCTCGGCATTTCTCATCCCGACTCTTCTCTTGTGACTCCGACAAGAAATTTGCTCTCTTCAAATCTAACTAATAATGATAGTCCTTAGAAATCATGCTTCATCCAACTGCATTTGTCTTGTCTAGAGAGTGTTGGGTTGCAGTGGGCTTCATTGTTGGCCAGTGGCCCAGAAAAAACATATCCAGCCACATATGCTATCAAAGATGGAAGAAACTCTTACACTGTGGAGAATCTTCTACCTCCTGCTGTTAAAAGCATCGATACTCTCCACTTGTTGGTGCAATACTGTGACCTCATCAAGGCAGTTCACTCCTGTATGTGTGTTTAATGAATATTTATGCCTGGCAACAATCACATCGTGAGAATTTCTTTGGGCTCTGCCACCGCTAAGCTTGGTTGATCACATAGACCACAAGCCATCATTTTCATACCTTTTGTCTCACACCTGCTGTGATCGGTAGTGCCAACTGTCTCATCTCCTTTCTGTGACAGATCCATGCTTGTTTCATGTGAAAGTCACAAGAACCTGACATCGTGTTCAACTGTAAATGTGTAATCAAGGTACCTTGCTTTGTTTGTCGTCTCACAAGGTTGATTGATTTTGTTCTTCTGGGATTTTGTTGTTGGAGCTTATATGCACATCCTCCCAGCGCTTGGTTTTAAATTACACAAGAATACTTTCACAAGTAATCAACACATATGTTATTGCATGTAGTTAATGCATAGTGCTGTTAGAATGTGTCAAATGTGTAATCCCAGCGGGCCGGAGTAAAAGGAATTATGTTTAATTAGATATAGAGCTGGCAGAGAGTGGAAGGTGAGACCTCTGGTGGATAGTCCCTCTGTCTCTTTCGTCATGTTGGGTGATAATGAGACCCATGGTATTTCATGTTCCATAAAGGTCATTGAAGTTTAATTTGGACATTTCACCACAAATTCAGTGGTGAGTCAGGGGGTCTGAATGACACTCAATTTAAGCTCTCCCACTCCCGGTGAAAATTAACTAAATGTAATACCTGGAGAAAGGGATTCTAGCAGGGGGTCATTTTTTCGCAATTATCTATGCAACTGATGTCAGAGTTTTATCTTCAGATTTCTCGCTGTATATTTTAGTTGTCTGCAGAACAGATATTTTAGGCTCTAATGAACAATCCGTAAATCAAATATATTTTTGTGAAAATGGCTCTAAAGTTGGTTCTATCCATTGGTTTTTGACTGGATTGAGCTGGTTGGCAAATTTAAGAAAGGTATAGGGTTTAAGCAGGCTAAATGGCTGGAGAGGACTGGCATATACATCACCAGAAAGAAGTCTGTGATTTCAATTAAAAGATGAATAACTATTATCATTTCATGCTGAATTTTATTCACATGACAAATAAAAGCTAACCGATTTATGGATTACTGGAATATGAGCATTTGGCACAAGTGGGTGAGCCTCATAAACTGTGATGTAATGCAACATTTATTTCACCATCTCAGTTAAAAACACATCAATTTCTCCTCCTTGTGGCTCAGTGTCTTAGACAGTAATTTTATGAGCGACCCTTTTTGAGGTCTCTTTGTGAGGGCCGATTAGAGGAAAGCAGCTGAGTACAGGATGTTTGGATATTGTGTTTGGAACATTTAGGGCCATTATGTTCTCAGGAGAAAACAACCACAATTATTTGTATAATAACATAAGGGTTTTCAAAATGTGTTATAATAATGTAGAAATGCAAGGGTGTAGAAATTATCTGAGTGGGGACACATTATAAGAATTTGCATAGATAATGAATATTAATTAGGTGACCGTGACCGTCTGATGCAACAGGTTGACAGAGGCTTCTGCTTGGCCTTAAAGTAGTTGGTGCCTGGTATCCACCCCTCACCCCCATCCCAAGATCGTTACAAGCCTAGTTCAAATCATAAATGAGAAATTATAAATACATTTGTATTTAATGGCTCAGGGCATATTTAAAATAGGCTAGTCTTTGGGTCATTAATATAAATAGAGCAATTAGCTTGCACCTAATTGGTACATTTTGACTTTTTTAAAAAGGCCATACTGGCCAATTGTGCCTGCTGGCCAGGAGAAACAACAGACATATTTAATTAATAAGATTAAGTTCACACATTTGTTCTTATAATATATGACACAAGACGCTTTAAAAATTATAATTATTACATATTTTGCTTTTGGCATTAGAATTCTTCAGAAGAAAACTGTTATCTATTGGAATCCACCTACATACGTCCTAGGATCCACCCAGAACAACCTGGCAACCACCTACTGACACCTAAGCAACCAACCAGAGCAACCAGGTACCTGCCTAGCAACTACTTAGCAACTACCAAGATCACCGTAGCAAGCTCTAAGCACCAATCATTTTGCAACACAGTGTTCTATGAGCTACAGTATCTAATTTCAGAGGCTGTGTCAGGCAGAAGTTGCATTTGTGGGCCACATACATCATTGAGGTGGTCTTATTTAAGGAAAGTAACTGTTTATTGCAAAATAAGAAAACAATTATAGTATTTGACACCTTACTAGGAATAACAGTCAATTTTTATTATGGTTACTTTTCTTAAACTGAGACCGCCTCAGTGGCATATGGGCAGACAAATTGGTATTGAGAATGGAGGGGAGTGCTGTTCATTCACTGCCCCCACCTACAGAATCAAACTGTGACTCAGACCCATGACCTCGGGTTACAAATGTAACTCTCAAACCATTAGGCTACAACTGCCCAAGTGTTACTAACTTTCAAAAATATTTAAAAATCATACCACTCCACAATTTTTATAAAATGCTTTAACAATCTCCTTATCAAACTGGAAAAGGCCCCTGTTTCATGCAGTGACCTTATAACTTGTTCATTAGTGTCCTTTTCCAGGATTTAATAAAGTCACACCTGGATTGACCGACATATAGAGAATCAATATTTTGAGGCTGAAATGTTGCCTACATGACATGCATTTCAGAAAAGTGCTGCTGACATTTCCAAGTTTCACAGCAAACCCACTGAAAGGATAGAACTGAAAATCCCAAAGTTAAAGGTTTGATTCCAATGTCCCTGCCTGTTTTATTATTTGATGACAATGGATTGGTCTGAAGAACTGAAGGGAAGGGAATGAAACAATGATTCTCAAGTCTTTCTATCTCTCACTCTCATATACCTTCTTTACTTCTCAGAATAGAATAAAGCAGAGCGTGGTCTGTATCAGCAGTAATAACCTTGAACATGTCTCTGGCAGCATTAACAGAGTGCGGTCAGGCTTATTTGAGGCTGAGCCGGCTACTGATTACCTTGTCAAGCAACTCTTGAAGTGGAGGCTGGTGCCTTGGCAACTTTAAAGGTGTGGGAAGGTTCTTATGACTGTTTTCAAAAATAGCGCAGACAAATTGCCACCTTTGTATTCAGGAAATTGTCAGACAAATTGGCAGGCTTTGTGTGTTTCTCTACTCTTCCATGATGGATGAAGTTAAAGATCACATTATAGGCAGAATTTTCCATTTATTTATTTCCTGCAGTGTTTTTATGCCTAAATGCTTTAAATGTAGGATCTTAAAACGTTAAAAGGAAAAGAATACAGCTTTTATTTGCAAAAGTGCATTTCGCAAAATGGAAATTTTCTCAGATTTTCCATTGATTTGTAACATTTTTGTCTTAAAAAGTATTTGGACAATAATGATCAGACTTTTGAAGTTTAGTATAGTGATTCAGTGCTGATCAGCTGGCATTGATCAAAGGAAATAGATTTCAGGAGCTTAAAAGAAAGAAAGAAAATAGTATCGAAGGTTGAAACTGTTAAAGCAATGTGACTATCGAGGTATTGATTTCAACAAATTCACAGATGAAAGAATATGAAAGTTTGAGATTGAAATAGCAAGTCTGACAAAAGACTGACAAAAATGCTTTAGAAACAACTTTCACTCAGAAATTGCAAGTAAAAAAAAAAAAAAAAAAGATGTAACACTGAATTAAACCAATAATCTTTGTTTTATTTTTCTATTTTATTTTTTTGCAGTGAAGGCCATTAAACAAGTCAAATGAAAGAAAAGTCTTACCTAATTTATTATCCTTGAAGATTGGCCTAATTTGTAAACAGTCACTTTCTCTTTTATCCTTTCTCTAAGGAGTCATAATCATCTGGTAGCACACTGTGTGGTTCATGCTCTCTAAGAACTGGGTCAGACTCTCAGTCATGCATTTAGGATTACCTGTGTGTATCTAATTATATTCGGTATGTTATATTTACTTGATTTTGCT
The DNA here is from genome assembly GCF_963082965.1 of Carassius carassius. Classification (NCBI taxonomy): domain Eukaryota; kingdom Metazoa; phylum Chordata; class Actinopteri; order Cypriniformes; family Cyprinidae; genus Carassius; species Carassius carassius. Next base: position 14,967,132 of record NC_081772.1, on the reverse strand, counting down.
TAAATGACAAAGTCATACAGGCTTCCTTAAGCCCATCATAATTTAAATCAAACAAGCATATGACAAATACCATCTTGACGTTTTTTATTTATTCAGTCATTTTACATCAGACTTTATGCAAGAGTATTCAGAGAGTCTGTCTAAGGGCTTTCAGTGCTGTGTGCAATAAAACTGGAAGAATGGTGTGTGTGAGTGAGAGTGTGTTTGGCCAGGGATCCTCTGAAAGGGCTGCAGTGAAATGCATATCATCTGTGACCTTTCACTGGACAGCAGAGAGCCATGATGTCATTAGCACCTGAGGCTGTGAGGCAGGCTCTCTGTGTGGCCCAGCCGTGTGAGGACAGGCCTGCCACTAATGATGGTGTCTGCTAGGCAAAGGTCAACGGAGAGACCACAGGAGGGTTTTAAAAAGGAAAACTTGTGCCAAGTGTGTGTGTGTGTGTGTGTGTGTGTATATATATATTTTTTTAGATTAAGAGTGGTGACTGGGCATTTCAAACTGTATTGCTGCACAACCAGATTGGAAAATTCTGTCAGTTAAAAATATTATGATTTACAAAGAACTGCTTGATGCTTTTTTGTTGTTGTTGCAGGAGAGTTTTCACTTGGCTGGGTTCGGAAAAGATGTGAGTGATAAAAGCTTGAGTTGTAATTATGTGTATTATATTGTAGCAAGAAAAAACAGGCACGATAACATATTTTTCACAGGGACAGTTTCTGTAGTTTACAACATTATGTTCAAAAGGACTGAGGGTACTACTAAAGACTAACCGCACTTTCTTTGGTGACGATAGAGTTTGAAGGGATTAATTGTTTGGATTTTCAGGATATCAATAACATTATCAATAAAAATAAGCATTGTGATATCAAAATCTAAAGAAACCTAAATAAACTGATTTTAGTGGGCAGTTAGTATGATTGGTATGTTGTTGTATGCCTGATATTGTCCATATTTAATTTTTATTATTTATTCAAATTTATATATTATCCATTTAAAAATGTATATATTTATAAATTATGTGTATGTGTGTGTTTGAAACAAGTTTTTCAAATTTCCACTATATTGTCGAGAATTGAGTAACTAAAAATCTATATGCATATTCTATTGTATTGTATTCTATTCTATTCTATTCTATTCTATTGTGAGATATTATAATATCTGCTATAAATATTTATAAGTATTGTTTTATTTTTGTTTACCAAGGTTTGCTTTAGTTGCACCAAAATGCTGGTTTCGCTCAAAGTCAGTAACTCCAGTAAAATCTCAGTGGTAAATCCTTGCTTGTAAATGTAAAAATGGCATTTATTTTAATGAGTTTGTTCTGGATTACTGACAGGCCATCATATTGGATTGAAAAAGAAGTCGGCTGCCATGAGATGGGTTCCCCTTCGTTGGAACTGAATAAAAGGAACTGTAAGAAGCTGATTAGTTTTTCTCTTGCTCAAGAAAAGTGACTGGCACATGCTCTTCCTTCAACAACACTGGTGATGGAGAGAGCACTAACATGGCTCAGATTGCTAAAACAGTTACCAGGAGTTGTAATCTGTCATTTTATGCCAAACGAAAAGGGGTAAATTCACTAAACAGTTGCACCATTTTGGATGCAGTATTTCAAAACTTTTTTTTTTTCAGTGCAAACATAGCTTCTTTCTATGTAAATGAGACTCAACTATTGTGCCTTGTTCACAAAAGACTATTGGTGGAATTAACGTTGCGCTATTATCACCAGGTAAGGCAAATTGTTAATGGAACTGTTAAAAATGTCATTAATGAAAAAATAGTCACTACGATCTGCTTAAAACAGACACATTTAATGAAGACTGTTGTATAACGTTAGATTACATTGATGTTGATGAGTTTTTTAGTCCTTGCAAAGCGAAGACCTGCAAGACTGAAACTTTCTCCATCTCCAGAGCCAGTTCTTCATGCTTCAGTGCTAAGCCAGAGCGTTTTTACCCGGAAATTTGTGGTCTGAAACCTTATCCTCTGCAATCTCTGTCACTCAAATCCACGTTGCGACTGTCATATGAGAGAAAGAGCTTATTCGTTTGATATGCACAATAGAAAACACAATTTCTCTTTCCCTGAGAAGTTGAAATGGCCTGTGAGGAAATGGGCTGAACAACAGTCCGAAGAACAAAGACAACTTCTCATTTTGCTCATGTCAAGATGCATCATGCATGCTACATCATCAAACAGAATGATGACTGGGTTGTTGAAATTTCGCAAAGGAAAAATATTGCTGATGAAAATGCATCAAGCTACTCAGATGCAATCTGAACAATTGGCTCACAGGGTGGTGACAGTATTTAGCTAGTGATATTGCAGGAATAATTTCTCCCAGCAGACATTACTTCTTCAAACAAGCCCAGACCAAGTCTGCCTTAGTTAAATGCTGTAGAACAACAACTATTTCTAGGATCAAACAATTTAAAAGTTGGAGATACTGAAAATTCTTTCTGAAGTTAGGAGTTATCTCAATCTCTTTGCTGGTGAACTTTGAGTTTTAATGTCAGTGTCAGTGTCAATAATCTGTTACTAGTTCTTTCAAACAGCCTTTAGCTAAATTAACAACTATATCAATTCTTAATGGGTTTAAAACTCAACACATTTCATGACCTGAATAACTTAATACACAAACCATCAACAAATATAGATGCAATCTTATTTTTCATGTGCCAATGCTTCTGCTCAACATTAACCTGACTTGAGGGTTTATATTGAGTCCAAGGCCTGTTTTCTCATTTAGTGTTGTCATAAAATTGTCAGGGTTTCCCTGCAGTGGGAGAACAGGTTGCAGTCTTTTACTCATCTGTTTCTGAGTACCGAGCTCAGCACGTTAAGAGGTGAGATATGGGTACCAAGAGCATATCACAATCTCTAGTGAAACATAGTTCAGGAACACAGAGCTTAACTGAACTCATCTCTTCTATACGAAACTGAAAAGCTTAATAGATACATTTTTGATTAAATAAATACAGCCTTGGTGAGCATAAGAGACTTTTTAAAAAATATTTTAAAAACTCTTAACATCGTCAAACTTTTGAATAGTCAATTAAGATTTTTTAAAATATGTTTTTTTATGTTCAGAAATACAGTTAAAACAGTAAAATTGTGAAATATTATTAGAAATGTAATTTATTCCTGTGATAACAAAGCAGAATTTTTAGCAGCCATTACTCCAGGCTTCAGTGTCACATGATCCTTCAGAAGTCATTCTAACATGCTGATTTGGTAACGTATTCTTACTATGACAAGAATCTGTCATTGAGTCAATTACAAAAGAACTTCATAAAACCATTTTAAAATATACCTCTTCTATCATAAGCATGTTTTCAATTTATTTAGTGAATATCAGAATGCTACAACTTTCCTCATATCATAATAAAGTTTTTTTTACATGAATAAATTTTAAATAATTTTTTATAAATGTTTATTAATAAATATATATTTATATAAAAACATTTTATAACTAGATTTTTTTTAAACAGGTTTTCTCCTTTTTTTAATTGTGACATTATTATTTGTCATTGATCCCATTAACAGTGAACATATTGTAGCATTTTGTGTTATACAGAAGCTGCTGTGGCTGAAATGAAGGGCATTGTTGTAAGCTCTTACTTCAATATTACATTTTAAATTATTTAATTTAACATTTAGATTATGATTCAAAAGCATTTAACTATTATTCATTATATATTTGCAGATTTGCAAAAAAAAGAAAAAAAAAAAAAAAGGGGCAACTACAATGTTGTTCTCCCTGACCCTGATGGAGGAGCTCTACATGCTCAGTGACTGGGAAGTAAAGTAGGTTTGGATTGAGACAGCAGACCATGAAAATTACTTTCCCCAGGCTCAAGTGTAGGTAGACAGAAAAAAAAACAAAAAAAACAGAGAGGACGTGTAAGCCATGTCAGGCCTCTCTGCTCTGCAGGACAGCACGCTTCAGTCAGGGAACCATGAGCAGCGGGTGGAAAAGTCACAGTGAGACATGTCTATAAGGCACTTACAACTGTCATGAGTACTTGACTAACATTGTGTTTGATTGCAGCTGTTTGCTAACAAAGTTTCCGCAAGGTGAATTTGCATCATCAAAAGAAATGACATCAGCATGACCTCTGGCAACAGAACTTGAAATACACCTGGTGATTCTGATGGCAGAATAATTTATTTAGAGATAACCTAGAATATACTGTGCTGGCGGGAATGAAGACAGACAAGGGCTTGATGGTAACATCCCCCCCTGGTATATTTAAATATTAATTTAGGAGTGTTTCTTCAACTTTTGGCTTGTGGACTATAAAATAAATTTTGATAAAACATAGACTACTTTTTACACACATAAATGCATGCATTGCAGAAGAAATGTATTTTTCTTGTTTATTTTTACTTAAAGTGAACAATTCTATCTCAAATAATTTAGTGTGTCTAAAGCTTCTGTGGATTCAAATGATGATGTTGGAAATTACATTTAACGGACTAAAAACTTCCTTTCTCAGGTACACAATAATATAATATTTTTGTATAGCTAACTTAAAATAATATGAGAATGAGAAATGATGCAAAATTAAAACGTTCTGTTATATTGATATTTAAATAGATTTTTTGTTTTTGTTAACACGTCTTTTTCATATATGCCATGTAAACAAAACGTTTCAAATCTTTTAAACTACTCCTAACTTAAATCATCATTGCATATAATTCATATTTTAATTATAAATATGCACAGCTTAACCTTGGTCAAAAATAAATTATTGGTCATGTGACACCAGTGTTTAGTGTCAGTGATGTCAAACCAACAGCATTGCATCAAATGGCGTAACTTTTCATTGAAAGCGTAGTGAATTTGAAACGGTAGATCAGAACTTCGTAAAATACGAGACAATATTTGGTACTAAATTAAACCGTTTTGTGTTGGTTAAATAATAATATAATGTTACTGGCAGTATTATTAAGGCGAGACACTGCAGGTGAATAGGGCAAAAAAAATAACTAATAGTTATCACCTTACTTACCCAGTAGATTGATTACATTGATTATTGCAAACATTTTTTGTATTACAAGTTTTCAAAAATGTTATGTTTTAATATGCAAATGAGGCATTATTTAATGAAATATGTGCTAATTTGCATAAATGTCTAGTACAAAAATCTGAACACTAGATGAAGTCAGTTTAAAATTTTTTGTTTAATTTTTTTGACATATTAGAGTCAAATGCTTTTTACAGAGGGAATTCTGGTTATCTTGTTTTGTCACTCCATAATTCAGAAAATACTTTGAACAGCCAGAAAACAATATATTTTCACAATTTTGGGGGGAATAAAATGTTGTATATAATCAAGGAAAATATATATGAACAAATCCCTCTGTAAAAACCTTCAGAATATAGACAGGAATAAAAATGTCAAGTTTGGTGTGTGTAAGTGCTACTGAAGTGGAGATTTATGGCTCAGTGTTGAAGAAAAAACTCATTTTGAGAAAACGGCCTTTAAAAATATGTATTGTAATTGAAATCTATTGACACAAACAGATAAAGTGCCATAAACGAAACACTTAACAGTGTCTTTTGGATGTTTTCCTTCCACTAGTTTGAAAAAGCACTTTATGAAAAACCAAAAAGCCCAAAATCTCAAAATTGACCGGTGCTTGAAAAAACAGTCTTTTTGCCTGCAGTGTCTCACCTTAACAACCAAGGGTGTAATTCAATTAAAATACTTAAAATAGAGGTGGAATTCAAAGACGTTCATATAATTGCTTTAAGTGCGGTTGTCTGAGGCTGTCTAACTTTATTGAGCATCCAGTACTATTTTTTATCATAGTATGAAAGTTCAGCTCAATATAATATCAATAAATTCAATGAGGCCAATATTTATTTTTTTACTTAAGCATCTCTTGGTATGCAGTGAGAATCCCAGCTAAACTTCAATTAGGTTTACAAGATGCTGTGTGCTTGCTCTGTCACCTGCTTACCGCTGTGTGATGTAACCCTTCATCCTTTAGTGAGGAGAATTTGTATTCCAAGAGTCCTCTGAGGTGTTCTGTAGTTTTTATTGAGGGAGAGAGAAAAAATAGAAATCTCACAGGAGCTCATTATGTCAATCCTGATATCTTCATCTCTATCTCTGATGCCCCCTGAGGAAATTTTCCACATAGAGTCTCATGTAAATTATCACTATGCTGGTATGATCCTGTTACGCTGGGATATTATTTGAAGCACAGTTGACTCCATCAATATTACATCACACAAAAAGATCACATACAAAGTCTGTACCACATCAAAATGTACCTCTCACTGACAAATATTTCAATGTCACCCTTTTCTGAATTTCCGAATTTTCCTGCCCCATGTACATGTACTTTGTGAATTATAGGTTTTTATAAAGCTACAACAGAACTAACTGGCATCCAGCTGGTAGTTATTCCTGCTGCTGGTGGCATGCATGTGGTACAGGTCCCTCAGAAGTTAGGGATCTAAAGAACAGATGAAAGGAAATTATTCTCCCTTGTAACACCTGTTTTTTCAAGCCTGTCCATATAGTGTAGTTAGTGAGGAAACTATACTGCCTGACCAGGCTTGTCCTATTGCACAGCCCAAGACCCATAATGCTCAGTCAGGGGTTCTCAGCCTTTTTCAATCCACCAACTTTTGTCAAATCAGTTATAAAGAGATAATTCCAACCCAAAAAAATAACATTCTGTCATCATTTACTGACCTTCATGTCATTTCAAATATGACTTTCTTTCTTTTGAAAAATGTTTGAGACAGTTTTGGTCACCATTGGCTTCTGTTGTATGGACAAAAAACACATTTTTTCAAAATATTTTCTTGTTTGTTCAACAGAAGGAAGTGCAGGAAGGTCATACATGTTTGGAACAACATTTTGGTTTTGTAAAAATGTAAACAATGCTTTGAAAGAATTTTATAAGAATGTGTTGAAAATTCAAATGAAAAAATGTTTTTGTTGAGAAATTGAATAATAATTATGAAAAAGTAACATTTGATGAAAAGTATCAAATAGCAAATATAAAAAAATCATTCAATATCATGTATTGTGTGGTGCAGCCAGTGAAAATCAGAACTTCTGGTTCAGTAAAATTGTTGAGCATTAATAGATCTAACCTTTGTCTATGTAAATTACGCTCTTTTAAATAATAATAATATAGCATAGAAATCTCCCCCAACCCCATCAGCATCTTTGGCAAGCCCATGTTTGAGGTATAATTTTATTTTCTATGACTTGGAACTGGCTGATGGAAATGAGAATGACTGAAAAACAAACACTGCATTAGACTATTTGCATCATAACATTTTCAGAAAGCATAACCAAGAGCTGCTGTTTTGTGTTCCTGGCTCATGACAATACTGGCATATTATATTTCAACATTAGCTTTAGTATCGCATGGAACCATTTTGTATAGTTCCATCACCTTCACAGGCGTTCTCATTACACCGGACCACCTACAGTAGCTCTCAAGTGTTGGCAGATAATTGTTTAAGAGCTCTCTCCTTTACCTGACAGACCCATTAATGGTTCCATTTACAGTGAATGGTCCATTCAGCCCAGTCAGAGCTAATAGAATGAGCTAATGCCACTGTAATGAATTCCAACCTTACTAGTCATCGGCAAGAAGGAAGCGGGAACCGGCGGACAATCAAACAACATTTTAATAATACAAAATAAACACAAAACAGCGCACCAGCCCCTCACGGACGACTGGTGCGCTCAAATAAAAACCAAAACACAACTAAAAGCCCAGGCCTGGTCCTCTCTCGTCCTTCACTGTCGTTGCTCCAGTTTTATATCCTTCCATCTCCTACGTGGGACTCGAGACCGGCAGTGGGTAACAGGTGTCACTGATTTCCCAATCATTGCCGGCCTTCCTCCTGGTTCCCACGTCCCTCGGCCCTGCCCCACTCGCCACAGCCACACTTTATTCAACAAGGACGGCAACCATTTTAATCACTGGTTCTGTTGGCCACCAAGTGGTTCCTCTCTTGGACACCTAAACCTGTCAGTTCAGTACTCACTTTAGCCCTTTTCTTCATGTTTCTTTTTTCATCATGCTCAGGAGGCAGGTGAAGGTCGAGCAGAGGCTAATGATGCTTCAACACAGAATGTTCTTTGAGATCAGGCTCCTAGACTCACAGCCTGGCAGCATCTGATTATAACAGTGATGGCTAGACAAGTGAAGGAATCAATTGAATTGTGCTTACGTAGCAGAACAGAACGTTTGGAGATGTTTCTAGCATGTGATCAGTTAGAGAAGTTTCCCTCCTCGGGAGACCTTGAGTGTGATGGTGGAGGACAGGTAGGGTGGTGGTATAGCTGCATGTGTTGGTAGAGCTACCGTGGGAGCTCTCAACTGACAGTTCTTGTTAGATACGAAGGGGCTCTTTTAAGTGTTTGAAGTTTGTTTTTGAAGTTGGTTGAGGTCACCTATTCACTTTGCAATAAAGTAACTGAGGTTAACCCTTATCGACTGTTTCCTTTTGGAAAGTATAAAATGATTGTCCGTGAAAAAAAAGAAAAAAAGACAGATGAGAAAATACATATACTTGAAAAACCCTGCCAACAGCTAAACTATTATTATTTTTGAACTTGAAAGTACTTTATAAAATGCTGTAAGGTCACTTCACTTCAGAAAGCATCAAATATTAATCAAAAACCACTCACGAATGTCAATTAATTCACATTCTGGTCAATCCTGGTATAGTAAAAAAAAAAAATAATAAAATAACAACTCTTCCCTTAAATTCCCTTAAGTTTATCTTTTACTTTTTTTCCTGGTAAGATGACTTAATTCTCTGCCAACAGCCTTGCTCTTAGTTGCTCTCTCATTTAGTGGAATTTCTGATGAAGTAAATAGTTAAATTGATTCTGTCAGCCAGTTATAATGTTTCATCGTGGACAGTATTAGCATAGCTGCAGTCTATTCCATTCTGCATAAAGTTGCTCTTTTAAAAATGATTTCTCAGTTTGCATAGCATACTTAAAGTCCCCATGAAATCAAAATTTAAGTTTTTTAGCTTTTAGCATTAATATATAAGCCTTAAGGTTATTGTAACGATAGAGGCGTAGTGACAGTGAAGAGGGGATCAAAAAGCAGGTTTTATTAAAAGAGCGTAGTCAGGACAGGCAGGGTCAGATACTAGCAAACAATAACCAGTGTTGGGAAGGTTACTTTGGAAATGTAATAGGTTTCAGATTACAAGTTACCTTGTTTAAAATGTAATAGTAGTGTAACTTTTTCAATTACTTTATTAAAGTAATGTAACTAATTACTTTTGAGTACTTTTTGATTACTTTTCTAAATTTGTGAAAATTAAAGAATAATAAATAAAAGCATATACATCAACTTAAATACAGTTATCTAATAAGAGTGTGACGTATTCTGTGTACTAAACTCCTGAAACATTGGTGTTTTTTTAAACAGCTGTCTCTTTGTATATGATGATAGTTTTCTCAAAATAAGTAAAATGCACATGAAGTGACACAGAGCAGTTCTAGAAATTATGTTAATGTGCTCGTGTACTCCTATATTGTGGCAGCAGAGGTTGAAAACACTGCGAGCTTCAGTAGGCCTATGTGTAGTAAATGAAACCATGTCTTTGCCATTAATTTACAGGAGGGGCGGACTGGGAAAAAAATTCAGACTGAAAAATTCAAACTCATACAAACAAATTCATGGACAAAACTATTTTTTTTGTATGGACCTGACATAAAAAAGGTTTAAATCTTTAATTTGGGGACATGCAAAATAATTAAAAGTTCTCTCCTGAACTGCACCTTCACTTCCATTTTTCTCTTCAGTCTCTTTATTTTGCCCTGTTATCCATCTCTCTCATGACTTTAATACTCAAGATTGAACAAAACTATACTTTACAATACAATACTCTACAATACTACAATATCTTTATAGAAAAATCCTAATACTGTACATGAGTCATGTTTTTCCCTTACAAAAATTAACCTTGCTTTTATTAGCCTATATAAAAGTAAAATAACCTTGTTTTGTTTTTGTTTTTTTTTGCAAATGGATTTGTATTTATTTTTAAATAAATACATTTGTAAAATAATTTTACATTTTTGGTTACCACAGTTAAACAATAGTAACCATTTTCTCTGGATTTATAGTTAAATATTAAAATGTTAATTTTCGTAAGGGTTGTGTTGTTGTCTGTCGTAGCTCCCCCTAAACCTATGAAAAAATCGGATTTTCTTTCAGCTAAATTCCTACTGTAACATTACAACTGATAATAATGATGTCCTTTATATAGTATTTTGAGTGATGACTGATGAGCAACGTGCTGCTGCTTGAATAAAAAATAAATAAAAAAACAAAGACAAAAAAGCATCTTTACAGATGAAACCGACCTGAATCAGGGTTTCAGGTCGGTTTCATCTGTAAAGATGCTTTTTTGTCTTTGTTTTTTTATTTATTTTTTATATATAAATATATATATAATTATATAAATATATATATATTATATAAATTATAATAAATATATAATTTAAGTAGTTCTGCTTCTCTGCTCCAGCTGTGCGCTTCCACACTCCACTCTATTCTCTCTCTCTCGCATTGATTACTCGGAGTCTGATCCAGACTGAACCGTTTGGCGGAGGCGCGGAGAGCGCGGAGAGCGCGCGAGTCATGACTAACACTTCATGACTTATTAGAGATTTAATTATCAAATAGCGGATTCGCAAATGATCGCTTTAGTACATACGGCAGGCAATTATACAATAATGATATTAAATAGTGAGGCAAAATCGGCTGCCAGGACACCGGGAATTGTCGGGTTCTCCCGGTGTCCAGTCCGCGCCTGATTTTCACAGACAGGCAGAATGTGCAAGTCATATATTGCATTTTTGGGGCTTAATATTCACAGACACTAGTCCATGTCATGCTTTGATTCAAGTGTAGGCTACTGACCTACTTTTGATTTAGTCATCCAAAATGTGGCATATTCCGTCCGCGTTAGGCATTCCGTTTTTATGAATGACTGTATTTCCGCATTCCGGAAATTATGTATGTCTCAGAATAGTCAGTGCAATTTGGGAAAGAAATCAGTTAAATCTGTATGTGGATGTGTGTAAATATTCAATTGTAATCCCCTTTGTAATCGTTAAAAATTTCATAAGTAACTGTAATTTAATTACTCATTTTTTCGTAGTAACTGTAACTAATTACAGTTACAATAATTTTGTAATTAAATTACGTAACGCCGTTACATGTAACTAGTTACTCCCCAACACTGACAATAACATCCAAGGCACAGACAAAAGGAGTAATCCAACAATACAGGCAATGATCAGGGCAGGCAGCAGTAAATCAAAAACAAGGTAACAGTCCAAGGATCAAAACACGAGAAAGGCAAAACTTAGGAACGTGGAAACTGGGAAACACAGAAGAGCTAAACATTCTATCACCAGGCAATTGCAATTGATGAGTCTGGGCAAAGGATTATGGGAAATGGAGTCAAGGGTGAAGTGGCAAGAGTCTGGAATGGGGTGCCCTCTAGTGAAGGTTACGGGCACTCCAGCTAGAGTTTGTGACTGTTTTTGAACACACCAGCTTATTCATAACTATGTCAAAATTTGCATTTAGGAGATATAAGCATTCAAAACTTACCCATCATTGGCGCAGACCACAAAATGTATCGGACCTATTTGAATTCTACACAGAATGCTATATTTTAGAGCAATATTAATGTGATTGTGGTATACAATTGTGGTTCTCAATGAGGTATAAACAAACGCTATTGGCTATTTAAAAAAGGGGCGGTGCTGCTTGATATGTCCCGCCCTGTCTTCCTATTTCAGTTAAAATGACATCAACACATAGCATAACCTACGTGTTTCAAAGCATTTCAGGGGAACTTTAAGATTTATTCATTCTCTGAACAAACCGTTTAACATCAAATCTGCATTGGATATTAACATCCAAACTATAGTGAAAACACTATTAATTAGCACAGTAACAAGATCGGCAGTTTAAGACATTAACTTGTAAGCAGAAAACACAAGATACTTCTCTTTTCAAAATGAATAAGGCTTTATTAGATAAATCTAAGACATATAAACTAATCGAACACATAAGCACACACACTCAGACATTCACACAAGTTGCAGGATAGAAAGATAGAAAGTCATGAAAGAATGAGTTTAAGAGAATGGAAATGTGAAATCCCAAGTTTACAGCAATACGTGAAATTGCATAGACATGAACAACCATTAGTCACTTAATTAACCCTCACACTGAGTTCCTCAATGAGGTTAAAATTATATTAGAAACACCAGTACAGATGAGAGTCTGGAGGTAAAGTTACTTGCGTTGCCTGTGTAAAGGGGTTCCCTTTGTTGTCGTTGACTGGCTTTTTTTTTTGTGGGCTGGTTAAAGTTGAACGGGCACTCGAGGACAGACTCGGAGACATGGCGTTACAAAACATAACTCAGAACACGAAACTCTCAACAGAAAAAAAAGAAACTAAAGTAAAGGAATAGAAGTAAAATTTGACGAGACTAGGTGGTCTTTCTTCTCATCATGGCTACAGCAGGTAGCAGCAGGCGTGCAGTCCGAAGCACACTGGAACCGCACTCAAAGAACGCTAATAGTGATGACTAAAGGGATGACTAGGAGCAAAAAAAACCTTAAAGCAAAATTTGATGGTGTCCTGAGTATTTAAACTGGCCTTTTGGCCACACCTCAAATGTTGTCTTGACCAATTAGATATTTTCTTTGCTCGGGGTATCATAAATCATATGTTATCTTATCAAGCACAAATTTTCACGCTCTTGCAGGGTATAATTTTGGACATGATTTCTATAACAAGAATATGATACATTTTAGAAATAACTGATGGTCAGAAACATTTCAAGCACGCAGATTGAAACACGTACATACTAAACATGAATATTTTTTTTTTATTCTATCTGTTTTATTTTTATTTATTATATTATTTAAAAGCCCATGCTACGTGTACTGTGTTGAGCTAACTGAGACTTGTTATAGTACTTATATATCATTGCTATTTTTGTTGTTTTTGATTGCTTCCACTGTCCTGATTTGGAAGTCGCTTTGGATAAATGGACTGATATTCCTTTAGAAGTCCTTTTGAGTTCATTTTGGTACATCTATAAAAGACAGTTCCTGTGCCATTCTCTGACATAAGGATGTTCTGTGGAGACCAGGGGTTAAATGGGCCGGAAAATTTCAGTCTGGCTCTGCTAGGTGGGGGGAAGTCAATCCAAGGATCTTGTTTACTCTCATGGGTTTACATGTGATGGTCGGCTGTGCAACTCTTTGACCACTAGCATGTATTTAATCAAAAATGAAATTATATGGTGAAATTTATTTGAATATATTGTAAAATGTAATTTTTATTCCTGTGATGGTAAAGCTGAATTTTTGACAGCGATTGCTGTGGTCTTTCATTGTCTTTATAATTATTATAAATATTATCATTGAAAAGTTTAAAGATTTTTTTTTATATACAATAAAAAAATATAGTGTACATAGTATCAACTAGCAGTGGTTAATGGGGCCATGCTAACTAAACAAACCATGAGCATATTTTGAGAATTTGATTGTAGTTAGACTGGTCTAATAAAAGGAAAAATCACACTGCTTATCATTTAATTTTGGTAATGTAAGAACACATTTTTTGTTTTGAAATAACAAAATAATGATTGAGCAATGATTCTCTCTTTGAACTTCTTTCAAATAGATATCTGTATGAATAACGCAGCAGGCTGAGGCATGCAGGTCAAAAATGCATCACGCTATCCTTTATGTTCTTCATTCCATGGGAAGACAACACCCCTCCCTCCTCTTCTTTGTTTTCCTCTTATGTGGAACAGCATTCCTGACAGGCTTATTCTCTTCTGTATCTCTTATTAACTCAGCTGTGACTTTTTTTATGTGCCATCCTGCTTCAAAGCGTTGCATAGTCAACACTCAGGGAGTGAGAGATGGGATCAATGGTGTCAGTCCACTACCTTGTTTATTACAATAAATGTCAGCCGGCCGCTTCATCCTCAGCTGTCCTCCAGCTTTGGCTGACAAAAATGTTAAATGTATTTACGTCAGTCATACAATCAGATGATTCTTGGTGAGGAGTAGAACAGAATTTAGTGGGAAAATAACAGTGTTTTAAAAGAAAGTGTTTTCTTTTATTTGCAATTTCAATAAATACTTACAGCTAAGAAGAACCATGGAAACTTATGAACAACCTGAGGCCTTGACAGAATCTGAATATTGAGTGAGCGCTGAGATATATAATACTCATATTTTATTGATTTTGAAAGGTTGGAGCACTTAAAAGTGCACTCAATCATTTTTGTCCTCATTAAAAAGTTTTGCAGGTGAATAAATTGTTAGTACTTTTATAAAACAAATCCTCTAAAATGATGGACTTGTCACTCACACGAGAGGAAGATTCAATAGCCTTTCAGTAGCCTATCAATAGCCTTTTTTAAAGCTGATTTGTTTTACATGAAGTGAATCGATATGATATGACTTTCTCTAATATATACAGTGACATGCGAAAGTTTGCAAACCCCTTGCAGAATCTGTGAAAATGTGAATAATTTTAACAAAATAATAGGGATCATACTAAATGCATGTTATTTTTTATTAAGTATGTCCTGAATAAGATATTTTACATAAGAGGTGTTTACATTTAGTCCATTGTTATGTCCCAGGGTTTTTTTTATAATCTGTGGCAAGAAAATGCTTGTCTGCCCTGTTTTGCACTGTTTCTCTCACTCACTCTCTCACTCAGGTTAATTACCATCAGCTGCACCTCGTTGGGAGTATGCCTGAGTCTGAGCCGAAGAGTATTAATACAGCACTCAGAGAAGCCTATGGAGAGGAACACTTCTCCCCCAGCCTCAGACTGAGATTGTGTGTTTTGTGTTTTGTGTATTGTGTATTTTGGTAAAGTCCTGTGTCTATCCTTGAGTTGAGAGTGGACTCATACTCATTTTGTTTGGTGCTAAGAAGTGATCAGGTTTGCTTTCTAGTGTTGACTTCCTTACCTGTGGGTAATTAAAAGGTATTATTGGTAGTCTTAGCTTTGTACATTTTGGGGTTATCTGGGAAAAGTAGGGAGAGGGTGCCTTTTTATTTTATTATTTTATTTATTTTATTTAACGTTACCTTTTTTTTAAAATATCATCTTTTTCTTTGTTACTTCCCCTCCTGACCCCTAGACTGGGAGGAGAACGTAACAAGTGGGGGCTCGTCCATTCCCGTTAATAATAGTGTCAAGTCACTTACAATACAAAAATTGCTGAAATTATTAAAATAATCCCATTAAAAAAGTTTGTGAACACTTGGTTCTTTTTTTTTTGTGATGGTTGTTCATGAGTCCCTAGATTGTTCTGAACAGTTAAACAGCACTGTTCTTCAGAAAAAATCCTTCAGGTTCTTCAGTTTTCCAGCATTTTTGTGTATTTGAACCCTTTCCAGCAGTGACTGTATGACTTAAAGATCCATCTTTTGACACTGAGGACAATTGAGGGACTAGAAAACAGCTATTAAAAAAGGTTCAAACATTCACTGATGCTCAAGAAGGAAACATGATGTATAAAGAGACTTATTTTGTTGAAAAAATGCAAAAGATGATGGAAAACTGAAGAATCTGCTGGAGAAATTTCTGAAGAACAGTAATCAGTTCTCATGGACTCATGAACAGCTATCACAAAACAGAAAGATAGTCATGGATCATCCAGGTAATCACACACCGTATTACCAAATTTTTGTATTATGGACTATATGTAAACATCTTATGTAAAATATCTTACTTAGGGCAGTACTAAATAATTAGCATTTAGTATGATCTCTCTTATTTTGTTAAAATTATTCACATTTTCACAGATTCTGCAAGGGGTTCCCAGACTTTCGCAAGCCACTGTACTACTGTACCATTAAATGGTTTGTGCTCAGTAAGATATATTGTATGTTATACTTGTCAAGGCTGCATTTATTTGATCAAAACTACAGTAAAATAGTAATATTGTGAAATATAATTTAAAGCAAATTATTTCTATTATAATATATTTCAAATGATAAATTTGTCATGTGACGCAATGCTGAATTCTCAGAAGCCATTACTCATTACCCTAATCCTAACCCTATGATCTTACAGAAATCATTAGGATATACTGATTTAGTGAGTTGTTATTATCAATGTTGAAAACAGTTGCTTAATAATTTTGTGGAAATCATGATTTTTTTTTTCAGGATTCTTTGATAAAACGATCGCTCAAAAGAACAGCATTTATTTAAAATATAAATCTTTTAACATGATAAATGTCTTTACTGTCACTTTTGATCAATTTAATACATCCTTGCTGAATAAAAGTTGCAATTTCTTTCAAAAGAATCTTAGCTGAAAACATACTTTTAAATGGTAGTGTGTGTGATTTTTAAACATCTTTCAAAACTGCTATTTATTTCTTTGTAAAACTTCTTAACATGACAAAAATGTAACAAAAATTACAGAGCGCACCTTTAAAAACCATGCTAAGTAAATACTGAGTGCGAGCTAATATCCTTAATGTATTTGTCAGAACCCCTCAGCTGAAATAGCTGTCAAACCAGGCAGTTTAAGAACATTTCTGTGCTTTCACATCTATTTGGCTTAAATTGGCTTCTGCTTTGCATAAGTGTTCCAGCTCAGCCCACTCTACACATGCATAATGAGAAACTCTAAAATGCATAAATCAAATTTGTTCCCCTCGCTTGCTGCAGTTTTGCATGTGGCATTGGGCTGACAGCCATCCGTGTATGCGTTGAGGTCGGTGGTTGTTAGAGTTTCCAGCATCGTCTTAATGCTGAGGGGAGGCTATTTTGCTAGTCTTCAGGGGTCTGTTTTAACAAGAGCAAAGGGACCTTATTTTGGAGCGAGTTCTCTAATGGCTATTTTGTAAGGGTGCCAGTTACTGAAAACTTTGACAGTCTGGATAAACTCAGCATGGAGTCAGTATCACCTGGATTTTGTGACCTGCCTGTTTTTGAATCTATTTGAGTATTAAAACTTCAGAGTGGTGAACCAAGTATACTTTATCACCAGATGCAGGCTCTCAATAGGCCTGTGAATTTCACAGTGATGGGGACATTCTGCTTGGACATTAAAATGCCGAAGGGAATATTTTATGACATAAACGCACACAAACAGATGCAACACATTCGATCAGAACTGCCCACTCCCCCATCTGCCAACACACACACAAACTGTACACCCTCCTGCTGTATGACTTACTCTTCAATGTGAACATAAGGGGAAATCTTGTTTACACACTGCTTTGCATCAGCAGCTTTCCTTAAACTTCAGCGAGTTGATGAACAGTAGATGAGAATATGGCGGCCCTTGTGAGAGCATAATTGCCCACAGCTGTGAGAGCCATGTAAAGCAGCGCTGTTCTCTGCACAGAGTGGCACTTTTGAGATGCTGTTTCTAAATTGCAGGCGAAATTATGGATTCATTCACATTTTAATCAACATAAAGCGCTCATCAGTCACACTAAAATTTGGGCCATCATTGCAGTTTTTTTGGTAAGCTTTTCCATATAGCAAATAAAACCAACATGAACATTGATAATTAGAAGAGGATTTTTATCATATATGTACCCACATACTGTATGTGCATAAATTCATTTTTGTCTTTTACATACTGTATAACAGTGCTTCCCACAGGTTTGAAATATACTTGTGGTGGTAGCTGGGTGGAAAATCAACCTATTACCCACATTTCGCCAAATATACCTGGGAGGCCGTTGCATTCTGATTTATTTACACTTTTAAAGAGTTGGATTCTCATGATAAATATGGATAAAGTTTCAAAAAAAGATTTGGACTTATGTCAGAGTATTTCTGTAGCCTGACTACATCAGACTTCATACTTCGCTCAATTTCAGTTCGCTTCTGTACTCAGTCTGAGATAGCGAACCATCTCCCAGTTTTCCTCCGGCTCCAAAACAGCCGACCAATCAATGAACAGAGGGCGGGCTGAGAGCCATGACGTAGATGCTAAGCACTGAATTTAAGATCGTAGTTTAGGTCAGGGAAATCTAAAACGACAGTGGACATGGAGACATGGGATACTATTCGCTCTGTTGTGGAGAATATACCCGGCATTTGAAGCCCGAACAAGAAGAGTGTTTGTTTCGCATTTTGATTGGAGGTGATGTTGTGGCCCTACTCCTGACAGGTTTTGGGAAAAGATTAATTTATCAACTGTTACCGATCGTCAGAAAAACTGGTGAGACAAAGGTCTGGCAAGGTGATAATTGTGATTGTGTCCCACTTGGTTGCTCTCATAGAGGATCAGGTTAAGGAGGCAGCAAAACTCACTCAATGGTTTTGTTTTTCACAGCATTGCTGTGTTTACAGTGGATGTGGGGGGGCGCTGAGGCGGCTGAGCAGGCACATAACACACGTCATAACCAAACGTTATGTGATTGGCTTACGGCTGACCAATGATTTTAAACTTCAGACAAGCGCCCCCCCACGAGAAAGTAAACACTTGTCAGTTATGCCCTTCCAGACTCTGTCTACGAAGCAAAGCAAAGTACCAGAGTTTGGTATTACCAAGTATTTCTGTGCCAAATACATTCCTTCCGGGTTCAGAAAGATTTTTTCGAACATGGCTCTTCATGATATCCTGATGGAGTGGAATTCCTTGTATGGGCATTTCTCCCGGGAAGACCGTACACACACATTAAATAGAGCAAGAGCAGCCAACGTGCTTCATTCAGGGTTGAGGAAGTTGTCGGCAGCATTGCACAGGACTTACTTGAGAATAATGTCTCCAAAGAACTGTGTTTTAGGTTGTGAGGGAAATATAACCTTGTTCATCTTCCCAAAGAACCCAGCTTTACTTGGACAGTGGATGCAGTTTATTTTTCCGAGACAGCAATTGAGTTTCACAAGGGTGCTTGTTCCTGTCATTTCAGTGACAAATGTTTTATTAAAGGGGTCATATGATGTGATTTCAATTTCCCTTTCGATACTTCACTCATACTGCGTATGGGGAAAAGCTCCTTTTTTCCTCGATACTGAAGCCTTTTTTCAATAACACAGTGCAACTGCACTGCCATTGGTTTAATCTGTAAAACTTTTTTAAAACAATGACAGCGCTGCGTAGCTGCGCGAGCCTGTCGCGATGCAGCGCGCCAAAGCCCGCCAAAATGGGCGGGGCGAATGGCTATATAAGCAGGCAATCACCAAAGGAAATCAGATCTTACTCCTTCAGCGATGACTTCACTTCGCTGGATCGTTGCTGAACGCCTTCGCCTGGAACGAGCTCTCGCCGTCGAAGAGGCACCGCAAAGCGATCCCGCCCCTCGCGCCCCCCGTCTTTTTCCTCCCGCGAGCCGGCCAGGAAAAGAAAGCAGGGAAGAGGGGCTCAGCGCCCGGATTTGGGTGAGCTCACGCCAGCTCAGCACCCACGTGCCTCACCCTCTCCAATGAGAGAGCCATCCCCTGTCCTCTTCTCACGCCCAGAGCAGCGTCCCTCGGCTGAAGCGAGCGACCTTGTCTCGGAGGACGAGCCGCTTGATGACTCCATGTCACTCGCGGCTTCTGAAACGGAGGACTGGGCTGGTGATTCTGACCCCGCCCACTTGCCGTCACTAGAGCCCATCGACGCCAGAGCTGGGATGGATGCCGAGCTTCTCCGCATCCTCTCAAAGGCCGTTGAGGAACTCCAACTGGAGTGGGCCCCCCCTGAAGAGCCGACACGCAGCAGGCTGGACGAGTGGTACCTGCCAGGACGCCGCCAGGCCCCCCGTCAGCGCTCTGCCCAGTTCTTCCCTGAGGTTCATGATGAGCTGACAAAGTTGTGGCGCGCCCCCTACTCGGCCCGCCTATGCACTTCCTCTGCAGCTCTCAGCTCAGTAGGTTGCTCTCAGGAGAAGGGCTATGAGCAATTGCCGCCCCTGGACGAGGCCGTGGCTGCTCACCTCTGTCCCCCCGCGGCTGTGGGGTGGAAAAACAAGAGAGCCCTTCCTTCCAAGCCCTGCTGGACGACCTTTGCCATGGCTGGCAGAGCCTACACTTCTGCGGGCCAAGCCGCTTCAACACTACACACCATGGCCATATTACAAGTGTTCCAGGCAAAGCTTCTCCATTCCCTGGATGAGTCTAGTCCTAGTGAACCTGCTTTTCGCGACCTCCGCAGCGCCACAGATTTGGCCCTGCGTGCCACGAAAGCCACGGCCCATGCCATCGGACGATCCATGGCCAACCTGGTTGTGCTGGAGCGCCACCTCTGGCTCAACCTAACAGAGATTAAGGAGAGCGACAAAGTGGCCTTTCTCGATGCCCCAGTCTCTCCATCCGGTCTTTTCGGGCCAGCCGTAGAAGGGTTTATAGAGCGCTTCACTGCAGCACAGAAGTCGTCCCAAGCTATGCGACACTTCCTGCCCAAGCGCTCCACCTCTTCCTCGAGTCGCCCCAGGACTGCGCCGACTCAGCACCAGAGCAAACCTGTCCCTTCTACCCCCCAGGCAGCGCCCCCTAAGGAGCAGCACCCAGCTCGCCCCACTAGGCGCGCTAAACCGCCTAGACGTCAGGGCCCCCGGCAAAGGATTGTGCCAACGTATTACGTTCCTGGGAGCAGTTTTCGACTCAGTCAATATGAGGGCGGTCATATCACCAGAGCGCGCTCTGGTACTTCAGCAGCTCACGGCCTCTGTCAGGAACAAAGCCTGTTTCCCTCTGAAGTTCTCATTCAGGCGAAAATGTAGTTGTTTAAAACTCAAATCTGTGGTTCATTTATAAAGACAGCGCCTATTTAAAAATGTGTTTCGCCGATCTCAGAGACGGTGAGCTCGACGCGTTCAGCGGGAGCTCAGTGATCATGTATCCGCCGAGAAGCAGCCTCACCTCGGCTAGACCTTGTGATATGTGCCACTGGCATTGATGTCTCTTTAGTGGTTAAACATAAAATATAATTCGTTTTGGGTAAATCTAACAGGTTATCTTTGGTCTGTATTCAATTTATCCATATGTTAAAATGAAAATAAAGGGCTTCATTTTCTACGTATTCTCGCCTGAAATACTTTTAAAATTACATTTCATGACACAATAACAGTAATATTTTGAAAATGTTGATCCGAATAAATGGTGGTTGAACTCAACCAATGCTGCGTGAACTCAACCAATCAGGATGTTTAGCGCCCAAGTCCCGCCCCCGAAAGTTCCGGAACTTTGAAAAAGTACCACCTCGCCAGCAGGGACTTTCTGAGGGGCATTTTTTTACCCGGAACTTTATTTAGTTCCTGGTTCCTGCGGTGGAAACACACCGAGTACCAGGCCAAAGTCCCTAGTTCCTGGGTAAAGTTCCTGCGGTGGAAATGGGGCATTACATTTGTTTTTAAATTAATTGAAAAGTCATATTTCTCATTTTTGCTGTTAGTTATGTACATTAGACCATCACTTAAAAGCCATTCCTGAACATTGTCAGACTTTGCCACTTTATTTACTGTAGCTAATTTTTAAAGTTGTTTTACTGTAAACATTTATGTATTTTGCTATTACACGAACATAGTTGTCTAATTTGATAATGTTACATTTTTCAATCTCTATTATAGAGATACAGTACCTCTGCGACATGCTTGAAAGAACAGATATTTTACCCAGTAGTTTAACTGGCATTTAAACAGAGATTGGCATCAATTACTCACAGCGTGTATCACGTAATGAGTGCAGTGACCCATGTTTGTTTTCTGGTTGGCCACCCTCCAGAGAAGGAACCACATGTTTGACGGATGTGTGAGATGGACTGTTGTATTGTGCTGCCTGTTAATCCTGAGTGAGAGGGACAGATTCTATCAGAGCACTGTGATCTGGGATTACAGAGAGCTGAGAGCATCACAGCACCCCACTCAACTCGGACTGTCTCTCCTTAAAATCCTTTTCTTATCTTTACTTATATCTTAAGTTTTCCTTATGTTGTTTGCTCTTCTGCGGTTCTGCTTTCTGCCATTTAGATGTGCTTTATTGGCATGGCAAATAATGGTGCTTTTTAGTGACATTCTGTCTTACTGCCTCCCTCTTACCCTCATTCTTTCCCTGCTGCAATGCTTCAGGTGAAACACCATTACACAAGGGACATATACAGTACTGCATGTGAAAAAAGATTGCGCTGAATGCTACAGAAATGTCTAAGACTATATTGCACATTGTGAGTAATGGATGCATACCTAGGGCAAGCGCTCTTGTGTATTGACATTGACTTACATTGTAAGTTCATACATTCCTTTGGTTCCTAAGTTATAGAATATGAAGTCATGTTTCACACATGTGCAACCCTTCCAGTGTAAACTCACAACTGACTTGGCCTGGAGCAATGTACTAGGAAAAAGAAATAAACATTTCATTGTTAGTATTATTGTTAGTAGTATATTTCAACAACAACAACAACAACAAACAACAACAACGTCTCCGTTAATTGTCATCAGCAACAACTGTCACTCATTACTCATCCCTATATATTGGCTTGTCTAGCGTCTTGTGTTCGTGAGAGCGTTGTTTCATGTTTGTAACCTATGCCTTGCTTTCTTGTGTGTTTCTGCGTTGGATGTCCGTGTCTCCCCAGAACCCCATCCACTCTACGCAACCCACAACCAAGCAACACCACTTACCTTCGGCTCGCTTCCCCGCAGTTCCTGTGTCACCCTCTCCTGCTGCCAACTCACCTCCGCCTTCCGGATTCGTCATTCCTCACCACCATCTTGGACTGTGCATTCCTCCCAGCGTTATTTGAGTCTCAGTTTTGTATTGTCTCATTGTCTTCATTAAATCTCATTAATCTCGCACTTGCTTCCTGCCACTCCTTCACCCAGTCGTTACAGTTTTTCCAGAATTTTTGTAGCAGAACTGGAATTGGTCTGCCAGTGGAATGAAAAAATGGCCAACTTTCCTGGCTAGTCACAAGCCAAAGATTTCTGGGAAAAACGGTAAAGAAAATTATTTAAAGGGGTGAACTGAACCATTCTGAAGTAAATCGAAGGACCATAAATAATGGATAACATGCAGTTTGTGTTGCACTGTCAAACAGGGGGCACAGTAGAAGTTTGCTCAAGTTTTCAATTTAGTTGCATAAGAAGCATGAAACAGAAGCTACATAAAAAGATCTTAAATCCCTCTTTATAATTCCCAGCATAAAATCAACCCAAATCAAAAAGGGAGTGATGTACACACAGCACAAGAGAAATAATATGATTATGCACAGCAGGGGCCAAGCCTGGTTCATTTCTAATGTCTGATTAGGTATAGCAGAAAAGGAAATTGCCATTGACACCTGCTAAAAACTGAACAATTATGATACGGATATGCATGAGCATTTGCAATCACCGACACAGACGATTGCCTTTTAAATGAAAACGTGTTTGTGGCTTGATGCTATGACAGCAAGTGTCACTTCCTGACATGTTACAACTTTATACCAGCAAAATAAAATATACATTTACAGACACATTCTGCTTTGGTGCCAAAGTAGGATATTTTGTTTCAAATCTAGCCTGCTTGGATCCTGATCAGCTTTTATCCCTCATTTATTGTATTTTTCCTGATACATAAAATGAGCTCAGAAACATCCCTTTAAGTTACATAAATACCAACCAAATAAATACCAATACCATAAATACAAAATGAGGCATTTATGTGGTACGTTAGGGATATGTTAAAAAATTATTCTTGATGATAAAATTATACTTGAGTCTCAGCAGAATTGCATGGCATCAGAAGCATAGCAACATTTATGTTTATTCAGCATCTCCTAAGTTCTTCCCGCAGAGCTGAAACTCTCACAAATACTGGAAGTATGTCCTCATCTCCAGCTGTGTCTCAGAGTGTTTGATCAGCAGACGAGCTGGAGATGAGCAAAGGAACATTATTTATGAGGAAGTGTTGGCAGGACCCTGTTCGTGGACACTGAATCTGCCCCCTGTCCAGGTTAAGGTAATGTAAAGGAGACTATATTCACCCAGGACTAATTACATTACCACCCTGATAAACAACTTGTGCTTTGATCAACTTTTTTGCTGTTGCCTATACTTTTGCACTTGCTGCCTTCTAATAAATATTAATGACTCTAACAGAAATCAGAGATGTTTTTTCTCTCTCTCTCTTCTGCCTGTTCTTGCAAATCAAGGTTGTTTCTTCCTAATAAAAAACCTGTTTAATGAGGATGTAAGCTTGAAATTATAGTCCTGAAATGGGGGAAAACACTAAACAAAAATGGTGCTCATGGAAGAACACCATGAAGGAAGTCACTGTCTGAAACAAACTAAAAAGCAAAAAGGAGAAAAAACTGCTGAATGTTTGCAAATCACAAAAGAGCGTTTGAATGCTCCAAAGTGCAACTGGAAAAATACTGCTGTGTGGGGAAAAGCTGCATTAGACAAACATCAACTGTTCATCATGGCTTGGAGCTACTGCCTCAGAACAATCACTAACAATTTAATTCTCAAGTTTATCAGAGATAAAGTAGTGCATGTCCTCCAATTAAAGCTCAGCTGATGTTAGGTAATCCAACAGGACATTAACCTAAAGTACAAGAGTAAATCAACAACAGATCAGCTTCAACCAAAGAAATTTGTTTATTACTGTCTGACTCAGGAAGAGTCCTGACTTCAGCCTGACAGAGATATCTTGACATGACCTCTAAAGAGGGATTCACTTTAGAAATCTGGTGATTAGAAGCAGTTTTGTAAAGAGGATGGTACTTGTTCCTCATGACTGATGGGCATGTCAGATTTGTAGTTACAAGAAATGTTTGGTGGAGGTTATTGATACTAAAGGAGGGTCAACCATATGTTAAATGTTTGCATACTTTTCAACTTCACTGTGGATACTTGTTAATATATGCATATATAGTTTAAATCTAATGATAATAATAATCAATTAATAATAAGTGATTGATGTACTTGTAAATCAAAATTACGCCATTTACCTCCTTTTTTCTTACTCTTAATTTCTCAATTTATGTTCCAGCTCCACTCTGGGTATTCCATTTCCTGCGCACTGCTCTACCATTATATATATATATATATATATATATATATATATATATATATATATATATATATATATATATACATACATACATATACATATACATATATATATATATATATATATACATATATATATATATACATATATATATATATATATATACATATATATATATACATATATATATATACATATATATATATATATATATATATATATATATATATAAGAGAGGAAACCCAAGGTCTAGCTAGGACCAAGGAAACAGAACCAGAGCACACAACATTTTTAATAATTTATTAATAAAAACGACTAACGTTTCGACGCTCATGCATCTTCTTCAGAGTCGTTGTGTGCTCCGGTTCTGTTTCCTTGGTCCTAGCTAGACCTTGGGTTTCCTCTCTTGAACATTGTGTCCTGTTCCGTGAGCACCAACCATATACACAAGTAATATAAACCATAATGGATAAATGATCATGTGTTTTAGTTTTTAAACCTCATTCTCAGCCTCGGTAATGATGTTTGAAAACATATGTATGCTTCCATTCATAATGCACTAGCACTAATGCACACATTCTGTTCTGCAGAGCAGGGGGTGAGAGGGGCACGAGAGATGCATGCAGCAATTTGATCAGAGCAAATGCGCTAGAAGCTGCTGAGGATGCTACCCTTACTGTTCTTTTCCCAGGAGAGATAGAGAGCGAAGAGAAGAAAGGGTGAATGAAGATGTTCCCAGCGGACTCCTGGAGAGCATACCTCACCTTCATCCATCAGAAACCTCCCCTATGAGTTAATGCCAGCAGGGAACCATCCTGACAGGTTTGGCCCTAATGGCACATTCTGTAGTGAACTGAGAAGGAGTGCTAATTAACTAAGATGTGTTCAGCAATGCTTTTGTGTGATGTTTCTACGTACTAGAATCACATCAGCTTGGTGACATGGAGGCCAAACTGAAAATGAAAGGCAGTTATGAGGGTTGGAAACCTTTTATATCAGAGCCTTGTTTGTCTTTGAAAATGTGTAAAAGAGCATGAATAAGACACTCATATGGTGAATCAGTTATTGGCTTTTACCCAAACCTTAACTGGAATCAGTTTCATTGATTGCCATTTTTGTTAACTACAGTCCATATTCACATGTGAAATGTGTGCATTTAATGGATGACACATTTCAGTACTTCTGAACAAACTGTCATATTTTGTTGCTCAGCCTTACAAGGTCAAATGTCTAGATAAGTGTGTAAAGCACATATTATTGGAGCACCAGACATTTCAATATATAATAGGAGGCCTTGTGGACCTGGAAAAGAAAGATATGTTTTTGTGTAAATAATAAAAATGTATATGGCTCATCCTTGTGGGTTATGATCAGATGTACTGGCAGTGTTGCAATAATCTTTTTAAAATGGCCCTTTCACAATGACAGACACTTTACAACTCCTTTAAGAATATTGAATCACCTCTTAATCAATGCTGCTATTTATGTTTGAGATGTTCTCTAGTGTTTGATTGGTTAATGTTGACACAGTTTGTCCAGATCAAGTAAGAGAGTGAAATTTAACGTGCTGTGAAAGTGAAACAATAATAATCTGGGGCCGTCGGCAATGCTTGCACATAAAGGGGTTAAGCAGTGTGTTTTGTTGTTTTAATATTTGCTGTAATTCTCAGTTTTGAGAATGTTTTTTTGATTTGCATTTCTTTGGTTTTGCCTGGGAGCAGCTATTCAACCACTTTATTTCCCAAAGTCGATGATGGGATTTACCATTGTTTTGATTGTTCTCAAGGCCAGAAGCATCAGTTGACACCTACATTATTAACTGGAATGCTGTGTACATGCACTAAGCTGCATAAACTACTAATTCCAGTCAGTTTCATCTGCAAACAATCTATCAATATCCCCCAGAGATGGATCAGGAGGTAATATTTTGGATTGTGTATATGTATGTGTGATGTTGATGAGTTATTGCATGATGAGATGCAACCTGCATCCTGAAGCTGCTTATACTTGCTCCGAGGCATGTTGGCAATTATGTCAACATAATTCATGGCAACTAGGACTTCAGGGAAGAACAATGAAACCGGTTTAACAGATTTATTACCTCAAAATCTGGATTCGCCATTGTTTTCCTTGACCTCCCTCTTGAGACCATGTAAAACAGGCTCTATTGGAAGTTGCTCGTAATGCCAGATGTTTTATAGAGAGGAAAACCTTGACACTGCAAAGTGCACAAAAACAAATAGAGGTGTGAGGAAGCTGGGAATATCACTGAAGTATATGTGCAAGGCTAAATCACGATCAATCATTTGAGCAGTAAATCACTCAATCATTCGAGTACATTGACCCGTGCTGGGGAGTGTTACTTTGGCTACTTTTGTGTTAACTTACTACCAACTGAGACTCACTCTCTTCAAGTGCTGTTTTAGTCTTTATTCTTTATTTTATCCCCTGACATACATTAGTTTGCATGTGATGATCATGGTCTGTGTGATCTAATGTTCTATTGTTTTAACTGTTTTTTTAAAATATATTTTTATATATTTATGCATCTGCAAAATAACTTACACATACCTTATATGCATTCTTATGTCATCACTATTTATGATTGATACTTCAGAGTTCACTAGAGATTAATATTCAGAGCATGGCCAAGCTTGAGGGAATTCTGTATTCTTGTTCAGTAAACATTGTTTTGACATCATGACAGCTGTGAACCAAAGATGCCTGCAGCAACTTTGCGCCGTTGCACAAAACTTTATCTCTGCTGTGCCAAACAATATTCAGCCCACTACAGCAGATGAAGCCATGCGCAGCAGCAAGCTAAACCTGTAACTGCTGCTCAATTAAATACAAACCCTTGACATATGAGTGAATGAAGGCTGACAAATGTCACATGACAGTGTGCTGCATGACTACATCTGAATTCTCTGATGCATGAGAGACAGAGAGGGACTCTACCACCAGCCTATCATTAGGAAATGGGTTAATGGATTCAAACACACTCGCAAGATTAAATACCATAGTTTGGTCTGCACAGCTGTCTGATTCTCATGTGTGAAATGTTTGTGAAGAGTTGGAACATAATTGGTTTTCTTCTCCCGTACACCTACTTCCAAGCTCTCTATTCAGCTCGAATGGACAGCTCACTATTCTGCTCTAAATGTTCTTCCCTATCGCCATGCTGTAAACCTGAGATAATGATGAGTGTTTAGGGCTTGTTTACCACTTTTTCTCGACAGAAACAGTATTTCCATGGCACTCTGCT
Organism: Carassius carassius; assembly: GCF_963082965.1. NCBI lineage: Eukaryota > Metazoa > Chordata > Actinopteri > Cypriniformes > Cyprinidae > Carassius > Carassius carassius. The sequence goes on along the minus strand of NC_081772.1, from coordinate 14,938,837 downwards.
CTCATTCATGACATTTAAGGAAATAACTGATTGTGGCGCACTTTAAAGCTGAAGTGTGTAATTTTTTTTGCAGTCTTGCAATTCCTTCTCCTATTGCAGCTTAATGCATGGAGAAGTAAGTAAATCATTTCATATGCTGATTTTCCCAGAACACGTAAATATTTTATTTTATTTTATTTTATTTTATTACTGATTTCACAGTACAATTCTAAATACAGTCATTTATTGTAGGAAACAACACCTTAATAATGTTAATAATACGTTTTAATAGACAAAAATATTGCCATTCAAAGAGTTAATTTTCTTGGAGCTAAAAGTATTGTAGACCTTTAGAAAGGTCAAGAGCCGAGACTGGGAGCAAACACACCCACTATCCAGAAGATCGATTTGATACTTCAGTCCAAGTGTATACTGCTTCTCTGAGCCTATATAGTTCACTGGCAGAACATGACATTACTCTGTTATTATTATTCTATATGACATAAAAAGCCAGATGCCTTCTCATATGCAGTCTATTGATCACATACTCAAAGTTGCCTTTACTGTGCAATTGTTGTGTTGTTTGTGTGGAGTGTGTTTGAATAAGTTAACAAGTGGACTCTATGGGTTTAGTGGCACATGTGCTTTAAACATTTAGTCCAGTATTTTTAATAAGCTTTAAGGTTAGAAAAATAGGCTAATGAATAAAATGCTTTTGTTATAGTTGTATTAAACCATGGATTTACTTTAAACAGTTTAATTCCTAAATGAATCGCTAATGATGATGTTAAACTAATACCCTGAAGCAGATGATAATGACGGTTATTGTTACAATTGCTCTAACAAAGTTGTAAGCAATTGTAATGCTAATGTAATTGTTTATTCACCATAAGTAGCAGCTCTAGATAAAACTAGTTTATGCATAGGTTAGATGCTTGTTCCCTAACGAGAAAACACGCAGATGGAATTCATTAGAAACAGTTTTGTTGAGTTGTTTTCTTCACAGTTTATTTTGCAAGCAGCATGTATATCCTTAAGCTGCTCGTAGATGGTATCACAGTTTACTTGATTCCCCCAACTCTCTTCCAGCACTTTCTTACATGCAGGAAATTTGCATAAATTAAGCAAACTCTGTGATTCAACCGAGGTGCAAGAATGCCGTTGCAGGAGGAATATATTTTAATCAATTTCAGAGAAAGGAAGTAAACAAACAGACTTTCGGAACTCATCATTTGTTCATGGTGCAGAAAATCCACTAGACCTGTGGTTAGATTAGTGTTTATAAAACAATAATCTAACCGCAGGTCTAGTGGATTTTCTGCACCATGAACAAATGTCTCAGTCTGGTTTTCATTGATCTTCTGCAACATTGCTTCGATTGGCATATCAGTGCAGTTGATGGTTTATAAAACATTAGGTGTTATAAATGACAGCTTTAATTTGGATCCTATATGAGTGTGTGTTTTAGAGTGCACATACATATAAGTAAGTTACAGTCATGGCCAGAAATATTGGCACCCTTGGTAAATATGATCAAAGAAGGCTGTGAAAATTTATCTGCATTGTTAATTCTTTTGATCTTATATAAGACCTAACCTTTCATTGGATAATAAGAATTTAAAATGGGGGGAAATATCATTATGAAATAAATGCAAAAGATGATTGAGCTTCACAAATTAGTGAAGTGGCTTTAAGAAAAGAGTTCTTAAAACTCCCATTTTCTCCATCATGGCAATAATTAAGGGGTTCCAATCAACAGAAAATGTTACGAATCTGCCTGGAAGAGGACGTGTGTCTATATCATCCTAATGCACCGTGAGAAGGAGAGTTTGAGTGGCTAAAAACTCTTCAAGGATCACAGCTGGAGAATTGCAGAAAATAGTTGAGTCTTGGGGTCAGAAAACCTTAAAAAAATAATTTTGTCGAACAGCACCTACTGTACATCACCACATGAGGTTTGGGAGGGTTTCAAGAAAAATTCTCCTAGCTTATCCAAAAACAATCCCCAGCATATTCAGTCATCAGACACGACAGGAATTTCAAACTGGACTGGTTTCTATGGTCAGATGAAACTAAAAAATTAGCTTTTTAGCAGCAAACACTCAAGATGGGTTTGGTGTACACAGGAATATAAAGTACCCTATGTGTACAATGAAAAATACTGCTGTATTTTTATTGTTGTGGGCCTATATTTCTGCTGGAGGTCCTGGACGTCTTGTTAAGATACATGGCATCTTTGATTCTATCAAATACCAACAGATAAAAAAAAATCAAAAAGGGACTGACTCTGTTGGAAATTTTATAATGGGCCATGTTTGGATCTTCGAACCGTACAGTTATCCAAACACAAACCTCAAAAACAACCAAAATGGGTCACTGGGCACAAAACCAAGCTTCTGCTATAGCCATTCTAGTCCTCTGACCTGAACCCTATAGAAAGTGAGTGGGGTGAACTGAAGAGGAGAAGCTGGGAATCTGAAGGATCTGGAGAAAATCTGGATGAAGGAATGGTCTCTGATCTCTTATCAAGTGTTCGCTAACCTCATCAGGCATTACAGGGGAAAACTCAGAGCTGTTAGACTGGCAAATGGAGGTTTCAAAAAGCATTGAATAAAACATTGCAGTTAATTGTGGCCAATGTGTATTAGAGAAAAACATATATTTCATAATGATACCCCCCCCCCCCCCCCCCCACAAATTCTTATTATCCAATGAAAGGTTCGATTTTTGTGAATTTGTTAAATAAAAGATCAGAAGGATTAACAATGCAGATACATTTTCACAGCCTTCTTTGATCATATTTACCAAGGGTGTCGATATTTTTAGCCATGACTGTATGACTGACTGATCTAATTGCTACTTAACTGATGTTAAATTCCCACTATACAGTGTGTAATACATACAGTATAAAGCTCTATGTAATGTCTCTTGATTGTCTCTTGATTATGATTGGCAGATCTCTGCATTAAGTGGTCAGATATTTACTCAGAATCATGCGTATTTGAGGCAACACTACACACGAGTCGTCAATAGAAAAAAAATACAATACAACAATGAAATGCCTAATAAATAAACTAATAATTTACTTACGGAGGCATTGGATTCATTAGATTTGGATCAACCATCCATTTAACAACAGGAATTATAAAACAGAAATATTTTACTGCTGAAGCCGCTGCCATTTTGAATGTTTCCACACGTTGCAGAGGTCAGGTGGAACAAGACGGAGCTCTCTGAAAATTCAGTTTACAAAAATTTAAAAAACACAAATGCTTGTCAGAATCTTGTAATTATGAATTCCAGCATGGTATGGTTGTGGGAAACTTTGAGATAATATGCACACAAGGGGGTTACGACTTGTGATTATAAAAGCATCATGTTTTACTTGCTTTATCAGTCACACATGGAAGAGAAGTTTTTTTTTTTCAAGGGACTTCATGACTTTTCTTACTTCATACACAAAAAAGCACAAAACTTTGATAAGATTTGATTGGTTGATGATCTGATATTTTATAATAGTGATTTTTTTATTTCAAAATATAAAGCAAAAAAAAAAAAAGTGTAAATGATTGACTAAAAAGCCAATAAGTGCTCCTCTGCTGCTATCTACTGTTTTTTTAATCTGATGTCTTTTTAAATTTTAAACGAGTGGTTGTTTACCACAAAAGTTGTGTGAAATAGTCACTGGAAAGTGCTTGAATTTCGCTCTCAAAAATTTGTACAAACCCTGAAATGAATAATTTAATAACATTTGACTATTTCTGCCTAAAATACCATGGTTATAGTTAGCGTTACTACTTCTGGTCTACACTGGTTTGGTTTGCTGTTTGATTTTCTCATATGCAACAGAAATGGCAGTGCTTATGAGTTGGGCAACATGGTGGTTCTGCCAGTATGACTGCTCACAAAATGTAGTTGCATTGGTAGAAAAATGGTTGCAAAACATACTGTATATTACTTGTCTTTGTATACAACCAGAGCAATCCTATCAAAGCATTCCAGCACTTTCACAAGTGCTCTCCATCCATTCTTCTGAAATGTCTATCTCTTAATCCGCAGGAACTGAATTATTAACATGCCTGCTGGCAGTGAGAGAACACACCTCCCAGCAACAAATTACACACAGCGCCCACAATTAACAAGCTGATACTCTGCTCAAGCACTTCATTGGGCTTTTAACGTTTCCCCTTGCTGCTATAATGCTAATTGCTTGCAGTAATGCCGTTGCCAAGCATGTGTTAAATAAGCAGATGCAAGTCTTTGAGCTGAATTACCAGTTGTGCACATCAAGTTCACATTACATTTGTATTCACAGTATGTAATGTTTAGGTTAATGTAGCTTATGCTAGTGTTTTGTATGGATCATAATTATGCAGTGCTGATATACTCAATTCTGACTGGTCAGTGTTCATTTCTGTATACAATGTGAGGCCACTTATGTAACTGCTGCTACTTTCACATTTCTGGTCAAGCTGATCTGAAAAGTGCCCCAAACTCATTAAAAACCAGTAAAACAGACCAGCCTAGCTAGCTTGGCCATGCTGGGAGAGCAGTTTACCACAGGTTTTTCTCAGTAGGATACATATTGTTGCATCAATTTATTGTGAATGTATGGAATGAAGCTCTCTCCATCTGTCCTAAACAAATTATGGTTTCTAACGCAATCCCTCCTGGTTTTTGCTGGATGAGACATCAATTTCCATGGGCCAAAACGATTTAACGAAATTTTCAGTCCTTTAAAACATGTTTAATAGTCATCTTACAGTTTCAGAACAATATTCTGAAGAGAGTTGTGGTATTACAGCCATCCACCACAACAAGCAAACTCCCATCCTGAGTGAGCCGAACTCTTCCAGGATAAGGACACTGGGGAGGGAGCTAACGTACAATCAATAACAATCGTAGAAGAACCAGGACCTTTAGAACAAACAAACAAACACTCACACACACACACACACACACACACACACACACACACACACCCAAACTAAGTGTATTCAATTATGATTGTCTAACTTTGTGTTTTATTTGAAAGTGATCGCATTATTTTGCAGCCTCTGAACAATTACATATCCATTCACTGCATTCACAGACTCAAATGAAGTGGAACCGCAGATGAGAGACTCTTCTCCCATCCTGTCTCTCTCTGGGGAGCAGAGGAGAAAGCATTTTCTGTTAAACCTTTTTAAAATCTCATCTGTGTCTTCCATTAGTCATGAAGAACAAGAAGAAAACAAGACACTGCCAGAAACACTCATTTTTGGGTGCAAGGGGAATCATCGGAGGCTCTGGTCAGATGTAATGTAACACTTTAGCACATGGTCGGGCCGCCATGCCTGTTGCTTTCCCTTTATTAGAGAGATTACTATGATTGCTCAAAGTAAAATTTTTTACAAGCATATGTTTTAAGATTACAACAAACAATGGTTCAGGTTGCAGTAAGGTGAGCTGTGAAAAAGGCTAATTAATGTAGAAAGATGCGCAAGTTGCTATTCTGAAATCAACTTTTAGACACCTTTGAAACCAGGGCACTACTCTGCTTTTACTCTGCATGATCTGATTTTAGTGATGTTCATTCGATGTTAAAATGAGTTTAGAAAGCACTCACCTATAGCTCATGCATGCTAACCTGACAATGATTCATGTATGAGAGTCATTGCCCTTAAATTATTAACTCAAAAGCTTCAATTCAAAACAAACAGGGGCAACTGCGATGCCCGCAAAGAGCTTTTCTTTGGGGACAGACATTTGCTCCTCCAGGGACAGAATCTTAAATGCAAAAAGAGAAAGAAAGAGAAAGTGGCTGAACCGCGAGCAAACATCAGACTGAAGGCCTCATACTGTTCATTTACATGAATTGTCATAGTTAAGAGCTTCAGAATAAATTAACAAATTATCATACAAAATTATAACAATATTGTTTTATAGTAATGTATAACACTCATGTAATTCAGAATATCAGCCATTATGATGAATTTAATTATCTTAAATACACAAAATTATACACTTTAAAAGTAATGTAATGTAGCCCGGGATATGAATTTGTGACACCGGACACAGGATGAAGAATTTAAAATGGGCCTTTTATTCCAGAATGCACTTGGAACAGTGCAGCATTAAGTATTTTTGAGAATTGGGACAGTAAATACCTCACTGTAAGTGTATATTTTTCTATATTTTCTGATTTAATGGGTTTTAATGACATCGTGCCTCCATTTCATGAGGAACATTAACCCCGCACTGATACGCTGCTCAACCATAGCCCTCATGGCACTTCACGACACTGTGTTTCTTAAAGGGCCAGTGTAACATTATGGCAACAGATGAGAAAGACATGAAAACATACTCTATGTGGAGTACATTCAAACCAAAAAGTGTGAAAAAAAAAACACTCGTGTTTGACACAACAACTTTTCAACCTAGTTATTTTGAAAAAATATATATAATTGTTTTTTTCTTCACACATCAAATGTCTCAATTCACTTTAGTTGTCTCTATTCTATTCTAGTTGGTAACCATGCACACTAACTTTTGAAAAAACTTTAGTGAACAAACTTTTTCCACAGGAATGATATCTGTAGTCATTTTCACAAAATAAATTTTAACATGATTTAGATTATCGTATTTTAAAATACGATAGAATCTCAAATAAATTGGCAATTTTATAAAAGGCAGTTTTATAAAAGTAAATTGCAAATTAAATTAAATTAAATTAAATTAAAAAAAATTTAATTTAAATTAAATTTATGCATTTAGCAGACACTTTTATCCAAAGCGACTTACAGTGCATCATGAAAGTATTTTCAAAAGTTTTCAAGACAGTTTGTGACCTTCATATAAAGATGAGGAAATGTAAAAGTGGCCGTAGTTACACCCACACATCTACTTGTAACATGTAGGTTGAATGCTCATAGATTCATATGTCTAGCTACTGCCAGGACACATACTGCTCTCTCCATCTGTATCACTGACCGATACACAGTCCACTCACCCAAATACTCACCTCTGAGTGCTGGAATGGGCCGCTCTATTGCAGCACCTCTCATACTCAGCTGGAGGTGGATGGAGGTGGATCACCCACATACCGCATCATGCTTTTGCTGTAGGTCAGACTCTGTAAAACCGGTGAACATTCCTGCAGCTACTTGGATCAGTCACATCTTAAATTAAAGTCTGTGTATTAAAGGTGAACAGGTTTACAGCGAAAGACTATGCAATGACCTGAAGGAGGACATTTGTACAGTTATACTAAAATGCCTTTTACTTGCTAAAAAGTATCAATTAGACCTAATCAGACATCAATCAGACATTGTGTACAACTGTGTTTTTAGCACTTTTAAACATGAAAATTTAGAGGCTTTAGACATTTCTGTGAGAAATTCTCTAAATGAAAATCTAGAGGCCTTAGAGATATGATACAGTAGGTTTTATACAGTTACAAATATTGGAATATTAAAAATACCTGGTATATCATTAAAATTGCATATATATGAAACGAGACTGCTAAAAGGATTAAAGCTAAAAAAAGTCTAGATAAATCGGTTAACCTCAGTCAATTACCATTGTGGCTCATCCCTAATTGGAGACATATATCTAGTACCAATGAAAGAAAAGGAGAGAAACCTGTTTGAAAACAGTCATTATTTTTGCAATTCAGCTTGGTGCCTCTAGAGTAAGATCTGTGGATTCATTCAATTTGTACTTGTTTTTTGTAAGTTCAAAAACGTCTCAAGGTTACGTATGTAACCCTAGTTCCTTGAAGGAACGAGACGCTGCGTCGAAACGCTTTTGGGGAACGGCCCTGACGAGACCGACTCTGAATATCGTGTGCAATCAGTCCATCGGAAAGGCGTGACGTCACGGGCGGGTTGACGTAGCGACCAGGAAGCTATAAAAGCACGTGCCGTGCAGCTGGCTTCAGCTTCGAGTAGGGAAGCAAGCGCCGGCAGGGGTGCCGGGAGTATGGCTCTGCGACGCAGCGTCTCGTTCCTTCAAGGAACTAGGGTTACATACGTAACCTTGAGACGTTCCTTTTCAGGAACTCGAGCTGCATCGAAACGCTTTTGGGGAACGATGTGCCCACGCTGCCAGACTTCCAAATCCCTGCCTAGTGTGTAGTCAAAAGAGCACAGCTAAGACGAGAGAACAGAAGAGCCCGGCGTGGCTCGCATGTCAAGATCGTAAAATCGGACAAATGTGGAGGGCGTGGACCACCCCGCAGCGTTGCAGATGTCCAAGAGGGACACACCTGCTGAGAAGGCCTTGGAGGCCGCCATACCCCGAGTAGAGTGAGCCTTGGCCCCCAAAGGAGGGGGAAGACCAGAGGACTCATAGGAGACGTTGATAGCCTCGACTATCCAACGACTAAGGGTCTGCTTGGTGGCAGGAGAACCCTTGTTAGAAGGACCGTAGCAAACAAGCAATTGGTCTGATTTTCTCCACAGGGCAGCTCTGTGGACGTATGCGTCCAGTGCTCGCACTGGACACATACAGTTTAGCTTCTCTTGGTCTGGCTCCCGAAAGGGAGGAGGACAGAAGGCCTGCAGTACGATAGGTTGTGGTGTAACAGAGGGAACCTTCGGAACATAACCCGCTCGAGGGTATAAGAATGCTTTGGCCATACCAGGGGCAAAGTCTAAGTAAATAGGGGCCACCGAAAGGGCCTGAAGATCTCCAACTCTCTTTAGTGAGGTGATTGCCAGTAACAGGGCAGTTTTAAGTGTCAGATGTCTATCTGAGATATCTTGTATTGGCTCGAATGGAGCTTTACAAAGAGCCTCTAGAACCACAACCAAATCCCAGGGGGGAACACGGGATCGTACTGGAGGTCTCAGCCTCAGCGCACCGCGGAGGAAACGTGTAACTAGGGGGTGTCTACCCACTAACTGACCATTGAAAGGGACATGGAAAGCAGCTATGGCCGCCACGTAAACCTTTAAGGTGGAGTGGGATAACCCCGCAGAGAGCCTGGCTTGCAAAAACTCCAGAACTGTACCAACTGGGCAGTCTGCTGGGTCAAGCTGGCGGTCTCTGCACCATGAAGTGAAGAGCTTCCACTTCAGGGTGTACAGTTTCCTCGTAGAGGGAGCTCTGGATTGGAGTAGGGTCTCAACAACCTCGGTTGAGAGACCAGCTGCTAACAGCTGTGCCCCCTCAGGGGCCACACCCACAGCTTCCACAACTCCGGGCGAGGGTGAATTATCGTGCCCTGCGCCTGTGAGAGTAGGTCTGTCCTGATCGGTATCTCCCACGGAGAGCCGTCGAGGAGCGAGACTAGATCTGAGAACCATACTCGGCCCGGCCAGAACGGGGCTAATAGTAGTAGACGGGCCCCGTCCCGGCGTACTTTCGCCAGAACTCCCGGGAGCAGAGTGATAGGGGGAAAAGCGTACAGACGAAGCCTCGGCCAGGTCTGTACCATAGCGTCCAGTCCCAGAGGAGCTGGATGAACTAGAGAGAACCAGAGGGGACATTGCGATGTCTCCTGAGTCGCAAAGAGGTCCACCTGGGCTGTGCCAAATACTCTCCATATCTGCTTCACCACCTCGGGGTGAAGCATCCATTCCCCGGGCCTCGGCCCCTGTCTCGACAGTATGTCTGCTCCCACATTCAATCTCCCAGGAATATACACTGCTCTGATCGAGAGGAGTTTGCCCTGGGACCACAGAAGGATCTGGTGTGCCAGCTTGTACAAGGGGCGCAAACACAGACCCCCCTGGTGATTGATATAAGAGACCACTGATGTGTTGTCGGTGCGCACCAACACATGGTGACCTCTCAGGTCTGGGAGGAAATATTTCAATGCTCGATAGACCGCTAGTATCTCTAGGCAATTGATGTGCCATGTTAGATGGCGACCACTCCACAGACCGCGGGCAGGGTGGCCACTCATGACCGCACCACGACCAGTGAGGGACGCATCTGTCGCTAGCGTTACACGGCGACAAGGAACTCCCAGCACCGGGCCCTGATTCAAGAACCAAGGTTTCCTCCACATGTCTAAGGCACGAAGGCACCGCCGCGTGACCTTGATAACTCGAAGTGGATTTCCCCTCGGGGAAAAGCCCTTGGACTTGAGCCACCACTGTAGGGGTCTCATGTGCAGCAGGCCAAAAGGTATCACATTGGACGCAACTGCCATCAGCCCTAACAATCTCTGAAATTGTTTGACAGTGAGTGACTGGCCTTCTTTGACTCTCTCGACTGATGTGAGGATCGACTCGATCCGAGCAGGAGACAAGCGTGCCTGCATCGTGGTCGAATTCCACACTACGCCTAGATAGGTGGTTCTCTGAACTGGAGAAAGTACACTCTTCTTGGCGTTTAGTCTCAAACCCAGCTCCCCCATGTGTGCGAGGACGACATCTCGATGTCGAACCGCCATCTGCTCTGATTGAGCTAGAATCAACCAATCGTCGATATAGTTCAGAATGCGGATGCCCTGCATACGGAGGGATACCAGTCCTCGGATCTGATTTGAGCTACAATCTGTTTGACAGTGAGCATTTTGAACTTCAGTGACATTACTGAGAGGTTTAGATGACATAAGTCTAAGATCGAGCGCAACTCCCCATCCTTCTTTGGAACTATGAAATACCGGCTATAAAACCCGGACTCCCTGACTAGAGGAGGGACCACCTCGATGGCCTCCTTCCTAAAAAGGGTATTCACTTTTTTGTTCCATAACCAGAGCCTGCAGGAGGCCGACTATTGTCTTTCCACTGTGCGCAGGACCCATTGAGATACATTGGCAGTAGTTTCAACGCTGCTAGCTAATGTACTAAGGGAATCAGTCTCTCGAGACTGATCTCTGGAGTAAGAGGCCCCCGAAGGGGAGGCGAGCATCCCAGCTCCGCTATGCTCACGGGCGGAAATAACTGAGTAGTGCTCGCTGGAGGCCGCTGCACCCTGAAACTCCGGCAGGGTTGGCAGACCCACCTCCCGAGGGCACTGAGGTGAGACGGGCACCGTGTAATGAGGTGGACACCGCTCTACCCCAGTAGGGGCTGCCCTCTGTAGTCGTGACTGTTTGTACGCGGAGGGAGCTGCTCCCGCCCAGCAGTCCCTCCAGTACATCTAACTTCATGAGTCAAATAACTGTCATTATATTCCTCAGAATTTAATGAAATCAAGCAATCAGACAAGTAAATACGGTCTGGATTGTGATGCAATACACATTGAAGTGATATATTGAACTTCTCGAAGTTAGATAACAGTCATTAGATTCCTCAGAATCTAATGCAATCCAAATTCCTCAGAATTTAGTGAAATCAAACAATCAGACAAGTAAACACGGTCTAGATTGTGATAAAGTACACATTGAAGTGCTAGAACCAACTCCTGCTTATTAAATGGAGTTAAAATAACCAGACACGCGGTCGGGTATAGAAAAATTCACATCAAAACTGAAAATGATGTAATACACGCGTTGCCTCGACAGCGCGCGAATAGCTTAGTCACACAAACAATATTAATCCCCTCGGAGATTAAATAGCTGCTCACTAACGCTGCCCGTATAATGACACTGTTTGTTTTATACTGTGCTTATGCAACTTTGTTTGTGCAACTACAAGCTCGCCGACGCCCTCCGTGTCAATCTCCTCGGAGAAAGAAAGGCAGAGCGTCAAGCCCGACGCTCGGGGGGAAGAGCCAAAGCTCGGGCTTCCAAACCCCGGAATCAGGCAGATCTGGTGGGAACGTAGGAGATAAGGACGTGCCCGTCTCCATACCTTCCAGCAGATCGATCTGCGAACCCAATGAATGCCGGCGCGGCTTCGCCTCGGCGAAAGCGGAACCGGCATCGCGAGGAACGCTTGCGAAGGCTCACTTCTCGAAGAGAGCCCTGCGGGATCGAAGCGTCCGCATTGGCATTCGTTCACAATGCGGGCAGTCGGCCCCCTCGAGAGCCGACTCAGCGTGCTTCGATCCCAGGCAAGCCACGCACAAACTGTGTGTATCCCCACTCGTAATGTAGCGAGGGCAGGGAGGAACACACAATCTATAACGTGGCTTGGAATCGCCCTTCATATGTTAGGTCTTTTGCTTTTGTTTTGGCATATTAAGCTGTTTTAGCGATCTTTAATGGCTAAGGGACAGACAACAATAAATAGGACCAACAGGACAGACTTTGACATGCACACACAGAGCGCTTGCTGACAGATTCGAAGCTGAAGCCAGCTGCACGGCACGTGCTTTTATAGCTTCCTGGTCGCTACGTCACCCCGCCCGTGACGTCTTTCCGATGGACTGATTGCACACGATATTCAGAGTCGGTCTCGTCAGGGACGTTCCCCCCAAAAGCGTTTCGACGCAGCTCGAGTTCCTGAAAAGGAACCAGTGTTCTTTACCATTGTATTGTTGGATTATATTTAAACTGTATTCAGTTAAGACAGCATTTATTACTTCTGCTGCTACTGCTGTTCCCAGCTCTTGCTCTCTCTGTCTCACCTCAAGAGCCATGTGCCGTCTGCAGACACATATTCATAAAGAGTGTGAAAGGAATTGCCACATTCCTGGTTGCCCCCTCCAGCACACAGTAGGGAAAGAGAAAGATCTGAGAGGCAGACAGAAGTTTTTGCCTCATGCTGCCCAGTGAAGGTCCTATCAGGAAGCATTTCGCACCATACCATGCTTTGATGCATAAATGATAAGATCCTTCTCTAAATATTGAGTAATATCATCTGTGAGGTTTTCAATATGACTTTTCAGAATTTGTCTAATCTGTAATAACACGGATGAGTGATGTTACTTTGGTTTCTTATTGTCTTCATTGCAACACACATTTACATGAAATACAAAATACATTATTCCCATTTGCATGTCAGATTTGAGCTATGTTGTATTTGTACGTAATCACTCGTGCATAAAGAACTATCAGCTGTAAAATCCAGTATTATTTCTGTTAAAACACATTTAAATCTACTGTGATATTTAACTTTGCACTTACTGTAGACCCACAATAATCTGCTTTAATATTACAAGAACCTTTCGGATGGAATTTGTATTAGAACAGACTTTGCTTGTCCCAGAATTATGAAAAGCTAAAGTATACTTTATATGTGTGCAATGAAAGTTTAATTAAAGTTCTGACTGTCTCAGTGTTTTAAGGGAGGCCCGTGGGGATTCCTCTGCCCTTTTTTTATATTGCTTACTGCCTAATTCAATTTCAGTGGTCCGCTAGCGGCAGGCTAAAGTCAGTGATTCCGTCACACTTTGAACATGGTCTGACTCTGGAATAACTCTAGCTACTCAGTATGTAATTAGATGGGGAAAAGTTATGCATGGTGTATGTGTGTGTTGTTTTGTATGTGGGGCTAACTTGGCTTAAACTATGTGCTTTGACCTGTATAGACAGTGTGTTGATGATATATGCTTACTGGATCCAGTTTTTGTCTTTTTGCGAGTCAGTGAATTGTTAAAATTGTTTGAGTGAGTCAGTCTGATTCATCTGGCTTTGTGAACAACAACAACAACAAAAAAGCTTAGTTCACGAATTGAACATAACTAAATATCACACAGATCCACTTGAGAGCCGCAGTGGATAACAGCTAGGATTGCAAGTGTATGGTAAAAGTGTGTACTAAGTACACGTGACAGAGGACGAGATTGTCCCAAACTCCTTATCTACACCTCCCTTACCCTCCTTCCCTCATTTTATCTCCCTCAATTTCACAGTCTCTCTCCTATTCCTCATTCTTTTTTCCTCTCACTGTTGATTGAGTTTGAGCAGGTGTGGTGCTTTCTCTCACTGCCTTCTTGCATCGCTATGCCCTCTGTGCGGTGTTAATCGTCTGATCTTGGCGTCACTTTCCCTGTCACTTCTCAGAAATATTCTCCTGTCCTTTGCTCGCTGCACAGGTTGCCTGCTATTATAGCAGCCGTAGTGCTTGGTAGCCTTATTGTGGGTGTGTTTGCAAGCTTTCAGAGCGGAGCAAACAATAGAGGTTGACAGGAAAATAGGGGAAACACTCTATTGATTTGACCTATCCCTTACACACTGTGAATGGCAGTTACTGCTGATGGCGCCCCGTGTGCAGTCTGGGCCTTTTCAGAGAGTCTCTGACTACGGTCATCGACACCGTATTTTGAAAGGAGGACTCATTATGGCTACACAATGGGAGCAACAGAGCTGAGACCAATTTGAACACAGCCGGGATGAAAACTTCCAGTGAATTACCTGTAAGTGATGTAAAACTCCCAGCAGAAGTCGAACATGCCAATTAAAAGGTCAGCTGTGAGAAATAAACAATGCTGCGTATTTTGCAGCAGCTGTAAATGAGATGCCTTTGATGTGACAGGGAATCTGGAGCAAGCTTTTGAACTCACTAATAATGGGTTTCATTTTCTATTTTACCTTCATGTGTACGTTTTAACCTTAAAATATCCAACTTTTGTGTATAGCAATTATTTATTTATTTAGTCTATAATTAATTACATTTCATTTTAATTATTTAAAAATGTAAATGAATTGTTTAAAATGACATTTTATGAATTTATATTACATGCTAATAATGTGAATGTGAACCCACTTGCTGGGTTAGCAAGTATGCAGTTTGAAGGTTTGCATCAATTAGATTTCTATGTAAGGATTTCTGACCAACCAACAGCCAATGTTCTGCAAGTCAAAATAGATGGATACTGTTTTTGATACAAGGAGACCGGCCAGTTGTGGTTATGATTATAATACAGTGAATTTACAGGTTAAATGGTGCGTCAGCAGAAATGGTAACTCTGGGAAATAGGTTTTGAGAAAAAAAGATTTTATAAAGCAGTTAAATACACAAGAGTATCTTTAGACAACATATTTGCTTTTGCTCCTGTATCAATTAGTGTTTTTGAAAGAATCTGTTGACTTAAATTACTCATTCATAGAGACCATCATTTGAATTATTCCTAAAAAAAAAAACAATTTTTAACTAATTGGTTGATTGAATAATTTAAATGACTCACTCATAAAGACTGACTGAAGATATATTATCACATATTATAGCCTCAACTTGAGTATGAATGTGCCTCGTATGCCAGTGAATCTGTTGTTTATGAGCAAACATTGTTCAGAAACTATTTTATAATGATGCATATGAACAGAATGTCTAATACGTGAAAGCTCATGAGGGATTTATCTCTTCGATAACAGACTGTGTTGAGTACTTCTCTTGTGTCATTCAGCAGATCTACAGAAATGACTGCATTCACAGCGGAGCTATTGAAACATTATTGAGAAAATTACAAGGCAGAGCTTTCAGCTCACAAGTAACCTTCTGTAAATCATATTTGTGGTGCTTGCCCACTTAAGATGGAGTCTGAGTGGTGAAGTAGCTTATTGAACACAATAGATTCAAAGGAGATTATACCCAGAGTAACTATTCGGGCAATATTGCTGGGCAATGAGACTGGCAAACAGATTAACCCTCTGAGGTCTAAGGGGCAACTACTTTAGGCATTAGTTGTTGAGTATGTAATATATTATGTCTTACCTTGTTTTCCACCACCAGAATTCAGCACATAGTTTTTTCATTTAAAAAATAAACAACATTTTGTATGTCTCCCTAATCAGACACACCCAATTTAGTTCTTGCAGTCTCTACTAACGAGCTGATGAGTGGAATCAGTTGTGTTGAATAAGGGAGACACACAAAAAGTGCAGTGAAGGGGGGCCTCCAGGAAAGGTTTGGAAAGCACATACGAATGATTCTTTAGATGCATGCGAATTTCATTTACATGCTAATGTCATTTTTCATTGTGGTTAAATGCAGATCACAAATTCCAAGTATGGGCCACCATACTTGACCACATGTCACTTTCACTTTCACACTTTTACATGCCACATACCCAGTTCAAATTTGTTACTGAAATCCACTTGAGTTTGAATTTCCTGAACTCTTAAAACCTTTCGCTGTTAGTAGATTGGCTGGCGAGAAGAGTGGGAGTGAAACAGAGGAAATACATGTATTCTAGAAGATGATACTCTGCAGTGATGTGTACACTGATGTTTGCTTTTTATATTAGCTCCTTGCATGGCCTGTACATGTCAGTCTCAATGACTTTCATTCTCTCAGTTACTTTTTTTTTTCTTAAAGGGATAATTCACCCAAAAATGAAAGTGCTGTCATCATTTACTCGCCCCCATGTCATTCCAAACCTGTATGAGTTGCTTCTTATGTTGAACATAAAATAAGATATTTTGAAGATTGTTGGTAAGCAAGAGTAAGAAAATAAATACTATGGAAGTCAAGGGGAACCATCAACTCTTTGATTACCAGCAATCTTCAAAATAACTTATTTTATGTTCAACACAAGAAAGCAACTTATGCAGGTTTTGAACGACATGAGGGTGAGTAAATGATAACAGCACTTTCATTTTTGGGTGAACCATCCTTTTAATTACTCTCTCTCACTCCCGTACCGCTCTTACAACATTCCGTGGGTGCTTTCAGACTCTCTCTGTCTCTCTGCAATACTTCTCTGTCACTCAATCAGGGAAAAACTTTGCATTTTCCTGTCAACTACAGTTTCACTGTCACAGTGTCTGGGTTGTGTTCCCTGGGTTTCCACTAGGTGTCCTCAGTTCCCACGGTGTTTATCATATTATCACTTCCTGTCTCCTTATTTGGTCACCTTCCTCCTTGTTTAGTTAATTGATTGTTCCCCACCTGTCTCCTGTTTCCCCATTATCCTTTTGTGTATTTATACCTGGTCTGTCTGAGTCTTAGTCACGGAGTCCTTGTTTAATGTGATGTTAATTCATGTCCGTCATCTAGTCGTGCCCTTGCCTTGTGTTCATGTTTTGTTCATGTTTTGGATTTGGATATTCTGGTTTTGACCCTGCCTGGACTGTTACCCCTTCGGATTAACCTTTAATAAATATCATACCCGCACTTGGATCTCTCCGTGTTTCTTGTATCACCACACGTGACATTCACCTTTTCATGTCTCCTGCATATCCATTATGGAGGAACTTGTATCAGTGTTATAATAATTTGTTTGTTTTTCTTTTTTTATAAGAACTTATTTGGATATTATGTTTGGCAACATACAGTATTAGAGCAGAATAAGATTTTATTTTTTTTGGTGAAAGTCAGAGTGTTTGTTTTTCTTCACTTCAGGATCACATGATGTTTCTGTCATCGGTCAGAAGGTTTGCATGTACAGTTATAATCAAGCTGCAGTTATGAGGTTTATTTATACACAACACATTGCATAAATCGAATATTATAAGAATTAAATACACTTTAGCTTTACTTTAGACTTACATGTATACATGCTGGACAAAGCAAACAGTCAGAACTATTTAATGTTTTGGCAAATTGGTGGCTAATTGCTATGAATTTGTGCATTCTCATTTGTACATTTTCATATGATCTTTTGAAGCCCTAGTGGCGTTTAGTACAAATTCATATGAAATGACCAAACATGAAATAATTATAATTTCCTGTGATATTGAGTTTTACTAAGACGAGCTCCAGCAGCCGCAGTATTTAAGTGTTTTAAGGTACAGTCACGTTAGTGAAATACATGTTATGTTGGTCAACACAGCAAATTTATGTGATCAACTTGAACTCAATGCTAAATCTGTGTGGAGATATCTTTCATCCTAAAGTGAAATTCCTGACCACATGGATTCCTGCTGAAATGATTATGAAAATGTGCTGAAAAGTGGTAAATGTGACTACACTTTTAGTCCAATGTCACAAAACAGGTGTGAATTCAGTCTAAACACTAAAGCATAGAAAACAAACAAACAGTTAATTGTAAGTTTGTAACTTACTTAAAAATGTAAGTTTCCTTATAATTGGAAGAGCGGGAAAATATTCCCTTTTAAGTATATGGCGTGATGTATTTTTTTCTTTATATACAATCTATTCCATCTGTCTTAATCGTACTTCCGTGGTCTGAATAATAGAGCAGTACACCTACATACACAAAAGCCCTTGACTCATTGACCCTCCCTTTGAGAGCGTTTGACATTAAGAGGGTGTTTATGAATGCAGACGGTGTGGTCAGCCTTGGCCACTTCCTGTGCAAAGAGTTTGAGTTGATTACTTTTTGATTTACTCAGTACTTCTACAAGCACTACATCAAAAGCCTTTATAATCGCATGTATAATCTTGCATGCAATCACATCCAGTTTTCAACACCCAGTCCTCAGAAACTTCAAGAATTGGTCTGATTCCATTGCATATGGAAATAATATAATAATTGTTGTATTTTGTTTTTCTCAGTACTGTTCTCTGAATTTATGAGGGGAAAAGGGAACCTTTTTTATTATTATTTATTTTTAAATAATACAATATTATATATTGTTTGTATACATTATATAATTGATATTTATTTATTAAGGCAAGACACTCCAAGTGAATAGGGTAAAAATATAACTAAGATTTATCATGCTTAATTTCATTAGAAATTGCAAACACACGCGCACACACACACACAAACACAAACACACACACACACACACACACGTTTCCTTAAATTAATGTTTAAATATGCAATTAAGGACATATTTTCATTTCCATAACTTTCGAGAACAAAAAATCAGATTGTTGGATGAAGGCAGGTTCAAAATTCTTATTAAATTTGATTAGAGTCAAAGGTTTAACCAAGGGGATTTTGGATACATTTGTATCACTACATAAATCAAAATGGTGTCAACAGCCAAGGGGTGGAAAAGATTTCTAGCTTATTGTAGGAGAAAAAATAATTGTGAGAAAACAGCATTGCAATGGAAATCTACCAGTGCAAATATTCAAGGACCAATAAAATAAAAATAAAAAAAAATTCAGTTCATACTGAAAAAACTCAATAGATGAAACTTAAATAAAGAAATAATGTTGAAATATGCAAAATTACATTACATTTTTACTTTGAGTTTAATGTACAGCCACAAGACCTGCTCTCATGTGGTTTGCTAACACATTGCTTTCTCCTCTCGTACACACACAGACACACATACTTCTGGTGTCCTTCACCGGCTCCTGGATGCAGTCCAGTAATGCTCTTTTCTCACCCGAGTGAGAATGATGGCTATATTATGCATCCGGAGCAGCGGTGGGGCAGAGTTGCAGGTGTTGCGGGGCCTGAAGAGGGAGCAAGAGACTCCGGTTGGAATTTTTTCCCTGACTCTCAATGCAATCAATCAGACACTCTGGCCATGATGCATTATTAACTTCCAAGGTCCTAATAAAGCACAGTGACCTTCAATTCATCATACCTCCCTTGTTTCTGAGCCTATGTACTCTTTTTACAGCCAACGGAGTCAGCAAACTCTTAGACCTTTTGTATTAGTATGCCAACAGACTCTTCACTTCTTAGGATCACTTCTATGGCGAACAAACTTAACTTTTCTGTTGGCCCCCCAAAAGTGGGGCTATAAATTGTTTCAATCTAATTGGCATATATTTGTAAAGCTGTTAACATTTTTAAAATAGCCTATTGAGTGGCTCAACGTCCCCAAGTGCTCATGTCATACATGACTAATTGTTGTTGGCTTGAAGGAAGATGAGTTTCTCCTTTGCCAAAACTTGTTTTATTAACATATACTGGACCATGCAATACTTCAGTAGCAAGTGAAAACCTTCCTCCCTCACCTTGTGTCTTTTTCTCTGTAAAATCTCTAGCCATTTGCTTTTTCCTCCCATCACTTACATATTCAGTTTGACCTGTACCAACAATAACAGTCTCCGATCAGTTTCCTACTGTCCACGTTATCATATTAATGAGGTCACAATAAAAAAATATGCAAAAATTAGATTAGCATTTTATTGTGAGATATTTCAGAAAAATATAGGCCACTATTTCTTCCTAATTGTGTATTGCAGCTGAAGCGTGTGATTCACAGCCAAGGAGCTGGAGTCTCTGGACTTGCATTTCTCACACACAGAGATCTTCTGAGTAAGACATCAAGCCTTCAGCCATAATTTATTGATAGACATCAGGAGAGAGAGAGAGAGAGAGAGAGAGAGAGAGAGAGAGAGAGAGAGAGAGAGAGAGAGAGAAAGTTAGCATTGTTGGCCATGCAGGATTCACAGAAAAGACAAAAGGAATTCTTGATGTACTTTGAAGTGCCTTTTCCGAAAGTCCTCGCAAATGCATATTGATGAAGAAATAGTCTTTCCTTGGGGGGATATTCTAAATATTCATGAGCAGAGAGGACACAATTTTCTCTGTTTGTGTGATGGAAATGGTAACAGTAACGCAATCGGTTCTGAGCAAAGGTGATTAGAAGTGAAAAAATGTGGTGTGTAATGTCATGGGGAATTTTTATTTAATAGAAGAAATAAATATCTGCTAGGCGTGCCACTATTCTGCATGTTTACAATGATTTTTACAGTATTAAAAACAATAAACAGCACATTTTATGATTGGCTGTGCTCTTGCTTATTTCATATAGGTGCTGGTCATATAATTAGAATATCATCAAAAAGTTGATTTATTTCACCAATTCCATTCAAAAGGTGAAACTTGTGTACTATATTCATTCATTACACACAGACTGATATATTTCAAATATTGGTTTCTTTTAATTTTGATGATTATAACTGACAACTAAGGAAAAATTAATTATCTCAGAAAATTAGAATATTAATTAAGACCAATACAAAGAAAGGATTTTTAGAAATCTTGGCCAACTGAAAAGTATGAACATGTACAGCACTCAATACTTAGTTGGATACTTAGTTGGGGCTCCTTTTGCCAGAATTACTGCAGCAATGCGGCGTGGCATGGAGTCGATCAGTCTGTGGCACTGTTCAGGTGTTATGAGAGCCCAGGTTGCTCTGATAGTGGCCTTCAGCTCTTCTGCATTGTTGGGTCTGGCTTCCTCTTCACAATACCCCATAGATTTTCTATGGGGTTAAGGTCAGGCGAGTTTGCTGGTCCTTAAACCAGGTACTGGTAGCTTTGGCACTGTGTGCAGGTGCCAAGTCTTGTTGGAAAATGAAGTCTGCATCTCCATAAAGTTGGTCAGCAGCAGGACGCATGAAGTGCTCTAAAACTTCCTGGTATACGGCTGCATTGACCTTGGACCTCAGAAAACACAGTGGACCAACACCAGCAGATGACATGGAACCCAAAACCATCACTGACTGTGGAAACTTTACATTGGACCTCAAGCAATGTGGATTGTGTGCCTCTCCTCTCTTCTTCCAGACTCTGGGACCCTGATTTCCAAAGGAAATGCAAAATTTACTTTCATCAGAGAACATACCTTTGGATCACTCAGCAGCAGTCCAGTCCTTTTTGAAGCGAGACGCTTCTGACGCTGTCTGTTGTTCAAGAGTGCCTTGACACAAGGAATGTGACAGCTGAAACCCATGTCTTGCATACGTCTGTGCGTAGTGGTTCTTGAAGCACTGACTCCAGCTGCAGTCCACTCTTTGTGAATCTCCCCCACATTATTTAATGGGTTTTGTTTCACAATCCTCTCCAGGGTGCGGTTATCCCTATTGCTTGTACACTTTTTTCTACCACATCTTTTCCTTCCCTTCGCCTCTCTATTAATGTGCTTGGACACAGAGCTCTGTGAACAGCCAGCCTCTTTCGCATTGACCTTTTGTGTCTTGCCCTCCTTGTGCAAGGTGTCAATGGTCATCTTTTGGACAACTGTCAAGTCAGCAGTCTTCCCCATGATTGTGTAGCCTACAGAGATAGACTGAGAGAGCATTTAAAGGCCTTTGCAGGTGTTTTGAGTTAATTAGCTGATTAGAGTGTGGCACCAGGTGTCTTCAATATCTAACCTTTTCACAATATTCTAAATATTATAAATAATATATTTTTTTGAGATACTGAATTTGGGATTTTCCTTAGTTGTTGTTATAATAATCAAAATTAAAAGAAATTAACATTTGAAATATATCAGCCTGTGTGTAATGAATGAATATTATATACAAGTTTCACTTTTTGAATGGAATTAGTGAAATAAATCAACTTTTTGATGATATTCTAATTATATGACCAGCACCTGTATATACAGTGCTGGTTAGATTACTTACAAATTTTAGTCTGTTACTGATTACAGATTACATGATGAAAACTGTAGTTAGTAAAGGAATCTAGGATACTCATATTATTCTGATTACATTTTGATTATTATTATTCATTTTTACATAACTTGTTTTAAACTTACCATTAAATGTACCACACTGAAAAAAAGGCAAAGATACATTGCACATCCAAAGTTTTCAAAGATAAATGTTATGATAGTAGGATACTTAGAAAATAAAATTTAATAGAGAAGAAAGAAGAATTGTGTGAATAATAATCATGTAATCCATAAAGAATTAACTGTAATCTTACTATGAGCATTTTAAAATGTAATATAATACAAGTACTTAATTTTCGTAATCTGATTTCATAATGCAGATTACATGTAGTCAGTTACTACCAAGTATGCTCTGTATTTTTACATCAGTATGGTACAAGATTGTCCTATTTAAATGATTGTGATAAATGAGTTGGGTAAAACTAATCAAAAGGAATCTAAAATTAATCTAAAATTAGTCAGATTATACTACTAAAATGTGTAATGTAATGGATTACATTACCAACTACAGTTTTTGCCATATAATTTGGAATCAGTAACAGACTACAATTTGTAAATAATCTACCCAGCTATATTCATTGAAATTTGTGATATACACCAATTCTTTTTAAAACACACTACATATGCGTATTCTGTTTATTTTTTGCACTTTTTTAGTGTGAAATAATATTAGTTTTGTCCACCAAAAGTGTGATGCCACTTAATTGAGCTTGAGCAAAAATAGACTCTGCGCCGGAACCATCGCTTCAGTGCTGCTCACACATCACTCCTGCTTGACGCTCATGTGCTGCTCCTGCTACCGGTGTGAATGCACTCCTTTGTTAACATGCACACTGAAAAAAAAGTGCCACTCACACTTGGAGTGTGAAACTGGCTTTACTTGTTCAGTAAAGCTGTGTTAACTAGTATTTTCCTTCCTTAGCACAACGGCAGATTTGCTGGGAGACTCGTGAAGATGAAAAACCATACGAATAAATTCTTAGGAAGCCCGAAACACGATTGCAGAAGGGGCCCGGTTTAATAATCAGGGGGCCCAGAAACCGTAGTGGCGCTCCTACAACTTTAAAGCACATATAATTGCCTTATTTGTTTTATACCAGTGTTATTTGCAATGTATAAATACATTTTAGTTAATATCTGTGAGAACATCAGGGTGGACTATATTTTTGTCATTTTATTAAGTTGTTATTGATGCTTCAGCTAGAGCTGATGTACATGGCACAGCTGTGGCAGCAGTGAAAGGGGATTTGTTGAATAACAGTATGTTAATTGGGTTTCTTGCTTTAGTAATGGCATTCATTCTCACTACAAGAGAAACCTGTCTATGATGCAATGCCGTTATACTGCATTTCTGGTTAATATTTATGGTTTCTGTAGCCATGGCATCTTAATGTGTGTGTTCACGTTGTGTTCACTTCTCACTGCTGTGTGTGTGCACTTGGATGGGTTAAATGCAGAGCACCAATTCCGAGTATGGGTCACCATATTTGGCAAATGTCACGACTTTTTTTTTTTTTGACTTTCATAATGATGGTGTTAAGGTGAATTAATTCAGATAGGACACCGTTGAAGGCCTATGTGTGAAATGCATGGCCAGGATTCCGTATATAACATAAATCAAGCAATTAAATCAAGCTAAATATTATTCGTAAAAAATAATATACTGTATATTAAAGAACATTGCCATAGCATCCTTTTTTTCCTTGATTTTCTTGAGTGACTGTTTATTTTGCTGATGTACCAAAAACAGTGGCTAGCCACCACTTTATTTTAATCGTTCAGTATTTAAACTGCCTCACTGGGCAATAAAGAGTCTTCCACCATGACCGTATGCTTGAGATCAAGGAGTGTGTCAGGAAGTACTGCCCATAGACATTAACAGACCTGATTTCGGCCATGTTTGGTTTAACATATTCATATATCAAGACATTCTCCATCTTTCTCCTTGATCTCAAGCATACCCAAGCAATGAAAATGGCACGGAAACTTTCACCACTAAAATAATTCAATATATCACCAGGACCACAGGCCCCAGCTGATTTGAATCATGGGCAGCTGGGGTGGTTTCGCATTTTAAGAATCCATCACCATGTCCTCATAAAGCAGCAATATGGCCCACACTGCCTCATTTATGAGACAATTACGATTCATTTCTCTGATTGACCACTACAATCATTCAGTAGCTCCATGTTGTTAATCTATTTACTTCCCAATGGGTTCCAGGACTTTCCGTGGAGAGGCCAAATGCCTTTTGCTCTTTCCACATGAAAACATGGAATGGCTTTGAGCTTTCCCCTCAAAAAGCTCCATTTCACTCAGATGTGTTCATTATTTTGTGCTTCCTTGCTATACTGTATGTCTGCGGTTCTGTGACTAAATTCAGTTTCTTAGTGTTATTTCAAGGAGGAAAGTTAATTGCGTTTGTTTTCACAGGGTGGATCACTCTTGATTACTTGATGTTATAAACTTAGAGCCCGTGTAAACTTTTAGCTTAACTGATACTTCATTATTATTTATATTCACATAATTGCATAGACTGATGTGTTATCTAATGTAAGAAGAGATATTACAGGGATGACAGCAGGAGGACAGAATTTATTTCATGTTGTCAGCTATTTTCATAATTTCATATCCGTTACACTAATAGAAGGGTGATCAGGGTGCTATGGTTTGCTAATCAGTTTATACGCTTTTCATAACGCATTACATGAAAGCAGTAAATCTGAGCAGACACAATTAAAATGTGATTTCTGCTGGGGGCAATAGCAGAGTTGGTATAATGGATATCTATGAATGGGGTTAATAAGGAAAGATGGGCATTGAAAATATTGCAAAGAAATTACACGACACTATCCAGTTATTATTCTTAACTATTACTAGAATGAGTGTGGAGTGATATTGTATTCTTTGCATATTTTGGTGACAGTATTAGGGTAAATGGAGTGCGGGGCTGGAATGTATATGAAATCAATCATCTTAAAATGATTAAGGGTTTGCTGTCAGTTTATGCGACCCGGGCTTGAGCTGAATTGCTTGAAAATTCTGCTTGTAATATCCTGCCAAAATGTTTTGAATTTCTCAGTTAAACAGGATTTATTTATAGATTTTTTGCAGTTGATGAAACATAAACCATTTGTGACAAAAGGGGGCATGTTGTCACAATGTTGTTTGACATCACACATAGCACTTATATTGAATAATTGTAGCAAATATGAATTACAGGTATAGCAAATATGTATATAACAACATTTGAAGAAATAAAAAAAAAAAAAAAAATTAACAACTTAAAAAAAAAACATAAAAACCATATCAAAATTTGACTAATAAGTATTGTAATTTTTTAAATGTATGATTTACTTTCCTCAGCCTGACATTTATGAAAAGTAATGTTGTCCTGAGATCACAGTTCAACATTTCATCTCAATTCTATCTTTATTACATAGCTGATACATATCTGAAAGTTTGTCAGTGGTTAATGGATTCAGTTGTTTACACAACAGCTGTATCAAAATATGAAAATATTGAAAATTTGATGTGGAGGACAAAAACTCACAAAGTCATTCAAATTAACATCCCAAATCACTGCTTGAGAAACACACATTTGTGTAATTGAATGCGGGATTAAAATCGAGTTAATGAGATGTAGCCATTGTGACAACATCCCAATATGAAATTTAGCTTTGGTCTCTTCTGCAGTGTGTATCAGAAAATATGTAACTGGTAAAACCTCCCCAGATTTCAGTGTGTGTAAACAGGTGTACACTGTGTTGAGCATGCTTATCATTCGGGCAGATGCAATCTAACTTCCTCTCTGCCAAGAAATATCCAAATAGTCCTGCAAAATCATATAAATCATAGTTTTTGTACAATCTAATTTAGAGTCCCTATGAAGAACCCAAACAAAGGTTGAGCACTGCATAACAATGTGTTCTGGGAAAGCAGAATGAGAAATACTGTCTGACAGACACGGCACAGACATCCACACACATTTACCGAACAATGAGGAAAATTACTCTGTCCATATTCCATCTGATTGTGTTTACATGTTTTCACAGTAATTTTGGTTATGTGTGTTTTTCAGTGCTTGCTAATTCCCAACTGTCTAGAGTGTGCAGAGACAGTGAGCACCTTCATGTCTGTATTCATTGGTATTTATGAAACCATTCGCTTACCCTCACTGATTGATATGCTGAACACTTGCCTCTGAAACAAAGACTGTCCACCCCCCCCCCCCCCCCCCCCCCCCACACACACACATTTATTGCATTTAACATTAAAAAAGAATTCAAGAAAAATCTGCTGAGAAATCCTCTCCCATAAAACACCATCTGTGCTGCTTTCTTTATCTTTTCATTTGCCGGAATACATGACAGGGAGTGACACGATAAGGAAAAACTTAGCATACCACAATTCAGGTCACCCATGATCTGTGACCAATTAGCTTTTTTTTTTGCAAGGAGCACAAACTGGATGTGTTTGCATTTTAGCTCCAAATTTCAAGGTTAATCTTAGGATATGTAGACAGGGTTAAAAGAGCTCATAAAATAAGTTGTGCTGTGGGAATTTAAGCAACAGAAGTGCTGAGATTTGCAGAAAGATCTTTAACCTGTCTTTATTCTCTAGCTATGAAATTGGCATGCCATTGTATGTAACATTCATATTACATATTTAAATATATTCAAATGAGGAGCAAAGGTAGGGTTCAGGGCAGGACTATGGGAGAGCAATCAGCATATTTGCTAAGATGAGGCATCAGCAGCGAGACCTTTGCTAAAATGGCGAACATTACATATGCATGCTCTTACAAGGACCACAATAAGTAGAAATTAGCCTAGGCAGAAAGAGTTTTTGTATCCCCACTGATAACGTTGTTAAAAAATATATATAGTACCAGAACTGCTAGGAATGATGTTCTACTATCGCTCTATGTTCTCAATAATCATGTGTATGAGATTTAAGAAGTTAAGACAGTATTTTGTCATCCAGCATTGATCAGAGTCTGATAGACCTTCATCTTTGGCTGCATTAGGAAAGCGCCAACAGTAGAGTTCATGAAGTGTCCAACATACCAGACTGTATTAGTGGCCCAATGTAGGAAATCTTGAATGAGGATATAGAGATTGATTTCAGATTTAGCCTGTGACTTTCCAGGACCAAAGTTGGCCACCCCTGCTCCAATGAGTCAGTTATTTTTCGTGAAGCACAACAAAACGCGTAAGCAGCATAGTTCGAACTGCTAATAAATTAGCAGATGTATATATATTTTTTTTTTATACATTTTCAAAAGAAGTCTAACCAAGGCTTCATGCATACAGTACCATAAGAACAGTAGTATTGTGTAATTTTACTAAAATTGAAAGTAACTTTGCTGCTCATGAAACATTTCTTATTACTATTGATGTTGAAAACAGTTGTGCTGCTATATATTTTTGTCAGCTTTCTTTGGTGAATAGAAAGTTCTGTGAAACAGAAATCTTTTGTAACATTAAAAATATCTTTATTATCAATTTTGATCAACTGGCATAATTGACTAAGACTTGGTTGAATATGGGGGATACAAGCCCCTTTTCTAAACCTAAACTGCTTTGTACTATTTTAAGTTCGGTTGTGAGTGCTGTCTGATATCAAGTCTTGGTTTTCTTTCATTTTTTTCATCTTAACGAGAGCAAAACTGAGGTCAATGTTGGCCCCCAGGTGTTTCAGAAACTTTTGATGGTGATCGTGGAGATTTGGTCCCCTGTAAAACACAACTTTAGTGTTATTTTTGATTCTGCCCTCAAATTTGACAAAGAGTTAAATACTGTTAGCCAGCAGCCATATCACCCTGGAGCCCAAGACCGGTTTCCCACTGAAGCTAAGCAGGGCTGAGCCTGGTCAGTACCTGGATGGGAGACCTCCTGAGAAAACTAGGTTGCTGCTGGAAGAGGTGCTAGTGAGGCCAGCAGGGGGTGCTCACCCTGTGGTCTGTGTGGGTCCTAGCGCCCCAGTGTAGTGATGGGGACACTATACTGTCAACAAGCACCGTCCTTCGGATAAGACGTTAAACCGAGGTCCTGACTCTCTGTGGTCATTAAAAATCCCAGGATGTCTTTCGAAAAGAGTAGAGGTGTGACCTCGGCATCCTGGCTAAATTCGCCCATTGGCCTCCGATCATCATGGCCTCCTAAAAATCCCCATATCTGCTGATTGGCTTCATCACTCTGTCTCCTCTCCACCAGTAAGCTGGTATGTGGTGGGCGTTCTGGTGCAATATGGCTGCCGTCGCATCATCCAGGTGGATGCTGCACACTAGTTGTGGATGAGGAGATACCCCCGGTCTATGTAAAACGCTTTGAGTGCCTAGAAAAGCGCTATATAAATATAATGAATTATTATTATTTATTATTATTACTGTAGTTAAACCTTTTTTTTCTCAGTAAAGATTATTGTCTAAGGCTAAGATTTTCTTGACATTTGGGTAGTTTGTGAGAGTGATTCATGAATTTATTTAATCTAGTCTAGACTATTGTAATTCTCTTTATATTGGAATGAGTCAATCCAATATTAGTCATATTCAGATGGTTCAAAATGCAGCTCGGAAATTTGATCGTATTTCCCCAATATTACTTTCTTTGCACTGGCTGCCGATTTGTTATAGAGTTGATTTAAAAAATTTGCTTTGTTTTCAAAGCTCTGAATGGATTAGCTCCAAAATATCTTAATGATCTTTTGAATTTAAATAACTCCACTAGATCATTAAGGTCAACTCAACAAAGATCTGAGATCTAGACTTAATTCGAGAGGTGACCAAGCTTTTTTCTATTGTTGGTATAAAATTGTGGAATTATCTCCCTTTATCCCCAAGATTAATCTGCACCAGAGTCTGAATTTAAATCTAAGTTAAAAGCGTTCCTTTCCTTTTAGGGTTACAACTGCTTTTGATTTTTAAGTAGAATGTTCAGTTTGGTGTTTTTTAATGTAAAAAATCCTTTATCACTGCTTTGCGGTCTTGTTTATTCTCTTTAGTCTCTTTTTTTAGATATTTATCTTTTGTCTTTTTTGTAGAGCACAATGGTCAGCTTCTGTTGTTTTTATTTGTGCTATATAAATAAAAACTGGATTTGATTTAAATTGAATTGAATGTGTTCTTGCTGAATAAAGCTATTTATTTCTTGCAATATAAATGACTGTAAAATATAAAGTGTAAATATATGGAGGTCCATGTCTTCTACGTAGTAGCCCTGCAGCTCAACAGTCTATATTTGAAATGTATGTACATTGGCCTCTGTATGGCTTCCCTGCATTTCAGGGTCACGGTACATTTAAAATAATGTCCCATTCCATCATATACATGTCAACCGCATCATCAAAAAGCGATTTGAGCACTTCCTTCAAAAATGCCCAAGGCCATAACAAAACTGATTTTGATGTGTATTTTAGTTAAACTTAAAATAACAACCGTTTTATTCCAGGGCAAATTAACTCATTATGCTGGACATTTCGCTATCTGCAGGAAGATGCTAAAAGATTAAAAAAGTTTCTCTTGTGAGAAGTAAGGCCATGGATAATGCAGCATATTTCCTGAAATAATGGAAACATGTATTTATAGAAGCAATTCTCAGTGGCACCAACCCCTGATAGGAACTTATTTGCCTTTCAGTGGCAGGATTGAGATTGTTGATGATAGCCTTGTTAAAAAGTGATGGTTATGACTGTTTTCCTACATGGCTCATAGGAGTGCAGGGTATTTCATTGCTTGGCATTAATAACAGGGGTTTGTGATGCAAGGGAAACAGGTACAGGGCATAAAGGTCAAGTGGAAAACGTTCAGTAAATGTTACTAAATTAACTTTATATAAGACTTGCTCTTTGATGCATTTCAGCTATGCTTTGCAACTCTTCACTGCAGTATTCTGAAAAGGCTTGCTATGATAACATTTAATACATATACTTTTGACCTACAGTACATAGATTTCAAATTTTACACAACAGTACAGCCTTAATAGTTGGACTCTGGCTCACTATTGAAAACAGCAAGCAGTATATTTTAAAAGAAGAGCATTTATATGTCTAGCAATTACAGAGACTCATTATCTTATAGTCCATGTCTAGACTGTTTGAGATATAACCCTGAGCTTTACTTACTGTTGCAAGCTGACACACCATTGATTTCTTCATCATTTTTAAGGCCAAGTGATCTCACATTCTGCTCTCACATCTGTAGAGCAAAACTATGTTGAACCAAAAACACACAGAGACACCGTAAACCTGCTGATACTCCAGCATGCTGAACTCATCTGAACAGTGTTGGGAAAAGCTCTGAAACTGGAGCCATAACATCATTTATATATTTACTACCGATTAAAAGTTTAATTAGGAATATTCATTATTTAAATGTTTTTGAAAGAAGTCTCTTATGCTCAACAGGGCTAAATATATTTAATCAAAAACAGTAATACTGTTTATTCATTTTGCAGCAGCCATTACTCCAGTCTTCAGTGCCAAATGATCCTTTAGAAATCATTTAAATTTGTTGATAATATATTTCACATTTTCATATATATCATTTATACAGTAGGTATAGAAAAGAATCACCCGCATTTAAAATAATCAAATTTTGTTGTTTTGCAGCCTGAAATTAAGATGGAGACCAATTTTGTTTTATCCAGCTGTATTTACTCAGTGCAACTTATAACATCCAAGTGAAAGACATAACATGTGTAACATATATATATATATATATATATATATAATATTTAATTTATACTTAAAATGTAAAGTTTAATATGTTTAAAATCGTATATATTTAATTTGTTTAATTTACAATCATTATTTTTAGTTATTTATTTTTATAGTCAATAAGGATATTTAGTCGAGATATATATATATATATATATATATATATATATATATAATATTTAATTTATAATTAAAATGTAAAGTTCAATATGTTTAAAATCTTATATATTTAATTTGTTTAATTTACAATCATTATTTTTAGTTATTTATTTTTATATAGTCAATAAGGATATTTAGTCGATTTGCTCAGTGAATCTTATGAGGGGATGTTTGATCATTTTTGATTGCTTGAAAATAAAGCTGCATTCACATATTAAGAGCTGAATTTTATATTCCTTGCTTGCTGGTAAAGAAATTACAATCAAAATATATGTGCATACTCATTTTTTCCCACTAAAATTTTTAAGCAAATAATCTGGGTAGTGTATCAAAAAATAATAAAACTGTTTTTAAAGTAGAAACACACAAGAAATTCACTCCCCCATTGTAGGCCTGAGAGGAGAGAAGGCCACTAAATTAAACTCACCTTCTTCTCTACCCCGCTCCTGATGTGGGACTTTCCCCTTTCTCTTTCCATTTCTTACAGCAAAAGAGGACGGAAAGGCTTGAAAGTTGTATGCGTTTTGTTCAAATTCTAACCATAAATTGCATTCATTCTGACAACCTTAGCTTGTTAAAAAAAAAAAGGCACTTGCAACAATTCAGAGGTATTTAGCTAAAATGAATATGAGCTTCTAATGTAAATCACATGGTAGGTTAATCTATGGGGGGCCATACAAACCATAATTCATTCTGGCACTCTCACACACATACATTCTCCATTCACATACATACATTTTACTCTCACACACATATATTCTCCATTCACATACATACATTTCTACTCTCACACACACATATTCTCCTTTCATATACATACATTTCTACTCTCACACACATATATTCTCCTTTCACATACATACATTTCTACTCTCACACACATATATTCTCCTTTCACATACATACATTTCTACTCTCACACACATATATTCTCCATTCACATACATACATTTCTACTCTCACACACATATATTCTCCTTTCATATACATACATTTCTACTCTCACACACATATATTCTCCTTTCACATACATACATTTCTACTCTCACACACATATATTCTCCTTTCACATACATACATTTTACTCTCACACACATACACTCTCCTTACACATATATACATTTCTACTCTCACACACATATATTCTCCATTCACATACATACATTTCTACTCTCACACACATATATTCTCCTTTAACATACATACATTTCTACTCTCACACACATATATTCTCCTTTCACATACATACATTTCTACTCTCACACACATATATTCTCCTTTCACATACATACATTTTACTCTCACACACATACACTCTCCTTACACATACATACATTTCTACTCTCACACACTTACATTCTCCTTTCAAATACATATATTCTTGCTTTACACACATAAATTCTCCTTACACATACATAATTTTTTTTTTGCTTTCACACACATGCATTCTCCTTTTACATATATATATATTTCTACCTTTTTTGGTATCCATTACTTCCTGTATAAGCAGGAAGTCACTCTCAGACCAGGAAATACATGAGCAAGACCTGCTCAGCTCTTCCTCACAATTTTACAGTTATGCTATTTTCTTTTAAAGTCATCCTGTTTTCTTTTCAAGTACATATTTTAAGTTTTTATTTTTAACAAATCATTATGTAACCTACGTGTTCTACAGATCTGTGTACAAGTTCTAAGACACTGATTTTGATCGTATTAACAGGGCTTAACGCTAAAGACATTTTCTACTGGTCCGGTTCGGCCAGTGGTTTAATTTTTTCTTTACTTGCCCTGGCAAAATTTTTACAGGACTTGCCACAATCAATAAGACTAATTGTTTTCATTGTTGACTGTAACATTGTATTGCAATAAATAATAACCACTTTGCACAAATAGGTACAATAGTTCAAAGATAAAACTGAAATAAACCATGCTTTTTCAGGTCTTTCAGGTAGTCCTAACTATTCCAGTTAAGGATGCACTGATCAGGATTTTATTTATTTTACAATCAAATGAGCCGATTCCCATTCTCGTTGCCAATTTATTTAGTTCTTATTTTTATTTTTATTTTTTTTTACATTTATTAAATGTTTATTTTGCTCTGTTACTGGCCAAACTAACCTTGAGCAAACAAACAAACAAAGTGCACAAAACAAAAACATCAGATTGGCTGAATTAATTTTTCATTATTATTAGTTTTATTTCCTTAATTATATGTGTGTCTGCACTATGTTTGTAATTTCTGTACTGGAAGCTCCTGACGAAATTTCTTCTGTGTGTAAACACTTGGCAATAAAGCTCTTTCTGATTCTGATGAAAATGCTAATTCAATCTCTGACAACATGTGGCGCTTATAGATCACTAATCTAGCACTGAGTTATTGCTGCACGCAGAGCTGCAATTGAAAAAAAATAATTAAATAAGTAAATGAAAATCTAAAAATAAAAAAACCGCAATGAGTCTTGAGTTATTTAAATAATATAAAGATATCGCTGTCCCTAACTTGCAACCTCCCACTTTATTCACTTCCTAAATTAAATGAAAAAAAAAAACCTTGGACGCTTATAATACATCTATCTGGCAACACGACTGAGCCTGAGCTCGCGTCCTCAATCACAACTCGCTCAAAGGACGAGGCCATGTAACCTTTTCACAATAATAATATTTATTTATTTTTTAAAACCCAGATAGCTTGCTGAAATACATCTGCCGCTTCCTCATCTACCTCAGCCATTCTGATCAAGACCTGTCACGGTGAGCCTGATCGCGCCTAACCTGCCTTCCGTTTCAACTAAACGCCTTCCGTTTCCACTATACTCTCTCTCGCACATACATACATTCTTCTCTTACATACATCTATATATGTATGTGTGTATATGTATGTGAAAGGAGAATGTATGTGTGTGAGAGTAGAAATATATGTATAAGGAGAATGTATGAGTTTGAAAGCAAAAATATATGTATTTGTAAGGAGAATGTATGTGTGCGTGAAAGCAAAAATATATGCATATGAAAGGAGAATGTAAGTGTGTGTAAGAGTAGATATGTATGCATGTGTAAGAAGAATGAAAGTGTGTGAAAGAAAAAATATATGTATCTGAAAGGAGAATGTAAGTGTGTGTAAGAGTAAAAATGTATGCATGTGTAAGAAGAATGAAAGTGTTTGAAAGAAAAAATATATGTATCTGAAAGGAGAATGTAAGTGTGTGAAAGCAAGAATATATGTATGTGAAAGGAGAATGTAAGCGTGTAAGAGTGCCAGAATGAATTAAGTCTTGCACGGCCCCTCATATTAATCTGTTCATAGCAATCCACTGGCATTCTGTTAACAAATGTCAAAGAAAACATGCAAAAATTGGCTGTATTACAGTAGGTGTATCAAGACTTCATTGCGGTCATTCTATCCAGATGTCTAAAGAAATGCTTTACTTCATAAACATGGAGCTTTTAATGTAATTCATCTTTATTATTGCCAGGTTAAACAGTGAGAAGGTTACAAGCAGCTCTGGGTGTTGATTGTGTTGTTACAACATGCATGTGTGGTCACGGTTTTGAGCTTTGGAACAGTACACAAGGCTTAAACAAGCAGACCGATATTATTTATGAGTGTCTAAGCAGGTGCCCCTCAGGCTCTGACTCTCTCCTACCTGAAGAAACTGCAGGGCCTGAGAGGCCTAAAGGTTTAGCTGCAAATCAGCACAGCGCATTAATTTTTTACTTGCCAAGACCTGACACTGTGTTATATTGTGGGAATGATGAAGGTGTCATAAAAATAAGACGCCACTATAACACACGATGTGAATGACAGTTTTCTGGGATTTTTTCCAATGATCAAACGAGGTCTGGTTGTCACCTGTCTGGGTCTGCAGATATGATAATTTATTTATTATCTGGAAAACAATAAACTGGTTTCTTAGTCTCAGAATTTTTAACAGCTCTCTCTGTTCTTGTTGTCAGTTTTTTAGTCCTGTAAAACTTTATCAATTGAACATTAAAAAAAGTAAGTATCTGTGGACAAACTCCACATCTCTGGGCTCATCTGGCTACAGAACAGAACTGAGCTGAGCTTCTTGCATCAATTCCTTAAGTACTCAGACCAATGCAAACATACCCCTAAATTTTTATATTATCACGGGTGACAGGTCAGATCTGGTGCTGAAATTTGCGGGTACGGGCGGGCGTTCTCCAATAATGAACCCATGAAGGACTCTAATATACATTTCAAATGATACCAAACATGACTGTGAGTAACACTTGCATTCATGTTGAACATTATATTATGCTATTGAGTAAGCTGAGTGAAGGGAAGGTGAGGAGGAGGAAGTAGATGAAAGGAACAAATGTATAAGTGAGAAAGGGGTTTTCCCACACCTTCTCTCAGTGAGATATGGAAACAGATGTCTCTATGTTAATACACTGTGTTTGTATTCTCCATTTTTCTGAAGATCAGCGAGTCTGAGGTTCTTCAAATCTTCAATATTTCAACACCACTTCCAAGGCATGACAGCAATAAATGTTTGTGATTCATGAATGAATCGTCCATATGAGCAACTCTTTTTGTTGGTTCAAAACATTTGAGTGATTCATTTAAGAATTGGACTGATCCATTTGCAGTTGTTCTTGAGTCATCAGCTTATTCAGTGATTTGGTTGGAGTGTGTTTCCAACTCTGTGAACTCGTCATGTTCGTGAGCTGGCTAGTTTCTAAAAATGTGTATTAGACCCATTTAGTGAAGTGACATTCAGCCAAGTATGGTGACCCATACTCAGAATTTGTGCTCTGCATTTAACCCATCCGAAATGCACACACACAGAGCAGTGAACACACACACACACACACACACACACACACTGTGAACACACACCCGGAGCAGTGGGCAGCCATTTATGCTGCGGCGCCCGGGGAGCAGTTGGGGGTTCGATGCCTTGCTCAAGGGCACCTCAGTCGTGGTATTGAAGGTGGAGAGAGAACTCCACCTTTAGACCCATTTCTCAATAAATAGCTATTTTAAGTAGAGAGACTTAGGCAATTAGCACAAAAAAGGAAGAAAACAAAAGATCATTTGATGAACTGATACTATACTAATAGGCTACTTTAAGTGGAATAATATTTCATTATGGTATCTGCACTTTTACTTGTGACACTGTATGTGTACTTCATCCATCGGCATCCTTCTGTCTCGAGTGACAGTGGAGTATCTTTGTGGTCAGTCAGTTGTGGAATTGCAGTGTCTGCTGTGGCTAAACAGTCCAATACGAGAGCGGCAGAGTCTGTTGCAGTTACTACAGGTGAAACCTGAGACCGCTTCTGTGTGGGAAAACCATAGTTGGCCCCTTGTATAGATGCCTCAGAGCTGGGTTTTAGATAAGACACTCCATTAACAGACCATTATCACACTGAGAGTGGCATCTCTGCATCAGTGTTGAGTGTCTTTCAGAAAAGATTTAGCACTAACAGTGAAAGAGATCCATTTTTTGTTTTGTTTTTGTAGTGCAACCAACTATGTTGGAGTGGGGTGGGGCGGGGATAAAGTTATACTGTTGTTTTGGAGTGGAGTACAAGTCATTTTTTTACCTCTGAGAAAAGGTCCCCTTTGTTGTGCTTCTTAAAAAGCTTTCATGGTCAAGTATTAGACTTTCGTTTTGTTCCTGTTCCACCTGGTGCCATCATCCTGACTGCAGTTTATATCAGAGAATGATGTGTCTCCATTTAAAGTAATGAAAAATTCATCAAGTACCCATCTGCAAACTCTTCTGAAATCTTTCATTTCTGAGGTTCATTTAGTCAGATTAAGAGCTCATAAAATGTGCTCGTTGTTCTAGTTTCTGACAAGCTCATATCTTTTGAAATGGCAGTAAAAGCTAATAGGAATTTAAATGATCCTCTGATGAGTGAGGAGGGTGCAGGATTAAGTTAAAATACAAGATAATGGCTACCGTTTCCTAAATGAAAGGAAGCTTCTTACTGTGTAATGGTTCTTTAAGGAGTGAAAGGAAGAAGGAAGTGTCTATGTCTAAAATCAGCATAAAGACTCAAGACAAAATCACATTACACTTTATCAGGGTTCTCCTTCGCTAAAAGGATCCCTCAGGATCACTTGATAATGAGAAGGGAAATTTGACTAATTCTGTGAAAAATTAGACCGTCCTGAAGGGAACATGTATGTGAAAAGTGAGTTCCTGTGGCTCAGTGGTAGAGCATTATGTTAGTAGCGCAAAAGGTTGTGGGTTCAATTCCCAGGGAACACACATACTGGTTAATAAAAAAATATATATATCCTGAATGCACTGTAAGTTGCTTTGGATAAAAGTGTCTGCTAAATGCATAAATGAAAACAAAGGTCATGTCCCTCTGTGTTGCTGTAAGCCATGTCCATCTAACACAGAGTTTTTCAGCCGTGGGGTCGTGACCCCTACATGGTCTCGCCATAATGCATATGGGATGTATCTTATTTATGATAATTATTTGAATGTGTGTGTGTATATATATATATAAATCGTTTATTTATTTATTTAACTTTTTTTAATTAAAATAGACACATGACACATGGCAAAAAAATCTGCAAGAAAAAAAAAATGTGATGTGATGTATTTATTTACAGTATGTTTTTAAGTATGCATTTTTGTATTTATTTATTTATTAAAACAGATGCAGCATGTGCTAAAAAGCGTTACTAAATGACACAGCATCATAGCTTATACTTTTAAATGACTCATTTACCACAAAAATCTTAAAAATAAAAAATAAAGCAGTGAGTATATGCATTACATTTATTTAGCTGTTTGTTTGTTTGTTTGTTTTAAATGAGGTGAAACACAGTTGCTATTGATGAAATTTACATGACAGAAAATGACAGAATCATAGCATATATTTTTATATTAATATTAATATTGCTTATTATTATTATTATTATTATCTATATTATTTATATTTATCAGGCAACTCATTTGAGAAGAACATTTTCGTTTATAATTATTCATACTGCAAGACGGTATTGTTGTTAAGCTATCGTATATGTGGGAATTGCAAATATTTGACCAATAAAGGATGAATCTCTCTTCTCAAAATCCATCTATATGGGCAGCAGACCTTGTTTAGTGGCCCCGATAAAAGCTGTGAAAACCTTTTCCATGTGTTTACCAGATGCTGAATCGATTGCAGGTGTACTGTATTTTATCTCCTCCCACCCCCTTGCAAGCCATCATTTCCTCCCATTTGACACAGACCCTCTGGTCAGGATACATATTAACATGTAAAGATGGGAGATGGGTTGGTGCGGGGGATCTGATTATTTCGGCTGTGGCCTGGGGAGGAATGTTGGCGGGGAATAGAGCTGAGATCAGGGCAGCCGGGAGCCTGCTGGGCAGATGGGATAGAAAGGAGAAAAAAGCCCTAAAGTCTAGCTGCTCTCTCAGCTCCACTGTCTACAACAAACCCTCTATTCTCAGCTCCTCACAGTAAATATATGTTCAGCCCCCTCTGAAGAGGGGGAAAGAAGCTTGGAGACCATGACTGAGGGTCTCGGGAGGCAAAGAGCATGTGATTTTCTTCCTGGAGAGGTGAGAAGAGAGGCGATGACAGGCTTTGTAAAGAAACCATAAATGTAAACGAAGTGCAAGTTTATGTTTAAGCTCATGAATTGCATTGTGTTGAGATATACTGAGCATACTGGAAAAGCTGTTGGCATGGGTATATATTTTCCGTCTGAACAGAATGGATATTTGCAGCCTGCAACAACCCTGAGTGCACAATTCACACAAATGAATCACCGATAATAGCAGTCACATCTTGTTCTTTTGCCTTCACCGGTGGTCGACTTTTTGTGAGGGAGTGTGGGCTTTAAAAAGCTTTTAATCAAGCGTTAAAATGAGCCTTAAAAATGGCATCCACACAGCCACTGGCTTTATTTTCCCACTGAGAGCTGAAATAATAGCCATGCAGTTAATGTGTGCTTTACAGCTGCCCAAAGGAATGTGAGACAGAAGGTTAGAAGATGCTCCTCCTGACAAAGGTCACCTTAAATCCACAGGTCAGAACATTTATGCTCCCCATGACAACCATTGTAATTTTACACAGCCTTATCACTGGGTGTAATTATACGCAGCTAGTACTTCAGAACAGTATTGCGAAAGCAGCTCTTTTGGCTGTCTTTGTCAAGTATTTCAAAGAGCCTTCCTGTGTTCAGTGTCCATAAACAGCAAGTTTTAGGCAAAACGTAGTTACAGTATTGGTGTTACAGCACAAAATAACTGTCATTAGCCTTTCTTACCAAGTCGCTATTGAATATAGTTTCAAATACACTCTTAAAAGTGTGTAGGTTTACATATTTGTTCGATGAAAATTGATAATAACATCGGCATAAACATCATACATATAGTATCTCCGAAACATGTCATTTCATAGCATGTCATTTCACTTTTATTTTATTTTTTTTGTTACATTTTCTAGTTGATATAATTTGATAATTGAAGTACATGTGTGTGAATGTAACATAAGTGTACCATAGTAGGTTTGGGGGCAGTTGTAATGCTGACTTATGAGTTATATTAATCCACAAACTAATTATTTTATCTCAGCATTAATGGTTAAGTGGTACCTATAATCGTCTGAAACAAGTTTTTTTTTTTCTTAAAAAAAAAAAGTTTTAAATAATACAGATTTTTACATGTATTAATTTATTTATTTCCATTCATCCATGCATCTAATCATCTGCTTTAATGCAGTGATGCCTAAACCTTTTTGTCAATCAACCAAACCATTTTGAACTAAAATATGTACTTAAATACATTGAGTATATGTAATTACTATAACCAGTGGTCTCAAACTCAATTCCTGAAGGGCCACAACTCTGCAGAGTTTAGCTCCAACCAGCTCCAAATCACACCTGCTTGGAAGTTTCTAGTTATCCTGAAGACCTTGATTAGCTGGATCAGGTGTGTTTGATTTGGATTGGAGCTAAACTGTGCAGAGCTGTGGCCCTCCAGGAATTGAGTTTGAGACCAGTGCTATAACTGTTATTAAAGAAATGTGCCCTTAGTTCCAATTGTACCCTAGTAGTAGTAATAGCAATGTCCTCATCTTCCATTGCACCTTTTGCAGTTTGACCAGTGGTCACCTCTAGTTAATTCAAAGATTGCACTGCATGGCTTGTATCCTTCCTGGATGTGAGGGGTCAAACGAGAGGTGAAAATCAGGCTGCTACAGTGTGGGCGAGGACATATAAGGTCAGCCTTTACTCAGAATGGACTCTGAATTATTGAGTGACACTGACAGCATCAAGTGCCTTCTTCATTTGACAGGGCCCAGGGCCTGACCTCAGATTCAGCCAAATCAGGCCTCACTTCAATGGAGTCACTTTCTGCGCAAGCTTTGATATCATTATACCCAGAGCCCCTCACCTTTTGGCTGTGACTGCTTCTTTGAAAGTTAAAAAGGAGAGACGGTGGAAAATAGGGCAGCAGACTTTGAGGACGTGCAAAGCGAACAACTTTATTTTGCTTTGAGAATCACAGGAAACTATGAGAGTTTTTTTTCTTCTTTAGGAATTTGAAATTTCAGCAAATTAAATCCAAGGGCAAAGTCAGATAGCTGAGAGGATTAGAGAGTGTTTAATTTGTAAAGAAAACAGGGGAAGATTCAGCTTGATCCTCTTCGTTCTTAACCACTTAAATGGCTTTGTTATTGAAAACAACTTCATAGAAGCTCCTTTGAGAACTCATTCAGACTGTGGATTGAAGGCCACAAAAGAAAAGGGTCTCCAAGCAAACAAGCCTGTATGTGATTAATGGTTTATTCTTCTCTGATAGCTTTAGTGCGCTAAAATATTTACAACAAGCCATCGTAGTCAGAACGAAGGGGGTGGGGCACGATTTAAAAGCTCACCACAACTTTCAATGTCACCTGCCGTTTTTTTCCTTTCTCCTTTTTCACTTTTACTCCATCAGCATTTAAAAGATGTCTCTGATAATAATAACAACATGTTATCAGGAAGAACAATGTGACAGAGATCTAATCAGCAAGCGCTTAATCCTTCTTTTTTTCATCCCTCATCTATAACATCAGGTAGCTTATTTTTGATGGGGACTGGATGATTTTATGCTCTTTGCCGATGTTTTTCCCCATCCTTCATCTCTGTGTCTCCTCCATCTCACCTCCCTATGGGAAAGTAACTCTCAGTGTGAATGCACACAGAGAAATGCCTGATTAATGGGTCTGTTCCTTTAAATGACTAATTGTTCAAGCAAGCAACCCTCCCACTTGGTCTCTCCCGTCAGCTTTATATTGGCATAATCATATCTGCGCATAACAGCGTATCTGTAGACAGAGGTAATGTCATTCCACAAACACTGGAAGAATTTCCATATTCCTCAAATATAATTTGCAACCTCAAAAGCAATCAGGATAGAGTCATCCTTATTCAGGGCAGTCAGCCCTGTACTGCCACCCCTTAATCTGAATCCCTCATCTCCACACATTCAGCTTTACAGCCTTTTGATTTCCAAGTCTCACAATCAATTACAGCATATCAAGTAATCAATTAAGTGTGAGCTTTGTATCTTGGCAAAAAGTGTGTGTGTGTGTGTGTATCCACTGCTGTTGGGTTAGTTGGTTCTTGCTCCCTCGGGGGTGCTAACTTGAAATAGCTTTGCTTCTCTGGTCTCACTTTTCTTTTGTTCACACTGTGAGCTGGAAAATGAAATGCGAGTCTGCTGATCTCATTCATTCTTTAATGTTTAATTCTACTCTGAAAGCATATGGTTGTAGTACTCTAAAACAAACTCTGCTCTGAGAATTGAGGCGCTGAGTGCGGGAGTTGCAATTTATTGCTCATGATCTCTCATTTCACTTCACTTCACTTCACATAATTGCCTGCATCCTTGAGGTATACATCAGAAGCTGGTGCTTTGAAAATAACTGTCTCAATAAAACAAGATGTATGTGACAACAAATAGTTTTGCTCATGGGAGCAGGTCCTGCAGTGTGTAATAAAAATGGCTTTGCGTTCTTCCCTATGAATCTATCTATTCTATATTGTTATTGGTTTACCTGCTCTAAAATGCTAACCTGAGAGCTGGTCTTCACCTAGTCTTTGTCTTCACCTGGTTTTTATCTTTAGTCAGCTCTCCCATATTTTCTGAAAACTGACCCTGCAGACAGTGATTATCTGGTCTCTGCTGACTTAAAGGGGACCTATTGTGCAAAATTCACTTTCACATGTTGCTTGAATATAAATGTGTGTTGGCAGTATGTGTACACCACCACCCTATAATGATAAAAATCCACCCACTCCTTTTTTTAATTGTTGACAGACACTGGCATTTATACATAGAACCAAGTTCACAGTGAGTTGAACACAGTCCGCCATTGCTGGACTCACGATAATGTCTCTTTAGGTGTTCTGTAGCTGGATGTATGATTCCACATAGCTCTCTCCATTTACTCCTGAAATCTGAGCCGCTGAAGACGAGGTGGATACATTTTTTTTTTTTTTTGCAGAAGTTGCTCCCTCAACTCTACCGAAATTCATTTATGTCTGCGCGAATCATTTACACCGGACTGATTTGTGAATGAGGGTCAGTATAAAGCAGTTTTTGGACAAAAGTTTCTCCTGGAGAATGAAGCAGTGCAAACTGTTTGTGATCCAGCTACACCTTCAGAATAAGTAAGTATCACACGTTAGTTTTCCAAATTGCCTTTCTGTAAGACTCTGTAAGGCGACTCTGTAAGGCGAATGTTGCTAAAGCTACCACTGTCTTTCTGTTTTAACTGATGCTGCTTTTACATGCTACCAGAATGATTGTGAATAGGAAAGTGGGAGTTGAAATTGCATATGAAAGCAACGTGAAGTACACCGCTGGAATTAGTCGAGCTCATAATCACAAGTGACGTTTTTATAAAGTTTGTGTAATTCCTAAAGTGGAAGACACGAAAATGATGCGTTTAGGCTCATACCCTTAAGTTGGCAATTTTAACTAATCTATAAAAATTATCTGTAAAGTATTTTGAGTTAAAACTTCACATAGCTTTTGTGAGTACTCAACGAAGAGACATAAGAGAGATATCTTTAGAAAGCTTGACATGTCTACTTTTAAACTAAACAAGTGCCGCCGAAAACAGATATTCTGTGATAAAGTAATCCATATGAAAACAATGCGATGTCCGTTTTTCACGTCTCCCTTCATTATATCTAATGTAACCACGCCCCCGCGCTGAACGCGCTATTCAGATTCAAACTGAAGCGTGCGGCTTGAATACGCCCACACAGAAGAAAAAGCAGCGAGACTGTTCTTCAAGTTTTTTATTTTACTGTTTGCTTCGCGATGACAGGAGTAAGACATAATTCACCCCAAAAAGATGTGATTTGGTTGAGGATTTGAGAAATGGATTTCCTCAAAAAAAAGAATGAATCACTTTATTTTATTTATGGAATTTCTTAATTATGCCTCATTTAATTATCATTATCTCAGATGTTTCTCATATGTTCCTTAGGTGAAATAAAAACATACATTGACATGCAATAAGAGTATATAAAATAAATGTTAAAAATACACTCCCATTAAAACGTTTGGAGTCAGGAAGATTTTTATTGTTTTTAAAAGGAGTTTCCGATGTTTAACAAGACTGCATTTATTTGATCAAAAATACAGTACAAATTATAGCTAATGATTAGTTACAGTCCTTGATTCTGATTGGTCAACAGCATGTGTTTTATTCGCTTCACCCAGCACTTTTAGCAACAGTATAGTATCAAAAATATTCCATGTATTATTTCAGCAAAATTAACTGTTTGTTATTTATGTAATGAATTATGAGTGACCTCTGCTGGCTTTAGGTTGCGTCATTCGCCTTTCATTTTGAGACCACACCCTTCGCTGTCAAAGAAAATCTTCTCATGCGGTAGAAAATGTTTGCCCATGTTTGTGTGGAAGCCCACAGTTTCTGAAGTGTGGAGGGAATATTACTGTTTTCTGTTTCAGGTATGGTACTGTATGGTCACTAATCTACATTGTAATCACACTTTTAAACTCACACTGTGCTTTGTACCGTGCCTAACAATGTCCTTCAGCCGTGACTTATTCAAAATACAGCATGGCCTCTCATACCTCATTGTTTATATATAGTATAGAAAAGAATGATCCATTTTGAAATAATTAAAAAACATTTTTTTTATTTTTTTGCAGCCTGAAATGAAGACGGAAACAGTTTACGTTTTATCCAGCTGTATTTACTAAGCATCTGAATGTGAAAAAAATAACAATTAAAAATGAGCTGAGGCTACGTCCACACGAAGCCAGAGCTTTCCCTATCTAATGTTTTTTTTTTCTTGTCTCAAGAAATATCTGCGTCAACACGAATCCACAAAACCGACACAAAACAGTGTAGTATACATGCCTGACCAGTATGTGGTGCTGTAATTCTGCCACTGAGATACACTAAGAACCAGAGCCATATAGACCCCTTAAAAGTTAG
The DNA here is from genome assembly GCF_963082965.1 of Carassius carassius. NCBI lineage: Eukaryota > Metazoa > Chordata > Actinopteri > Cypriniformes > Cyprinidae > Carassius > Carassius carassius. The sequence goes on along the minus strand of NC_081772.1, from coordinate 14,894,472 downwards.
TAAACATTGCAACGTCTCCGGGTGGATGGGGTTTAGCTGGAGACAAAAAGAGGCGCGGACACAATGTTGACAAGCGTAAGCTAGCATGTTTAAGGAGGGATTTGTTAAACATGGATGCAGAAGAAGGTTCGAAACTGTCCGAATATGTACAGTCACTGACTCTGCGGGACCGTGACAGCTATTTTTGTAAATGAACTCCCGCGGATGGAAGCAGGCTACCTGACCCGTATGCCATACGGCCATATGAATTACTTTTGGGTGGATTGGGGAATTTTGTCAAGGCTTATTTTCTAATGTAACCTATCGCTGGGCTAACTATGATTAGCAATGTGTATTATTTTAAGAGACCATTCAAAGGATGGCACACACATCTATCGCTGTATGTTTGTTTAACATTTAAACGAGCTAGTGCGCTGAAGGTTGGCGCCTTTTCACCTATAAAACAGAAACTTGCTGATTTACTAGATAAAACCAACACACCAGTTCATATGCATAGATTATTTTACCTGATATGAAGTGTGCACTGCAAACACGAGCATTATTAATGATCATCTCCATCCAGTCTGTGCGCCGTATTGCATTCAACCACAATTGTCTTCTTGATTTCTGTGAAGGAATGTCTGCCGGGATCCGGTAAAACTTTAGTTTTGAAACAAAAGTGCTGTTCCTTCTATTCTGGCAGCCAAAAACACAACAAGAAGACATTTTAAAGTCAAAACCTCAAACTTTTAGTGCACCTGCTATGAGTTCTGCCTTATGTTTTGCCTCTAGCTAGAGCGGTGACGTCACAGTGACGTAGGCGATTAAGGGGTCTATAGAGAGAGAGTTGCGACAACTCCATTGACTCCAATGGAATGCTTTCTTTAAAGCAATGGCGGCTCGTGGAGCCTCTAAATAGTTCCCGGAAGTAGCAGCAAACCGATGCCGCGCAATAGAGATGCAGCAGAACAAACCGTTTGTGACGCACTTAGTTAAGTGCGTCACAGGTAAGGTAAGACATAAGATGTTTAAATAATAAGATTGTATATTATCAGTACATCTTAATAACAATAAATTGCAAATTAAAACCTTCTAGTAGATTATCACTCATTAAATGAGTAGATTTAAGGCATGTTATCAGATAACTAAGAGATTAGGCTAGGATTGGAGCTGAATAAAGTTAGTAACGAACACCCTATTAATTGTAAAATCTGTTCTCTTAATTCAGTTTCATCCAGCGTGTTTGGAATTAGAAAAAAAGGAATCTAAACATATTTTTTTTGCAGGGTGGGGAAAGTTAGCTAACGTTACATAGCCTATTACCTTAGTTCAATATAATGTTTGATCACGTGTGACAGCGGTGAGTGGAAGTGGTAAAAATGAGGTTATAACGTTTGTTCCTTATTACACGTATTATTCCTTAATAATAAAATGCACCCTAATGATATAAATTTAGAGTGAATTGAGTTTGCAAAAACATGCAAGGAGTGTTTTTAGTCATTGTGATTCATTGACTATTATCTGTCTATATTATATAATCTGTCTATATTATATAATACTACTGTATTATATACTTAAACTTGTTAGTGTATAAAAGTAACATACTGTAACATTCTGTGGGTGCTGGTAGGTGGAGGATTAGTGGTGCCACTGGACTGTTCTGTGATGGAGCATCAGTGATGATGCAGGTCAGAGTGCTGAGGGGATCTTTTTTTTTTTTTTTTGAAAGCTGCATTTTCATTCTTTATTCTTCTTAGTGCTGTCTTTGCATTGTTTGATGTTTTTTTTCTTGTCTCTTAAATTTTTTTTAATGGACCCAGGTAACTGGCTGATGGTTCACTGGAATGCTGACTGGGTGCTGACTGACTTGCTGCTAGTTGACTGGGCAGTGTCACCTGTCCCTGTCTCTACTCTCTAGCCATGTCCTCTATTTCTTCACTGTCACTTTCCCTTCTCTGAGTATCCTCATTCTTTTTTTCCTCAACCTTTGAAACTGATAGAGGCAGAATACATGGTATTGCTAATTTTAAATATTGAATATATCATATCCCTTCAAAATGAGAAATATTACTTCAACTAGTATGAGTTTGTACTTATTATATATGTATCACCTGAAATAATATAGCTGTAATAAGCAGCCATTTCTTGTATGTTTACAGGTCTAGGGGTGCATCGTGGAGCAGGGCCCTCCTCTTTTTGACCACAGGACGATGTACAAAGATTGTGGGAATAGCATCTGGTCTCAGCCTACTCTTGAATTTTTTGGTCATGACAAATTGGTTTGCCTCAAAATATGCCTGCAGAGTGACTTGAGTTTAGTTTCCACACACAACTTTTTTTTTGTCTACCCACATACGGTACATATCACATGGTGGTTAAATGCACAGTTATAGGTAACACTGATGACTCCCTGCAAAGTCTCACCATGAGTCTCAGCTCACTGGGTTTTGCAAGGCTTTGCTTGTTCCTTATTTCTAGTAAATTACCTTACCTAACAATTTTTTGTTGTTGTAATTTTTATTTATATTTAGATTGCTCCTGCTGACTTGAGCCAACCATTTTTTTCTCCTCTCCATGTCAGCGGGCAAGCCATACATTTGCACACCTTTCTCTGACTGAGTGCAGCATCCCCATGCAGCACAGCAAACCATGGTGGAGACTATGCAAGGACAACATGAAAGAAAGGACACATACAAAATGCTTGGCATGCTATTAGATTTATTAGAAATGTATTCATGAATTGCTGTAAATAGTTAATTGCATTTATTTGAATAAAAATACAAAGAAAAAGTAAATGTAATTATATATTAATCTCGTAATATATAATTACAATTTAAAATAACAGTTTTCTATTTTAAAATGTAATATACTCGTGATGCCAATCTGAATTTTCAGCATCATTACTTTTGAATGGCAGTGTACATGTTTATATACGAGTATGCTTAAGTTGTTTTAAACCTAAATATATTGTGTACATGAATAAGTATTGTAAGAATTATACTAGATATAATAGATATATTATTTATAATACATAATTATATTACTATATGTAATTGTAAGAATTATAAACAGTAAGCTTCATTGTACATTTATTTAACATGCTAATTACTGCTGCTAACAGTTAATTGACCCATAGTGCGGTGCGAGCTGAAAATCACCTGTCACCAGCCTGTCTCTACTACCTGAAAGTCATCAATATGACATTAGTTAACATGAGATCAGTGAAAAAAAGAGCAATATGTAACGTAAAAAGGCAACAGCAACTCTTGTTTATACAACTTAATGTTAGCCTGAAATAAGTTTTTAAAATAACGGTAATTGAACACTAATCCTCAAAAATTACCTGATTTGATATTTTAAAAACAACATTGCTGTAACTACATACTCATGCTACATACATATGTCGGTGTGTTGTATAAATATATAAAATAAATGCATTTATTGACTCCTTATTACTAGAAATTGCAATTCTGTCACTCTACTCTATCAGTTTGAATGGCCGCCAACGCACTTCCTGGAACTATTTGAAGTCGACATGAATCACGTGACAACCAAACATTTCGAACTTCCGTTGTCGCAACTCTCTCTCTATATGGCTCTGCTAAGAACCTAAGAAGACTTGAACTATGCATATAAACCTTGCGTGCAGTTTACAAACAAACATGGAACAATACATTTATTAATCTTGATCCAGGATCAACCAAATATCCACTTAAATATCTTACTTGACAAAATCATGGAGACTGTTAATGCTAGTTAATAAAAAGACAATCGTTCAGTGTTTGTTCATGTTTTTGTTATGTGACGTAGTGTTGTCTGACTAGGGGGGAGATGGGTGATGACGTCATTGTTTAAAAAAATAAATGGATTCGCTGTCCAGACGAAAATGCAAGGGCGGTATTTTCCGATTTATCCACTCTGGGATCTGGATTAAAAAAAATATTGATTTCACTCTCCCAAAATGCCGGATTCGTGAGGAAGAAACGCCTATACGATACAAATGTATGCGTATACAGCGAAGCACGTCTCTGTGTGGATGGGGCCTGAGTTGGTAAAAGGATCACCCCCTCCTAAAAATTACTTAAAGTCAAAAACTCAATCAGTTGTAGCTAATCGCCTTCTCAATGGCATACAAAGTCATTTGACTTTCAACTGGGATCAGCTGTGGTAATTTTGATTAGCTCAGCATGAAAAGAGCTTTCCTGGAGCATTCAGTCAGTGGTAGTGCAGCTGAAACAAATAATCAACTTTGGTTGGCAAGACATTGTCAAAAGATCTCCAGGATAAAGTTGTGAACAGGCACAAGTCAGGAGATGGATACAAAAAATATCAATGCCTAGAAGCACATTGAAGTCTTTTGTTAAGAAGTGGAAGGTATTTGATACAACACAGACCCTCTCTGGATAAGAACGTTACTCCAAACTTGATGAAAGAGCCAGGAGGAAACTGGTCAGAAAGGCGACCAAGAGGCCTACAGCAACTCTGAAGCAGTTGCAGGAATTTATGACAAAGAGTGGTCATTGGGACATCACATTCGTGGCTTGTATGGGAGGGTTGCAAGAAAAAAGCCACTCCTAATGAAAGGCCACACGCAGTCATGTCTGGGCATTGGCAAAATGTACCTTAAAGATTCTGAGGCAGGTGAGATTAAAATGTTATTGTTTGGCATTAACGCCAAAGGATTTGTCTGGCGGAAATCAAATACAGTTCACCATCCATATAGCATCATCCCTACAGTAAAGCATGGAGGTGCTAATATCCTGTTATGGGTGTTTTTCATTGCAGCAGGGATTGGAGCACATGTCTGGATAGAAGGAAAAAAGGATGGGGCAAAATACGGTCAAAATCTTGAGGAAAATCTGCTGCCTTCTGCCAGAAAGTCGTCAATGGGAAGAATGTTTACCTTTCAACATTACAATGACCCAAAGCAACCAGCAAAACTGAGCACACACAGTGGTTGAAGGTTAAAAGGCTGAATGTCCTTGCATGGCCTTGTCAGAGCCCAGACTTGAACCCCACTGAAAATCTGTGGAATGATTTGAAGACTGCAGTCCACAAATGTTCACCATCAAATTTCACTGAACTTGAACAGTTCTGCAAAAATGTGTGGGCAAATATTCAAACGTCTATGTGTATATCTTTCACTTGGATGTTATATGTTGCACAGCAATCAAGTAAGTACAGCTGGATAAGACAAAAACTCTGTCCATCTTCAATTTAGACTGCGAAGGGAAGGGGTGATTGTTTTCTATACCCATTGTATATACTATTCATGCGTACTTAAATGAGGCATATGGCCAATTTAATTCCAACTCATGAATTCAGTGTAGTTGTAATTTTGGATTTTTCTTCAACTCTGACTTCAGTAGCACTTCACGTATGAGAAGTGGTAGCGAAGCAAAAGTGTTGGAGCTTTTAATGAAGCTGTGCAGTATCTTATTCCACTGCCTCAGGGCTTCATTCAGCATTAGGCTAGAGCTGTATTTTAGAGGTTTTATTTGACTTGGGTCTATAGAGGTACCCATTGAGGATAAGACAGCTCTCTAAGAAGTCACATACAAGTGTATCGTATTACATAAGAAGCCAAAGTTGTGGCATCAGAAACTCTGTGGATGATTGATGACATACTGAGCACTTTGCAAGGCTAGCTGAAACTACTACAGTATTTCTCAGCAAGTAAATCAATAGACTGGCTACTATCATTAACGTCATTCCTGATTGACATAAACTGTCAACATATCAACTAAACTGTTAAAGTAAATTTCAATCACCCCACAGCATTATACATCTGCAGAAAGTTTCCCAAGGTGTCACATTCCCTCATGTTTCTACAAACTACACCCATTATCACAGATAACGGTTTAGTTTGGTAAATAAAAGATAGCCTCGTCTAATCCACCAAGTCATACCCCATGGTGTAAAGACTCTGGGAATACTGACAGCCACTTCTACAATCCCGTGACATCTTATTTTAGGCAGCTCTCCCAGAGCATGTAGGAGTCGGGCCAGCATAGCAGATTACCCTGGGGCGGTAAGGCAGAGGCTGGGCCACGTGGCTGCTGAGCTGGCTGCTGCGGGTGTCTTTAGCTCCATTATCTGTTCTCATAGACATTGAGAGCTTTTGCTCAGGAAAAGTTGGTCGAGGTTTAATATAATTGGGTATGTGGTGGCATAGTTACAGGCTTCCTCTGCTAGTGATGGGACCATGCTGGGTCTAATAAGAAGATTCAGCTTTTGACAGACACACAAGACAGACTGCTTGATCACAGTTAATTGTCATTAATTTGATTTTGTCTGGCTGCTTAAGTCCTCAAAGTCCTGTCTGGTGTTTTACAAGAAAAGACAAGACAAGACATATAAACAAACAGACTGACATGAGTCCAGGACATATCTTGTCGGTTTTTCAGTAACATCATATCATAAAATAATTTAAATAATTTAAGTTCAAATATATCATAATTATTATTTCATAATAATATAATTACTATTTTTGAAAGTATACAGAAAATAACAAGGGTAATGTGCCCCACTTGAAAAAAAAAAGTCTTTAAGTTTAGTTTTTTAAAGTAATTAATCATAAAGTGCTGTAGTGCTATGATGTGGTTTACGTGACTGATGATATTGTGCAATTTGCACATGTACTGTAGTTATTATTCAAACCAAACTTCTCGGGTACACTGACATGACTGGAAATACAAGATAAAAACTGCAAATTTGAGCACAACACTTTATGCTAACTTAAACTTTTCTCCGGTTTACTGTCTGCAAAACAATTAGTTTTGCAACACTGGTCTTTTTGAATTCGGTACAGATGGCTGTGATGAGCTACTTGTGCTGGCCCATCTTGAGCTGAGAACTGTGGTTGGGTGTAACTGTTTACCATTGCAGCAGGAGATCTGTCAAAACTGGCTCACTGTTCAGCATCATGACATGTGAAAGAAAGAATGTCAGCACAGTCCCATCACAAAACCACATGTGCCTTCCTTTTCCCATCATACTGAGGCACATTCTGATGCTACCCCTCCTTTAGGACAGCTCCACTTCTGTCCAACTGTATATAAAAAAATAGGGAATGTGTGAGGGACAGAGAGAGAGAGAGAGAGAGAGAGAGAGTGAGTGCGAGAGAGATAAAAAACAAATTAATTTACCCTATTTAACCATCAGATGTCAGTATGTAGCTGGTGCGGAGCTCTGTAAGTGAAGTATTCTGTGGCATCGGTTTAAAATAATTACATGATGAGAGACTAAAACAACAACCTACTGTATGAGATGGTTATTTCTGATGAGAGCTTAATCTGACTAAAGAGAACATGATTTTACAAACCACAACTAATGAAGCCATTTGGATGAGTGGTGAAATGTTTTGAACTAGGGAGAAACACATCCACCTGAACAGCATAAATCTTCTAATAGAAAATGATTTTATATGGGGGCTTTTTACACTTCAGGCAAACTGTAAACTTAGCTTACTGTATTTATCTCTTTTAAGTTAAAAGTATATGCTCAGTGCATGTTATGGAAATTTCAATCGCAATTGACTGCAGTGATTTATGGGACCAAAATGTGGCAGCACTCACAGTTGGCCGATTGCTTTAAAACTAAGAAGAAGAAAAATATAAAAAATGGCAATAAAAACAAAGATATCTTAAACATTCATGCATCTTGCTATAAGCGTTTTGATTAAAGGAAACCATTAACGTATTTGAAATAAATATTTAACCTACATGTATCTTTTTTCCTAATTCATGTTATTGATCTTATTGTGAATGATTCATTGCTTAATAAGGTTTTTTTTGTTTGTTTTTGTTTTACCTCTTAATTCTTAAAGGGATAGTTCATGCAAAAATGAAAATTACCCCATAATTTACTCACCCTCAAGCCATCCTAGGTGTATATGACTTTCTTCTTTCAGACAAATCCAAGTTATATTTAAAAAAAAAAAACTCTTCCAAGTTTTATAATGGCAATGAGTGGGTGAATAAAGGCCTCCTGTTTAGAATCCATATGTTTTTGTGAACACATATCCATATTTGAAACTTTATAAACCGCATTTCCTAGCTTCTGCTAACTGTCGTACGTGCGTTCATTCCAGCAAATGACGTAGGATGTAGTTTAAGGTTCAGTGAGAATATGCTAGTCTCACAAAAACCGGCCTTTGTTTACAGGAGCAAAGGACTTTGCTACGTTGAGCATTATGCTATGCCTATATCATATACTTGTACACCGTGTCGTGAATGCAAATTTTCATTGTTTGGTGAACTATCCATTTAAATTAACATAAACGTGCGATCAGTCAAATAATGATTTAAATGAATGAATAGAAAAATCTTTAGCCAGAGGCAACCCTATAGTGTTAATCCAGTCCTCCTTTCTTCTATAACTTTTCCAGCTGCGCTGAAGGCTGGCGTGGACGCGGTAGCATGGTTGTGTTGTTTCCATCAGCACAGTGCATCTTTTCCATCACCTGAATTGATGAATGTCTAAAATATAAAACGATGAAGGAGAAGCTTAAAACAGGCCCAATGCTCGGCCAGCGTGTGAGCTATGACATGAAAATTAGGCCGAAGCCTGGCAATGGGGGCATAAATAAGTTGCACCCCATCGGGTCTGGGTTGAAATGCAGGGCTCTAATACAGGATTACAACAAATGTACAGTGTAAAACTTGAAACCTGGTCACCCTTTACTAACCATGTGTAAAGATTAAGCAGAGTAAAACATGCCACAAGATAACCCAGGGTTTACAATGAAGCTGTGTTAACATTTGCGAGCGTGCCAAAAGCTCATGTCAGTCTTAACAATATCAGTTTATCTTGCCCTGAGCAAATTTGTAGACATGAATCTATAGAGTCTGTGCTTTATGCAATTGAACTTCCTGCGAATCCTTCAACATGACACTCTTATTTTTCCTCAAATTCCAGTGTCAGGGCGTCTATAGTTGGGGTTAGGCTTAATGGATTACTCCACTGACTGGCAGATCATATCTGCTGATGACCATATGCATCAAAACTCTCTAGAGCCCCCTCTAACTTTCCCATCATGCCCTTTATAAGAGTAGTCTGTTTTATCCTCCCTAGCAGTCTCACAGAAGGCTGAAGCTTATCTCCTGCAACCTGAGCTCCCAACATTAATCACTCTCCCAGCTAAAAAATAAATTAGTCACAGCGCTATCTACCCGGCAATCTCACAATGATTAACGTCAACCTCCCACCCCTCCGACGTCTGCTTGACATTGCCCAGCACTGTATGATCTGGCTTTAAAACAGAGAGAACCCTACAGTGACCATGAGGACAGAGTAATAATCCACACCAGACAGGAACATTAGGTGTTAAGCTATTTATCTGGGCAATGTTTATAAGACTTGTCTTTATTTGCTCTAAAGGTGAAGTGTGTAATTTTTAGACTGTTAGTTTTACCAGACAGAATTGCACAAAAAATAATGATAAAAGGTTTGCCGTAATAAAAGGTAATGATAAAACACTCCACCGTCTGGTCGGCCAAACAGATTGCCCTGTACAAACTCACACAATTGGTTGATCCAATATGCTAGTCTGGATGCTCAAATATACTGGAGCTTAGAGAGCAGACAACTCCTTGTGCTTTTGAATTGCCCTCGTGGTACTTTGATATCATACACCGATTGGTTTGTGCAGCGCCACTTTAAAGCCAAAACATATACCAATGGATTAAAGCCCCAAATGGTTCACCAAATTCGTTCAAAACGTGGATTATGAAATGAAATGCCGCTGTGGGTTGCTCAGAGATGCTATGTTTTTAGCTTCTGGTTGAAAATATTGAGCAAAACAGACAACATTGTGTCTAAAATAACACAGTATTAACTTCTTAATGAACTGTTGTATAAGATCACATTATTATATCATTAGTATCACATTTGCACTTCTCGTGTGATATTTCTTAACTATGTTATGTAAATATGAGACACAGTCTCAAATGGGCGTTTTGCCCAATATCTTGAATTTTAGGGACATTTTCTAGGCTCCATCACGCAGTAAGTTGTTACCCTGCCTCATATTAGTCATCAGTGGAGTGTATGAAATGGCAGATGATCCACATTATGTTTGGGGGGCGGAGCAAGTGCGTCAAATGCGTTGATAATTTTAACGCGTTATTTTTCTCCATAATTAATCTAATTAATGCATTAAATTACCAGCCCTAATTTTTACATTATTTCAACATTCTCATCATGAAGATATGAGGTATCTTGTGATTGCAACTTTTGTCTCATAAATATACATTTGTAAATTTATTATGTTATATGACTTTGTCATAATTATGACTTATGTAGTAGCTCATCATTCCGACTTTTCATAATTATTTTTTACCAAAGCAGGATTTTTTTTCTTCTAATTTTGTGTTAAAATGGCCTCCCATAGAATTAAGACTATTCTATAAAACAAAAAAGAATTAATTGATTAATTAATTACACACTGTACTATGAAATATATTTTTTAGCTTGTGAAAATGTAATCTTAATTGTGATGTCTTAAATTATATATAAATGATCGATTTGCTAGTTTTATTACATTAAAATTGTGTTAATATATTAATTTAATTATAATTTAATTTAATATATTTTATTAATATTTAATAATATATTTATTAATATATTTGGTTAATACATAGCAAAATTAAAACAAAATACTAACACGTTATACACGTTTTACATTTAAATAGAGTAAATGTGCAGGAAATAGCAAATGCAAAGTACATTCATTCATTTTTCTGCAATATCATTGTATTACAACTTTTTCCAGTGAAAGATTGCTTTTATTATTATTATTTTTTTTTTCTTCATCTAATCAACAGTCTTTATGTATTTTTTTACTCCATAACTCTATAATTAGCCATGACATATTTAATAGAATAGTGAATGGCTATAAAAAACTCCCCATGAACAAAAATGTCAGATTTCAATTCCTGAGGGTCCAGTGTCAGTTGGCCAACTGCCATTGAGATGAATTAACATGCTAACAGATTGGTCACAGATATTGTAGACCCCTTTAGGCCATAGTGGTAATCTTATCATTTCAGTATTATCATGACATCATAAAAATCCCAATGTGATTCAGCCCATCCAGTCTGAGACAGCTCCTGCTAACAGTGACAAGACCAGGAGCACGACGAGTGTCTGAGATCCTGTTTAACTCATTCCTCCTCTTCCTCACCAACTACTGCACTCATTCACCTCCTCTGAACACACACTATCTCTCTCTCCCCTTCTCTCTTCATCTGGCTTCAGCTCCTCTATGATGGATGTGTGAGTGGGTGTCCTTGTGACCCCTACAAACAGTGGTGTGGATAAACTCTTCTGCCAAGCAGAATATTGATTACATGTTTAAGCGCACTCTCTCTTTTACACAATCCGCATCTTTTAAAATATATTTATTAAGTATTGTATAGCCATTGTTGCCAAGGAGGCTGATTCCCACACACATTGTGTACACACACACACACACACACACACACACACACACACACACTCACACACACACTCACACACACACAAACACTCCTGAGAGAACATTGCAAGCTGTTTGAAAGTGGCTAAGCAAAAATCAAATGACCCACCACTTTTCTCCCTGTTGATTTTTCTCAAGGCAGTCTCGCTTCCAGTTTGTATCTGCTTACTCTGAGTATCTCTTAATGTGATATTATTTATCAGATATGTTCTTCGGCTCTCTTTGTGTTTTTTAATCTTTAGGCTTGTATTAAAATAAGAAAATACATGTCAGAACAAAACGGCAACATTTTTTTTGTTTATCGGACACATACTTACAGAGCGCTAAAAGACAACAGGAAATGACATGCAGAATGCATTTAATATTCGTAATGTGATGTAATTCGGAGTCAACCACAGTGTTGTGATTTATTTAAAATCATTACTTGTAACAGACTATTAAGGTATTGTTTTTGATAATTAAATTAATAAATTGGATTAAAAAAAATCCTTAAACTTCAAAGACAGAAATTAGTGTTGTCTCTGCAAAATAAGTTAAAGGTTAAGTACTAAAACTGAAATAAAATTGAATTAAGGCTAAATAGAAAAGAAAAAAGGATAAAATGCACATAAAATTACTTAAACTAAAAATACATTATGAACTTTTTCTCTGTTATTCAGGCACAATAATAGAAGAAAATTATCAAGAAGCTTCAGCTTGGTTAGCTACAAATGACTTCTTGAGCAATTAGAGTTCAGTTACAGTACAATAGTCTTTTAATCTTGAAATGATCTTGAACTCACCTATGCATTAAAACCTGGATGCATTTTGTGTTCCTCTCTATGTAAAGTGGGATGTACACAGTGTTGGGGAGTAACTATGTAATGAAGATACATAATTTAATTACAAAATAAATGTAACTGTAATCTGTTACAGTTACTGAGAAAAAATATATAATTAAATTATAGTTACTTATGAAAAGCTTAATGATTACAAAGGGGGTTACATCTGCAGATTTTCACCCCCATATTTTCTATCAGCTAACCCAATCCCTACCTCTAAACATACCCTTCGCAGAAACATGTGCAGAACACGAGATTTACATTGAAAATATATTTTGGCTGATTTATATTCCTTTTTAGTGAGGATCAGTAAAATGTCCTCACTAGTGTGTTGTTATGACCTTCACTATAAGTGAGGACATTCAATCCTCACAAATTTAGATAAATGAATACACACACACAAAGATTGAATGTTTTTTTTTTTTTTACAAAATCAACCAACTGCTCTAAAATATGAGACACCAATGTTTCAGGAGTTTAGGGCAAAATAGTACACATGCTTATTCGATAACTGTTTTATTTCCTATTTGGAATTATGTATATGCTTTATTTTAAAGTCTATTCTAAAGTCTGATTTTGTGGTGGCTTTTAAAATTAAAAGTAATTCAAGTGTATTTTTGAGGATTTTGCAAGTCTGACAGTAATCGATGTTAAGTACTACTGTAAGGTTAACCCTTCTTGGTTTAAATTCTGAAAATGATTAACAGTTGAAAACATTCATTAGAAATGAGGTGATCAAATGTTATCAGTTACATTGATAAGGTAATTGAAATAGTTACACTACTTACTGCATTTTAAATATGGTAACTTGTAATCTGTAACCTATAACATTTCCAAAGTAACCTTCCCAACACTGGATGTATGTGTATGCTTGTAAAGCATTCACATAAACGTTTTACACGTATCTGTTTACTCTGACGAGACCCCCTAGAGAAATAAGGCATAGAGATTTACAAAAGTAATGCATGCTTCATGAATATTGTAAACGCTCCAACTATTTTGAAGCATTTATGTGATAATCAGCAAAGATTTTCAGCAACCCCCAGTTGAATAGTCATAACGCTGGCACACGTATGCAAACACACACACACACACACACATGTTTGTTTTTGTGAAAAGTGGGGACATCCCATAGGCGTAATGGTTTTTCATACTGTACAAACTGTATATTCTATCGCCCTACACCAACCCTAACCCTCACAGGAAACTTTGTGCATTTTTACTTTCTCAAAAAAAAAAAACCTAATTCTGTATGATTTATAAACGTTTTGAAAAATGGGGACATGGGTTATGTCCTCATAAGTCACCCTCTCCTTGTAATACCTGTGTCATACCCATGACACACACACACACACACACACACACACTTTCATATGTTTACTGAAAAAAGATTTTAAAAAATATCCCTTCTGTATGTCTGTTGTTGTTTGTCCAAACATTTGTACAACACTTTGTACTATACCAGTCTAGCTCCATGGATGTGTGCGACCAAAGAGGCCTATAACCTTCTGAGACCTAGCAAACCATTTTTTCCCCACAAATGTATAGGACAAACGTTCAAATGGTAATGTACCTGTATAATAAAAAATTCTCATATATATATATATATATATATATATATATATATATATATTGAAAATTATCTACTATCTTGAAATAATTTTGCTTGCAGAAATTGTATTTTGTTGAAATACATATAAAAAATGCCTTTTGCTTAATTCTGCAGTTATGGCATCTACCAGCAGGGGAGATAAGACCACGTTAACCTGCCAAATCTTGCTTAGTTGACCCCTTGGTCAGAACAAAGCTCCACTGCATTCTGTTGTAGTCTGTATTTGCCTATGTATGCTTGTGTGGGAGTTTAAGCCTAGATTATGATGATGGAAAACAAGGCCTGTAGGGAAGTTGCATCCCAGCACACACATAAACACAATCCCATCCATTTGCTCTCTGAGACACATAAAAACACACACAGAAACAGACACCAGCCTACACACACAAATAGACGCTGAGTCCCAGCACACATTTATCATGACCTAGTGTCTCTAGGTTCCCATGGTTACACAGTTTGAGGTCTCTACACCACCCATAAACACCAAGCCCTGGCCAGCAGGGGCACTGCCACAAACAGCCACACAACTATTCATCAACTCCATCCTGAGCCAGTCTGTTTGATGATATCTTGTCTGTAAACATGACCCTGGCATCTCTGAGCAGAAACAGATGTGTGGAGTACCCAGAGACAAGTGCAGGGGGTGCTGTCACAGACATAATTCTAACCATTAATCACGCTCTTCAGACCAGCAACATCTACTTCATCCTTGAACCTGACCCAGCCATCACCTCCAAGAGACTGATAGTAACCTCTTACGAAAATACAGCTGATGCTATCATTAAATGCCACTGTGTGGGCAATGGAAATCTCACTTCAAGGAACTCATTGTATGTGAGTAAATGCATGGTGTGCTGGCTCTGAAAACTGCATTTTCTTCATGCAGAACTGTTGGATATTCTGCATGAAGGTCAGTTTACTTTGTTGTTGGTCAAGTTATGGTTGTTATTTGAATTAATAAATCCAGATGGGTGCTGTAAATTTCACAAAATTTGTAAATCTGGACTTTAAATATTTGTCATATTTTGTTCTCAGAAATGTAGATATATACATACTTATAAATTATAAACATAAAGACTAACCCACAGTCTGATCAAAGTGGCATTATTTTAGAATTATATATATACCATTAGTATTTGTTACAATTTTGAGTTTGAGTTTAAGTTTTTAAATATTTCTGATAACTGAGATGCAAGATGGCATCAGTTGTGTTTGCTCTAAAAATGGAGGGAGTGTGAAACGAAAGACATCAAAGTAGCCCCAATTTAGATTATAAATTAGATTATATACATCATTTCCATGGGTGATGGCAAATGTTTGGAAATATCATACTACTGAATGCCTTGATTGACCAATTAGAATCAAGTATCACAAAGAACTGTGTGATAAAAATCATTCATTTTGAGACCTCTTTCCACCGCTGTCCTATAGGCATTCCTAGATCCCTGCCTATTAATCTCCTTTTTTCCTCCAATGAGAATTGACAAAATGTGAACAGGTATCTGTCCATGGGTAGAAGCCAGCTGCATGTGCTCATTCTCTGAAGGGAACTGAGTGATGTCCTGAAGAAAGAGTTTTCTCTTTTTGATTTACATTTATTGATTTCTCAGATATGGGCCATTAATCAACGGGTGGAATAACCTTTTTCTCCCTTCTGCACTGCTGCCGTCAGCTGTGAATTTACATGGCCAAACATGTGAGGAGCTGTGCTGCATACCTTCCCATCATCCCACTGTAGAACGAAAGAACCTGATTTATTCTCAGTGTTTTGTGGAGGAACTGGCCTCTTGTCTCAAATCTCAAGGCAAAAGTCTTGCCCTATGAGAAAACAACAAATGGCTTCTAAAATTGGAAAATTATTACTTTCCCTAAACACTCCCTGCAACCCTAGCAAGCAGGATTATAACAAACCTGAAATACTTTTAAACAATGTATTTTGAGATGGTATGGTAGCTTTTAACTTGCTGTTCTGATTATCAGCATCAGAATTTTAATTACTAGTCAATTTCATATTCAAATGCAATTATACAAGTTAGTTCCAGTCTGGTCCCAAGATGACTGGCTGAGCGGGATTCCAAGAGAGTGGACTGGTTTGGATTTCATTTAATGAAACACCTTGAAACCATTTAGAAACATCAAAGAGAATTGTTGAACGAGTCATTGAAACATTCACCCAGCTGATCCATTAAAAAACAATATTCATTCTGAAACAATTGTTTTTTCTTTGAATCAGTCACTGTTTTATTTAAAAATACTGATTCATTCAGAATAAAAAAAATATATAAAAATATATAAAAAAAAATATGAATTAATTAATAAGGCAATTGAGTATCTTTTTACGGCAGCCATTAAGTCATTCAATTAACAGATTAGTAAAAAAAAAAAATGCTGATTCATTTTGAAACAAATCAAATGACCAAAAAATTAGTCAGTGTATCATTCACTCAGCTGATTCATTTAAAACACTGATTAATTACAGTACTGATCAACTACATCCTACGTCATCCGCTGGACGCTCCTGTGAGAATATGCTATAAGTTTTGTTTACAGCAAAGGAAAACGTACTCGGTTACTAAACGTAACCTCGGTTCCTTTTCAGGAACTCGAGCTGCGTCGAAACGCTTTTGGGGAACGTCCCTGACGAGACCGACTCTGAATATCGTGTGCAATCAGTCCATCGGAAAGGCGTGACGTCACGGGCGGGGTGACGTAGCGACCAGGAAGCTATAAAAGCACGTGCCGTGCAGCTGGCTTCAGCTTCGAATCTGTCAGCAAGCGCTCTGTGTGTGCATGTCAAAAGTCTGTCCTGTTGGTCCTATTTATTGTTGTCTGTCCCTTAGCTTAAAAAAGATTGCTAAAACAGCTCAATATGCCTAAGCAAAAGCAAAAGACCAAACATTTGAAGGGCGATTCCAAGCCACGTTACAGATTGTGTGTTCCTCCCTGCCCTCGCTACATTACGAGCGGGGATACACACAGGCTGTGCGTGGCTTGCCTGGGATCGAAGCACGCTGAGTCGGCTCTCGAGGGGGCCGACTGTCCGCATTGCGAACGATTGCCAATGCGGACGCTTCGATCCCGGAGGGCTCTCTTCGAGGAGGGAGCCTTCACCAGCGTTCCTCGCGGTGCTGGCCCCGCTTCTGCCAAGGCAGAGCGGCTGCTGCACTCGTGGGGTTCGCAGGTGGATCTGTCAGAAGGAATGGAGACGGGCCAGTCCTTATCTCCTTCCTCATCTGCCAGATCCGCCGCCCAAACCCTGGGTTCGGAAGCACGCTCGTCGGTTTCTTCCCCCCAGGATGAGGGATCAGCTCTTCACCTCTCGTCCTCCGAGGAGGTCGATGTGGAGACTGTTGCTGGGGATTCGCCACCCCTGTCGCCCCAGTATGAGGAGCTTTTGGAGGTTGTCACGCGTGCAGTAGATAAATTAAAAATCGACTGGCCTGCTGAGAAACAGACTGAACCGCAGAGAAGCAAATTAGACGAACGCTTTCTGCGGCCGAAGCAACCACCTCCACGTCGGAGCCTTCTGTATTTTCCCGATCTCCATGATGAGTTATCGAGATCGTGGAACCACCCGTATTCGACCCGCCTCTTTGGCCCTGATTCACTATATTATGGCAACGTGATGGGGCTGGGAGAGCGTGGTTAAAGAGCGATGCCACGGGTCGAACAGACGCTCGCGGGCTATCTGTCACCCGGTTCGGCCTCGTCTCTAAAGGCTCCGACATTGCCCACTAAGCCGCTTCGAGTTACATCATCGCTAGTGGGCAAAGGTTATGTGGCAGCAGGTCAGGCTGGGGCGTGCCTTCATACTATGGCAGTCCTGCAAGCTTATCAGGCTGACCTGCTGAGAGATGTCGATGAGGGGGAGGGGATTAAGTCTGAAGATATTGAAGAACTCAGAAAGACCGCTGATCTCTCCCTCCGCGCCACTAAGGAGACCGCTCGCGCAATTGGGCGGTCTATGGCAGCCTTAGTGGCCGCGGAGAGGCATTTGTGGCTGACCCTGTCAGAAATTAAAGAACGAGACAGGGTCTGCCTCCTGGACGCCCCGCTTCAAGCCTCGGGCCTGTTTTGCGACACAGTTAATACTGTCGTCGACAGGTTCCAGGAGGCACATAAGCAGGCAGCGGCGTTCCAGAGTTTCCTCCCTCGTCGCTCTCGTGGTGCATCTGGGCGGGAGATGACCACGCCACATACCGGCTCCTCACACCGGGAAGCGCAAAAACAGAGCGTCGCCACTCGTGCTCCCCCACGTCGGGACCGAGGGCAACGATGCTCTGAGTCGGGGGCTTCTAGGGCAAAAACCGATTTAAGATCTGTCATCGAAGCCCGGAAGTCCTCGACAAAAAGATCCTGACGCCAGGATCCAGAGGGTAGCCCCTGCTGGGGTAGAGCGTGGTTCACCTCATTATACGGTGCCCGTCTCACCTCAGTACCCTCAGGAGGTCGGTCTGCCAACCCTGCCAGAGTTTCAGGGCGCAGCGGCCTCCAGCGAGCGCTACCCCCAGTTATTTCCGCCCGTGAGCGTAGCGGAGCTGGGATGCTCGCCGCCCCTTCGGGGGCCTCTTACACCAGAGGCCAGTCTCGAGAGACTGATTCCCTTAGTAGATTATTTAGCAGCGTGGAAGCTACTGCCAAATGTATCTCAATGGGTCCTGCATACAATAGTAAGAGGCTATTGCATTCAGTTCGGTCATCCACCACCGAAGTTCATCGGGGTTACACCGACTGTGGTCGGCCCCCAGCAGGCTCTGGTTATGGAACAAGAAGTGACTACCCTATTAAGGAAGGAGGCCATCGAGGTGGTCCCTCCTCTAGACAGGGAATCCGGGTTTTACAGCCGGTATTTCATAGTTCCAAAGAAGGATGGGGGGTTGCGTCCGATCTTAGACTTACGTCTCCTGAACCGCTCAGTTATGTCACTGAAGTTCAAAATGCTCACTGTCAACCAGGTTGTAGCTCAAATCAGATCCGAGGACTGGTTTGTCACAATAGATCTCAAAGACGCATACTTCCACATATCCATCCTTCCACAACACAGGAAGTTTCTGAGGTTCGCTTTCGGGGGCAAAGCTTATCAATATCGAGTACTTCCCTTTGGCCTCGCACTCTCACCCCGCACGTTCACGAAATGTATGGATGCGGCTCTGGTATCCCTCCGTATGCAGGGCATCCGCATCTTAAATTATATCGACGATTGGTTGATCCTAGCTCAATCAGAGCAGATGGCGGCTCGACATCGAGATGTCGTTCTCGCACACATGGGGGAGCTGGGTTTGAGACTAAACGCCAAGAAGAGTGTACTTTCTCCAGTTCAGAGAACCACCTATCTAGGCGTAGTGTGGAATTCGACCACGATGCAGGCACGCTTGTCTCCTGCTCGGATCGAGTCGATCCTCACATCAGTCGAGAGAGTCAAAGAAGGCCAGTCACTCACTGTCAAACAATTCCAGAGATTGTTAGGGCTGATGGCAGCTGCGTCCAACGTGATACCTTTTGGCCTGCTGCACATGAGACCCCTACAGTGGTGGCTCAAGTCCAAGGGCTTTTCCCCGAGGGGAAATCCACTTCGAGTTATCAAGGTCACGCGGCGGTGCCTTCGTGCCTTAGACATGTGGAGGAAACCTTGGTTCTTGAACCAGGGCCCGGTGCTGGGAGTTCCTTGTCGCCGTGTAACGCTAGCGACAGATGCGTCCCTCACCGTTTGGGGTGCGGTCATGAGTGGCCACCCTGCCCGCGGTCTGTGGAGTGGTCGCCATCTAACATGGCACATCAATTGCCTAGAGATACTAGCAGTCTATCGAGCATTGAAATATTTCCTCCCAGACCTGAGAGGTCACCATGTGTTGGTGCGCACCGACAACACATCAGTGGTCTCTTATATCAATCACCAGGGGGGTCTGCGTTCGCGCCCCTTGTACAAGCTGGCACACCAGATCCTTCTGTGGTCCCAGGGCAAACTCCTCTCGATCAGAGCAGTGTATATTCCTGGGAGATTGAATGTGGGAGCAGACATACTGTCGAGACAGGGGCCGAGGCCCGGGGAATGGATGCTTCACCCCGAGGTGGTGAAGCAGATATGGAGAGTATTTGGCACAGCCCAGGTGGACCTCTTTGCGACTCAGGAGACATCGCAATGTCCCCTCTGGTTCTCTCTAGTTCATCCAGCTCCTCTGGGACTGGACGCTATGGTACAGACCTGGCCGAGGCTTCGTCTGTACGCTTTTCCCCCTATCGCTCTGCTCCCGGGAGTTCTTGCGAGAGTACGCCGGGATGGGGCCCGTCTACTACTAGTAGCCCCGTTCTGGCCGGGCCGAGTATGGTTCTCAGATCTAGTCTCGCTCCTCGACGGCAAGCTGTGGGTGTGGCCCCTGAGGGGGCACAGCTGTTAGCAGCTGGTCTCTCAACCGAGGTTGTTGAGACCCTACTCCAATCCAGAGCTCCCTCTACGAGGAAACTGTACGCCCTGAAGTGGAAGCTCTTCACTTCATGGTGCTGAGACCGCCAGCTTGACCCAGCAGACTGCCCAGTTGGTACAGTTCTGGAGTTTTTACAAGCCAGGCTCTCTGCGGGGTTATCCCACTCCACCTTAAAGGTTTACGTGGCGGCCATAGCTGCTTTCCATGTCCCTTTCAATGGTCAGTCAGTGTGTAGACACCCCCTAGTTACACGTTTCCTCCGCGGTGCGCTGAGGCTGAGACCTCCAGTACGACCCCGTGTTCCCCCCTGGGATTTGGTTGTGGTTTTAGAGGCTCTTTGTAAAGCTCCATTCGAGCCAATACAAGATATCTCAGATAGACATCTGACACTTAAAACTGCCCTGTTACTGGCAATCACCTCACTAAAGAGAGTTGGAGATCTTCAGGCCCTTTCGGTGGCCCCTACTTACTTAGACTTTGCCCCTGGTATGGCCAAAGCATTCTTATACCCTCGAGCGGGTTATGTTCAGAAGGTTCCCTCTGTTACACCACAACCTATCGTACTGCAGGCCTTCTGTCCTCCTCCCTTTCGGGAGCCAAACCAAGAGAAGCTAAACTGTATGTGTCCAGTGCGAGCACTGGACGCATACGTCCACAGAGCTGCCCTGTGGAGAAAATCAGACCAATTGCTTGTTTGCTACAGTCCTTCTAACAAGGGTTCTCCTGCCACCAAGCAGACCCTTAGTCGTTGGATAGTCGAGGCTATCAACATCTCCTATGAGTCCTCTGGTCTTCCCCCTCCTTTGGGGGCCAAGGCTCACTCTACTCGGGGTATGGCGGCCTCCAAGGCCTTCTCAGCAGGTGTGTCCCTCTTGGACATCTGCAACGCTGCGGGGTGGTCCACGCCCTCCACATTTGTCCGATTTTACGATCTTGACATGCGAGCCACGCCGGGCTCTTCTGTTCTCTCGTCTTAGCTGTGCTCTTTTGACTACACACTAGGCAGGGATTTGGAAGTCTGGCAGCGTGGGCACATCGCTCCCCAAAAGCGTTTCGACGCAGCTCGAGTTCCTGAAAAGGAACGTCTCAAGGTTACGTATGTAACCCTAGTTCCTTGAAGGAACGAGACGCTGCGTCGCAGAGCCATACTCCCGGCACCCCTGCCGGCGCTTGCTTCCCTACTCGAAGCTGAAGCCAGCTGCACAGCACATGCTTTTATAGCTTCCTGGTCGCTACGTCACCCCGCCCGTGACGTCACGCCTTTCCGATGGACTGATTGCACACGATATTCAGAGTCGGTCTCGTCATGGACGTTCCCCAAAAGCGTTTCGACGCAGAGTCTCGTTCCTTCAAGGAACTAGGGTTACATATGTAACCTTGAGACGTTCTCTCTAGAAGAGCGAACGAGTTCTGCGTCTTAGCTAAGACGCTACGGGAACCCAATGTAAAACGCCGTGCGCGCAGGAATCACACACCAATAAACCTGAAGCAACACCCAGGATTTACAGTGCACAGTCACCTGAGGGACTCACAGAGAGTCCAGGACAGAAAAGGGAAAAGCCCTCCGTCCTATATCTAGCAGCATCCGTAGATGCGGCAATATGACATCACACAGCCGAGGCAAGGCCTGACCAATGTGGCAATGCGGGTCTTACGCAATACTGCCCATATAACAGTAGGCAGCGCATAGCGCTCGTGAACTCAGAATTCCCCTCAGGGCCCTGATTCGACTATACCGACAACAGCCTTGCTTGCAAGGCGGGGACCTCCAGGTTATAGAACCTGATAAATGTAGACGGCGAGGCCCAACCTGCCGCCATACATATATCCTGCAAGGAGATCCCAGTAGACCACGCCCACGACGAGGCGACGCCTCTTGTGGAGTGTGCTCTGACGCCCAACGGGCACTGAAGGCCCCTGGAAGCGTAAGCTAACGCTATGGCGTCAACTATCCATCTGGATAGAGTCTGTCTCGAAACAGCCATTCCCATGGAACGTCCACCGAACGAGACAAACAGCTGCTCCATCTGCCGAAAGGCAGCAGAGCGAGACACATAAGCTCTTAAAACCCTGACAGGGCAAAGAAGACTCGAGTCTTCATCCTCCCCTGACACCGGCAGGGCAGACAGGGCAATAACCTGAGCCCGAAACGGTGTGTTGAGGGATTTCGGCACATAACCGTGCCTAGGTTTGAGTATGACCCTTGAGTCATTGGGCCCAAACTCCAAGCACGACTGGCTCACCGAGAGCGCGTGCAAATCACCCACATGCTTCACAGAAGCGAGAGCCAACAAGAATACTGTCTTGAACGACAGATGCTGAAGGCTAACCGATTGGATAGGCTCAAAAGGGGGACCCTTCAAGGCCTCCAAAACTGCCGCGAGGTCCCACATAGGGACTGACGGAGGTCTGGGAGGATTCAGCCTCCTAGCTCCTCTGAGGAACCGGATGACTAAATCGTTCCTTCCTATTGACTGACCGGACGCCGTTTCAGAAAACGCCGCGATGGCCGCCACATAAACTTTGAGCGTGGATGGGGCTCTGCCCTTATCCAACAGCTCCTGTAGGAAGGAGAGGACCTCCGTCACCTCACAACTAAGGGGTGAATAACCTCGAGCTGTGCACCAGCTGGAGAACACCGACCACTTCGAGGCATACAGACGTTGTGTCGACGGAGCTCTAGCCTGAGTGATGGTATTTAGCACTCCCACTGCGAGATCAGCGGGTAACCGTTGAGCGCCCACACATGGAGGGACCACAACTCAGGTTGAGGGTTCCAAATCGAGCCCCTGGCCTGCGAGAGGAGGTCCCTCCTCAACGGTACCGGCCACGGGGCGACATCTGCTAACTGCATCAAATCTGGGAACCATGGTTGGTTCTTCCAAAGAGGTGCTACAAGCAGTATTGAACATCTCGTTTCTCTCACCCGTTCTATCACCTGGGGAAGGAGGGAGACGGGAGGGAACGCAAAAAGCGGGCAGCACGGCCATCTCCGTGACAGCGCGCTTTCGTTCTTGGAAAAGAACGCGGGGCAGTGAGCGTTTTCGTGGGACGCAAAGAGGTCCACCTCCGCCATGCCAAATCTCTCCCACAACAGCCGGACTGTTTGCGGGTGTAGAGACCATTCGCCCGTAGGAACATTGCCTCTGGACAGCCTGTCTGGACCCAGATTCTGCAGTCCAGGCACATGCACTGCTCTCAGCGAGCGCACGTTGCGCTGAGCCCAAACCAGGAGGCGTTCCGTCAGCCTGCACAGGTTTCGGGACCCGAGACCGCCCTGGCGATTTATGTAGGACACCACGGACATGTTGTCCGCACGGACTACGACGTGGTGATCCTTGATATGGGGACAAAAGCGCGTCAGCGCGTTCTCCGCTGCCAGCATTTCCAGGCAGTTGATATGATGGAGCTTTTCCCGTTCTGACCATAGGCCAAAGGACGGTCTGCCTTCGAGCAGCGCTCCCCATCCCGAAGTGGAGGCATCCGTCGACACCATTTTCACACTCGGGGAAGTCCCTAGGCTTACACCTGATCGGTACCAGCCGTTCGCTGTCCAAGGTGCTAGAGCCGCAACACAGCTCTGATCGACCTTGAAATGCAGCCGGCCAGACGCCCATGCTCTGCGCGGCACCCAAGCCTTCAGCCAGAACTGCAGGGGGCGCATGCGGAGCAGGCCCAGCCGCAGAACCGGAGATGCTGAGGCCATGAGACCCAGCATCTTTTGACAGTGTTTGAGCGACACGGTCGCGCCGCAGCGGAAAGAACTCGCTGCGCGCTGAATGCCCATCGCGCGCTGTGGTGACAGCCGCGCCGTCATGGAACACGAGTTCAGAACTATACCCAGAAACAGGATCGTCTGACTGGGGTTCAGCGAACTCTTCGCCCAATTGACACTGAGGCCGAGCTTCTCGAGGTGATCGAGTAAAACGGCCCTGTGGTCCACGAGCTCCGCTCGTGATCGGGCCAGAACCAGCCAGTCGTCCAAATAATTCAGCACTCGTATGCCTCTGAGTCTGAGAGGAGCGAGTGCTGCATCCATGCACCTTGTAAACGTACGAGGAGCCACGGAGGACTGTAAACTGGTATGCCTGGCCCTCGAAGGCGAATCTCAAATATTGCCTGTGGTTTGACGCTATCTGTATTTGAAAATACGCGTCCCTCAGATCTATTGACATGAACCAGTCCCCTCTGCGAATCTGCACGAGGAGTTTCCTGGTCGTAAGCATTTTGAAACTGCGTTTCATCAATGCCTTGTTCAGCTGTCTTAGATCCAGTATGGGCCTCTCTTTTTTGAGACCCCCGTCTCTCTGCGCATTTGAGGTGGGGAGCGCGCTGATCACAGCGGGCAGATCGCTCCTCCTCGACCCCGTCCCGGTGCTTAACCGACTGGGGGAAGGCTGAGCAGGTCCCGTGGGACTCGATATGTCTGCGAGTAACAGTGGGCTGCATATGTGCACATTTACCACTTTCAACTCGCTGTCTGCCTGTGCAGAGCGTACGTGCACGGGCCTCGTTTTTACAGAAGCCACACGCCGTATGTGACATAGTGTATGTGGGCACTGGGGAGTGGGCACGTTTACTATGCGGCGCGCTCGACCGATCTGTGTCGATCTTATGTGCGCGAGCCCTGTGTGCAGGGCTGTGCTTACATGTGGAGATGGGCACTGAGGAGTGGGCATCGTCACTGCATTTATAGCACCATCGGCCGTGGCCGGACGAGCGTGCACAGGTTTTTTTTTTTTTTTTTTTTTTTTTTTACAGAAACCACATGACGCGTGTGACATAGTAATTGTGGGCACTGAGGGGTGGGCACGCTTACTATGCAGTGTGCGCGATCGACTTGAGTCGCTTTTATGGGCGCAGGCCCTGTGTGCAGGGCTGTGCTTACATGTGGAGATGGGCACTGAGGAGTGGGCATCGTCACTACATTTATAGCACCATCGGCCGTGGCTGGACGAACGTGCACGGGTTTCGTTTTTACAGAAACCACATGACGCGTGTGACATAGTGATTGTGGGCACTGAGGAGTGGGCACGTCTACTATGTAGTGCGCGTGATCGACTTGAGTCGCTTTTATGGGCGCGAGCCCTGTGTGAAGGGCTGTGCTTATATGTGGAGATGGGCACTGAGCAGTGGGCATCGTCACTACATTTATAGCACCATCGGCCGTGGCCGGGACACCAGAAATTACACCTTTTTCGGGAAATATCTGGGTAGCCGTGATAACGGTTTTCGTGTGCAGGCAAGCGGGCAACCGTACAGGCTTGCGCATTGCAAAAAACGCTGAAACAGTCACAATCTCTGGAACTGAAACAGCGGCGCGCTTAGGTGAGAGTCCGGCCACAGCGGAACTCGTACACTGGCGCTTCCATGAAGCAGCCATCGTGTGTAGTGCCGACGCAGCGTCATGCAGCATGCGTAGATGGCTTTCCTAGGATGGCTTCGGGGCTCCCGGCCTCACCGTAATCCTTTGCCGCGGTCCCCGCGGCGCGGGGCGACGGCCGGTAGAGCGAGAACGGGGGTCTCGAGCTGCGTTGCTGAAGCTGTTGTGATAACGGCTTTTGTGTGCAGGCAAGCGGGCAACTGTGCAGGCTTGCGCATTGCAGAAAACGCTGAGAGTCACAATTCCTGGAACTGAAACAGCGGCGCGCTTGGGTGAGAGCTCGGCCACAGCGGAACTCGTACACCTGCGCTTCGATGAAGCAGCCATCGTTAGTAGTGCCGACGCAGCGTCACACAGCAGGCTTTAGATGGCAACACCGCTTTTGCCGCCGTCCAGCAGAGGGCGGACAAAGGTGCGTCGCTATCGCCTGTTCCACCGGCGGAAGTGAGTGGTAGTTCCTGTTTTTAGCATCATCAGTGTGGAGAATGCTAGTGAGACAGACGAACGAGTTTGTGCTGAATATGGAGCGTTCCAAGCCTTCGCCACCTCTTCGTGAAGCTCAGGAAGAAATGAGGCGGGCTTTAAGTACGCTCATCCGAAAGGGAAATACCATCCAGTCGGGAACGAGAGGGGGGGCGCTGGTGCAAACCATTCGCCCCGGCTCCTTCTCTATGTCAGCTCGTCTGCTGGGCTTCTGAGCAGAAGGCACGAGATCCTCGGAGCTCGCCCAGCCCTCACTGCCCGAAGCTAGCAGAGAGCGCGTGTCCTCTTCCTCCGACGCGGCCCTGAGATCGACTTCCTCGGACGACGCGCCGGCAAACAGCGGGCGCTGCCCACCGGGAAGCGATGCAGGGGGGGCCGGTGAAGCAGGGCGAACCGGCGAGCTCGGTTGAGCTGAAGACGGTTCCGGAATCCGCTGGAAGCGATGCTTTTACGGCGCCTCAGCGCAGCAGAGAATGCAGGCTCAGAGAAAAAGGCCAGGCGAGTCCTCAGAGTCACCATGGCAACAGCTCGCAGTGGGGGCATCCGCCGTCAGCGAGCACGAGCGCTGCATGATCTTCACCCAGGCAGGAGACACAGATGACGTACCGGTCTCCCTCGCTGAGTGGGGCTCTGACGAGCCGCAGGAAGGCATCTTAAAAAAGACGCAAGCTCTTTTACGAGTGTGTGTCGCAGGGCGAACACACACACACACATAAAGAACAGCTTGGATATAACAGAATTGAAAGGATATAGGCGCCGGATAGCGCAGCAGGAACGGCAGTGGAAGCCGGCGATGCCAGCAGCTTCAGAATGGCTCGTCCTGCTGATGTGCTTTCTCAGACGGCGCCTGCTTCCTCCGTGATCCAGCGATGCGTGAGCTTCGCTGAAGAGATGAAAAATCAGGTGAGTCAGCCTTTTCGAGCTCCTTTTATAGGTTGGGCCACACCCGTTTCGGCGGGAAGTGGCAAGAAGGGCGCGAAGCACCCTTATTGGTCTGATGTTGCATCAGCCCGCGCTCGATAGGCTGTGCAGTTGCCGCAGAACAAGCCAATGAGCGAACAAGCCGTCTCGCCTATGGCTGTGTACTGCTGCAAATGCGCTTTACAAAAATACAAAATTAAGGATAATTTTTTGCTTCAGTATTTCGTGAGAAGAGACTTTTCCCGTAGCGTCTTAGCTAGGACGCAGTACGAGAGAGCTCTCGTAAGAGAACCTGTGTCCTCTTGGCTTATATCAAAATCAGCATTCTGCATTCGTCATTTCTCACCAGAGCTCACGCTACACCTACGACAGTTAGCAGAAACAAGCTAGAGATTACAGTTGATAAACTTTAAATTATGGATATTTTTATTCACTTAAGAAGGCCTTTAGTAACCCCTGGAGCCATGTGGAGCACTTTTTATGATGGATGGATGCCCTAATTTGGGTTTCAAAATCTCATTTACTGCCATTATTAAGCTCGGAAGAGCCAGGACATTTGTATATATATATATATATATAAACTCTGATTGTAATCATCTGAAAGAAGTCATATACACCTAGGGAGGTTTAAGGGTTAGTAAATCATGGGGTAATTTTAGTTTTTAGGTGACCTTTATTGACAAGCCTTCAGTTTTCTTGCTTCTAAAAAAGATCATTCTGCAGGAGAAAGTATTTGTGTATAAATTGCAGTAGTGCATAATATATCATATAAACAAAATGAATGATTTTCAAATTCAATCAAAATGGTCACAATGTCTGTCAGTGTTCCATCCATATTTTTTGTTATATCCTGTAGGTAAGATACCAAATCAAACCATTGAAATTTGCTGACACTCGACTGCGGTATCTCACGTCACAGATCATGTCTACACGGACTCCCATTGGTAGTTGCTGAATACACGCAACACTTTGACTGGTTTCTTCGGAGCCTGAACAGTCCACAAATTGTCATTAACTTAAAAACAGCTTGACATAAAAACAAATGTCTGTTGGACAAAAAAAAAAAAAAAAACCTTAAATAAAAAAGAAAGAAAAAAGTCTGTCTTGTTTCAGCATGATTAAGCTAGCAGGTATGTAAGCATAGCTTTATCTGGACTAAACAGGATTGGAAAAAGGTCCATATCTTGTTAGATAAAGGGTGAGTTAAACAGTCCCTTTCTTTGTTTACTCAAAAAACAGAATGGCTGGCTGTCTTATAGACCTCATTCCAAAGGAACGGTCTCTGTGTATCAGGATCTAAGCACTGTGTCCTAAACCGATAGGGAGGAAATGTAGATAACAGATATTTAAACAGCCTGAACAGAGAGAGAGAGAGAGAGAGAGAGAGAGTGAGAGCTTGTGAAGTTATAATAGCTTCTGAGGGAAAGACTTTTGTAATGTGTGTATACATACCTGTACATACATACATATACACACACGCACGCACACACACACACACACACACACACACACACACACACACACATATATATATATATTCATAACCAAAACATTTAAATAAAAAAATAAGCCAAAGGTCAAAATTACTGCATGCAATTGCAATCTACATGCAGTATAGTCAGTCAGTCTGTCATGTCCTTTCATGGTACTACATGGACGCCTGTGATAAAATGTACTGCACGTCTTGGATCTTGGGTCTGTGTTATCTTCAAGGATGTATCGTTTAGCTGATAACCTTTATCTGTGGAAACAGGTTAGAGAAATGTAACCTCTCAATCACAGGAAGAACACATGTCAGTGCAGACCTCACAGAGTTACTTCATGAAACTGGTCAAGTGCTGCTGGAGGGTTCTCAGGGTTTCTTCAGCAGAGGCGAGTGTCATGTCTTGAATACCATCAATACAGAACATCAGAATATCTAGAGCTGTTATTTCAAGTGGAGGAAACTCAAACTACTTCTCTCCACAGATGTAATTTCATATTTAATATTCTTTGTATTTTGTCAGCTTAGAGACCCCCTCGCTCTCTCTCTCTCTTTCAGTCTATTTCTTACTCATGCTCTGTGTGTGATGTGTCAGTGTGGTGAGTTATTTGTTCGGCAGTAGAAAGCGTTGATGGGATGGATCCAAGTCCTACCTACATACAGTAATGAGACAACTCAATCGTCCCCACCACGACTGGAGCTTACTTTCATGTAAAGAGCATTATCGACTCATTTTCACACATCCTCAGTGCCAGGTCCCCAATCGGAGTAAGAGCAACAGAAATTTCACACTTCATCCTGAAGTGTGACTGCTCAAAAACTTTGTTCTGTTCTGTTCTTGTGAGTGAGTTTCTGGAGAAGCTTTTTTTTCCCCCTGTTATTTATTTATGTTCTTTTTTTGGTACTAACATTTTCTTCACGTTTCTCTGGATGACATGCGAGTGAAAATTTGGTTATCTAATGCCAATGTGAGAAAAATATCTTTCACACAGTCTAATTAGTTTAATTAGTGGGAAGTCTATCCACTGTCAATGCAAAAAATAATAATAAAAAAATGGTTCCGGTAGAGCGCTTACATTGGAAGTAAATGGGGTAAAATAAAGCGCTATATTTTAAATTACCACAAAAAAAAAAAAAAAAGGTAAATCTAATGTATTATTTGAGCTTTATTGTTGTTTTGGTCATCATATTTAGAGTTGTTCAGGAGTTAATGTTGTTGTCATGGCAATACAGTTGAAAAATTTGATATAGTTACAGCCTACATTTTTATTTACATTTTTTCATATTAAAATCATGCTAACAATTATCTTGCGTCTATACTATTGAAATCAAGATTAATATTAGGGCTAGGCACGTTAACGCGTTATTAACGCATTAATTGATTAATGCCAATAATTATTTTATCATATGCTAACGCAGTTTTTTTTTTTTACTGATTTGAGTTTAGCCTGAATTATAGTCTTACTCATACAACTGCCTGCTGTGGAATTTGTATGCTTTTAGATGGAAAAGCTGCTCACAACCTCTGTTTTCTTCGTAATAATAGCATAACGAAATAGATTTGGCAAACAATCCAATTTCTCTTTTCTTTGTAAGGGGTCAAATAATTTTACAATGCATTTTCTCAGTGGTGAGCAATGTAGACAATCACAGACATGTTTGTTGAGTTCTAAAACGCAATGTTTAGAGGTTTTTAGGTTGGAATCCACGCAATCACCGCTCCAGACACGTTTATGGTCCAATTCTGGGTTCTATCATGCTCGTAGCTTTTTTTTCTACCAAAGACATTTAAAAGTTTCATCAAGTAGTCATGGTCATTGTATTTTATTCAGATGTTTTATTCAGAATTTAAATAAATCTTCATGTTTGACAAGCAGCCACGTAGGACACAGAGAAGGCCAACTACTACGCTCTATCCACCTTATTTTTCACGTAATCGCGGGCATCGCCATTTTCGAAATGGTAATGTGTCAGATTTCTGGTAAAGCACTTCCGCTAATAGAAGTTGTATTGTGATGCAGTAGTTTTGCGGTTAGATTTTACAGGCTAGTTTACTTTTAATATGGACCACAAAAAGACTAGCATACATTGTGTAGTTAGGGGGTGTCATAATAGCTGGTGCAAGCGTAAAAAATACCTGCAGAAACCACCGAAATTTTCCTAAGTTTGCTCTTTCCACTTCGTTGATGGTAGACCCATGGAAAATCATCCATTCCCCGAGAAACAATGCTCCAGTGAAGACTCCGAGGGGATGTCTTGTCAGGATATATCCATAAACAGGTAATGTTACGTTATAGCTATTTGTTAAGTTACCTGCACTAACAAAAGACATTGTTTAAACTATTTCTTTATAAATGACACTCCTACTGGGCATGAATAATATTTAGTGCAAAGCTGCTGACAACAGTAGAAAACTGTTGCAAAAAAGAGGGATACATAGTGGGATAGCTAAAAAATAAATTCTGTCATTTACTTACTCCAAACTTGTTTTCAGTTCTTTTTGCTGCTGAACACTAAGGAAGATATTTCAAAGAATGTTTTTTACCAAGCAAATCTTGGGTCCCATTCGCTTCCATTGTAGTAAGGTACAATACTATGGAAGTAAAAGGGATCCAAGAATAGTTTGTATATTAACATTATTCCAAATATCCTCCTTTGTGTTCAGTAGAACAAATAAATTTATACAGATTTAGAACAAGTCGATGTTGAGTAAATGATGAAAATTTAAATTTTGGGTGAACTATCACTTAAAGTCAGGTACTGTGATTGTATTGAATAAAAATACCACTGTACTGTGACTGGAACACCATGGTGCCATGTACAAAATACTTTTGCTATTTTTTGTAAATAGGGGGTGGAAAATTTATCAGTTTCTCCTAAGCACGTGATTCTGTTTAATTTAACAGTGTTTTTGTGAACATATATATACTTTATTAACAAGTAATTGTAAAACTTTACAATAAGGTTAGATTACTTAATGTTAGTTAATGTATTAAAGTCTATTATCTAAAGCATGTATTTTGAGGGTTCACTTGAAAAATATTAACAGCAACAACGTTTGTCTTGATATGATGAAAAGCACTAATACCATTATCATTTTTCCACCAATTGCCTTGTGTTGAATTCCTCAAATACAATGGCTGGGTGTTTTTTGGCAGCTTCATATTTGCCTTAATTGATCATTGAGTCAGCTCAAATGTGACGTTGTTTGACAAGTGCATCTCTCTCTTTGCGTGGTGATTTCGGTATAATTGACTGCCCTGTTCTCACCCTACAGCAGTTACTAATGCGTGTGCAGCTGACAAAACTACAGAAAAAAACGAGTCCCTCTTCTTCGGCACACTTGCCCCATCCCCGCCCCGCATAACTGCAATTCAACTCCCCGCAGATGATGATGGCTGTTGCAAAGAGCAGTATTGCAGGACTGCACCACCTTCCCTCCTTGCCGGCCGGCCTGCCTGCCTGTGTGTCCCTTTGTCCTTGCAGGCGGTGGAGGACCGTAGCATCCATCTCTGTCAGCCAGACACATCTCTGGGCCTCCCCACCACGTCACTGCTAAATGGAGCTCTGACAGTGAATTGACTGGCCCCACACCATCCTCCACAAGAGAGCCGAGTGAGAGAGAGATACTAAACGAAACAGAGACACAAATTGAAATGGGATTGAGAAGAAAAAAGCAACATGAAAGACACGATGAAGGTATCATATCTCTCATGCTCCCTGGTTGCACTGCAACTGGGTACATGTAAGTGAATTACTGTGCAATTTGTCTGTTGTAAATTAAGCAAGGAGTGAAGAGAGATGTAAAAGTGTTTTTACCAATTGTACGGGGTCAAACCACAGTAACACAGTCTTGAGTGGCTTGTTGCTTTTATAAAATGGTGGCTAAGTAATAACTCTTGCATCAAATAATGCGGTTATACTATAGTAGCACCATACTACTGCTAACTTTATACTTTAGATACTGCTAAATTTAACTTGTTTTACAACTAAATCAATGCTGAACTGACTTGAGCTCAATAATGACACTATTGTCTTTTTAGAGCTGCTTTACAGCAGAATTTGGATTTGTCATATTTGATGAAGTTTGCATTACTGGTTCTATTACTTACCTGTTTATTACTGTAAAGCTGCCTGAAACAATCTATATTGGTAAAATGTTGGTGACTTGACTACAGTATAAAGGCATCAACAATGAAACTGAGAAAATGCTTTAAATGCTTGAGCTCTGTAAAGGAGGATACATTCTTAATGGCAAGGTTTTTTATAATGAAATTGATTCCAACAATATTAATCCACTGTATTGATGTGTTATGTTTGTGGTGTGGACTCTGCTATTCTTTAAAATCTAGAATGATTTTTAAACCTGTAACTTTATTGTTATTTTTATAGTTATCCTCCATGGTGTGGACAGACCGTAAGTGGCTATTCACAAAAGAAAATGGAATTGGAAAATATGCAAGGTCTAGAGACGTTTATTTATTTATTTATTTATTTTTAACTTGAACTTTTATATTAGTTCTGTGTAACAACCTTGGAGAGACTCAACTTCAGTCCTAACTTTGACCTAATATGTAGTTACTGTGTTTAGTCTTTATTAATCAGTAGTCAATTTATGATTTCAAATGTGATTCATTCCAATGAGAATTCAGAGTCTGAACTGTTTTGTAAGACAGTATGGTGTCATTGTTACTTCAAACAGCAAGTGGGCCAGCGAATATATAGCTTGTTGACAGCCTTTTGGATCACTTATATATTGTACCTTTACATAAACATGCACGCACATACCCGGGGGGCTTGTAAAAAGCAATTTTAATGGTTATGCAATTTATTTTCATTGAGAAACCATTATTTCAAGGCCCCATTCGGCCTCAAGAGTAAGCTACTCTACACATCAACTGTATTTCATTTCAGAAATAAATCCCCTTCACACGAATATGACGGTGGATATAAACTGTCTTTTATTAAATTGTCCAAGAAAATGTGAAGTTACAATAATCCCACAGCTCCGTAGAAGCCCTCAGAACTGTCTGAACAAAGACAGTTTGCCATTATCAGGAGAGCTGCAGCCAAAAGGGAAAAAAATCCAGCATTGACAGGAAGTAACAAAGGTAAGACACTGTAACATTACTGCACATTTTTGGAGAAAAAAGACATAATGATGAGCTCTCTCAGAATCATAATATAATATATAAAGATATCTATATATATATTTAACATAAATTAAATTTAAGTGAGTGTTATAGATGATGGAAAATTTGTAAATGTAAATGAAAATTAGTCAAATGTATTATATCATCCAGCATATAGCAAAGAACATCTCGTCTACCGAGTGTCCTGTTCCTCAGTTTAATCTATGAGGCTCAGTTAGGAGTCTCTCCAGGCAGCACAAGAATCACTGCAAGCTCTCTGTCATAAAAGGGAAAGTCCTGTGTCTCCCTGGGGAGGCAGGAATCAGAGGCCAGCATTTATATTCCCCCTGCATGCCCACATCCATCAATCAGCTCATCCCACGGTGCCTCAGTCTCAGAGGCCGCTTGCTTTCCGAGGCCTTTGAGTGCATGTATTGAAAAAATCCTGTTAAAAGAACAAAGGAGTGGCGATGTCAATAAATCTCCAAAGATGGATTGACATTCACTGTTTTGGATCAAAATTGAGATGCTGAGAGATGATTTTGACATTGGTGATTTTCTGTTCCCACTTACAACTGACCGCATTTTTTTTCTCCCCTGGTTTAGGCAAAGTGTTTGCTGAAGGACAGCAGAGGATGATGTTTGATTTGTGCAACCAGATGAAAGACGTTGACAAGGTTGATATTTGTGTGGAAACTTCAATTGCTGAGTTTGTTGTTTTCAATTTAAAAGGACTGAAATGTGGTCCACGAAATGAAACATGTACATTTTAATTCAGATTTCCAACTTAAATTTTGATATGTTTCTCAGAGCTATCCAATGGCTTCAGACTTGAATGGAGTTACATTCACCACTTCTCTGGTGTTTGTCATTTTTTAAGCAGTTAAAAAAGTTTAACAGAGAGTTAAAAATGTGATTTACAAAATTGTGTTTCATGGGAAAATGAACAACATACAGGTTTGGAATGATGCAATTGCACTAAACCACAACATGAGGCATAAAGGAGTAATGATGGGAATTAAGTAATGAAAAAAAAAAATTGATCCATTGTTTATTTATTATATTTTATCACTTTTCTTTTGAACTTTGCCTTTTACCCACATCTATCACTCTGGTAAAGTTTCCACTGGCCAAAACTTAATGTGGACCTACTATTTGAGGAAAGCTCAAACTGTTCTCCAGATCTAATCAGCTGGTAACAGGCCTCCAACACTGTGCACTGTTGACTTGCACAATGTATCACCAGAGCTCTGAATAAGTAATGATGCATGAGGTGTTTTGAAGAGAGAGTTTCCCAGCTGAATTGAAACTCTTTATACCCCCCTCTGGCTGTTTCAGCTGTATCTGCTGAATTGTGTAAAGTATCTCTGCTGAATCACTATTTTATAATGAAGACTTATTCTTACTTAAGAACTGCACAAGGCATTTCAGCATGTTTGACAGAGGAATTACGTTACAGCTTTGAAATGAACCATCAACCATAGATTATATGAGTGTGTTTACATGTAAACAATGGTAACAAACAAAAATCAGTTCATTATGACAATGTTTGCATGAGATTTTGAAATCATGTATTTTTCCTTTTTTTTGACACCAAAATGTAAACAGACATCAGCAGGGCAGGACTTAGTGGGCTGGGGGCCCCAGAGCTTGAGGTTAAGTTTGTGCCCTATACCTATACACTACAAATGTCATCAAATAGAACATCATTATAGAGTAACACAAAATACACAAAAATGTAAATATCCTTTGAGATTCATATAGTACAACGAATATGCAATATATAGCCTAGTCAAAGTATAGATGAAATATGAAATAGTCATTATAATACAATAAACAGGATGTGTTTTCTCAGTTGAGAGATGAAATTACACTGAAAAAAAAAAAGACAGAGATGTATTAGTACTTTAAAAATGTGTTGTCATAGCCTATATTTACAGAGCTCCGCACATGACATGCAGGAAAAAATAATAGGCTTAATCATGTGCACGATTTACTAATTCATTCCCTCACTGAACTAAAACGTGCACACGATTACTATTGTGTGCCCTCGATTTACTATTTCGTTCTCTTGATTTATAAAGTGTGCGCACAATTTACTAATTCATTCCCTCGATTTGCTAAATCACGCATTTTAGTACATTGTGGGAACGAATTAGTGAATCGTGTGCACAATTTATTTATTTTTTCTTGCATGTCATGTGCGGGGCTCCGTATATATTTGTCCTATTATGTCAGATTCTTAAATTTCATCAATAAATTCAATCTGAATAAAAAGACTTGTTGGCTATTGACAATCAAATGAAATCACTTTCATGAAAATGGGTTCTATTTCAGAGTAAAATGGAATTTTGTGTCAAAGTAACATTTTGTTTATTGTACTTTTGCGATCGTGCAGATATTCGGAAAAACAGGACTGTTGTTTGTGTGATAGGTTGACTCCTACAGTACAGACCAAAAGTTTGGAAACATTACTATTTTTAAAGTTTTTGAAAGAAGTTTCTTCTGCTCATCAAGCCTGCATTTATTTGATCAAAAATATAGAAAAAACAGTAATATTGTGAAATATTATTACAACTTAAAATAATAGTTTTCTATTTGAATATTCTTAAAAAAAAAAAAAAAAATATTCCTGTGATGCAAAGCTGAATTTTCAGCATCATTACTCCAGGCTTCAGTGTCACATGTAACATCCAGTCTATCACATGATCATTTAGAAATCATTCTAATATTCTGATTTATTATGAGTGTTGGAAACAGTTCTGCTGTCTAATATATTTGATGAATAAAAGGTTAAAAAGAACTGCATTTATTCAAAACAAAACAAAAAATTCTAATAATATATATTCTAATAATATATTTTCTTTACTATCACTTTTTATCAATTTAACACATCCTTGCTGAATAAAAGTATTGATTTTATTTAAAAAAAAAAGAAAGAAAAAAAAACTACTGACCCCAAATTACTGACCAGGGGCCCGTTCTTCGTACATCGCTTATTACATCCGAGATCAAATGACACATCCAAGATGATATCATCGTGCTAATCATGATCCGGCTAATTGGGTTCTTCGAACACACCTGTTGTGTATGATTAGTATCGCTGGATTGAGTTATCTGAGATAATTGCGCGTTCATGTGTTGGCTTAAAAGGGGATATGTATCGATACTCGAAACCACGATCAGCAGTGCAGCGATTGGCTGGTGGCAAGACGGCAATGTAATGACGTCATATAATTTAAAATGACACCTGACGAAAAACTTGACAAATTTCTGGACTTTTATAAGGAAACAGCCAAGCAAACAAAACTACATAAATGTTATAATAGATACATGAAACAGATAATAGATGCATGTTTTTATTTTATTAGAACATTTTTTCATGATTTCCAATTATTTATATTCGCAATTTATAATAGTTGTACAGTCTTTACATTTTTATTTCAATGTAGAAATTATCTATTCATTTCATTTTATATTTGGACAGATTTGTTACGTGACAGCATTAATGAAAGTTTCTTAAGGGTCAATATCATATTATCTGCATCTCGTGCGCTCCATCAAGCCACTCTTATAATAGCAGTCATCACTCAAAATAATGCACTACTCTATTATCTGTATAGCATGTGTGTAAGACTAATACAATTATGAAGTAATAATTTTATGACAAATAAATATTTCAGTGAGTAAAACTGGCTGTGTCTATAGTAGGCTGTTATGGACTACACAGCATTTTTATATTATTTTTAAATAATTTTTTAAATGATTATTATTTTAAATTATTGTCCCTGGATCAGTACGATACTCTTGTAATAAAGTAGCGGTGGTAGCAGACATATTTTGAGTATCAGTTCTGGTTGAAAAGAAGCGATCTAATCCTGTTTACATGAAATAAGCCTGCTCCCGAGCAGGTTTAAGCTTAAGCTTCTTTCTTTCTTCTTCTTCTTTTTTTTTACTTTTTATTCATCAAAGTATCCTAAAAAAAGTATCACAAGTTCTGTAAAAATATTAAGCAGCAGAACTGTTTCCAACTTTGATAATGAATCATCATATTAGAATGATTTCTAAAGGATCATGTGATAATGATCCTAAAAATTCAGCTTTGCATCACAGTAATAAATGATAATTTTAAGTATAATAAATGTAAAAACAATTATTTGAAATTGTAATAATATATCACAATATTACATTTTTTCTGTATTTTTGATCAAATAAATGCAGGCTTGATGAGCAGAAGAAACTTCTTTCAAAAACATTAAAAATAGTAATGTTTCCAAACTTTTGGTCTGTACTGTATATCATAGGCATCTGTAATAAAAACAGAAACTCATTAAATGTCTATTTTTACTTTTTTGTTTTAAATCATTTTGATGACATTTCTTCCCCCACTATGTGTGATAGCAGTGAGAGAGCGTTAAAAACTCTTCGCATAATTTAGTGGAACATTAATATATTATAGAATCATCCTCTGTAAAGAAATGAGGCGTGAACATATGAGATTTTATCATTATCTTTCTAATTGTGCACTCTTTTGGGCTAAAAGCTTAATGGAGCTGTTTATAGTAGCCATGTGATGACAAATTAATCGGCGTAGTAGCAATTCAATAGCCTTCAACGTGAAATAATCAAAAATACCGTACCAGTTTATGCTGTTTAATTATGGCCTCTGGAAGCTGTTAGCCCTGGCTGGATCTAGCCCTTGCATGCACAGTGGAAATGTGGCTAATAATTTATGATTAGCATAACTGAACAAATCAACCAAACATAAACTACAAGGCGGGGCCCATGGGCTGCAGCCCAGTCAAGCCTGATGGTAAGGCTGGCCATGGACATCCGTGTTATCACTAACTAAATCTATAACTATTCAAAAAAAGAATTTTCAGTAACTTAAAATAAAATAAAAATTAGATCTAAAATTTTAACTTAAAGCAAATTAGAAATGATTGAAAAGTAATACATTTACTAAATCTAAAACTGAATTAATATATATATATATAAATGCAGTAGTTTAAGGGACATAATGAGTGAGAGATTTACAGGGATGTTTCATCATATTTCTGTTGCATCATGTTGGGATTTCACACGTCACACTGATTTTGTAAGTGAGAAGAGACAGAAGAGTTCTGGGATTTAACAGAGTGGGAAAGTAAAGGAAAGAAAGAGCATCAGAGAAAAGGCAGCATAGAAAGTTTCCTAGGTCATAAGGTCATGATGGCGAGACAGAGGATAGGAAGCTGTCACAAGTGCTATATCCAAATATCTGGAGTAAAAGAAATGTTTTAAATATTCTTTATTAATTCTGCCCTCTAAACAGTAATTTCAATTTCATCGTATGTTGAGTTACAGATATTAACAAAAAGGTTGTATATTGTTTTCAGGCCATGGTTGTTTTTCATAAATTCCATTTTTAATTATTTGTTGATCAAAGCAAAGCTTTGGTATCTTTGGTGTTAC
The DNA here is from genome assembly GCF_963082965.1 of Carassius carassius. Taxonomy (NCBI): domain Eukaryota; kingdom Metazoa; phylum Chordata; class Actinopteri; order Cypriniformes; family Cyprinidae; genus Carassius; species Carassius carassius. The sequence continues at coordinate 14,855,303 of NC_081772.1, read as the reverse complement.
CTTTCACATTTTAGATGTTTCACGAGTGATTCACAATTGTCTTAATGTTTGCATTTAGCTAAAAAGCCTATAAAAGAATGTTAAATGTCAGCTTCTATTGTGAAAACGTAGCACAGATAGTGTGACATAGTGCACCGCTATTGGCCAACATGTTTAAATACTATTTCCCTGAGCAATAATGGTAGAAATGGGCACAGATTTTTATTTATTTATTTATTTATTTTTGCAGCACAGATTTAAGGGTCTATATATAATCTGTCTTTCAAACAAACAAAAAAAAAAATCTCATCTCCCTTATATAAACAGTATATTAATGTGTGCATGTGTTTATAATTTGTATATGAGTTTAAAGTTGTTTAGAGGTTTAAGATGATAGTTAAAAAGGCACAGTTAAAAAATGATTTGTTAAAAGACAAAAAGAGACTGCAAGGAGAGAGGTAAAACAGAAAGGGAGGGGTGGAAGAGAAAGAGAGCTGTCAGGAAAGAATGAGCAGTGTCCTTCGGCAAAGTGGGAGCTATTTTACGACTCACTTGACAGTTTGACTGCTTGTTTCATTCCCTCCGACCATATTCCACCTTCTTTCTCTCTCTCTCTGTCTGTCTCTCTATCTCTCTCTCTCTGGCTCGCTCTCTTCCAGAGCATCTTCAATCAGAGGCTTTTCAGTACTGTCAGAGGAGCTGCCAGGCCTGTGATCGTGTCTCTCAGAAGGCCCAGGGCAGCCAATGATGATGACCTCTGCCTCCACCCTCTCTTCTCCTCCAAGGCCAGTCAGCTTAGAACCGGCATCCAGATCCAGACTCATCTCTGCCGTCAGAAGCAAAGAGTGCTTTACAGCGAGGTCACAGGATGTTCAAACCATCAGAAGTACAGTGTAATAGACTCTGGTAAATGCATTCTCTTTCTGTGCCTTGTCTTTCAAATCTGCCTGGAAGAAAAAAAAAATCAATAAAAAAAAATCACATATCGTATCTGTGAATCCTGCAACATTTCAAATAAGAAGTCACAGACCAGCCTAATGTAAACTAAGCATAGTCTAACAAACCAGACCTTTGGCTATCAGTATAAGGGCTGCTACATGTTACAGCTTCTTCTATGACATTTTTGGAAATGAGTCTGGACCTTGTGGTCAGAATTTCCCTTCATCCTGATGTAAAATTAAGTGACATGCACATTAAACAAACCCCCAAATGCAAATGATGTATTTTTTGGTAATAGAAATATAGGTTTACAGGAACATTAATGGCACTTTATTGTGCTTTAAATTGAGTGTGAAATGATCTTTTTTCCCCAAACTGTGACGAAGGCATGTTGTCCTTCAATGACCCATGCCTTAATGACCACAAATGGAACACTGTGAGTCAACTGATTCAAGTGGCAAGCAGTAAACTCTCCCTTGAGCCATACAAACCAACAATAACAAGACTCAGTAATGGGAATCAATGGGTGGCTTATGTGACCTGATAAGTAGCTGTTCAGCCGCAGGACAGAAGGCCAATACCCTGGCGCTCGATGGCTTGGTCTCAGTTGCTCTCTCTTCCTGTATGCTGAATACACAGACAACACAAATAACAAAATCATTATGCTACCACTTACTCTGAGTGGGATGTGTCTTTTTAGCAAAAGGTTAGATATGTTTTCTGGAAAAAATATAGGTATAAAAGTTTTTACTAAGGTCCTTAATAATGGGGATGGTTCTGTGCAATGGATTGGATTGTTTTTCATAATTTTGTAAAAGGTAGAATAATGAATTATATTACTAAACATTTCATTAGGGTGTCTTTTTTAAATAGTGTATTCAAACCTAAAATGAAATGATATTCAATGTGATAAAAATGGTTAAAATAGTATTTAAATTTTATATAATTTTTTTTTTGTCTTAGAATAAAAATAAAAAATAAACTCATTGAACTGAGAATGAAAATGAAAGCAAACTTTACCTTAAGTTCACTGAGGCTTAGCCATCTGTTAAGCATAAGCGTAGTAACGATAGAGCATTAATTAACGCTGCTATCTTAACAAAAACAATAGTGTGAGTTTTATGATGATTCACCTTCAATTACTTCATTGTAAATTTTAATATTTAATACAGTCACCCTAATTGAGATGAACTATAAATGTCCTAATTTCTCATTTTAGCAGCGTTACATATCATGCATACTCATAACTTTTCAGCTCTATGTCTTTCTCCATTAAGTTATTTTATGTGCATTGTCACTTTATCAAAACGTTAAGCAAATCTGACATATGACCTTTGTATTCAGATTTAAAATGAAGGAATTGTTTGAACGGAGGCCCCGAGAGAGTGAAATGTGTGAGGAATTAATGATGATGGCCAGACTGATACAGCTGTGGGAGACTTAGACGGATACAACGCTAATGCTAAACCATCCTGCCATGATCCTTTAATGCTGTCTCTGATGTGTACAAACAAAGATGCCTCAGTTCCAGTCACAATATCCTCTGGTTGAGCAAAATTTATAGCACATCTAGGAAACACTGGCTGATTTCTTTCCTTTCCCTCATCATTTATTCTTGTTCCCCACCCCCCCCATTTGAATAACGAATCTTGCCCGTTGGAACATTCCTCTGGTGGAGAAATAAAGACATCTTGAACTCAACTTCAAACACTCACTTTGGTAAACAGACACCGTGAAGAGGTAGCGTTTCATCCATGCCTTTGGGATATTATTAAGCCTCTAGCTCAGACTGCGGAAAAAAGAGAGTGAAACGGGAAGATAAGGAGGTAACTTCTGTTTTGTTAGCTACAACACTGAGAAATACAGGTCTGCTGAACCTGGTTCTGTGTCTTTAACCAAAGCATGCCATTTCATTAAGCTTGGTCTGTATTTCAATCACACACATTGTAAGGTGAATTGAAACACTGGGAACAAGACAGACTCCTGGGAGAAATACCAAGTGCATAAAGTAAAAAATTGCATTTACTTTTTATGACGATTACAAAAGGCTCAATATTTAGGAGGGACAGTATTTTCATTTTTACAGAACTGTTGTATAAAGGCAACATCAAGTTTCTGCTTCCTATTCCTCAATAACCCAATGACACATATGAGATTTTCATGTGTTCAATGTGAGTTAAATTGGCCACAGCCCTCCTTTTCTAACCTCCAGCTCATACTTGGACTCCGGGTTTGACATCCATTAAAATTTTCACAATTCCTCCTTTTATCAGCAGCATATTTGGGTTCTCAGTTCATTCTCCGAATGCAGATAATGACAGCACATTCCAACAAAATTAATGCAGCAATATCACAGGAATGATGATAGAAATGAGCCATGGAGACAGACCTAATGGGATAAAGTAATGTTTTTCCGGTGAACACTTATTTAATCTTTAAAAGGACCTCTAGCACTTAGTGAATCAAAGTTAATGGCATTGATGTGCTTGAAAGTTGAAATGGAGAAGCTGAACAGAGAAATACATATGTTGCAGTTCTGGTCTTTCTGGTTTGCCATAGAAGTTAAAAAAATTAATATGCTGATATGAATTAATTGTTTATAAAAATGCTGTATGAAAAAAACATATATATATATATATATATATATATATATGTGTGTGTGTGTGTGTGTGTATGTGTGTGTGTGTGTGTGTGCAAACTGAACCACTGAAAAAAAGTAGGTCTTTGCTAGTTTAAGCCTGACCAGTTTAATATACACATGTTTAGCTTAAGGAATGAGTGCAGTAAATCCACAAAATATTTTTAGCATCTAAATTAACTGGATATATTTGCATCCAGAATATTATTTAATATCACTGAATCCAGCTAAATATATGCATTCACACAAACAAAACTATGTTTATGGATTAAATCAGGTAGAAGCTACTCTTTAAGGTAACTATTAGTTTTTACTTTTTGCAGTGTAGTAATTGTGATGTTTATATCCATATTTTTTCCATTTAGGACCACACTCAGCACAAATAAATTTTGTCACACTGCTAGCAATATACAATAGAAAAAAGTCGATACAATAGTTTGCATTGACAATTATTGGTTACCAGTTTTTTTAGTGTAGTAATAGTAATGTACATTTGTTTACATCACCGTTTTCTGCTAATATTTTCATCTAGATGCAGTATCCTAATGGACTTCAAAATTCATTTGGATAAAATTTTTACTGCCTACTCTGCAACTTTGTCACACCAGTGATACACTGCTATGGTGCCCGGGAGCTGACATGGTCGGTTGACTTAGTTTAGTTGTGCCCACTACATAATAACTCATGGGAACGTGATAATATGTACTTGGCATAAACAAATCTGCGTGACCATAGTAACCCGGGATGATCAGAGATGGATCATTTTCTTTTAATTAACATTAAACATTTTATTTAATATTTGTATATTGTTATTATTATTATTACAGCTATTATTACATTTTTATATTTATTGTTATGTATGCTTATTTCCCCTTTCAATTTGTTTATTGCTTTATTTAGTTTTGTATAATTTTGCTAGTGTTTGCCAGCCTACCATATATTTTGCAAATAAATGGCTGACAATTATGCCAATAAAGTTTTGCCTTTATAAAGTGAAAGTGAAAGTGGCGTGACATACAGCCAAGTATGGTGTCCCATACTCAGAATTTGTGCTCTGCATTTAACCCATATAAAGTGCACACATACCGCAGTGAACACACACAAACTGTGAACACACACCTGGAGCAGTGGGCAGTGATTTATGCTGCGGTGCCCACTTTATGTAACATTTATTCATGATAAACTTCATTTGAATGCTGACTACTGCACTTAATACAGTCCGGTAGCCAAGGCCTTTAGTTAATATAATAATTAAAAATGTAATAATTTATATAATAAATAATGTAATACTTTCTTAATTCAGAATAAAATATAAATAAGTCCATCACGGATAATCCCGGGTTAGTATGGTCACGCAGGTTTGTTTACACATTAAACTTCTCAAATGGATGTCGTCCCCTCAACATAGCATCTCGAGGCCACGACATAAGGATGTCGTAACCTCGACAAATATCATGTTCCCACAAGTTAATTTGATTTTCCCACAAATTAATATTTCGGGGCCAAAACATATTATCACTTGACAAAACTAAGTGAACCGAACATGTGATCTCCTGGGCACCATACAATGGCATTTTGAGAGCAGTGGGTAGACTATTCAAATTCGAATCGGCATCCTCTACTGCTTTTCCCTGCTCTTCATGCTTGCCATTTGAAATTTGCCTTCCCTGTGTTAAATTTTACACAGTTGAGGCCATTAGATGACAGACTTAAAGTGACTGCATGCTGCAGACTGCAGCAGTTCTGTAATAAGCCGAGTGGAACATTTATGCCTCTGTAACAGAAATCAAGGAGGTTGATTAACCATTTTTCCCAGTGACATTAAAGACAGCAATTGTCTCAGTTACACCAGATTTTAGATGAGAACATGTCATGCACATGCATATACACACATTCACCCACTCCTTCTCTCACTCCTCTCACACACACGTCCACACTAACACTTACATTCACTCACACACAGACCCACAAGCACTGTGTAGATAACAATTAAACAACAAATCAAGGCACATAAACTATAAACAAAAATGCAGTGCTTACAAGGAAAAAAGTGCCACTTTTCTGTGCAAACAGATTGGGGTTAGTCACTGACTGAATACAAAATGGCATTACTCTTGTTACTAAACATAATTAAGTCATTAAAATATCATTTACCTTAAAAATGGCAACACAAATGAGGCCTGCAGTGGTTTCTGCCTGTTTTTAAAACAGAATGAAAATGCATCTGATGACTTTTTAATAAAAAAAGAATGAGATTCTTGACACAATACATTGTCGGTTATTCATAAAACAGCATGCAGGAACTAATGGAGGGAAAATATCATACATATTTCTCTATTAAAAGGTGACCGTCTGTTGCCACATTCCAATGTAGAAATGTGCTCATAAATGCCATAATATGGCTTAATAATCCACTGGATTTTATGGGACATTCTTATGGTCTCTCAAATCACTATCCATTTCCCATTGTGACTGTCATGTACTATGTGCAAAGAATTCAAGGAATATGCTGGAATCCAGTGTTTTATTAAGGTCAGGTGATGGCAATACTAACCTCATGGGTTCGAATTTTCAGGAATGAAGCAAAAGAAAAACTAAACACTAAATAAATAAATAAATAGTCTGTAATAAAATATTGGACAATATAAAACTAAACGCATCTGTCAAATGAAAATAGTAAAGATTATTTATTTCTCACACTCATGCTGTGATTGTTGGCCATCCCACCTGTAAGGGTGTTCAGTTCACAAGCCAGCTGTGTTCATTATTTTACACTTTAAGACTTCTTGGCCAAAAAAACAGACTCAGTATATGCATACAAACCCACCCGCTACACACACATGTTGTTTATTTACTTGAATTGATGAAGAACTTGTGCTCGTCACATTCTTGAAATAAACCACCTATGCTGAAACTTACCATTAGCTTTTCATCATGGTTTTGTATAACGGAGAGAGTTTTTGTTCAGCCTTTGCAAAGGAGATGAATGCATGTTTTGACAGGTTTACATACAACTTTGTCTCTTATCTTGGAGTAAAATAGGCCTATCGTCAGTAGATATGCTTTTAAAACATTTGAAACACAGTTGTTTATATGGTGTGGTATGGCAGTGCATCTTTCTGTGATGTATGTGCTGGATAAGGTGATAAGAAGCAGACTACTGTACATGTCTGTACACAGCCTCAGACTAGTGTAATGTGACTCAGGCTGATTCACTAGATGCATTAATATTCATAAAGATCATCATAATAACATATATTTGATATTTAATGTTGTCACAGTAAATCACCTTGCATTTGCGTTACACTTTGAGTTTTTTTTCTCACCATTTCCAGTTTTTTTCCTTTGTTTGCTTTTGTTACCATGGTTTTTTTTGTTTGATTGGACAAAGAAAAAAAAGGAGGGAAAAAAACTTTTATAGCTTCAAGGATTCTACTGTATATTTACTTTAGTTTGCGGTAACGTCAATTTCAATTTCTGTATTTCTGCTGAAGGTCACAGGTAAATATGACATTTATAATAATGGGTTTATGTGAAGATTGTTCTTCACATAAACCGATATATATAAAAAATATACTGGCTTTATGTTGTTTGTACATTTAATTTGAAGTCTGAATGTGAAATTATTGCAATATAAAAGTATATTTAATAACTTTTAATGTTAGATGGGATTAAGCGTTTAATTTCAGGGAATGTGATTTAATTCTTTTTTTTTTTTTCTTAGATTGACAGCACTTTATATATATATGTGTGTGTGCTCTTGTTTTTGTGACATATCAGGACACAACTCTGTATAATGACATGGGTATGACACAGGTATTACAAGGATATAACCCATGTCCCCATTTTTCAAAACGCTTATAAATCATACAGAATGAGTTTTGTTTTGTTTTTTGAGAAAGTAAAAATGCACAAAGTTTCCTGTGAGGGTTAGGGTTAGGTGAAAGGTTGGTGAAGGCTGATAGAATATACAGTTTCTACAGTATAAAAACCATTACGCCTATGGGATGTCCCCACTTTTCACAAAAACAAACATTTTTATTTTATTTTTTGTTTGTTTTTGGTTTTTATCTAAATTTTAGCTTTTTTTTGTAGTTATCCTGTTTAGGATGCATATATTTATACATTTATTATTATTATTTATTTATTTGTTTTATTTTTATTTTTTGGGTAATTTTTGGCTAATTAACCCGATTTTCCTCGGGTTTAAAAAAGTCTTGTGTTTAACCCAAGATAAACTACAGAAGTTGATTTACACACAGGTGTAAATTGAAAAGCTTTGACCAATGCTGTAAAGCTAATGCCAGGCTTTCAGAAGAATAACCCCTATATTTGTCAGAGTTTGTACCTATGTGTATCGGTCTGTATCCCCTGTGCTGGGGATGCTTGCAAGGCTTGTAAGTTTTGTTTCTACATGCCTTTTAAAAATGCTACATGTGGGCTACAGATGCCACTCTGTGCGGGCGGCTGTCAGCAGAAGATCTTCATTAGGGGTTTCAAAGGCAGAGCCCTCTGGCACTATACAAGCCGCCCTCAGCACTTCCAGAGGAAAAGCTACTGCTGCAGAGAAAAAAAAAAGTCTCTCTCTCTGTGTCTCGGTCTTATACTCTCACCCAAATAACTTTCCATTGCCATTTCATGTTTTATTCATCAGCCCTCAGCTCCAAGAAATTTTGCTACTTTTCAATTGGTTTTCAAAAGACTGAATCCTCTTCACACAAAAAGTGGTTGTCATTACTGTATATAAAATATTATCTTAGGCCTGGGCTGAACAGAATGACTATTGTTAGATGTGATACTGGGCAAAAAATAAAAGATAATGGTCAGATATACAGCATGAAGCCACATTGACACATGACTGCAGAAATTCCTCTCCAGCTCACAGATGGCTGTTAATATTAGTTAGTTTTGTTAAAATGAATTTCGCTACATTTTCTCATAGACACCTTCTGGACACAAATGTAGCTAATTACACAAGATAGATATGCAGAAAAATGACAATGAACTATGACTAAACACACACAAACACACAGAGGTGGAAAGTAACGAATTACATTTACTCGCGTTACTGTAATTGAGTAGCTTTTTTGTGTACTACTACTTTTTAAAGTAATTTTTTAAATCTGTAATTTTACTTTTACTTAAGTATATTTTGTTTAAAGTATTGTACTTCGCTACATTTTAAAACACATTAATTACTGAGTAAAAATAAATAAATAAATAAATCGCTCCCTGGAAACTACGTCAGTAAATAATGGGCAGGAGGGCAAACTGGCGCTAAAATCACAAGAAAGATGCAGACGGACAAAACAGGCGTTAGTGGTGCAGACACCGCTGAAAACGAAACCCCGTCATATTCTGAAGTTGAACTCGAAGGAAATGAAGTGAACCCCTGGCCATATGTATGCTCTATTATGCAGTGTAAGCTGTACTTGCTTAGGAAGACCAAACTAGCAGCTCTCGACAAGACATCAACCCTTCGCAGGAATGTAGAGGTAAGCTAAGTAATTGCATCGTTGCATTGGTGGTTAAAATGAAGCTTTGACATTTTAGCAAGAGGTTTTGCACAAATTAGCCAAAAAGACAGTGGTGAGGAGTGTGCTATAGCCTATATATCGTCTGTGATAATATCATGTTTTTTGTTTTAATGATGTGCGCACGCATTTATGATGCGTTCTTTCACTGTGTGATTCAGTCTCCTAAAATGCATTTAGAATGATCACAAAATTGAAGATATAGGGGCAGAAAATTCACATATTTATATAATTTCATATATTAAATGAAAATCACACAAAGAAGGCCGTCTTTTCCACCAAAAATCATCATGAATATATACATACATGTATATAACAGTTCAGTAAACAAATTAATTAAGAGACTTGCGTTTTAGACACCATATTGCCTTTTTTAGCTCTATTTCTACAACAGAAAATAATTCCAAACACAGCCACCAAAGCACAGTTTTGCGTCTCTGAGCAACGTGACAGTGTTTCGTTCCTGAATGAATCAACCGTTTAAATGATTCGGTTCAATCGCAATGACTCACTTAATAACAGTGACTTGCTGACACATACTGGCCATTTTAATTTCACATTTAAAGTATCTTTTGATTTTTTTTAAATAATTAATTTCTTATCATTTCAAATGAGTATTCAACATTTTATGTCTTGTATATCAAAACATTATTCATGCATTTGTAACTGCAGGTTAAATGCATTCTTGTCCTGCACTAAACAGTGTAATACATCTAAATGCCACTTCCAATGAATCTTCTGCATTTCCTCTGCATTAAAAGATGAGTTTGTTGATACTGATTTGCCTGGTAACAGCCCAAATGTTTTATTATTATTTTTTATTATTTATCAGTTATTATTTAAATAACTGATTCCTTTAATTAAAAACAACTAGTTCGAGATTAATAGACCTATCCCAGGGGTGTCAAACTCAGTTCCTGGAGGGCCGTAGCCCTGCAGAGTTTAGTTCTAACCCTGCTCCAGCACACATATCATGTAGTTTTCAAATAAACCTAAATGATTAGATTAGCTTGATCAGGTGTGTTTAATTAGGGTTATATCTCAACTGTGCAGGACTGTGGCCCTCCAGGAACTGAGTTTGACACTCTTGGCCTGTCCCATTTTGACTCCCTCCCACTGTTAAAATGTAACTAAGTAATTTTTATTTTGAGTAAATTTTAAATGAGCTACTTTTTACTTTTACTTGGGTAGATTTTTAGACTGGTACTTTTACTTGTACTTAAGTAAAATTTCATTAATGTAATGGTACTTTTACTTGAGTAGAATATTTTTGTACTCTTTCCACCTCTGCAAACACATATAAACACATACACATACTATATTTAAAAAAATAGCCTACAGTGAAAACAGTAATATTGTGAAATATTTATTCAATTTAAAATTAATTTTCAGCTGCCATTACTCCACTCTTCAGTGTCACACTATCCAAAATCCACATAATTCAGAAATCATTCTAATAACATTCTATGTTGATTTTGTGCACACACAAAAATAAACTTTTATTTTCATCAATTATATATATAAAAAAAATGGTGCCTTTTTTTTTTTTTTTTTGCAGAAACCATTTGAAGGGCTCTGTATATTTTGCTGGTTGAAAAAAAATTGCCAATTATAGTCATAGTCAAAATAACTGAAAGACTTAAACATTTCCCTTTCTTTGATCTTTTGGGTTTTTTTCTCAGTATTTTCAGTGAGCCTTCTGTTAGCATGCTATTAACTCTACATAAAAGATTAGCATAGCGCTAACAGCTTAAGGAAATTTCTTTTGATTAGCGATAACAAATGCAGTCAGAGCTTGTACTATAGTTACTGTTTGGCATTAACCAGCAGGGGCTCATGGGTACATGCTAACTGGCTAAACCCTATACTACATTTCCTCCGCTGGACAGATATAGAAAATGAACAGACTGCAGCAGGTGTCTGATTGCAGATACTTTAGCTCTTCATTCTTTTGTTTGGCACACTTTGGACATGTCACCCCGGAGCTAATATGTCTGCTAAATTAGCCCCCATCATTAGCATGGACATTCTGTGTTGTGCCAACACCAATTAGACGGTGGTGAGCTACAGAAGAACCAGGCTGAGGTCAAAGAGACTGTTACTCTCACAGAGAGAAAAAGAGACAGAGAGAGAGAGAGAGAGAGAGAGAGAGAGAGAGAGAGAGAAGGTGAAAGAGAGAGTGATACTCCTGCAGTACTTAATCAACATTTCCTGAGGTCTGCTCTGGAAATGCCTAAATAGACAAATACACAAGCAGGGGAAGAAACATTAATCACTGTATCCAAGGCTTTGTGTGTGTGTGTGTGTTTGTTTGTGTCTGGTACTGCTGCACACTGTGGCTAGCGTACGTGAATCCATCATCTGATTAGCATGAGGTAATGACAGGTCTGTGTAGAACACTGTTATTACTGCGGTAAACAAAGCTTGGTTTAATACCATGGTTAGTCTTGTACTAAATAAGAACTAGTATTAATTTTGTATTCAAATTTTCATTAAACTGATAGCACTGTATGTGGCAGATTTGATTGTTCTTTTAAATTTAAGATACGTAATTTCTTTTATTGAAGTTTATTCAGTCAAATAAGCTCTTTACAGAATAATATGACCAACTGTCAGCACTGTACAACACATAAAGATGGCCTAGGGCAATAGACAGTTGAGGCCCCAAGCCTCCTCTTTCTCCGGCTCGCTATATTCTCCCGCCCTTTTTTCTTTTTGTTTTCTACTAAGTGCACAGAAGCCCTGCCAAAACCCCTGTGTTCTTGCTCATAGTAAGGATGATAATAAGAAGAAGCATCTGCTTTGGGCTCCACTGACTGGCTACTAATGGCTTTTCTCACTGGCAAACTGGGTCAACAGAGTTTTTAAGAATTGTAAAATTGGACCACAGAGGTTTCAATGAAGGTCGATTTCCTTCCAATTTCCAGTCTCGATTTAAGCATTACATCTGGACAGAGCCCATAAATCACACAGAGAATACAGTCATGAGGAGGTCCAAAAGCTACACAAGTGTAATATCATTCTTTGTTGTCATTCGTCTAACAATTATTTCTGCTGTCCATCACTATAGACTTTAGTTCAACTTAGGCAGCATCCACATAATTGGAGAGAGCGGGGGTAATTGCAGCACAATTATAAATGTTTTTTGCTTATTTATTCAGAAATATGTGGAGTTGAATGTGGTAATTCAATTCATAAGTTTAATCAACTCTGATACAATTTAATTCAAGTACACAAAGGCCAGAAACCTATAAATTCTATTGTTAATTAATACAAGACACATCCTCAAATACTAAACTTATCTTCAGATTAATGACATGAAACTATACAAAGACTGTCAGCAAAATTAAATCAACTCCAAACTTATGAAAGGCAGTGTGAATGGATGGATGGATTGAATGAGACAATAAATTCTGTGAGATCTAAACTAATTTTGACAAAAACATCTCAGCCTCATCCACTAAGGAGTGTCACTCACAAAATATTTCCAGGTGCTCTTTAGGCAATTATTTTGGCCTATGGAAACCTAGCTGTTGAGGACTGCTCAGGACTCCATTGTTCTCTACCTAGAGGTGAGGAACTGTGAGAATTGATGGGTGCCAGCTAGGACCTCACTCTTCTGTAGTGCATTCTTGGAGAGGCAGATGGGAAGAGGATACCCTCCATTCCTTCACCATGATAAAAGAAAGCCTGAGACCGGGTTGCCTCTCAAATGCCTCAGTGAGAGAAACCAATATCATTAGCGACACTGGAGGAGCAGACAGGATGAAAAGATCCCAGCAATGAATGGACTACTGGGTGTTTTGTTTTTTTGTTGTTGTTTTTCCCTACAGGGGTCGAGAGGGGCCATGGGCACAGAGTAGCTTCTCAGACTGCAGATGGCGGCTTCTCATTGTTTTTAATGGGAAAGTGTCACAGAGCATTGCATACACCCACCCTTGAATGCTTTCGAAATGCTCAGGCAGTAATGTCGTCCAGACAGATGAGTTGGTTTACAGTTCACCATTTTTTTTTTTTTTTTTGTGTGTGGTGTTGTGAATGTCACCACAGATTAAGCGACACAGACTCTCTGAGCTCTGAATACAGTGTATCAGTGTATTTGCCAGCCAGAGTTTTAATGAAATGCATAACCTATAATCTTATTGGAACATGAGATGCGCTCATTGTATCGACATGCTTGGCGACGAGAGATTACTGTAACGTTTGTGTTTGTTAATGCAGTCAGGCTGTCAGCATCCTGCTTCCTGTTTACTCATGCATGTGCATGCCATTCTTGACATTACTGTCAGAAGGCAGAAATATACGTCTAATTTGTAAATTAATACATACACATTAAACCATATTGATGTACTGCAGTCGTGCGGCTAATATATTCACTGCCGAACTGCAGTGTGGGTGCTATTGCAGGTGGCTGTCGCTCTTCCCTCGTCCCTGCAAGCAATAGGGCTCTGCGGCTCATCTAAAACAAACAGGTCGCTGCGGCAAATCTACAGTGAGTCACGGGGCGTCTCTGGCTCTTTGAAACGAGGATCAAAGGATTGTCTATAGTGCCAGGCTCACTGCCTCTGTGCCGAATATTCATGAATAACACGACATCTGTCTACAACTAGACACACTGATGTAGACAGAGCACAGAAAAGGTGATATTTGTTGCCAGAAACTGAAGAAGGGGCTTCCAAATGCTGGAGAACAAACAGTTGGGCAGTTACAGGCCCATGCAGAACAAGCATAGCCTGCAGGAAGTATAATCACTGTTCGAAACATTTTAGAAGAAACTGAGCCAATGTATTTCAAGAAAATGTCAGAATAAACAGTAATGAAAATGTTACACAGTAATGAAGAATGATTGACTTCATTACTATTCCTTATTTTTTGTAGCTGATGTTATTAAAATCACTCAGACACGCACCTTAAATCAATAGCAATATCTTAATATTGAATGCAGGTGTTTTTATTTCAGCGTCTGGTGTTAGTATCAGTTTAGTAAAGACTTTCAAGACATTTCAAGACAGACAAATTCTTGAAATGGAGAGTCAAGACTGCCAAGAATCTTCTGTAATCTGCACTAGCACTAGAGTTTTAAAACTTTACACATTAGCCTTTTAAAATTAAAGCACTTATAGCCAAAATAATGTACTAAATAATAAAAGTATAAATAATAAAGAATATACTTAAGTGTGAAATAAATGTTTTCTGACAATAAATTGCAAGTGAATTGCAATTTAATGAAAATGTATTATAGTTTAAATTGATATTAAATTAAATTAGTTGAACTTTTGAGTGCTTTTTTGACCCACTTATGTAGGATTTTATGTACATCTTCATATGTAATCTCTTTTATGAAAAATGTTTAAAATGTACTGCTGCATGTACTGACAACCATTTATGGTGAATTAAAATATACTTTAATGTCCCTTATATTGAACTTGTATGTGTTGTATTTAAAATATAGAAGTACAGTACAAGTGCAAATTCTATAGATTTAAGCACACTTCTTTTTCACAAGGGGATGGCACAGACGTGGGTTATTTTTAGTACTAAGGTCAAATGTCACGCTTCAAAGATGGCACCTGTTGCCTGGCTTGAATGTCTGATTAAATAATGAGGTTTGTGAGAGGTCATGGAGGTCGGAGGTCTTTACATGAGCCATTTGGGAAGAGTGTGTGACACATGATCAGGGAGAGATAACACAGCCAAATGACAGTTCAAAGGCACAGCTCTTACCTTCAAATGGGGGAATGCTGCTCTCTTTCGTATGTTGTGCTTTATCTGAGTTGAAGCATCAAGTGTAAAGGTCTTTCACTATTATCTTTTCCAAGTTTGGAAGGTATGCATGCAAATGATCCCAAACATCATTGTTAAGTAAGTAACCTTCAGTGAAGATGAAATCTAGGAAAAAAAAATGCATTATTAAGACACTAATATGGCGAAAAAGACCTAGTTATTATGAGAAAGAGAAAGTGTCAGTGTCCTAATAGTCCTAAAAAACACACATACAATGCTACCATCATTTCTGTAAACATCTCTGTAAAGGTTTGCATTAGTATAAGTTTCATGTGGAACACTGTCCCTCGTGTTATTTGTTTTGTGCTAGTAACCAAATCGATGTGAAAGCCAATACACATGCAAAAGACAAACAAAAGATACCTGTCTGCAAATCAATGGCCCTCCCATTTATTTTAGGTCCCTGTCTTTCATCATTACAACATCTATATTAAATCCAAGACATTACAAATCTTTCTGATTAGGCATATGTGTTTTCAGCTGTCAGCCATCAGAGTCTTAGAAATAGTGTGATCTTGAAACGGAATGGGATCAAATTGTATTTTGATCTATGCAAATGAAAACTGCACCATGCAAAGTAAAGCGAAGCAAAGCCGAGGAAGGCCAATTCCTCCTCGTGTTATCAGCGTGCCCGGCCCTTTGCAAAGCATGGTTATTGTTGATATGATGTGTATGCATGAGGGGAGCAGGTATCAAAAGCTGTGGCGAAATCCCTGTAAATGTATTGGTTTAGTTAAAGCAGGTCACAGTTGCATTTTTATTCATGAGAGAGCCAATGAGCAGACTGATGATTAAATGTATGACAAGAGGATCCCAGATTGTTGCATAAATGTCAAAGGATGGTCCATTTTCACTAAAGATTAAGCGATTCAATCGACAGGAAGATAGCTAATTGGGTCAGCATAGAAGTGAGCAATAACTTAAAGAGTTGAATTTACGCATACGTCATTCCTAATGATAAGACACAATAAAGTATATCCAAAAGGCAAATCGTGAAGTAATTGGTCTGAATGTTTAGAGTTGGAATACACCACATGCTATTTAGCACAAGAGAACGAAGTACTGACCCACTGTCTTTCTGATGAGACCTTAGATGTGAGAGGGACTGAAGCCAGGGGAAGATCTGAGGACAATCTGCCTGAACAAGACTGACGCTTCATAAACACAGGGCACAAGAAGAGTTCATCATTATTATTTAATGCTACAGCACATCTTTGATCCTTGATCCGGTCTGCTTGTCTTTGAGGCAGATGTCTCATTCTTATTGGGGGTAAAGAGTCAAACCTGTCACCTGCCAGAACTAGACCTAAGTTTAGGCCATAACTTCATGCTGTCAGGAGCCCAGAGCCTTGTGCAATGGTACTGATGTCTTTGAAGAACAAAATAATCTAACGGATGTATAATTTTCTTCTATTTGGAAAACTGACCATTTCTTTTATGATTTCAGTTCCTTATAGTCTTCCAAAAAGTCTTGTTTTTTGTTTAAAATTTTTTTTATAACTGATATCACATGGGCACATCAGTTAGTGTCATGTTATCAGGCCATTTACGTATGTTAGGGCTCATATGTGTCATCCACCCTCTTCATGCAACTGCCACATCATTTGTATGCTGGGACAGGAAAGGTCTTCTTGAGCATTTCACTGGATGCTTGTCGGGGAGATTTATGAATTGTTTAAGTGCCCCAAGGTTATCCGTATCAGGTGAGGTGTGATAGGAATGTTTTCTGTCCAGATAACAGTCTGTCACATGCCTCTCCCTGGCTTCCTCCCATGACCCCTTAATGAGGTCAAGCAGTAAGTGTTTGAGGGGGTGGAATTGTGTGTTAGAAAGGCTGCAGGATGAAGGGAGTCTCTCAATAATCAACAGAAGTTAAACTAAAATATCAGAAAGTTCATGATCCCATCTGAGAACTTCAGCAGTGCTTCTGTATAACAACCACATATATCCAATACAAATATTCAAGTGAACATTAAAATCGTAAGAAAACAACATTACAAAGCAACCCTGTAAAAATAGAAACTAAAAAATAAAGGCAAACAACTGCTTAAGTTTAATTCTTTAATAAATCTACTTAATTATTTTAAGTAACTCAAGTTAAAGTATTGAGATGCTGTGAATTCCAATTTTCCACCACTGTAAAAAAAATATTTAGATTATGTAAATCAAAGAATCAACTTAAAAAAAGATATGTAAATGCAAGGAAATGTTTTCTCATATTTTAAAATGTTCATTACTTGCTAACTGCATGTTTTCTGTAAGAACATTTTTAAATATTACATTAGTATAGTAAAAAAATATTTTAGAAAAAAATATTTATTGAAAAAAAAAAGAAGATTAATATTAAATATTTTTCAGCATTTTAACTAAAGAAAAATATTCTTTCAAAATCAACCTTAAATTCAGTTCTCATTATATTTCACAAAGTAAAATGATACAAAAATTATTGTAGTATTTTTTTTTTTTTTTTAAGTCTTTCTACTTTCAAAATTTCCAATGTGTGTGTTGTAATTATTTATGAAATTTACTGGCAATTTCTGAGAAAAAATTATTTCTATACATTTTTTTCAGTGTATATATATATATACACACACACATATATATATATATATATATATATATATATATATATATATATATATATATATATATATACTGTACGTATATGGTATTTCAATGATACCAAAATAACACTAGTAAGAATTTAGAAATATCTAAACTACACTGTATTTTAACTGCATTATGTACAAGACCTCAGAATACATTTTACATTCAGCAACTCCCTTATATCGCAAATACAAACTAAAATAATGCTGAATTACTGCATGATACCCAAAACCATAAATAATAAACATACTTCGCTGTGCAAAGGTGCATTAATTAATTACTTTTAAACCAGATTAGGCCATTTGCCAAATTAATAACAAATACAATGATTGCCAATAAAAGGAAATTCAGGAAGATCAATAGCTCAGTGATGTTTGAAAGCTTACTTCAAACATCACTGAGCTATTGATCTTCCTGAATTAATATGCAGCGACTCTGAATAACGAGATAAGCTGTCTGTTTCTGAAAGGCATGTTTTTGAAAAAAGCTCAGTTGCATTATTCTTCAGAGTGATGGACTGTGACAGCATATATTATGGCATCTATCCTCTTCACATTCTTCAATGTTTTCAAACAGTAGGCAAAAATGTATCTTGTGTCTACAGAGGCTGCAAAACATCACTAGTTAAATGTGAAAAGATTGTTTTTCATCTTTGATATTAAAGCTCTATGATGAACTGGTGAAGGTTGATGATGTTTTAAATCACATCACTTTTGATGGCTTGTGATAGCTGTTTTGCTGCACCGAGCCAAGTTTCCCAGCAACCATGTTTCTCATACCGTGATGATCTCTGTATTCAACAGCACCTTTGGGAAATTCAGCAACTATACCAGCAGCACTCCACTCTGGATTTGTATATTCCAGTAGGTTTTACCTGCATCTCCTTTGGCTTCCTCTGCTGACCTGTCTCTCCTCACGTAGAGCAGATGTGGCACTTCTGTCATGTGTGTCATGTCGACAAACCTTTTCCCATAAGGCTTTCTTCACTCTCTTTTCCTGTCTGTCTCTCTCCTTCTGTCCCTCTCTCCAGCTCCCAGTTGGATCAAAGATGCCCCCCCCCCCCCCACACACACACACGCTCAGTAAATAAACACATCAAAATGCCTAACAAAACAGCCCTTAAAAGCTCAGGAGGGTGGGAGACAGGACAAAAGAGAGGGATGAATAAGAAAGCAAGGGCTGTTGGCAATCAGATCAGAAGGAAAAACAGGGCTGTTCAGAGGAGTGCATGTAAACGAGTTTGAGCAAAGACCCTTAATGATGTCACTTTACAGCCAGCGGCAACACAGCAAAGTATAGCACACTGATTCTGAGCCACAGTATGCACTGTTGTGCTCATAAGATTTTTATCAATGGACGAACCCTTGTTTTTTGTTTTTTTCATAGCCTTTATATTGTTGTCTTATGGTTTCATTGATTTTTTTCCCCACGTAATGAACATTCACAGTCTGCATGAAGTGTAACTCTCATTTTATAAAACATAGAATAGCAAAGTTTAAAAATAAAAACATGAATGAATGAATGAATGAATGAGATTGAAATGACACTTAAAAATAATGGAGAATTTTCTTACAAAAAAAAAATTAAGTACAAAAAGTATTTTATAAAAAAGAAAGAAAACTAACCGGTAAAAGAAACCTGCTGCCAAATGAACAATGTTTCAAGGCTCAAGCACCCATTTTATGTTTCCTTTGGATTCCACTGCAGGTTTCCAATATGCCCACTAAATCAGGTTGATGTGATTCTGACAAGGCCTCCTGCTGGTGCTCTGTGGGCCTCCAAAGTAGTCTTTAATAGTTTCTGACAGGCGAATCAAAGAGCAAGATGGAGAGGCACGATAAATGGCAGGTCTTTATTAATTACAGGGCAGGTGGACAGCAGCGAGGTGGAAGTAAAGACAAGGCTCCGAGCCACGTGTGATTCGTTCATAGCTAATGAAGCTTGTGGGAATGTGACGGATACGGAGCCAGACACACATGCAGAGAAAGGAAATGAAAATACAGTTACCAGCACTTAATTAGCACCTCCGTTCATCATTACATCTTGAAAATATATGAACATAAGGACACCACAAAAGTTTGCAAAAGTGTTATTGTTCACTGGGAAGATTGACTGTGGATCTGTACTAAGGTGAGCTTTGCTTAGTGAGCTACAGTCAGTTCCTGTGCCTTATGATGAACTGCATTGTTGTACAGTACCTCAAATCCAACATATTGCTAAGCTGTCAGCAGATAACACTTGCCTTTGTTTCTCACAGTTTTCTTAAAAGCATTTAGTGAAAATATAAAGCAAAAAACTGTCTGAGCCCTTGTGGAATTCTAGTACGGCTGTAATAAAACTGAAGATAATTTTTCACATCACTCTGCTTCATAATAGAGAATTAAAAGAGTCCCATTGGTGAGAGAAACGCCCAGTTAACTGGGATTTTACTGCATACTATTATATGATATTATTATATTTTGAATATGACCTTGACCTTAAAACATATTTTCTATTTACAGTACATTCTATGCCATACTGTATATCCCACACACTTTGAGGAAATGTATATTTATGGCCATGTCCTATAGTAGCAAAAAATCATTTAAAACAACAGCAACTTTTATTTGTACTTCAAGAAAGTCTGTAAAGCCACAAATTACTGTTTGGTTCCAATTATGTCCAGCTTTATTCATGCAGTACACCAGAACAAGGGATTCCCATAAGGGAAACAGCACTTATGTCCGTGTACAGGAGTTTGTTTTCTTATAGAACTTAAAAAATGTGTTTTAAAATCATTCTAGACTTATACGTAAAATATACATCTGTGTTCTTTACTCTTCCTCAGATCAGTGATTTTCTACATGGCCTTTATTCAGCTGATTTATTTACTACATTTACTCTGACACTGTAAATTAATTATGCTGAGTTTGACCTTTTTTTCCCCTTCCTTTGTTTTTTGTCATTTTTCTAACCGTTCATTTTCACTGTGTAACACACACACACACACACACAACCATTCAAATGTTTAGGGATTAGCCTCTTACACTCACAGAAACTGCAATTACTTGAATTTAATTACTTTAATTTATCCTTGCTGCATAAAAATAAAAAAAAATAATGGTATAAAAATACATATTTGTCTTGTCACCTTCTGAAATAAAGCATAATTTCTCTAGAACATAAACTCATGAAGTGTATCTCATAAAGAGACAATATCTTCAGTGCTGAACTGTATTAGAGACTTCATTATCTTTGATTCTTCACTGATACGCTGTGTGGTGAAGTGCTTTACACAAGCTATAAGACGTCATGATCTACAAAAACAGGTAAGGCCAATATTGTTACTTTGTAGGAGCAGATGAACAAGAGTTTGTCTGAGTGCCATGTTAAATGGGGTGGTCAATCAGAAATGACAGGTCAGCAACACATCGATATAGTTACAAGTTTCTTTCTCTCAGTCTTCCTCCTTACTCCCTACTTCCCTGTGCTAAGTGCAGTAGACGACTCTTTCTCTGCAGCAGCAGAAGTGTGTGTTTATCTGGGGGGAAACTGTCAGAGATATGAAGGATGTGAGAGTGACTTTATATTTCCTGTATACTTCCTGACATTTAGTCAACCAGAAGATCGCCATTTAGCTCACTGCAGAGGTCTAATGCACACAGCAAGGGCTGCACTCCTCCAAAACAACACTTGGCACCCCATTCGCACTGATGACTTCAAGAAACTTTAGGGCCACTTGAAAGTCATGAAAAGAGAACTAAACTTGCAATGCAAAGTCAAAAACAATCTCTTTTTCATTTACACATCTGTTTTTAAGTAGCTGACATAAAATGCTTTTGGGAAGTTGACACATTCTGTGGTGTGACATACAATACTTAATCTAAAACTATATAAAAACAAAAATAAAAAAATAAAATCTAATTGTTTTGTAATTATTATGCATGCAGCTTTTATGACCTCATTAATTGAGAAACGAATGTGTCTTAAAAAAATATTTGTAATAAAACAGGACCATACATTAATAGAACTACTATAGACAAAAAAGTGCCTTTATATTGCAAATCATTTTTAGACAAAAAATTGAATAAATAAATGTGGTTGTTTAAACACAGACTGAACCATTATTCACACAAACACTCACACACACATATATATATAGACAGACTAAATCCAGAGGGACTAGAAGATATATAATTCAATGTGTTCTTCCCATCCCTTCATACAGGACTGACAAATGTTGTCTGTGATCACAGGAAGTATCTGCAAGCCAATCAGGCTCTTCAGAAGATAATTTAGATGAAAAGTTGTAATATATAGTCAGGAGCATTTTTTTTTTGAGGGGACACCAGCAATACTAATATAATATAATATAATATAATATAATATAATATAATATAATATAATATAATATAATATAATATAATATAATATAATATAATATAATATAATATAATATAATATAATATAATATAATATAATATAATATAATATAATATAATATAATATAATATAATATAATATAATAGAGAGAAAC
Source organism: Carassius carassius (assembly GCF_963082965.1). NCBI lineage: Eukaryota > Metazoa > Chordata > Actinopteri > Cypriniformes > Cyprinidae > Carassius > Carassius carassius. The sequence goes on along the minus strand of NC_081772.1, from coordinate 14,833,306 downwards.
TCCAAAATTGCATTGGCAAATAATGACTAAATTTGCAGTTTTAAGTAAGTGATCTATGGAAGGTGCACTAAAATATCAACCACATTTTGAAATGTGAATATCTGATATCTGCCTCAGCATTTTAAACAAGAAAATTTTTGCCTATAATAATGGTGGTGCAGTCTATATATATATATATATATATATATATGAAAAATACATTTACTCTAAACCCAAAGATAGTGTTAATGAAACCAAGCACAAGATAAAAACACAATCATGTAATTTTAGCTTGTTTCTAGTCTTTGGTGATACAAGAGTTTATTGTAATTATCAGAGAGTGAATAAAATACCTGTAACCATCAGGACACACTCTCCACTGCAGAAACAAACACATACAAAGACATTCACATATATACTAGTGGCCAGGCCAACACCATTACCACATGTGGAGGGACAAACTCACAGAAAACACTTTACACATGTTCCCTTAAATATACAGAGTCTGAAAGAAATCTACTTTGATGTTATTAATTCGTTCACATTAAACAGGAAATAACAGCAGCAACTCGGCCACGTTGCCCCTGAAACCCCCACGCTCAATTAATACATGGTAGATTCCCACCCTAAGCGGAACCAATAATTCCTGCCATTGTTTCTTACCAGGACTCTAAAAATCACGGGACAAACACTACACGGGAACAATACACATAGTTTACAGGTATTTCATTCACTCTCTGATCAATAATTACAATAAACTCTTGTATCACCAAACAGTCTCGGTGTGTGGTTTGTGCGTATGTGTGCGTATTAACGTCCATGTTGAAAGTGCGGTCCCTCCGTGACCGTCACAAGACCCAGGAGTCTTATTTTTTCTTGCATAATTAATATTGCACTTTAATTAAGCAAAAACACATTTTATCCAATTACTCGATTAATCGATGGAATTTTTGGTAGAATACTTGATAAATAAAATATTCGATAGCTACACCCCTAATGCCTCTACATTTTCCTCTTTCTCACCAGCCTCTGTCTCCTGGCTTGCTGTTCCCTGCTCTCTTTCTGTCACTTGTGCCTCTACATTTCCCTCTTTTTCTTCCTCTATCTCCATCTCCTCATCTGATCTATTACTTTCCACTCTCTTTCCATCTAGGAACAAGGCACAATTTACTATTTCAGCATTAATCTATTATTTTAACCATCACTACTATTCTTGCACCTAATTAATAAGTCCACCTTAAATATTGATACAAAACATTAAACAACTGATACACTGGAATATAGTGATTAATATTATTATTACTGTTGTAGTTGTTGTTGTCTAAAATTGAACACCTTTGCAGTGTAAACAAATGACAGGCTACAAGTGTTATTCATCTCCTTCACACTGCACTTTGATGGGAGGTCAGGTATATTATTCATTTTATATTGACATATTTCTACATTTATTTCCAGAGAGATATTATTGAGTTTACAGGCTAAAGTGGTCTTGCTGTTGTAAACACTGTTGCTATTGTAGAAAAAAGAAAAAAAAAATGTGTCAGATTTAAAATATAATTATATTTTAATTCATTTCTGAATTGTTTTTATTTTCATAATGAAAATTCAGAGAATGGGAAAATCTAAATAAGCCTTACCAGTGTTGTGTTATTATTTTTAAGGCACTCTACGTGTTAAAAAAAATACTGTAATATAATAATATTTTAGTCAAATAACATAAAAAGACCAGACCCCTCGATCAGGGGCATCATGCAGTCATGATTTTTGAGGGGGCACATTTTATTTGGGGGAGAGGGTAGCTATAAGTCATGCTACGAAAGCACTGTATAACTGATATAGGCTTATGTTTTATTTATCTATTTTTCCTTTTTATTCAAAACAATTCCAAACATGCTTAATATATCAGGAAATATCTCGATTCTCAAACATGTGTAAGTAAACGCGTTTTGCACCTTTATAGATTGTTATTTGATCAATAAATGGAAAAGTAGTGTAATCTATTAATTACAGATAAAAACCCGACTTTTTACTTAAGTGCCATATCATGCCATAAAATATTTTTTAATACAACTGAATTTGCAATATTGCAAATATTGTAAGTTACTTATTTTAACACTTTCATTTTACAGAGAGTAAAGAACATTTACAATATCAAAGAACATTTTCATTCAGTCTAGCCATGTTCAGGCACTCTCAAAAACTCCCATTAAAATCACTGAAGCACTTTATATTACATTCGTATGCACATCTGCACTTTTTGTTGTTTCTGATGAGAGAATTCGCTAAATAATTCAGCCAGCGAGCAAGTAAAAAAAACACTGCGTTTAAGTGATGACTCTTCTGCACGTCTCTGATTGGCCATTGCATTTATAAGCACAACAGAATCGTTTCTGATTGGTTATCATGAATAGTTGTACAAACGCGTCTGTCTCTGGCTCAGCTCCAGCCAGCGAACGCAGATTTGAATTTAGAAAGCTGTGCACTGAACTATCTAATCACACCGCTCTGATTGTATAAAATATATAAAAATATTACTCGGTTTGGAAGCTGCATTTAAAATCCACTTGGCTCAGAAATCTGAGGGGGCACGTGCTCCCTCACTTTGAATGGGCATGACGCCTCTGCCCTCGATTCCTGTGAAACGTTTCTCCCTCAAACAGCACGCTAATGTTACTTCTACACTACAGGCTACACACAGCAGTATAAAAAATATATCTGCATGTTCTCACAACACATCGTTCTTGTAAAATAATAATAAGTAAATAAACATCAAAATCACTTCGCTGAGAATGAAACACCTCTTACCAGCTTGTTGAAAATATCCTCTGGCAATAAAAAAATGTGAGTGAGGCATGACGAATCGTCCCGGTCGGATGAGGTCGTCGTCGTCAGGTTGAAAGGACATCATGTGGGTCATTTTATTTACGGCTAAATTATTATTCAGAAATTTTACTAATATTTAGATTGGGCATGGGCAGGCATTCACAAAAGGGTATGTTATGACAAAAAAAAAAAAAATGGAGGAAATTTTGCTTTGACAAAAGGGCACTTTGAGCACCAAAGGGCAAAGGGGCAGGTGCTCAAGCGTTTCAACTCTTAAGCACAGCAGCAATATATCACGCTATAAATACATGATCAGAGCTCCACTGCTGGTGCCTTCTGTATGCAACTCTTCATTTCAGCCCTATTCACCAAGCCAGTGGCAGTTTATTACACTGAAGATAAACACAGTCATATTATTAATATGTTTTAAGATAGTAGGAAACAAAATATATGTTTTAAAAGTTAATGTATAGCAACTTACAAAATATAACTAATGGATGACTTTATATTTGCTGTTTATATAGCAAGAGCAGGACTATTACCACTTCCCAGGAGAATTTCAATGCCTTGGTGTCACAATGAACTAGACAAATGGAGACAGATGGTTAGCTTCTTATAACTTGTAACACTGAAATGATTCGGGTTGTTTAATTGCTCAAGCCGACAGTTCCAAAGAAAGATTTCAGACAGAGTATATATGCAAAACTAATATATAATATGTTTGCTCATATATCTTGACTGAGCACATGCTCTTTATGAGTTTTCATTAAACAGGTGCTTTAAATAAACTGTTGCATTTAATTGAATATGCATAGATGAAATTGAAATCATTGTATAAATACTGTGTCGTTTAACCCTGTATTTGAACAAATGTGAGCACTGTAAAGAAATTGTGATGTTATGAGTCACCAATATGATGTGAACAATGGCTTACACAAGGAGAAAGAACCAATGTCAGTGAGCAAATGACTCTGAAATTGACAGCTGAACAAATCATTATTGAGTGGTTTTCCAGGGCAAAGCTGCTGTAAATTGCCATTAAAAGCAAAGCAAAATACTGTAATTCTTTTTTTATTTTAGAGTTTCCCCTGAAAGTTCCTTAAAGGATACTATTTAAATACCAAAAATTAGAAAAGCCTTAGCAAGCAAACACAGCAGTGGACCAGATAAATGCTTTTGTCCAAGAAGCCCGCAAAGAGACTCGATTGAAGCATAATGGCAGGATGCAGCGAACCCTCAACATTTACCCCAATTTCTCTTTGGTCTATTTTGCCTTAAATTTGACAGCTGAGGCTCATTGAAAAACATGGCTGTAGATCTACAGATATACACAGATGGATAGAGATACAGATAGATCTATAGTTATGGTTCTGCAAAATTATATTAAATTGCCTCTAGCATGTTTTGCATTACTTTCAAAGTGAAATGACCAGTGAGTGGTGTTAAGAGCATGTTTGGTTTTATCCGAAACAGATTAATGTGAATCTGGCAGAGTTTCATTTCCTTGGTTGTTCTATGTATTACAGCAGCTCTGTAATGAAGTGTCTGGTGTGCCGTTAAAAGTTTAATGCCCTATTGCATTCAGAAATAACATACCACCTACACTAAACCCTAAGATAGTGTTAACGAAAGCAAGCCCAAGATAAAAGCACAATCATGTCATATTAGCTTGTTTCTAGTCTTTGACAACTTTTTATCATGATTCGTGAGCAAGTTTACCACATAAAACAACACATGGACATATAGAGCAAGTTTTGTGATTCAAGCAACAAAATATATTAGTTTTCTAACAAACATGTGTTGATGCAACAATTGCAATTTAAAGAGGGAAAGTACAGGTTTGTGGCAAAAGACTAATAGGTCTATACACAAATATGTGCTCCCTACAAATAAAAGTAATATATTCTGCTTTATAGTCTGCTAAATGCATTTTTTGATGAAAGGGTAATTTATCAAAGAAAAACAAAGGCACTCAACATAATTTGAACACTTTTGGAAACTTAAGCTACACTTAATTCATTTTATGCATTAGATATAAAATATTAAAACCAGTCTTTCACAGTACTTTTTTTTTTACCTTTTCTTTTGCAATTAGTTTAAACTGTCAAAGACATGATGTTAATGGACATGAATAAATTATGTTTGACAATCAGAAAGTCAAATACTTTTGTTTTCTGATTTAAAATAAAGTTTTTTTGCTTGAGAAATTTGTATGTGCTTTATTTCTTTAAAATATGAATGCCATTTGGTTTCACATTTTGTTATATAACAAAATGAACAACGAGATTTCACTAAATCCTTTTCATTCTGTCTGTAAACAAAGATGAGAAGCACTGTAGATGAGTGAAGCTTTCTTACTGATCTGTTACAAGACAGAAATGTCACATTGTGTTATAACTGATACTTCGGAGTAAACCCAGTAACACCACAGTCTGGCCAGAACCAGCACTTGCACTCTTTCTTTTAAAAGTCCTTGATGCCTTGAGGAGGAAAGGGACTTTGTATCAGTGGAATTCAATACATACAACTTACTGCCTTACTGTTTCATACAAGATGAAACAACACCAATAATAATGATAAAAAAACAAGCATATATTTGTTTATATGAATGTACAGGTATGTTATCTACCAGTGCACCATTAAGTTACAGTATACAATTTCCAGATACTATGTTTAAAAGTATCAGTTATGATTTTTAATTGTTCAGGCTGAATATGGCCTGCAAGAAAAACTGTTCTTGTGCCTGGCTGTTAGCTCTGTAGCACTGTAGCACGGACCAGAGGGCAACAGTTCAAGGAGAGACTGTGGTGGGTGTATGGGGTCCAAAGTGATTTTGTTAGCCCGTTCCTCACTCTGGAGGTGTGAAGATCTTGAAGGTTCAGCAGGGGGGAACCAATATTCTTCTCAGCAATCCTGACTGTCCATTCTAGTCTCTTGATGTCTGATTTGGTAGCTGAACTAAATCAGACAGTAATGGGTGAACACCGGACGGACTCAGTGATGGCAGAGTAGAACTGTTTCAGCAGCTCCTGTACCAGGTTGAACTTCCTTAACTGGCAAAGGAAGTACAACCTCTCACAGTCTATGTGAATGTCGCACCTCAGGTCCTGAGAGATGGTGGTGCCCAGGAACTTGAATGACTACTGCAGCCACAGTGCTGTTCATGGTGTGTGCCCAAACAGCCAGCTCTCTAACCTCCTGTCTATAAGCAGACTCATCCCCGTCTCAGGAGCTTGATAGAGAGGACTTCTGCAGTGCATTCATTTGTATACAGGGAGAAGAGCAGTGGGGAGAGCACACACCCTTGAAGGATTCCATTGCTGATCATCAGAGTTTACCCAGCCTCACTAGCTGCTGCCTGTCTGTCAGGAAGCTGGTGATCCACTGACAGATTCGGGAGGGCATGGAGAGCTGGGCCTGTTTGTCTGAGAGATCATGCATGATGGTATTGAAGGCTGAACTGAAGTCCACAAATAAGATCCTTGCAGGTCTGTCGATGTGCTGCAGGATATAATGCAGTCCCATGTTGTAAAGACAGTAAACAAATTAAAATGCACCTGATGTGCACACACTAAATTTTATGCAAATCTTAAATAATCAATGTTAAATAATGCATTGATCTTCAGTGTTTGCATGTTCACTATGTATTGCTCTTGGGTGATAATTTAGACATAAGCATCAATGACAATGAAATTCCACCATATAAAGAAAATAATGACTTTAGTTTTGTTATAGTATCTGGATTTGATTTATAAATAAATTATCCATTAAGGCCTTTCTCCATCATTTACTGATAAATAAATGCTATGTGTGTGTGTGTGTGTGTGTGTGTGTACAGGACTGTTGATTGTGTCTCTGTGTTGATTTACTTTCTTATTTACTATCAACTTAATCAACTAACAGGAATGTATTTTTACAGACAAATGTTTAAACATAACTTTAAATTTAAACTTTGAAAAGGCCACTGCATTTTCTTATTCAATTAAGCAAAGTTATATTATGTTTTCCCTGAGAGGCAAACCCATGACTGCTTGTGTCACAGTTACAACTACATACAACTAGGTAGCACTTTATTTTACAGTCCTGTTCCTCATGTACATACTATGTACTTATTATATTTATTACAATAACTATGTAATAACTAGGTACTAACCCTGAACCTACCCCTAAACCTAACCCTACCCCAGGTAGTTCCCCTTTATTACCAGAACTTTCTTAGATAAATATACTGTAAGTACACCAGTACATGTAAGTACATGTACTGTAAAATTAAGTGAAGCCTACAACTATATAGCTATATTACAGTATGTACATTATTTTCCACATTTTGGCACTTAATGACCCTCAGTATTCACTTCTAATCTTCCCCTTTGTGCGTGATTTATCTCAAAATAAGTAAAATTCACAGTGCTTATAGAGCCACAAGTGGTCATGTCACATGTAAACTGCAGTGATTTAACAGATTTTCCCATGAGACAGACATGAGGTTTATGTAGCCATTTTACTTTGACTCCAAATGTGTTGCTTAAAATGGTGAAATATATCGAGTGAGTCTATCCAAGGAGAGTAAGATTACACTGAGATCTGAATGATACTAAATGGGAAAATCGGTTTTCCGTGCCATGGAGTTCTATCACTTTCTATAACAAACATGTGCTTTTCCATCACATTTCTGTTCAGCAGTTTTCAGATTTGTGTCTGCCAGCAGTACCCTTTACTTGTTTGGTTCTCTTGCATGTAAGTAAATTCAGGCACGTGGAAGGCAAGGCAAGGCAAGGCAAGGCAAGGCAAGGCAAGGCAAGTTTATTTATATAGCACATTTCGTACACAATGGTAATTCAAAGTGCTTTACATAAAAGAAAGTAAAACAGTAATGAAGAAAAATAATAACAAGAATAAAATAAGCAATTTTAAAACTTTTAAAATTATTAAAACTGTACTTATTTAAAATGAATTTAAAACAGTTAGAAAATGATTTTACGTAAAATTTAAATTAAATTAAAAAAAAAACAGTGAAAATATATGTTGCAATCAGTTCGGACATTGCACAGTGCTCATTCAATAAATGCACAGCTAAACAGATGAGTTTTAAGTCTAGATTTAAATGTGACCAGTGTTTTAGCACATCTGATCTCTTCTGGAAGCTGATTCCAACTGCGGGCGGCATAGTGACTAAAGGAGGACTCCCCTTGTTTTGTGTGAACCCTTGGTATTTCTAACTGACTCGATCCTAATGATCTGAGTGCTCTGTTAGGTTTATATTCAGTGAGCATATCTGCAATATATTTCGGTCCTAGGTCATTTAGTGACTTATATACGAGTAAAAGTACTTTAAAATCAATCCTAAATGTAACTGGAAGCCAGTGTAAGGACCTGAGGACTGGTGTGATATGCTCAGATTTTCTGGTTCTAGTCAGAATCCTAGCAGCAGTGTTCTGGATGAGCTGCAGCTGTCTAATGGTCTTTTTGGGAAGGCCGGTGAGGAGCCCATTACAATAGTCCACCCTGCTGGTGATGAAGGCATAGTTCATCTAGTTTCTCCAAGTCTTGGCTGGAAACAAAAGATCTAATTCTTGCAATGTTTTTTTAAATGATAGTATGCTGATTTAGTTACTGCTTTGACATGACTATTGAAACTAAGGTCTGTCTCCAGAATCACACCAAGATTCCTGACTTGATTTTTAGTTGTTTGACCCCTAGAGTTAAGGTATGCATTCACCTTGAACACTTCATCTTTGTTTCCAAATGCAATGACTTCAGTTTTTTCCTTGTTTAAGTGAAGAAAGTTCTGGCACATCCAACTATTAATTTCATCAATGCATTGGCAGAGGGAGTCAATTGGGCTGTAGTCATTTGGAGATAAGGCTAGGTAAATCTGGGTATCATCAGCATAGCTGTGATAGGCAATTTGGTTCTTTCTCATTATTTGACTTAGGGGAAGCATATACAGGCTAAACAAGAAAGGTGCAAGAATTGACCCTTGTGGGACTCCGCATGTCATGGACGTCCACTTAGACTTATGCTCTCCTAGACTCACATAATAACCTCTCCCTTCTAAGTATGACCTGAACCATTTGAGTACCATCCCAGAAAGCCCGACCCAGTTTTCCAGTCTCTCTAGTAGTATGTTATGATCGACAGTGTCAAACGCAGCACTGAGATCTAGCAATACCAGCACCAATATTTTGCCAGAGTCACAATTTAAGCGAATATCATTTATTATCTTAATGAGTGCTGTCTCTGTGCTGTGATGCGGTCGAAAACCAGATTGAAAATTGTCCAGGTATCCATTTGAGTTTAAGTATTTGTTCAGCTGATTAAAAACGACCTTTTCTCTAATTTTACCCATAAAAGGAAGATTAGATATTGGTCTAAAATTGCTCAAAATGGTGTTATCAAGATTGCTCTTTTTCAGGAGGGGCTTAACAACTGCATTTTTTAAGGAGTTTGGAAATGTCCCAGAAAGAAGTGAGGCGTTCACCACTTCTAAAAGATCTGCTTCTAAGCAGTTAAACACATTTTTGAAAAAAGATGTGGGAAGTGTGTCAAGACAACAGGTTGACGATTTTAGGTGCTGCACTATGTCTTCCAGAATTTTGCTATCAATTGCTTCAAAAATCGACATAGTATCTTTTTTATATTGTGGCCTAATCTGTCTGACCTCTGCATTACTTGAGGATGTGCTAATCGCCTTCCTGATATTGATGATCTTCTCAGAAAAGAAGGATGCAAACTCATTGCATTTGCTGTCTGAGAGCATTTCACTGGGAATCTGACTTGGGGGGTTTGTCAGTCTCTCAACAGTGGCAAAAAGAGTACGGGTGTTATTTAAGTTACTGTTTATAAGGGTTGAGAAGAAATTCTGTCTAGCTGTGGCTAGTTTCACATTAAAAGCATGAAGGCTGTCTTTGTAGATGCTATAGTGAATTTCAAGTTTTGTCTTCCGCCACATCCGCTCTGCTTTTCTGCATTGTCTTTTCATAGTCTGAACTGCTGTTGATCTTCTCCAAACTGATTTCTGTCTGTTTGTTTTCTTACTGATTATTATTGGAGCAATATCATCAATAACATTCTTAACTTTTGAGTTGAATGAATCAAGGAGAGTATCAACAGAGTCTGCAGAAATGCTTGGTGTTAAAGATATAGCCTCCATAAATAGTACACTTGTGTTCTCGTTAATGCATCTCCTTCTGACAGAGACCGATCTAGATTCAGTTGTAGCAGACATCAAAATATCAAAGAAAATACAGAAGTGATCAGATAGTGCCATGTCCTTAATAACAATGGATGAAATGTTTAGACCCCTACTGATGATTAAGTCTAGAGTGTGTCCACCTTTGTGTGTGGGTCCATGCACATGCTGAGTCAAGTCAAAAGTGTTTAGAACCGTTATCATTTCTTTTGTAGTTTTGTTTTCTGAATTATCTATGTGAATATTAAAATCCCCTGCAATAGCAAAACAGTCAAACTCTGAGGAAATCATTGATAACATTTCTGTGACCTCTTCAACAAAGGCTGGAGAGTATTTTGGAGGCCTGTAAATAATAATAAACAGAATGCTTGGAGCACCTTTCAGCAAAATCCCTAGATATTCAAAAGACAAGTACTGACCAAATGACACTTGCTTGCATTGATAGACATCTTTAAATATAGCAGCTACACCCCCACCTCTCCTAACAGTCCTGCAGACACTCATGTAAGTGAAGTTAGGAGGGGCTGCTTCATTAAGGACTGTTGCATTGCAGCTGTCTTCAAGCCATGTTTCGTTTAGAAACATAAAATCCAGATTGTTTGTGGTTATAAAGTCATTGATTAGAAATGATTTATTTTTTAGTGAGCGAATGTTTAAAGATGCTAACTTGATGGCTGTGCTTTGTGTCTTTACATCAATTTTAGTTTGATGCATAATAGGTCGCAGATTAGATGAGTTTGCCCTTCGGCTTGAGATGGCCTTAGACTTTCTATCACGTGATAAAACTGAAATAGAGAAAGCTACAGTCACACTGGGTTCCCGCTTGTTCAGTAGGCATTTGTGAATGTTGCTGTTATTATAGCGGGGACCCGACACATACCAATGAGAGCTGCTATCAGTTGTTTTTGGTTCACCTTCAGCAGATAGAGGGTTTGGGCACTGGCGTTGTGGCAGTGGTCGAAGAGCTCTCGCAGGAGCAGGGACCACATGCTTTGGTGGTTTTGGGGCCTGCCGTTTTTTTTGTGATATCTGCGGGCTTGCAGCAAATGAGTGAGAGAGTTTAGTCCCAGCATACACCAATTCCTCCATTTTCTGTGAGAAGCACAGAAGTGGAGATGCTGGAGAAAGTGATAATGTGTCTGGTGAGATGGGCTGTGTCTCTGGTGTTTCCGGTGGCTGTGATATGTTGTCCTGGCTTCCCTGGCTGTTTTCCAGAAAGTAATCCCTGGGTGCTGAATCTTGTAGCTGTTTTGATACATCACAGTCAGTCTGTGAGGAGGTCTGTGGGCAGGGCTCAGTCGGGATAGTGTCCAAGAGCAGTGTTTGTTTTGGCTGTGTGGTGTTATCAGTGTCCTTGTGGGATATGCCAACCACATGATGACTCGGACCCGGTGTGTGTGTGCTGAATGGATTGACACACTCTGCTGAAGGATGACGGAGGGAAAAGTAGATATTGTCCTTAAACACTCTAGCACCAAGTTTGTTTGGGTGGAGGCCATCCGGTTTAAACAATTGTCTATGGCCCCAGAAAAGATTGAAGTTGTCAATGAAATTCACTCCTTTTATATTACAAGATCTTTGTAGCCATGTGTTCAGCCCAAGCAACCGTGAAAACATATTTGTTCCCCTTGCTGGGAGTGGTCCACTGATGAACGACTGAACTTTGAGTCTTCGAAGTGTTTCAAAGAGTTCACTGAAGTCCTTCTTAAGGAGTTCTGACTGCTCTTTGCGAATATCATTCTTCCCCACATGGATGATGATTCGATTTGCAGTCTTGTGCTTCATCAGAATGTTCTTAAGTTCCTTGTTCACATCAGAGACTGTTGCTTGAGGAAGGCAGCATGTTGTTGTAGTCCTGCTACGGATGTTTCTGATAACAGAGTCACCCACTATCAGAGTCCTTGGCTCGGCTGCGCTCTGAGCTGAAATCCGCTGTCTGCTCGTCCTTGAGCGCCTGTTAGTAGCGATGTTAGCTGCTGGCTGATCAGATCCATCTTTAAATACATTTTGGGATTCCTCACCCACATTCATTAATGCTTCAAATCTGTTCTCAAGATGTATAGTGGGTGGTTGAATGCCAGTATTCACAAGCCTTGTCATAGTCGAATCTGGGGTAGAGGAAGCTACGGCAGCAATACGAGAAACTTGTGACAATCTGATATTTCGTGTTCCTTTGGGTCTCGCTCCCTGTTTGTGCCATCGATTAGTGTGGCGATCAGTTTCGGCTTGTTCCTCTACACTTGGTATAAACTGTTGAGATTCATAAGATTCGTGGGACTCACCGGCTGTATGCTGAGAAGGTCCATGACGACGATCTGCTAAGTGTTCCGTCTGTTTTGGAATTCCAGCAAGTAACTTTGTTTCAAGAATCACAAACCTTTGTAGAAGTTTGCAGCAGTTCATGCAACAAGTAGATCCAACAGGAGGCATTTTTTCTCTCTTCTGTTTGAATGTAGGCAGTTGTTTTCCCCTCTCTGGAATGTAAGCTGCTGGCAGTGGGAGGCAAAGTTTTCTTTTTGTAGTATTATTCCAGTCCCAAAGAGTTTTTAGTTTTAGCGTTTGTGCCAAAAAAATCTGTTTTTTGAGCACTGTGCTGATCTGCTGATGTAGAAATCTTAGAAAAATCAGAGAAAAGTACAGAAATAAGAAGCAAAGCGCAGAGCAGTAAGCTAGAACGTCCGAACGGTAGCAAAGCCGGAAGCAGGTAAAGAGGTTCTCAGTATTCCATACAGCATTACCAGCATGAAAGCTTCATGTTTGCCGCATGCACCTTGGACATGATTAACCGTCTCACTCATATTAAAGCAGACCAACACAGCCATCTGCCAAGTGTGATTGTGTTCAACCTGAGTGGCCATTTCATGAGAAAACTCATTTTCAGCTTCCTAATTATTTTTCATTACATCAGTGCTTTGCTGAAGTAAATTGGAATTGGACAGTAATTGTCCATCCAGAAAGATGCAGGTAGTCGCGGTGCATCAGGCTAGATGAGGTATGACAGGCAGACACCTTACCACTACACAGTGCCTATTAGAAAGCTTCCCTCCCTTGATAGCTGAGCTAAACTCGTCGGTCTGACCAGGCAAGGTCATCCAGAGACCGTTAAAGAGAGAGGATTTCCACTGAGAGGAGAACAGCCGTTTTCAGACTCACACCACCTGTGCCCATCCATTGCCAATTCACAGCTCCAGCATTCTGTGTCGCTTTGCCATCCCCTGTGGAACTAACCGGGTCGGCGCACCTACGGCTTTAAGGCGGATGTGTTCAGCACAGTCAGGAAGCCTGCTGTTCGGATTATGACTTTTTTCTCACCCTCTCTTTCTTTATCTGAACGATGACAGAAAATCCTCTCCAAATGCAGTGTGGTTTTCTGCTGTGCCAATCAATAAAGCTCCATCAGACCCAACGGGGGAAAGATGGAACTGAAAAAAAGACAAGGTCTTCTCTATCTACCAATCTGTTCATTCTCACTGGGCGTTTTATGATCTCGGTTGTGTTTGTGTAGTGAGAGCTCGGGGTTAGGAAAATGAGGAAGAGATTTGTTGGCCTGTCCTTACCTGTGGAGTACAGTGAACTACCCGTAAATCACACTTTATTGCAGAAAAATTTGGATTTTGGGGCATGCCAACTTTCTGACATAGCAGACATCCCTACAATAACTTGTTGGTCTCATGGTGAATGTATCATAAAAAAAGTTAGCTTGGCTTTGAATTCATTTTGAGTTAATTTGCTTAATTATTTTAAACAATTAGCTATTTATTTTAATTAAGTCTAAGAAATATAACACACACACACACACACACACACACACACACACACACATATATATATATATATATATATATATATATATATATATATAAACAACCACACTGTTGCTGTGGATTTGTTAACGTGGTGACAGAGGGAGGATTGATTTTCAAAGCGGGGTTTAATAGCAGGGTTTATATGCAGCTGATACTAGTCTCCTGCTTGGGCTTAAAACTGCATCCTTTGACAGATCACTGAACTCCAACAGTATCCTGCCGGGTCATTTTATCTGCACAGTTAGTGAGCGCTCGTTAGCAGAAGCTCAGACATGCCATCCGAAGTAACACTACTTCATTAGCATTACAAGACAGACATCATGACAGTTTAATTTCTTAACTATTTTTACTGTGTCGATAATTAATTTTTCAAAAGGCAGCCTTAAAGCTGACAAGACTTAATGGCTTGGCAGCCGCTCCACGTTCTAATATCTAATAAAGATGACAAGTACTTTTGCAGTTTCTATCTCTCATACCATAAAGTACCAAAATTGCTAAACTAAGCCAGTCCAACATCATATATCAGCACTGAGAATACTGTGTCTGCAGTGCTGCAGGTTTTATGGAGGGCTCATTAAACTCATGCTGATTCAAAGGTTGAATATCAGTCCAGTGCAGTCAATCACCATCAAACACCTAATCACCTGAGAGATCATAATACAAACATATCATGTGATTCATAATATAAGGTCGACTTCTGAAATTAGCCACAACAGTTACTGAAGAAGCAGCGAGTAAGCACTACATCAAGGAACTAGGTCAGTTTTGCTTTCCCCACACAACTTTAGCCGGGAGAGCTTATAGAGAATAAGCCAAATGTTACATCAGCACACCTTACATAATCAGAATGTTACCATAAATAATTACTAAAATAATAGGTTACTTTATCAAATATTTAATTTACTGTTAAATACAATACAAATGTCTGTTTTAGGAGAACTATATTTATTTATGGACATGAAATACATGTCATATTAAAATTCTATACTATTTTGTCTAAATAAATTAAAAGAAAAAAATCATCCATAAAAAAAATCATACAATTTGTTATTAAGGTATTAGAACACTTGTAATATGCAAATGTACACTCTGATGACCTTCATTTGTTGTACTACAGATCAGTCAGCAATTTTGTAAAAAAAATAAAAATAATAATTAATTAAAATAAAATAAATAAATAAATAAATAAATAATAATAATAATAATAAACTATTTGGACTGATCTGGTGTGCCTTGATGATCTGATCCCAGGCCATCCAAGATGTAGATGACTTTGTTTTCGAACATATTTGGAGAAATGCAGCATTAAATCACTTGCTCGCCAAATGAATCCTTTGCAATGAATGGGTGCCGTCAGAATGAGATTCCAAGCAGCTCATAAAAGCATCACAATAATCCACAATTAATCCATATGACTCCATCTTATCAGTTAACATATTGTGAAGTGAAATGCTGTGTATTTGTAATAAACACATTAAGATGTTTTTAACTTCGTTATTGCTTCCAACTAAAAGTCCTCTATAAATGATATTGCTTTCTCCACTGAAAAAATGTATCCTGTATGATTTAGGAGAGAAATATGCACAAATCAAGCATCATTTGCAAGTGAAAACAGTCCCAAACATGTTGATCTCTTGTAGATTTTTGTGATACTTTTATCATCTGTTTAGACTCTCATTCTGACGGCACCCATTCACTCCAGAGGATCCACTTTTGAGCAAGTGATGCAATGCTAAATCTCCAAAGCTACTCCTATGAAGAAATAAACTCATCTACATCTTGGATGACCTGAAAGTGAGTACATTTTCAGCAAATATTCATACTTAAACAAGAGAGATACTCAAATCACAACAAAAATTTAAAAATAAATAAATAAACAAATATAAATAACAGCCATTCACTGCATTTTTTTATTTATTTGCAAAATCATATTTGGCTTAAATTAGCTCAAAGTGAGGTGAGTGGGTTGCTGACCAATGCATTATTAATATTGCTGCATTGCACCGCATGTTGCCTTCCGAGGATTCACATAGGCTGCAATCACTCCCAAAACAAGCGACTCAATGGTTTGTGCGTGCATAACATCTACTATGTCCTGCATTGCTCAAATCATTAGTTTCCATTGTTTGTGATGTTCATGACTTTCAGATATAACAGATATATTCTGACCCCCAGCATAATGGAGAACATATACTCAAGCAGCTTTCTGCTTCTAATGGACCAATAAATTATTAAGCAAACTATTCTGTCATTTAAAAGTTCTCTTTAATTCTTTTTAAGACTTTTATTTACAGCACTATTTCCAGCCCACTGCCTTCTGCCACAATTGGAAGTGCTACGCATACTGAAAACTCAACGCTAAGAGTCTGTTGTTTGGGATTTCTAACAGGCTAAAGGGTGCTGGTGTTATTATGCTTTATGATCAGAACAACTGTGTTTTTACTAGATCTTTCTAATGGAGGAAGGCCCACATGGAGACAAATCATTTTAACAAGGGCAAAATCCAGTGTCAGATTGGTTACTCGTGTTCTTGAACCAGTGAATTAAACAAAGGATTCAATTCACTTTACATCATTAACATCCCATGTGTCTTTCCCACGCACTCTATTTCAGTTGTGCTAAATGGATGAGAACGGCAGGACTGAGATATGTTTTCACTCATTTCAAATGTCTAGAGACCTGAGACAGACAATCCACAATAATACTGGGGTGTAGAAAAGGATTTCAGAGATATTCTGTTCTCATAAAATTAATCTTTCTGTGATCGCGTCTCGACTAAAGCCTCATGAATACTCAATGTAAAAATTTAGAAGAAAAAAAGAATCTGGTATTTACTCTAGAATCTATTTCTGTGGTAAACCTTAAAATAACCCTCAAACATGATTCTCACTGGAGGGATCCCACCTTATTAAAATATAAAGGCAGTTTTATTTTCATGTATAAAGACCCATTTATACTGTATGCACATATATTTACTCTGTTATTAGAAATACATGACGTTTTCAATAAAAAAAAAAAAATAGTAAACAAGAAAAAAATCTAATAAATAGTGTAAATATATATGACAAATTTAAAAATGTATTTAAATTAATGAAAAATCATTATACTAAAGTAAATAAAAAGTCATACGTTAAATTGTAAAAAGTTACAATATTACTTGAATACAAATCAATTTTTATGAAGTTGACCATCATTTTTGATGGAGTACAATAATGAAAATGTTTTAATAATTATTAATTATCATTATTACTTATTTGAAAATGTATAAAATCTCTTGAAAAATATTTTCATAAACACATTTAATTATTATCTTCAGAAAACTTTCCAAAGTAAAATACAAATAAATAATTATATACATACATAAATTAGATTTGAGCAAATGAAAGTTTCAAGGCAGTCACAGATTGTTTCAACAAATTGTTTCAAACTGGCATTCAAAGCAGCAAATGACAAGCAGCATTCAGCAGTTTCACAAAGCACAAAGCCTGGAATTTTTGCCACCCTTAAGAGATGAGTGGAGATATGATAGGCTAGAATGACAGGGCGTGATGAAAAAGAAGAGAGAGAGATGAAGAGAGAGTATGAGACCCTTGTGTACAGATGGGATCAGAGCCCATGGTGCGCTGAATAATCAGACTCGTCGCATTTCATGCTTGACCTTTCCATGCGACGGGAGAGGCTAATGTGAGACCCAGATGTGGCAGGGAGAGCGATAGCGCTCCGACTGACCGTGCCCTTCATTCCTGTGCTGTGTGCCCCGCGAGACAGCCAATTTCCATGACATTTTCATACTTAAACAAGAGGTTGCACAATCTGGTAATGATCAGTTAGTGGCCATGGGACAAGCCATTCAAAAGACAAAAACAGGGAGAAGATGCTTAGAAAAGATGCTTGGATTTCATGATGCAGCAAACACTAAAAACTCAGTAGATAGCTGTACACCTATAATATTTAGTATGGGATAGAAAAATCAGGCTTTAGTAATATAAATACTGGATGTTGATGAATTTTATGAATTTAAGTACCTTACAGACTGTAAGTTGACAGTTGTCTTTTTCTTTTTCTTTTTTTGATATAGTACAATAATGAAATCAAAAGCAGGTAGTTGTGCATATGTCATATTTTAAATGACCTGGTAGAAAAATCAAGCTTTAGGGAGGTCAAATGTTGGACGTTGATTAATTTTATGAATTGAAATAATGTAGAAGTTGTTATAAATACTTGTCCTCGTGACAACTCAATTGGGAAACATTTTCATCTCTCATTCTTTCCCTCTTCCGCTCTGGGATGAAAGGCACATCATGTTGGGACAGGTAGCTTCACAGACTATAACAGGGTGACTCATAAAAAGTTGTCACAGAGAAAAGGAGAGTGAGGGGGGAAGACAGAAAGCATGAAACTGGGGGAAACTCAATCCCTCTCGGTCCTCTCAAGTGATGGATGTTATATGATGGGCCGGCGCCTGCCTATAAACATGTCACTTACTCAAAGACAAAAGAAACACCATTTTACTGCCCTTGTCTGGGCATCTTTCACGAGCATGCACACAGCTCTCTCTGTCTGTCTCTTTTTCTCTGTTTCATCTCTCCTTAACGGCAAATGACAGATGGAGATTGTGCAGAACTAGTAAAGTCATTGAGGATCACAGTGGCTTCATGCCGTCTTTTTTTATTTATTTTTTTCTGTTTGACTCTCTTTTGTGCCAGTTTATATACTTATGATCATAGAAATCATCCAATCATACATCGCCCAAAAATGATGATTCTGGCAATATTTCGGTCAATATTGGATATAGTTTAATTGTGCAGTATTGTAACATGTAGATTACCTTTTCTGTCATCTAATGCTTATTTTAAAATCATCTTTAAAAACAATAATAATTTAATAACACTGCTAAGTCTAATCTTTAGCAAATTTTGAAAATGAATATCCATTTTCTATGATGTACATTAATTAACTTTATTTAGACAAAAGTGAATCATTTGAATAAAGATTGAATTGTTTATCAGCCATTTTATAACTATTTACAGCTTATCAATTATATATTAGATTTTATTTTATTAGTTATAGTAGATATTAGATATATTAGATTATATATACAATTGTATATTAGATATATTACATTTTAAAATATATATCTTTAAATGATATTTATGCAGCTGCATAAAAATTCTTTAAAAAATCTTTTTTTTTTTTCAATAAAATAGAATAACAGCATATGGTTTTGGCACAACAGGAAGGTGATTAAATAGTAATGAACACTATCTATAGCGTTTAATGTTTCTCCAGTTTGTGTTTCTCATGTTCCTATGAAAAAGATCTTACCCAAAACCACTGACCTTTTTATGCGTCTAGTAAAGCACAGAGCCTAAAAGTATGCTAGTATATTGTTAAAATGTGTATTTGACAATGACAAAAAACACACTTTAACACCAGCACACTGATGCAACAGATGCAATTAAGGTGAAGGTTTTTTTTTTTTTTTTTTTTTGGTTTTGTTATTGAGTCTAAACCCTCCATAAAATCTTATGGCTGATGTTGTGAATTTACTGGATGAAGAGATATAAACTGGTAAGGGAAAAATAAACACATATACACACTTAAATTTTCCATTACATATTCTCTGTTTACACACCATCTCTCTCTCTCTCTCTCTCTCTCTCTCTCTTTCTTTCTCTCGGTCTCTCTCGCTCCATCTCCCTCTCTTCCTACACAGTTCCAACAGAAACATGCAGCTTTGAGATTTTGTAATCAAGATATCATGCCTTCCCAGCCCAGATGGCAAGTCTTTGATGACCTTCTTGCTTTTCATTTCTCCAACACAAGCTCTTTAAACCTCCTGCTTACCTGAGAGAGCTGAACCCCCGCTCTGTCCTGCGTGATAACGATCGATAGCCAGGCTGGGTGAAGTGCCGGGTCCTTTGGAGCCACTGAACCCCAGCTTGAAGGGTTAAAGGAGAAAAAGACAGATGAGGAAAGCAAGGGCAAGCCACACTGATGCCGAATCCCCGATGAAGAGAAGAAGGTCTTGGATGCACTACAAAGCGTCGGTATCCAATGCCATCCTCAGTGTCTCCATCCTCTTTCTTGAAATGCGTTTGGTGGGAGAAGAGAGAAACATATCAAAACCACACAGTAGACAGATTGAGTGGGAGAGAAATAGAACAATGATGCCTTAGAAGTTTAGAAGATGCTTTTGAAAAGCATCTGTAATGAACAGAAAGGATGGGAAATGTTTCAGAGAGGGCTGAGAGGAAAGTTGAATTAACATTCTGCCATCTTTGTGTAGCGAGGAAGCCGTTGAGGTTATGTGGGTGAAATTAAAAGCGGAGACAGGGTTCGGGTTTAAAGGTCTTAGAAGGCAAGCTTATACAGACGAATGAGTTAAAAGCCTGCTTTTCTGCCTTTTTTTTTCTTCACAGCTCTTTTCTATCAAAACACTAGACACTTTAAAGCTGAAGTCTGCATGTCGGCTCTATTTCATGGGTTTGACAGATGTTTATTATACAACACCTTCGAATTGCATTATAAATCCTACTATACCAGCACTGAAACTACTCAAACCTGTGAGACTCACATTGGGATCACCCATCCCAAAGCAATAAGGCTGCATTCTTGAATTATGGGCCTCCAGGGTTTGAGCAGGGGGTTTTTTGGGTTGTGTTATACGCGGTCAGGACTGCAGCCCTCTGACATTTCGGGTCGCCTGTGAGTGTTTTGGAAAGGCGCGGGGAGCCCAGTGGCTGTGAGCCATGTGCGGTTATGCCTGGGAAGAAGAGGGGAAGAAAGCTCTCCACTGATGGATTCGAAAAGCCACAGTTATTGTACGCTAGCCTGCAGATTTCCACATAAAACAATGGCTATCATTGAGCGGTCACACACAGCTGTAAATAAAACAAGAAGACGGAAGTGGGGTGGATGAACTGAAAGATGTTTGCTTGCTCCTGGAGTCCATTAGTCTTATAAAAATGGAGACTTGAATTGTGGGTCAGGGCTGGTGTTTGAAAGACAATGCACGATCAGAAATATTCTGTACAAATTCACTCGAGTCTAAGCACGCAAACCTATGGCAAGTAAAAACTCACTGAACCCAACAGATCTGAACGGTTGCTATAACACAGGCAACTGACGTCATCCCTGGTTGGCGGACGTTATTTCATAATCACTCTGGGTAGATTAAAGATTGTGCAGATAACAAAATCTAAGCATGTGATTTAGCATCAGGAGAGAAATGCATTTTGAAAGAAGTTAAAAAAATGTATAAATACTTTCTGCTCTACTGATCAAATTGTTCCCACCAAAGATGTCAGATTTTGAATCAGCTGGTCTAAGAAATTTTGAGAGTCCGATCAAAGTCAGGTCATTTTTCACATTTTTCACAATTATCAGTGATCAGACAGACTCATCGGAACAGAAGACTGAGAACTTTCTACTAAATGATGAACCTTGTTTAGCAATGGATGATTGGGACCATAATGGATCATTCATAGCGGTAGTGATAAAACAAATGGCAGTTGTTCTTTGTGCTGTTGATTATTAATAGGCTTTCCTGTTTCCCGTTCAATCAGGCATCAGATCACTACAGACACTAAGCCTAAAACTCACACTGATAAATGATAACTGATATGGCATGGTTATATAATGTATGCCAAACATTTGAAATGTGTTATTAAATGTCCCAGGACAAGATTTCTAAAAACAATAAACAGCATAAACATAAATATCATCAGCATTCTGATCATCTTGATATGTGACTTGGGCTAAAATGACTAGATACTAAGGTTGCATCTGAATCGCAACTCTTTTAGTAGGCAATGCTTTTGAATAAGTCATTACTTTGCCATCATTAAGTTCTAAATAGTATGAATGTGTGTAGAATTAATGTCGTCCGGACATACTACATGTGACCTACCAGGGATAGTAAAGCATCCATCAGATGCACACTTTTCGCCAGGAGTAATATCTGGCTACTGTCGATTTGGACACACAATCCTTTCACATACTGTTTTTCAGGGAAGCATGCAATTTCTGAGACTGAAGGCACTGAAATTTACCTTAAAAAACACTTGACTCCAACTCCATCTGACTACATCCCATTGGTAACCACTGCACCATGATGCTAATCATTTGCTGCAGATCACTGTCAATATGCCTTTTAAGACTCATGAAACATTTAATAAAAAGCACTGAACTATACTGTACTAAAATTTACTGGCCTAGAATGTTGACTTGATCCACTTTCATGTCAACCATGACCTGTGCTGTGATGGTAATGGATCTCTACAGTTTTAATTGAATAAATTTG
Organism: Carassius carassius; assembly: GCF_963082965.1. Taxonomy (NCBI): domain Eukaryota; kingdom Metazoa; phylum Chordata; class Actinopteri; order Cypriniformes; family Cyprinidae; genus Carassius; species Carassius carassius. The sequence continues at coordinate 14,811,201 of NC_081772.1, read as the reverse complement.
ATAATGTTGCTGGAGTACAAACTCAGAGATCACAAACTTTATATGGCTTTGTTTTAAGGCCGTATAAACATATTTTTAGAGTAATGCAAATCAAACTTGCAGAATGGGTTTATACATTGCCTAATCAATTCAAGATAAATGCTTCGACTTGGAAATGTTTAAACATTTGGAAAGATTTTGAAAGCAATCCAGGTGGGCCTGAATGGTTTGTCCTTTCACAGTAACTAGCTGAACTAAAACCACAGGAAAATTCCTGCTTTGCTAAGCTCTTACAGAAAATGAAAGCAAACAGATGTAGCAAAGAGAGTAGATCACACACTTGCTTCACAAATGTATTATTTTATTAACTATAATACATTTTTAAGATGTAAAGAAGATTAAGAAGCCATATATATATATATATATATATATATATATATATATATATATATATATATATATAAGGGGCCGTGCAAGACTTAATTCATTCTGGCACTCTTACACGCTTACATTCTCCTTTCACATACATATATTCTTGCTTACACACACTTACATTCTCCTTTCAGATACATATATTTTTTCTTTCACACACTTTCATTCTTCTTACACATGCATACATTTCTACTCTTACACACACTTACATTTTCCTTTCATATGCATATATTTTTGCTTTCACGCACACATACATTCTCCTTACAAATACATATATTTTTGCTTTCAAACTCATACATTCTCCTTATACATATATTTCTACTCTCACACACATACATTCTCCTTTCACATACATATACACACATACATATATAGATGTATGTAAGAGAAGAATGTATGTATGTGCGAGAGAGGGTATAGTGGAAACGGAAGGCGTTTAGTTGAAACGGAAGGCAGGTTAGGCGCGATCAGGCTCACCGTGACAGGTCTTGATCAGAATGGCTGAGGTAGATGAGGAAGCGGCAGATGTATTTCAGCAAGCTATCTGGGTTTTAAAAAATAAATAAATATTATTATTGTGAAAAGGTTACATGGCCTCGTCCTTTGAGCGAGTTGTGATTGAGGACGCGAGCTCAGGCTCAGTCGTGTTGCCAGATAGATGTATTATAAGCGTCCAAGGTTTCATTTAATTTAGGAAGTGAATAAAGTGGGAGGTTGCATGTTAGGGACAGCGATATCTTTATATTATTTAAATAACTCAAGACTCATTGCGGTTTATTTATTTTTAGATTTTCATTTACTTATTTAATTATTTTTTTTTCAATTGCAGCTCTGAAAAATTAATTCAGCCAATCTGATGTTTTTGTTTTGTGCACTTGCTTCATGTTGCATATATTTTTTGTTTGTTTGTTTGTTTGCTCAAGGTTAGTTTGTCCAGTAACAGAGCAAAATAAACATTTAATAAATGTAAAAAAATAAAAAAATTAAAATAAGAACTAAATAAATTGGCAACGAGAATGGGAATCGGCTCATTTGATTGTAAAATAAATAAAATCCTGATCAGTGCATCCTTAACTGGAATAGTTAGGACTACCTGAAAGACCTGAAAAAGCATGGTTTATTTCAGTTTTATCTTTGAACTATTGTACCTATTTGTGCAAAGTGGTTATTATTTATTACAATACAATGTTACAGTCAACAATGAAAACAATTAGTCTTATTGATTGTGGCAAGTCCTGTAAAAATTTTGCCAGGGCAAGTAAAGAAAAAATTAAACCACTGGCCGAACCGGACCAGTAGAAAATGTCTTTAGCGTTAAGCCCTGTTAATACGTCCTGTCTTAGAACTTGTACACAGATCTGTAGAACACGTAGGTTACATAATGATTTGTTAAAAATAAAAACTTAAAAATGTACTTGAAAAGAAAACAGGATGACTTTAAAAGAAAATAGCATAACTGTAAAATTGTGAGGAAGAGCTGAGCAGGTCTTGCTCATGTATTTCCTGGTCTGAGAGTGACTTCCTGCTTATACAGGAAGTAATGGATACCAAAAAAGGTAGAAATATATATATATATGTAAAAGGAGAATGCATGTGTGTGAAAGCAAAAAAAAAATTATGTATGTGTAAGGAGAATTTTGTGTGTAAAGCAAGAATATATGTATTTGAAAGGAGAATGTAAGTGTGTGAGAGTAGAAATGTATGTATGTGTAAGGAGAGTGTATGTGTGTGAGAGTAAAATGTATGTATGTGAAAGGAGAATATATGTGTGAGTAGAAATGTATGTATGTGAAAGGAGAATATATGTGTGTGAGAGTAGAAATGTATGTATGTGAATGGAGAATATATGTGTGTGAGAGTAGAAATGTATGTATGTGAATGGAGAATATATGTGTGTGAGAGTAGAAATGTATGTATGTGAAAGGAGAATATATGTGTGTGAGAGTAGAAATGTATGTATGTGAAAGGAGAATATATGTGTGTGAGAGTAGAAATGTATGTATGTGTAAGGAGAGTGTATGTGTGTGAGAGTAAAATGTATGTATGTGAAAGGAGAATATATGTGTGAGTAGAAATGTATGTATGTGAAAGGAGAATATATGTGTGTGAGAGTAGAAATGTATGTATGTGAAAGGAGAATATATGTGTGTGAGAGTAGAAATGTATGTATGTGAATGGAGAATATATGTGTGTGAGAGTAGAAATGTATGTATGTGAATGGAGAATATATGTGTGTGAGAGTAGAAATGTATGTATGTGAAAGGAGAATATATGTGTGTGAGAGTAGAAATGTATGTATGTGAATGGAGAATATATGTGTGTGAGAGTAGAAATGTATGTATGTGTAAGGAGAGTGTATGTGTGTGAGAGTAGAAATGTATGTATGTGAATGGAGAATATATGTGTGTGAGAGTAGAAATGTATGTATGTGAAAGGAGAATATATGTGTGTGAGAGTAGAAATGTATGTATGTGAAAGGAGAATATATGTGTGTGAGAGTAGAAATGTATGTATGTGAATGGAGAATATATGTGTGTGAGAGTAGAAATGTATGTATGTGAAAGGAGAATATATGTGTGTGAGAGTAGAAATGTATGTATGTGAATGGAGAATATATGTGTGTGAGAGTAGAAATGTATGTATGTGAAAGGAGAATATATGTGTGTGAGAGTAGAAATGTATGTATGTGAAAGGAGAATATATGTGTGTGAGAGTAGAAATGTATGTATGTGTAAGGAGAGTGTATGTGTGTGAGAGTAAAATGTATGTATGTGAAAGGAGAATATATGTGTGTGAGAGTAGAAATGTATGTATGTGAATGGAGAATATATGTGTGTGAGAGTAGAAATGTATGTATGTGAAAGGAGAATATATGTGTGTGAGAGTAGAAATGTATGTATGTGAATGGAGAATATATGTGTGTGAGAGTAGAAATGTATGTATGTGTAAGGAGAGTGTATGTGTGTGAGAGTAAAATGTATGTATGTGAAAGGAGAATATATGTGTGTGAGAGTAGAAATGTATGTATGTGAATGGAGAATATATGTGTGTGAGAGTAGAAATGTATGTATGTGAAAGGAGAATATATGTGTGTGAGAGTAGAAATGTATGTATGTGAAAGGAGAATATATGTGTGTGAGAGTAGAAATGTATGTATGTGAATGGAGAATATATGTGTGTGAGAGTAGAAATGTATGTATGTGAATGGAGAATATATGTGTGTGAGAGTAGAAATGTATGTATGTGAATGGAGAATATATGTGTGTGAGAGTAGAAATGTATGTATGTGAATGGAGAATATATGTGTGTGAGAGTAGAAATGTATGTATGTGAATGGAGAATGTATGTGTGTGAGAGTGCCAGAATGAATTATGGCTTGTATGGCCCCCCATATATATATATATATATATATATATATATATATATATATATTATTTAGATATTAATATATAAGAAGCTAATATTCCTCCAAATTTGAAGATGAACAATATTTCATAAAAAGATAGAGAATATAAATATGTATGTTAATGTAAATATTTGTATATATATCATAAGATGTTTTCTGTTTTTGAGGGATGAACACTGTTAAATTATACCATATTTACAGCAAAAAAATAAAAATAATAATAATAATACTTTTTGAACATTAGAGGTGGATCATTTTATCAGGTTTTTATTAGTCATGTAACAATACATATATTGTTATAGATTTAATTGATAACCATTGCCCTGTCCGTAAGCTTTTTTGATTACTGTCAGTTTAAGTGTCAGTGAAGCATTATAAATAAAAAATAAATAAATCATCTTAAATTAATTTAGATCTTTTTAAATCCCCTTAACTGTCACCCCGTCCTAAATATGGGACGCCTAGGTTTACCTTACTATATTACAATCAAATCTAATCTGATCTTGACAAACTATATATCGTTGGAAAGGTCTAAGACTCCCAAATATATATTTTACCAATGTTTTTTGTTAAAAATTATGTAGGAAAAGTAATAGATTAATTTATGACAAGAGTGCACCCTCAAAAATCTACATCATAACAGGAGTTTTGACCTTAGTTTAAAAAAAAAGACTTCTTCGTTGCCTTTTTCTCGATCACATTTTAGAAATCATCAGAAATCATATATCGACTGAAAACTTAAAATCTCAAAATCCTTTAAAACCCATTTTAAAATCAGACATTGCTTTACCATGTAAATGGTACATAAATATCATGTTACAAAATGTTTTCAGTCATGAATTATAAAAATTTAGGTTTGTATCATGCACATTCAAGTCTTCAAATCTTCAAAAATGTGAGTGACAGTTAAGGGGTTAAAATAGGAAAAGATAAATATATCGCTAGCCCTAAACTGCAACATCCCACTTAATTGTCATTCTAAAATTTCACATTAAGTGGAAGAGACAAATCCAAAGATTTATAATAGTTGGATCTGGCAACACCCATGCCCTCACTCATAACTTATAAGTCTCATTTACTCTGTCAGCATCTAGCTGTGATCATTTTTATACCACGGACACACAAACTGTACACATGCAGACACTCATATGAGGAGTATTAAATAGCAAATTTTATATATTGAACATGAAAAAATTAACGAATGTCTGGAACTTGGTGACCTCATAGCTGGCTATGGCCATGGGCAGCAGATATATGTTTATTTACATTCTCTGATGTTACATGACCTCAGCATCCTATTGTTTAATTTGAAAAGATTATTTACTTAAGTAGGAAGGCCAACTGCTTCATTTCATGGCCTTCAGACAATGTGGAGTGACTGATGGAAATTGGAGAGAGTTTACTGAAGGCCAGACTGGTGGAGGTGCTTGTGTGTCCAGATTCCTGGCTTGATGTATATTCATGAAAAGTGAGGGAATTTGTTGGCTTGAGATAAGCACATGCCAGACTGATCTATTCACGAATAACAAACCATAACAGTCATTTCACGGACGCATTTATAATGCTTTACACAAAACCCAGACACACAATTTATACACAAATACTTATCTCTAAAGACTGTCCCAAAAGCTCACTGCTAAAATATGTTGACCCATTTCACTAAACTGGTGACAGTCTACAAAAAAGAGACTTGGAAGTCAGTTTAAATGTTTTTTTCCCATTTTAATGAACAGGTCAAATTATTTCACATGGAAGTGTGTGAGGGCTTGGAGGTTCATTGTGACGTGGATAAAGAAGCCACCCTGTTTCTGTCACAGATTATATATATATAACTGCTTAAAAAAATTCTGAATATACTTCATTTACTGTTTACATTCTTCCCATTACTTTATTTTATTTTGTTTCTTACCATGAATGAATTGCACTCATATGTTAAAACCTCATAATGTGCTCAATAGGTTTTTAATTGTTACAAGAATAGTACAAGATTGTTTCTTTCATTGTGTGCTGGAGCAACACGAAACTCTGTTGAGATGGTTGTATGAGATTTGAATGTACACTGAGAGAACCAGAGCCAAAATCACATCCACTTCTTGCCAAACTTAGTAGAAACAGTGATTTTACATATGCATATGAATCTGTAACCTGTGCCTGTTTTCTTATCTACAAAAAGCCACATTACTTTTACTCTTTTGTGCTCGGAATTGCTTTTTCCACAAAAGAAGTAGCTTATCCCACCTATTAATTCCTTATTAAACCTCAGCAACTTCTGGGTGAAAGCACCTCATATCCAAATTGACTTCAAGCCAAGAAAACACACAATGGCTCTTAGTGTACTATTCTAATGTGCGCAACACAGAGAATTTGCATTTAAGCCAAAATACTTTGTATAGAAAACAATTAACAATAATAATTGTTACTTGGTTTAGAGTATTACAATATTTGTCACAGACTATATTAGTGCTCTTGTTGTAATTAATTCATTCAAGTCTTTAAAATATAATCATGTTGTGGTACAACAGTTATTGTTGTTTCTATTATGATTCAATATATTAATGGAACAATTAATGTAGAGTGTCGCATGTTTTCTCTATTAGACCTTCCTGGATACAAAAAAAATAAATAAAATAAAATACAACCTGATTATGTTATTATATATCTAATTAAAATCGAAGTGTATATACACCAATTCTTTTCAATAAAATATCATACAAGCATATTTTTTAAAGCCTAATTCACTGAGAGTCAGATATACTTAGGTCAGGTATAGTGGCAATACTTTTGAAAAAATTATTCATATTCTGGAGCATAGTGCTTTAGAAGGCAAAATGACATCTCTCCCTTGACACATTTACGCATGGTCACAAATACATACTATATTTGACAGTTAATAATCTAGAATAGTGAGCTGGTACCAAAATATATTTTCAGTATACAGAGCACAATGCTCAGTAAAACCTATGCATTATGAACCAATCACATTGCAAGAACTCTTCATTAAACCCCATTCTGCCCTGCTATTGTGTAATGACATACCAATTTGTGTATTCAGTGCATGGCAGATCCGCCACTAATCACTCCTCTCTGTCTCTGTTCTAGCCTTCTAGCAAATACTCTGAAGCATTAAAGTCACTTCATTCAGTGCACCAATCTACTACCTGATCAAGGAATAGTTCACCCAAAAATCAAATTAGCTGAAAATTAGAGTCCAAGCAGCTGATATAAACATCACAATAATTCACAAGTAATCAGTTAATGTCTTGTGAAGTGAAAATAAACAAATCCTGTATTAAGGCATTTATTCTGGCCAAAATACCTGTCCATAATCCATAATAACACTTCCTCCATTGAAAACGTGCATCCCGTGTTGTCATCTCACATCCAGATCTACCAACATATTTGTTTAGAGCTGTTTAGGCCAGTTTGCACTTGTAAATGGTGCTTGATCTGTGCATATTTCTCTACTGACTCAGACAAAACACTTTTATTGTTATTAACATTATTATTTTAACTGGAAAAAGCACTATTCTCATATAGCTGGAAATATTGGCTTGAAGTTAAATATGCGTCGTAATTATGGATTTCTCATCCTCTCATTCTCATTTCTCAACTCTCATTCTGACGGCACCCATTCACTGCAGAGGATCCATTGGTGAGAGAGTAACTTCCATTTTTGGGTGAACTATTCCTTTAAAAGCAGGCAGAACATCCAATAATAGTCATTATCATAAGGATGAAGTCCAGATAAATATTTAATTGTTTACAAATGGATCAACAACTTTTCATTCCACCAACTTTCATCTGGAAATTTGAAAATGTATCTGCAAATAAATTATTAATTTTGGCCCACGAGTCATCCCCTGTATTTTTAGATAAAAAGAAACTAAGAAAGTTAAAGAAGTACCTTGTCTCAAAGCACTTTGCCAGACTGCCAGACTGTGAAGTCTGCATCAGTAAAACCTATATCCACTTAAACTGAAGCAAAGTTTTACATTAAGTCTGTCCAGCCTAATTCTGTGCAATAATTAAAAAGGACAGAGATAAGAACAGTGAAAGAAGGGAAACACGGACAGCCTTGCTTCCATTCTGTCTAGTCTAAAGGTAAAAGGTTATAAATGACATGTTCACTTCTAGACAGGCTGCTACTTTCCGTGCCAGTGAATGTTTATATAGTAACAATATAATATGACTTCTAGTTATCATCACCACAAAAACACAGCTTCATTGTTGGAGTCTCCAAATATGTCTGCCAGTTCAGATATCCAAAGAAACAGTGTTCATTAATTCATCTGACAGGAGTGCCTGTGCTAGCCTTCACTAACCTGTCTATTATTACATGTTTTGGGCATGGGGTTCAAAACAACACTAATGGCCTGTGGGATAATGCTGAGAGATGTGGTTACACACACAAACACACTCCACTGTCCTTCAGACTTGTGCATGCTTTGCTGATTGAAATGTTTCCGTGATCGCACCCCTGGGAGCCACACTTGGGTCAAGAGAGGTCATGTTGTGGCCTTTGAAGAAAAGCCTGTCCAAGCCAACAAATCAGATTCCCAAAACATACCTCACACAACGATGTCATCATGAACTTCCTGCGCCAAGGGGGTCATAAGCAGAGCTGGGTCATAAGTGGGCCGGTACTTACTGGTACAGAATAACATTATTTCTGTGCTATTTTGCTCATAGTAGTGGGGATTATTATTGCACAATCTCACACAAAGACTGTTAGTCTCATAAATTTAACTTTTGATCAGTATTACATGTAGTGCATATTGTAACTATTGTACTGTTTCTTCAGATATGAAGGGCAAATGACGTTCTGATAGACATGTTAAACTAGCAATCATATTTACAGGCATGCAATTAACCAAGCATTAAAAAAAAGTGATAATTCGGGAAACATGTTTGGATATCTTGTTTACTGTAGTTGTATTCCGCAATTCAAATTAATATATATATATGAATGTCACCTATAGAAGTTTGTATTTATAATTCTTTATATTGAACACAGATGCATTTAATTCAAAACAATTATCTGTCTTACCAAAAGTACGGTGAAGTTAATGATCAAAATGCGTACAGACAAGCTAGCATTCCACATTCCATCCTGTGTGCTGCTGGCTGTGACAATGGTCACCTGTGCTGGCCTGACCCCAGCTTAGACCTCTCATATCCCCCTTACAGTCATCCAGCTGTGGCTGTAGTGCCCCTCGGTAGCCCTGTGATGCCGGACTCATCATTAACACACACAGGATCCATAAGCCCACAAGCCTGTGGGGCTGGGAGGCAGGAGGCCACTGTGCACAGATGCTGCCAGTGTTAAGAGCTGCCCTACAGCAGGTGACACAGAGGACCAGGACTCTACAGCAGAATGCCAAAGCTCAGAAACCTACAAAATGTGTTTTAAATGAGCTGGGCAGCAGAACCATGTACTAGGAGCTGAGCCTGAGGATTCAAAACGGATTTAATATGTGTTGAAATGCCCAACTTGTATGGTTGTTTTGCAAGAAAACAGACGGAGAAGCAAGCAAGAAAATGCCAAACAGCCTGATACAGACTATCTGTAAAGCTCTCTCTCTCCACCAGCTGCTCATGATCACTACTTAGTGGTTCTCGTTGGTGTAGGAGGCATAGGTGTGCTCCAGGGCAATCCAGCAATCAGAGAGTGAACCGTTCTCTGACTGCAAGACACACCCACAATGCTCTCTTTGTCCCTAATCTAATCAGGCCAGCAGTAGTGTGAATTTAGCATATTTTAGCAGGGGAGGGCATTGTAATACAAGCTGAATAATATCCTCGGTTAAACCATTCAAGCACAGAAATATGCAGAGCCCTACATACGACATGCAGACAAAAATATATTTATTGTTGCCATGAATTAGGAATTAATTTTCTCATTTTAGTAAATTGTTGCCACGTTGTACTAGTTTGTTTACTTGATTTAATTCAATAAAAACTAAGGAATTACACTGAACAAAATTATAAATGCAACACTTTTGATTTTGTCCCCATTTTTCATGAGCTGAACTCAAAGATCTAAGACTTTTTCTATGTACACAAAAGGCCTGGGCCCGTATTCATAAAGAATCTTAATGCAAAAAGTAGCTCCTAGTGACAAAATTCTAAGAAAATTCTTAGAAATGTGGGCGTTTACTCTTAAAATTAAAGAAAAAATCCTAGTAAAGAAAAAAGTAATTCAGAAAGCATCTTAACCCTTAAAAGAGGTCTTAAGGTCAAACTTGTTAGGAGCACAGACGAGGACTTTTAAGAGGCTTAAAAGTTTCTTTAGCAGAGGAGAAAATGGCAGAAAGACGAAGAGGCAGAAGAAATGTGTTGCAGACAATGGATGACAGTGAGTTAATAAGACGCTATAGATTAGATCGTGCAGGGATCATGTGACTGATCTTATTAGAGACGTGCTAACATCTCCGACACAGCGCAGAAATGCCATAGCGCCAGAAATTAAAGTAATCACTACATTACGATATTTGGCAACTGGGAAAATGCAATAATGCAATAGTGATGATTTGGGTCTGCCACAACCTTCTTTAAGCAGAGTGATCACACAAACAATTACAGCACTTTCAGAACATCTTATTGTGTCGCAGTTCATTTCGTTTCCACTGGACATTCCCACCTTGCAGGCTCAAAAAACTGCATTTATGAATATAGCAGGCTTAAAGGTGCGCACATGTAGGGGGAATGAACCGTTAATAGTTTGTGCTATACGCTTCCATGTCTGCTTCTTGTCCCTTGCTGTGACACCCGGCCCGAATTTTCTTTTAAGAATGGCCTTGTGTTCATCCACTAACTGGGCTAACAGTAAACACTGTTCCTCTGTCCAGTTTGGCTTTCTTGGCCTTCTTGGTTTTGATTCCATGTTTGATACATTAAAACCAAAATTCAAACTGCCACTTAAATAGGACAGCAATCACTGTAATTGGAAAGAGTGGAACAATTTTTATCATTCTAAGCCAATCAAATACCTTATAGGAAATTAAAAGCATGCATTTAAAAGCATTTCCATTCATCCACCACCTTTACCTCATGTTGCAGCATGATAATGCTGGTCCCATGTTGCAAGGATCTGTACACAATTCCTTGAAGCTGAAAACATCCCAGTTCTTGCATGGCCAGCATACTCACCGGACATTTCACCCATTGAGCATGTTTGGGATGCATCTAATTGAGCAGGCTATTCTCAAATTTGGAACATTTACTAAAAAATGTAATGTACAGTCAGTAAATATAACAATAATAATAATAATAATAATAATAATAATAATAATAATAACAGACATGAAGTGTTGTAACCTTACTGGACCCACGAGAGTGACCAAACGGTAAAATATTTATCCCCAACTTGCAGTGTTGTTATTTTCAACCAAAACTAAAGCTATTCAAAATATTCTTTTATATATGAAATCAAGTTGAAATACAATGCGCATATTTAGTTGAAATACATAAACTTAACTTTAACAAAAATGTGTAAATTAAATTTGAATAAATTTTACAACAACAACAGCAATGTTGTACTTGAATTTAATTCACAATAATGTTTGAGAAAAAGAAGTAAAGTTTGAGATGAAAACAACAAAAATTTGTTAAATTGACATTTCATCCTCTCGTGGTTAGACACAAGAACCTGATACTGAATAGGTTTTGAGCTCTTGTGATATTAATCTGATATCTGACCCAATCTTCTCTATTCCTTTTTGCTTTTTCAAAACAAACTATCACTCAGCTCCAAGGAGCTCATGAAAAAAATTTAAAAATAATTTCATAAATAATGTGATCGTAGGTAATTAATTCTTGTTGTCACCCTGTCTTCTCTGTTTTAAATCAAAGAAGCAGGTTCATATTTCCAGTGGGTGCTCAGTTTGTCAAGCATACAACATTAATCATAACTGCTATGGCACTTCTGACTGGTGGAAGGTTTCAGAGGAGCAAACAAGCATCTGTGTGCCAAAGTTTTGTTGGGTCCGAGACCAACTCTCCCACTTCATTGAACAAAACCTGACACCTTGATTTCAAAACAACCTGAATCAGGGATTAAAAAGATTCAGTAATGATAAATTGTTGATGAGTGATCCCACTAGATACATCCTAAGAATTTAGAAAATTGGCAAAACATAAATGGGAATTGAATGTCCCCAGCTGCTGGAATTCGACTCGTGGTAAATTTCCCTTCTTCAAGTTTCAGAGTGAGTTGGTTGCAGCAGCCAGCTCTTAACAAAGTCCAGTTGTGTTTATGAAATGGCAGACCCAAGCAGCAGGTCAGAGGACTTGAAGGCATGATGGATTGGATCCAGTGAGGGAGGAAGCTAGTTGATGTCTTCAGGCCAAACTGAGTTCAGACTAGCCTCAGTGTGATTATACGGATGGCCAAACTACAGAGACGTGTGTTTATGGGACACAGGTTGGGTCACCGAGAACGAGACAGAGAAATCGACAAGCCTCACTTCAGTCTTATTATCGTTAATAGAAACCAAAAACAAAACAGTTTTGTTAAATGAAATAAAAGCTACCACAACTGGGAAAAAAAACATTTTTCAAAACACCTGAACTGTAAAATAATATGGTCACACTTTATTTTAATTTCAGTTTTTGACACAACCAATAACACTAAACTGTGGGAACTGATGTTCAGCTGTTCTTTTTCATAATAAACTTATTTTCAGATTATCAGTGCTCGGTAAACACTTGTCACAGATGAAGAGATGTAGCCTACCTTTAATTTCAACTAGCCTTTTGCTCACTAAACCCACAGATCATGTTTTCAGGCCATTTGAAGTTTTAGACTTAACAAAGTGCAGATATATAAGTGTGTGAGTTGTACTTACTTTTTTTAAATTATTATTTGTCTTCCCATTAACACCATTATATTGTCCTTTCAGATTGATTTGCGAACATGTGTCATATGTCATAACCAGTCAAATGGCGATTGAGGCATTGCTACGGTGGAGAGATCTCTATGCGCAACAACTTAAAAAAACATACAAATAAAAAAAGCACGAGCATATTAAGAGAACATCTTAATCAGATGGACAACTGTGTTGTGTGTATTTGCAGCACACTTCGGTATTTGGTTGTGTTGCCATTAGGTCAAAGACAAGACATCACCATTTTGGTGTCAGCATCAAATTAAATTTACAAAAGTAATTTTAAAAACATATAGAACATGTTAAATGCAAGTAAAGTTTCTACTTTCATATTTAAAATAACTTTTGTGAAAATAAAATCTCAAAATAGGGGGAAATAATAAAATGGAGGGAAATAAATAAGTGTAAAATTGTCATTCAATAATAATGGACCGGACTTTGATTTTACAATTACATCTTTAAATAAACATATAAAATACCAAGTTAACTAAACTAAGCTAAAACTAAACTAAATAAATAAATAAAAATACAGAACTAATAACTATTGTATATATAGGTATACAATAGTATACATATATATCAAGGTCAATCTTGTAGCGTTCCCGAAACTTCTAACTGATATAGTTTACAAATGTAGCCCTTAAATTCCCCATGAGCTTCACCGGAGATGTGCAATGTGCTGAATCGACTGTTCCTGCTTTTGCAAAGTCATGGATATTAAGGCAGAGGAGTTAATCGATGGCACAGTAATCAAATGTATTGTCATTGCAGTATAAAATTTGAACAGATATGTTCTGACCACCTGCCCTTGTTTTTTTGTTGTTTTTAGTGTGTGGCGCTTGTAATAAATACAGCTATCCAGTGCAAATATATCCAAGAAAAAGAAACGTATAACAGCTCAAGTCTCCTTCAAAGAGAAAATCAGCCAGATTCTGCATCCACACCAATGCAGATTTAAGCAAACCTGTCATTTCCTCTCAAGCTTTCAGTAATTGAGAAAGAGGAAGAGCAATGCTGGTGGAACATCTCTTTGCTGCTAAAAAAAACCCCATAATATTCACAAAATGCACATGATATTTAATTAGTCAGTGGGATGCCATTAATAGAATGAGTTGATCTAATCTCACAGTCACATGCACACACATCAGTGTCACAAATTAAATACGATACACTCACCTACTGTACACAATTATTATGGTAGGATTCTGACAAGAAGGAAATATGTGTGTTTTGGTCTTCAAATATTAAGGTAGGAAAGGATGGGGTATTCAAAGCAGCCTGCGGGTGTTTTGAGCACTACTTTATTACAACGCAGAGCTAATGTTCTGTGTGCAGGTTCTGCCGATCAGGGGTTGGCAGGGCAGCCGGTGAGGAGAGCCTGAGCAATCAGGTGATTGGTCACTTGCAAAGGTGGTTATTAAAGTAACATTGAAAAAAGAAAGCACTGCTTGTACTTCATCATAAAGTTGTTTTTAAATATCATATGGCTTTGCTTTTTTAGGTTCCATTTTATTAGTTCACATATGTATACTATTATATTTCATTCTGAGAGAGGATTGTGCTGTATTATGATACTTCAGACCGAACACAAACAAAACAGCACTAATCTGTGAGAGACGTGGTTGGCAACAGCCTCCCCTGATTTTCATATCATCTGGGCCTCTCCAAATCTGCTTGCAAGATCATTTGCAAATAATTACCATCAGCAGATTTATTTAACTTATTCACAGGTTTTAATTAAATAACATAGTGAAATTAATTAAGATTACACCCCTTAGCCACACTGAATCAAATTACTGCATCTTCCCCAGCATGCGTGTCCTGGAAGCGCAATTTTCTTAAAAAACAGAGGAGGGTTCACAGATGGGTTTCCGGACTCTCACCCTGAGCTAGGCAGATTTGCAGTCTGTGTGTGTGTGTGTGCGTGTGTGTGTGTGTGTGTGTGTGTTTGTGTGTGTGTGTGTGTGTGTGTGTGTGTGTGTGTGTGTGTGTGTGTGTGTGTGTGTGTGTGTGTGTGTGTGCGTGTGTGTGTGTGTGTGTGTGTGTGTCTGTGTGTTTGCATGTCCATCACTGCCCTCCCTTATGGAACAAAAATATATTGCAGTATATTGGAAAATATCTTGTAATATATTAGGCATATATTCTTATATATATTTATTTTTTCCAATTTATTGCAATATACTGAAAGCGGCAATCATTTGTATATTTTGCAATATATAATATAATATATGTATCATCAATATATTATTCAATGTATTCAAATATATAATATATTTTAAAAAATGGAAAATAATATATTACAATATATCACAATATATTTTAAGAAATATATTGGTAAATATATTTTCGTTTTGTAAGGGCTGTCAGGCCACTCATGTTTTGCCGGTCGCCAATTTTCTTCTTAATCCTTCAGAAATTATAATGCAGCATGAAAGAGTTAAAATGCATTTGAACTGTAGGAGATTGAGAATTGAGAGGGATTTAATAATTTATCAGTTCATTAAGGTCAGCTAGAGTGTAGTAAATATGTGTTGTAAAAATCACTGCTGAGAAAAATAAATAAAAGAAGAAAAAACCCAGCTTAAACAGTATATACCTTTTTTTTTAGAGGAGATTTGGGCACTTGTCAGTTGGTCTAATTGGTCTAGACTGGTTTAAAACAGCTAAGATCAGCTGAAGACTGGTAAACTACCTGAACATACGCTGGAAGTTTACAACAAAAATTGTAATTTATCAAACCTTTGTAATAATTTACAACTCTTGTTAAATGAAGGAAACCAACTTATAGCTAAGAGCACTGCTAAGGCGAGCTAAAAACCAGCTTGGTTATGCAGGCTGAGTGACTAGACCAGTCTGACACTAACAGAAATGCAGTTAGTTAGCCTCCTCTGCTAGGAGGCTAGCTAGACCAGTTTAAGAAAGTCAGGACCAGTAAACCATTTTTTTTTTTTTGCAGAGATCATATAAGAAACAAACAAAAAATGTACAAGATGGAAATGTATCAAACCTTTCTTAATACCCCCCCCCCCTCCCCCCATTGTTAAATGAATGAAGTTTTTAAAGTATGTGATGAATTTCAAAGGCGTTTCATCATGATATTGCATTCTCACACTCCAATCACTGGAGACTGTAAAATGAAATAAACTTTAAGTGTAATAGTAAGCTGGATAGAGGGTCATCAGACAGATTGTTCTTAAGAGGGTCTGCAGAGAGATGAATAATAAACATTAGGTCTGGTTTCTGCTCATTAACATGTCTGCCTCTGATTTTGATGAAGGAGCAAATGAACTAGCCGAGTTTAAGCTGAACTTCTAAGTTAGTTGAGTGTGTGTGGGTGGTGGTGGTGAGGCCGAAGAAAGAGAGACAACACATTGGGAGTGAGTGTGTGTCTGTAGAGAGTGCGAGTATGTTTATGGCTATGTGAATGTGTGTGCGTGAAATGTTCGGCATTGGCAGCTTTGTGCTCAGCATTCAGCCTGTCTGTTAGTTTCGGATGGCTGCGTACACTTCATCTTTCATCACTGTGATATCCATCTAGAGACAAGCTTCACTCCTGACGACTGCCACCATGCTGGCTCCCAGCCCCTCCAATGAGGTTCCCAACCTCCACTCCTCAACTTCCTGATCCTGGCAACAGCACATGAATATGCATTCACCTTCACCAGCAAGTGAGCGAGTGAGGGACTGCACTGCAGCTCTCTCAGTCTTGTCTCCCTAATGTGCACTCTGAGGCCTGCCTGTAACTGCTTGGCCTTGCCTGCTTCAGATGGAGCACTGAGGCGAGAGAGTCTATAGATGCCTGAAGAGTGATTTCCCAGGTGGTAGGAGGACTCACGTGTGCTCCTCTGGCTTGTAGAGAAGCGACTGCTCACGTTTATGTCGGCTCATTGAATGTTCTGTCGTCTCGGCCCTAGCTGAGGAGCTGAGCTTAAGAAAATGACAAAAATCAATAGTTATTTATTTGGCTTAAAATTAAAAACCTACCAGGCCACAAAGCAAAAAGACACTGTATGAGAGATTAAATAAGGAGGTTTTCAAATTTTTTTTTTGTATTTCACACACACACACACACACACATATATATATAGATATAGATTTATATATAGATTTATATATATATATATATATATATAAAATTAGAAAACCTCCTATATATATATATATATATATGTGTGTGTGTGTGTGTGAAATACAAAAAAAAATTGAAAACCTCCTTATTTAATCTCTCATACAGTGTCTTTTTGCTTTGTGGCCTGGTAGGTTTTTAATTTTAAGCCAAATAAATAACTATTGAATTTTGTCAATTTCTTAAGCTATATATATATATATATATATATATATATATATATATATACTGTATGTGCAATGCAGACACTTGTGAAAAAGAGGTATAAAAAAGCATATTTCTTAAAAAGAGTACTTACATACAATCAGAAAAAAGGTACAAAAGGGTACCTTTTAAGACGGTACATTTTGGACCTTTTCACCCCTAAATGGTGCATATTAGTGTGTACATAATAGTACCTAAATGGTGCCTCATCCCAGTGACAGTTTTTTTCTGACACTGCAGTATTATGCAAATAATGCAGTAGAATATACTAAGTACACACTGAGATGAAAGTTCTGTCATTATTTAATCACCCACATGCCATTTAACAACCATGTGACATCCTTTATTCTGTAAAAGCCACTAAATTGTTTTAATTGCTCTTTCCCTTACACTTACAATAAACGGGCATCACTATTTCTCTTATAAATGTAACAACTTTTGAAATACAATCAGTCCTTTTTGCACAAAGTTATCATAAGACGTGAAATACAGTGCACAAAGCATATGGATATTTCTAATGCTTTTACTGTATGTTGCTTTTGCATCCTTTTTTAAAAGCTCCAGTTTCTATTCATTGTAATTGCATGGGAGGAAGAAGAAGTTTGAATGATATGAGTAAATATGTAAGGATATATGCTTTTGATCAATTGTACAATGTCAGCACATATAGATCAGCATACAGTATTTGAAAGCAGTCACTCTTGGTGTACATGATCTATGGTAAACACCATAGATGAAAGTTTCTGACCCTGTCACATGTGTTATAGTTTGAGACAACATGTCAACTTCTTCCCACCAGCTCTCAGATGATGACTCTTTTGAACCAAGTCATTTTCATGGTAATATGGTGCAACTGGGCTCACTGACCATATGTTTTCACATACTTGTGTTAGTATGAGACTCAAGGGAGCAATTATAGTCAGTGAGAGATATGGATTACAGTAAAATTGCTTTTTACCACACCACAGACACATTTCCACTTTCCTCAGACTATCCAGACAGAGGTTTATAACTGGAAGTTGTTCTGTAAAGTATATATAGCACAATGTATCTTTGTCAGCACTTTTTTTCTGAATAATTGCTGAAGATTTTCACATTAGGCAGTTTATCATTCTAATTTGGTATAAGAGTTCTGGACAGCTTTATCTGTTTTAGACAATATTTCATCCATGCTGAAAAGTCAGTCAATCTGTCTATTACGCCTCTGCCTCAATCAAGGCAAGGTTGCCTTTAAGACAACAAATATTGTCATATGATAGCACTTCAAACAGACATGTTTCCTCTGCCCTAGGGTGGTTAACCCAAAGGCCTGCATGTGAATTATTTAAAAGCTAAATTCATGTGCAACGTGACCCAGGGTATCACCTGCCCTGCTGCCTGAAAAATTGAGAAATAAAGAAAAAGAAAGAAACTGAGGGTAAATGGAAAAAGAAAGAAAGAAAGAAAGAAAACCAAGGCAAAGCAAAGGTAATTGCTAGCTGTATTTCATTAGACAACCCTTGACAGACATAAACTCCACCTCAGAAAAAAAAGGGAAAAAAATTCCAAAAGGTAATGTCCATCACTGGAAGTGCTTTTAATTGCAATGGAATAAATTGCTTTCCTGGAAATGAGAGAGTGAAGTAAAAGAATCAAAGGTCTAAATACTCCTTATCTAAAATTCATAAAATAAATACCAATTTGTTCAAGAAAGGGATGGGAAGTCAGGTTCTTTTCCGCCAACTGGTTCTTTCGGACAGTTCAGAAAAAAAGAAAAAAGAAAAAAGAAAAAGAACAGTTTATCAGTTCTTTTACTCCCTAACATAATGACGTCATTCGCGATGACGTAATGATATCAAGTCTATCGTCCCGGGCCAGGATGAAAATACACATTCAAATATATAAAGTCAGTAATCATTACTTCAGTCAGTTAAAACATCATAATCACTACCCGTGCTCATAACATAATTATAGAATCAATTGTACAAAAGAACTAGTTTGGTTCAGATGTGCTGTGTTGTTCGTTAGCTTCACGCTGAATCACGCATGCGCAGTACCATCAGCTCATCGGTTATCAAATCGGACGTGTCCGAAAGAAATGGTTCTCGGTTGAGTGTGGTGATCCGATGCAACCGGTTCTTGACTCCAGAACGAGAAGCACTACAGCAGTGGACATGTATGTTCGTTATATGGCTCGCTGCACACATGCTGCTCTGCTCGTGTTCATCTTCAGTTCTCTTTTCAAAGTTCAGTCAGTGTACTGTTTGAGTAAATTAATTACTCCGGGACAGGGGCGTAGCCATCTTTTCAGAAGTGAGGAGGACAGAAATCACACACACACACACACACACACACACATATATATATATATATATATATATATATATATATATATATATATATATATATATATATATATATATATATATATATAAAACATTACGATATAACATTTCTGTAATCTATATAGCCTACTAATCAACAGTTTTTTAACAGTAATATTTTTAATGTTTTGAAATAAGTCTCTTCTGCTCACCAAGTCTTGTCTTTATTTGATCTAAAAGCAATAATATTGTGAAATATTTTTATATTTTGTTTTCTATTTGAATATATTTTAAATGTAATGTATTCGTGTGATCAAAGGTGTATTTTCAGCATCATTACTCCAGTCTTCATTGTCACATGAATCAGAAATCATTCTTAATATGCTGATTTGCTGATTACTAATATTTAAAACAGATGAGTAATTTTTTTTCAGTATTCTTTGATGAATAGAAGGATCCACAGATCAGCATTTATGTGAAATTAAAAGCTTTTGCAACATTATACACTATATCATTCAAAAGCTTAGTCAGTATAATTTTTCAGTCAGTTTATAATTTTTTGTTAAATAAATGATAGAAATTAATACTTTTCTTTAGCAAGGTTTCTTTAAATTGATGATAAAGACATAATTTTACAAGAGATTTCTGTTGCAGATCAATGCTGCTCTTCTGCACTGTCTATTCATCAAAGAAACCTGAAAAAATTATACTCAGTGGTTTTCAACATTATCATAATAAGAGGGGTTTTTTTAGCAGCAAATCAGAATATCAGAATTATTTCTGAAGGATTGTGTGACTGGAGTAATGATGCAAAAATTGGCTTTGAAATCTCTATAAATTACATTTTGAAATATATTCAAATAGAAAACAGTTATTTTAAATAGGCTAGTAAAAAAATATTTCAAAATTTCACTGATTTGCTGTACTTTGGATCAAATAAATACAGGCTTGGTGAACAGAAGAGACTTCTTTAAAAACATGAACAATCTTACTGTTCAAAAACTTCTGAAAGGTAGTGGATACTATAGGCAACTTAGATTTTTCTGTAATTTCTAGCTTTTAATTGGCTTAGAAATCTATAACTGCTAGACAATAACAAATAATAATGATTTGTTTATATACTACACTTTTTATCTCCTAATAAGGCAGAATAGTTTCTATATATGTAATAAATGCTATTAGCACTGCATTGTTAATATACTTTATTTATCACCTGCTGGAGATTTTTTTTTTTTTAAACAAAACCGAAAACAACTGTTTTCATACAGCGATAGCTGGACGCTTTTGCCCATATTAGAAGTTTCCTGGTAAGACTTTCTGCGGGAGAGTGCCCTCCGGCTTTGAGTATGAATGAAACACACACACACACACACACACACACACACACTGCAGGAGAGTTTAGCGCTCAGTGATGCTCATCTTGGCTTCTGGGTCCGAATAAAATATCATGTAATGCGCAGACTATCCTGTCTCTTTGAGTTTAAATCTATATTTATTCACACCAGCTCTTGAAAACCTCTATACGAACACACTCCGTAAAAGTGCGGGGGACGAATTTCCGTGATGATAAAAGTGGGGGGGCACGTCCCCCGTGTCCCCATCGTAATCTACGCCCCTGCTCCGGGATATTGGTTTATTTTGAATCGGAGGGAGTGTAAGCCATGTTTAAAAAGTGAATACCATATTTTCCGGACTACAAGTCGCACTTTTTTTCATAGTTTGGCTGGTCCTGTGACTTATAGTCCAGTGCGACTTATATATGTTGTTTTCCTCGTCATGACGTATTTTTGGACTGATGCAACTTATACTTAGGTGCGACTTATACTCCGAAAAATACGGTAACTTAAGTACTTTGTTGGTTAATGCTTACTGGAGACGCGAACCATTTCAAATGATTCAGTCCTATTTGGTGAACTGGTTCACTAAGAAGAATCTGTTAAATCGAATTATTCGTTCGGGAACCGGACATCACTAATAATGGCCATTGCACCTCAGTGTGCATTTTTTTCTAATATTTCAAAAGACCAAAGTCAGTTATTCCAATTATACTATGGTTGCCACACCTCAAATATTGTTCTGCTTTTGTATTTCAAGAAATGTATCAGGTTTAGAGATTAAGTGTGTGTGAATGACTTCTGTCTGTGTGTCTCCCAACAGTGTTTGGCAGCAGTGTCTCTAATAATAGCAAAACTGTAAGTTCATCTGCTTCAAGAACAGAGCTGTTATGTTCTGCCTAGAACCACTTAGAACTACTGGCTAGAACCGTGCATTTCCCTGAAAATAATAATAACAACCAATCAGATTCAAGCATTCAATAGCCCCGTAGCCCCCGGTTTCTTATTTTAATCTATTTCAAATATAATTATTCCTATGATGGCAAAGCCATTACTACAGTCTTCAATGTCACATGATCCTTCAAAAATCATTTGAATATTCTGATTTGCTGCTCTAGAAACATTTCTTATATAGAAATAGTTATGATGGCTTGTTATACACATGCTGTAATCTAGTTCACAAACATTTAATTAAGAGTATTTAGACATTTGATTAAAATACAAATTATCTTCACTTTACCCTTTTTTTCCCCATATTAGGAAAGCAATTAAAATCCCTGCAATTAAAAGCTTTGTATGTTCAAATATGGATCATCCTGAACAGGTGGGCTTCTACAGCTTAATCTGGTTCCACCTTTGGTGTACAAGGAACAATATTGTTTTACACACTATTACAAATAAATTTAATTTAATAAAAAAATTAAGATGATATCACACTATATTAAAAATGAAATACAATTAAAACAAATATTACAAATATAAGACACCCGACATCAGCTGAGTTTGTGGCAAGATATAACATCTGTAAGGTTGCTGTAAGATCTATCATATCTTATTATCTTTGATTAATTTAACTTTAAATTTAAATTTAACCCGGGGAAGACCTAGGACACGCTGGAGAGACTATGTCTCCCGGCTGGTCTGGGAACGCCTCGGTGTCCCCCCAGAAGAGCTGGAGGAAGTGTCTAGGGAGAGGGAAGTCTGGGGTTCTCTGCTTAGACTGCTGCCCCCGCGACCCGGCCCCGGATAAGCGGAAGAAGATGGATGGATGGATAATTTAACTTTCAAGTAATATCTATATTACAGTCTGATAATGCCAACATTTTTTCAAACTTACACAATAAACATGCTCATGGACCTTTTCTATCTACCAATGAAAATAAACCCAATAGAAGCCAATGCACCTAGCTTTGCTTGTCACCAATCAGTGCAACATCTGGAATAGATCCTCCACCCTATCTTTCAAATAATCACTTCAAGAAATTCTGCTTGAACACTGCTCGACCAATCAAATTTGAAGAGCAAAACAAACTGCTTTATAATACATAGTCGTATAAGCTTTACAATACTAGTCTAACTCAGCCCAAGCAAATTCAGTTTATA
Organism: Carassius carassius; assembly: GCF_963082965.1. Lineage (NCBI taxonomy): Eukaryota > Metazoa > Chordata > Actinopteri > Cypriniformes > Cyprinidae > Carassius > Carassius carassius. The sequence continues at coordinate 14,788,429 of NC_081772.1, read as the reverse complement.
TAACACATTCATCTTCAAGAGAATCATCAAGAGTCCTGCCCTGATCAAGTCAAAACCTTGTTAATCCTGTCTGCTGAGGTGTTGATTTGTTTACTGCCAGAATTCCCGTCGATAAGATGTCTCTTCCCTCGCGACAATCAGACGCATACAAGCAGAGAAAACAATCTTTAATGGCTTTCCTGGAAAGGAGCCGACTGTAAATTCAATTTAAAATAATTTCTTCTGAAATCACAGTTTAGCATCTTAGCTTGCTTTAATCAGCTTCACTAACTCTCTCTGTCTGATAAAGTGCCTTTAAAGTGCTCAGTTCTTTTAGAATGTGGATTTTGTCTATTTTGTTAGTGTTGAGTCACAGCCTTTGTATTGAAGATGCATTTGATAGAGAGACAATGTATGGTCAGCTCAACATTCCAGTCCCTTGTACTATGAAATTTAGACCCCTAAGAACATGTATTACTGAACTACAAAAAGTGTATTAAAAGACTAATAAGACTCACTTCCAACAATTGCATCTTCATTAGGAGTTAATCAATCAAGCATGGTGCTTTCTAATGGCTCTGGTTTACACCAAATGCATGCATCTTTCGAATAATTGATGAAAGGTTATTGTAATTTTCTTTGTAAGAGATTTAGAAGCTAATGATCACAAGGTTTATTAAAATTCTAACATAATGTAAAGGATTCCTTTGTACTAGATTTACAGATTTATGTGACAAAAAAAAAAAAAACAGCAACCATGTAAGGTCACAATGCTTTCTTTCTATCATGTCTGTCTTATATTTCAATACTGTATTACTGTATTTCGAACATTCTTGATGCCTTATTCCTGCAAGTGTGGTCAATGTTGGGCTGCTTAGTTTTGGAGTATGGCCCCTGCTGGAAGCTTGAACATAATTGTCTCCTGGTTCCAGAATAATCAATCACATGGCATTTAAGGCTCAGGTGTTAGTGAAACACAGTAAATTCCAACCAGAGCCATTGAACCAGAGGTCTGTTTACTACTTGGAAAATTCCATTGGAACTCTACTTGAAGTCATATTTCCAAAACTGCCAAAAAAAATTCTCTGAGAAGTGTCTGCCAACATTTATGAAAACATGGTCACACCCAAGGAGATTTACTTCACATTTACTTTTAACCAAGAATGCTTCAAATGAGTCAAAGTTCCCACATTACCTGACAAAACCTCTTCAGCAACCATTTGCTGTGGCAGATGTATAAAATATGGTATATTATCTTATCTCCTTATAATCATACAAGCACACTAGCATAGCATAGCATAGTTTATCCTCCACAATCTGGTTGCTGGGAGACAATGTAGACAAACAACAACAAAACCCAACTCATATTACACCTGTTGTGCAACAGAAGTTAATGGTTTCACAAATCATGCAAGGTTTAGGGTTTTTGCCAGTTGGACAGGAGAACAAAATCTCACAGACTATCAGTGAAGAAAGGGAAAAAAACTAATCTAAGACTAAAATATCATGCACAATTATCTGTGTCTTGACTTGGACCAGTATGCAACAACCAAAAACACCCTTAAACTGCTTGGCTACGCACAACTATATAGCAACAGGACTGCAAGCACTTACAAACTATTATAGTGGCGGTTTGGCAGGCCATTTTTATTTTTTATCTTTTTGCATTAGTTTTATATAATCATATTCTGCTTGAAAGATGTGTATGATAAATTGCTTGTCATGTTGCCTTAAGTCGCTTTGGATAAAAGACTCAGCTGAAAGATTAAAGTCTGCGTGAACCGAAAGTTGCTGACTTTATTTCAGTTTAGTGATGTATTTCCCGCTGAAACTGAATCTTGAATAGAGGGCGTGGTTTTATTTTTGCGCTCCTCCTCTCTGTCTCTCACTCATAGCAATCTAACGATTGGAGGACTGTGTTTAAGGATATTCCGCCCAAGACGTCAAACTGACGTCATCAGAGAAGGAACGCCATTCCAGAGCGAAAGTAAATGTTTAGATTTTAATTAAAGATTTTTTCTTTTTTGTATATTAACTTGCAGTGCTGCTTACTTAAAATTGTAGTAAAACTGCCCCTTCCTGCACCCAAAACCAATCGTTTGTTGATGAGAGTCTTAAACAAGGACTGTGGTGGAATGTTGTCCTGCTCCACTTTACACACGCTGAGTGAAAGTGGAGTTTTATAATGATGGGATACTTATTTATGACACTTTATTCACCAGGAAGAACAGCTCGATCCACGTGTCATACGTCATACCGCTAATTCTACGTCACTGAGCATGGTCAGTACTTTCCAGTTTTGGCTCTTAATCCGATCAAGTGTTTACATGTTCTCTCGCTCGGATTTCAAAAGGAATAAACCACCCCTTACAATCCGATCAAAATTTTAGTCGGATTTGGCAAATTAAATCAGATTGATGTGTTTACATGTGACTTTTTTATTCTGTTGTGCTTCTATTCCTATCGGTCTTTGTCAGTCACGTGCATTTATTATGTTTGATGTCACCGAGGCACCATTTTGAAGGTATCGTTGCATTGAGCAGTGAACTGAAAGTGTACGGAGCCATGCAGTATAGACCAATTAAATAGTCATACCGGAGAAACGGATGCAAACCAAGTAACGTTAGATACGGTACCAAGATAATCTCAGCAAAAATTTTTAGGAACCATAATTTATATATTTTGTCACTGATGATTAACAATTTACAATTATCCATACTACCTGATGCAAAACCAGTTACCCTGTGCATTAAAACATTAATATTTGATTATACCTCATTTAATTTGAAGATTTATGGGGTGTTATTCATTCTCTTCATGCAGATTCATCAATCGTTGTGTAATTTAGGCTTTTAAAAGTTATTTTGCTGGTGGGGAGTTATTTAATAGACTTGGATATATTGTAAAGGATGCAGATGGACCTATGTGAGGATGAAAAGTTTGATATAGGATAGCAATTTTCATTTCAGAAACATGCTAGGTTAAATGTACAAAAACAATTGTACCACATTGTATAAGTAATCACAGTAAACCTGTACATTATTACTGTATTATATACTTAAATGTCTTAGTTACTTGTGTTGAGGGAGGAGACTGAGCAGTGACGCCACAGGAATGCAATGTGATGGAGCATCACTTAACCATTTCTCCTGTGTTTTTCTCCTTCGCAATCTTGCTTTCAGAACAAGAACCACCTGAAGACTCCCTGCACAGAGACATCTCCCTCACGACGAGTCTCTTCACTGCTGGTTTTGGCAAGTATTTACCTGTTCTCTGTGTCTTTGTGAAAAAGGGCTAGTTCCCTAGTATGATTCCATCACATTCTGTTGGTGTAATCTATAGATTTCTCCTGCTGACTATATCCAGCCTCTCACGAAGACTTAAGATGACGCCAACCCTTGAGAGGACTTCAGATGAAGCTAACTCTGAATAAACATACAAAACTGCTAAATTGTCCTTGCATTGTAATCAACACGATCACATTATATAACCATTGCTTTAATTTGTTCATTGTTTCTGTATATATTTCATTGTTTCTGAATACATGACCTTACTTAACTGCATGATTTATATAGCCTAATTTTAGAACATTTCTGCCACATGAACATTACCTTGTAATGTTAGCAGAAGTCTTATTTGTAATGTAGAAACATTCATTTTCTGTAAAGCTGCTTTGAAACAGTGTTAATATTAAAAAGTGCTATATAAATAAATGTTAACTGAACCAAACTTGATGCATAATCTTTTTTTTTTTCTCCTTTCCTTTTTTCTCCTCTCCAGATCAACACAATCACACTCCTTTCTGTGAGTGACTGGAGCACTCCCATGCAGCACAGCAAACTATAGTGAAGACTGTTCAAGGAAAATATGCATTATAGTTTATTAAAAATGTATAAATCAATATCTGTAAATAAGTACATTTCAAAAGCCAACATACTGTACATGAAATATGATTAAATGTGTGAAAATGTTTTAAGTTGTTTTAAATTGGAATATACTACAAATATATTTGTATATAGGCAATTAATAATTGAGGGGTGCACAAGAATCAAAAACATTAAACAGAATTAGTTTTAAAATATCTTACTTTATTTGGAATTAATTTTCTAAGACAACAAACTTAATATTTACCATGAGATTAGTAAAACAACAATGAACATTAAGATGTGTTTGAACTTGACTTACATGCAAGTTATAAGAACACACACACAAACACACACACACACACACACACACACACATACACACACATTTTTAATTATATTTATATATATAGAGGCTGAAGTTACCTTGGTAGTATACCACGATGTTGTATATATAGCAAACTCTGACTTTTACCATGGTAACTTCAGCCTAAGATATGTTAACAAGGCAGTTAAGGATAGCTTACCACATTAATCCTGAAATATTAGTGGATTTAATCTTTTAAAAACAACACTGATATGTATAATATGCATACATGTATACATTATTTTATAAATTATGTAAGTCAGTTATTTTATTGTCTACTAATTACCAAAAATTACAGTTCTGTCTCTCTTAACTATTTGAGGTCTACGTGGATCACGTGATGATCAAGTGTTTTGGACTTCCATTGACGCAACTCTCTCTTTCTATGGCTCTGACCCAGGCCATCCGACGCGGCAATACCTCTTGTTGTCTAGTCTTTTTTTTCAAGTGTGAAACATTGAAAGACTTTAACACAACAAGAATGTACAATTTTAAATCAAATGTAAAAGACAATTCTTCAACTACAGAACACCTCGGCTTTGATACCTTACAAATGGCGGCGATACCCAAAATGCACTTCGATTCTCATGAGTGTGACGTCACCTGACAAAGACCGATTATGATCGGATTAGTAGGGTCCATGTAAACGCAGCTACTGATGCATAAGTGTTAATAAGCATCAGGTGATGGCTGGGGGTTGTTTGGAATATGGGTTTGTTTAAGGGCAATTAGTTGCTGCCATCCCCACTATGTCCAGGCATGGCTGTTTGGTAAGAAAGTTTGTGTTGCCAAGAACAGAACAGTACCACCAACACTGACAGAATTACTTCAGATTGTCATTTTGACTCACTGTACATGGTCTTGACTGAATTATGCTTGACATTTTTTTCCTTCTCTTTATACATTTTTTTCAGTACTATTCAAAAGTCTCAGAGTCCCATGAAAGAGAGCAGTGAATATTCCTGCGCATGGAGAATAGGAGGGGCTTAAGGTCATTCTCCATTAGCACCAATCTGCTGTTAAGTTGCCTTCCCTGGTGTGTCTGTTACCAGAGGAACAGATTACAGCACTTTGTTTATCTCACATCCTTTAATATTAAAGCAAAATTAAAGTGCTGCACTGAAAGTTGAATCTCCCTCCTCAGGAGATTGTGCACATAGTTGCTGACACACACATTCATAGAGGCATTCATAATTATATATACAGTCATGGCCAAAGATATCGGCACCCTTTGTAAATATGATCAAAGAAGGCTGTGAAAATGTATCTGCATTGTTAATCCTTTTGATCTTTTATTTTAAAAAAGTATCCTTTCATTGGATAATAAGAATTTAAAATGGGGGGGGGGATATTATTATGAAATAAATGTTTTTCTCTAATAGACATTGGCCACAATTAATGGCACCCCTTTTTTTCCAATACTTTTTGAAACCTCCATTTGCCAGTTAAACAGGTCTAAATTTTCTCCTATAATGCCTGATGAGGTTAGAGAACACCTCACAAGAGATCAGAGACAATTCCTTCATCCAGAATCACTCCAGACCCTTTAGATTCCCAGCTCAAAGTTGGTGCTTCTTCTCTTCAGTTCACTCCTCTCATTTTCTATAGGGTTCAGGTCAGAGGACTAGAATGGCTATAGTAGAAGCTTGGTTTTGTGCTCAGTGACCCATTTCTGTGTTGTTTGAGGTTTGTTTTTGGATTATTGTACAGTTGGAAGATCCAAACATGGCCCATTATAAGATTTCTAACAGAGTCAGTCACTTACTGATTTTTTTATCTGTTGGTATTTGATAGAATCAAAGATGCCATGTATCTTAACAAGACGTCCAGGACCTCCAGCAGAAATATAGGCCCACAACAATAAAAATACAGCAGTAAATTTCATTGTACACATGGGGTACTTTTTGTCTCTGTGTTCACCAAACCCATCTTAAATGTGTTTACGATATAGACACGTCCTCTTCCAGGCAGATTCGTAACTTTTTATGTTGATTGGAAATTCTTATTTATTGCCCTGATGGTGGAAATAGGAATTTTCACTGCTCTAGCTCTTTTCAAAAAGCCACTGAAATTAGCCACCCAGAATGCATTAAAATATCAGAATCAGAGAATCAGAATCAGCGTTATTGTCAGGTATGTTTACACATACAAGGAATTTGTTTTAGTGTCAGAAGCTCCACAGTGCAACAGAATGACAGTGAGAAGACAGGATGCAGATAATAATAATAATGTGTAGAAATATACAAAATAGACAAAAACAATATATGAAGAGTTTGGTTCCAAAATGCAATAAAAAAATAAATAAAAAATAAATAGAGTTTCCACCATAATCAGTATTGTATCTGGTCGGTATTGAAAAGTCAATTTTTAATCTTCTGCAAAATGCGGGCGCCGCAGCATAAGATGGCTGCCCACTGCTCCGGGTGTGTGTCCATGGTGTGTGTGTGCACTTCGAATGGGTTAAATGCAGTGTAGAAATTCTGAGAATGGGTCACCATACTTGGCTGTATATCATGTCACTTTCAAATGCCAGTCTCTCTTTTTTGCAGAACACATTATATCCACTCAACCAATCGCAACGCACCATTCCACAAACTGTAAACGGTAACAACCAATCACAGCGCACCATTCCACGCACTCTAGACAGTAATGACGGCTCTCTGAATACACCCAGCATCCTAATTTTCCTCAACTTACAGGGGCTGCACGATAAATTGCATGTGATTGTCATGTGCATCTTGTCAGTAAGGCCGGTTCTGTGATTTATAGTACCGGTAAATCTCCATCACATGCTTTCAGATGGAAATTATTCATATGCATTTAATACACAGCCGTAGATCACTGACAAGCTTCGCTATATCGTGTTCATTAGATGAATCGCATTCGATTATGAATGCGATATTGCATAGCTTGTCAGTGTTAGTGTTAGTATTAATGTAATTTATGTTTTTATTAATAAAGCACATAGCACTAGTCAACTAAATGGATGTACTGTAACATGGCAAAGATGAATACACTTTTGGAAGTTTAATGTAAGGGAAATGTAATTTTGGAATTTCTGTGGTCTAATGTGATATTGTTGTTCATGTTCTTGTTCATGATGACATTTTATTTTATTGCTGTAATTAATTTATAGCATTAACCCATTGGAATAATTTTGGAAGCGATGACTGATGAATGTATTTTTAGTCCAGTGCCTGTATACTGTATTAGATTAGTATTGACAAAGTTCAGAGGCTGTCTTATGTGGATCAATCTGTTGTGTGTATTTTCATCAGTTTCAATATGAAAAATTACTTTCATATTGATTAAATGGATTTATTGCATTAAAAAAATAAAAGTATCATAGATTGATTGCATATTGGGGTAAAAAAAAAAATATAATAAATGTTTGAAAATCAATATATGGATTACAAATTTACATTTTATTATAACCTAAAGATGCTACGAGAAAGTTTAAAAAGAAAATAGTGTATTTCATCTAGCCACTGTCTTTAAAAAAAAAATATTATTATTCAATTTAATCAAAATGGATTTATTGCGTTTTGGAATCAAACTCTTCATATATAATATAGACAATTATGTGTGTACAGGTATGATATGTGCAAATTTGAAATGTAAATAAGTATGTGTGTTAAATAAATGTACTATTAATGTATAATAGTTTTATTGTTGTGTTTATTGTTTAATGTTCATGAGATTGATTGCCTGAGGGTTCCTGCGTCTGGTCATTCTGGTCCACAGTGCTCTGTAGCGTCGACCAGATGGCAACAGTTCAAAGAGGGAGTGTGCTGGGTATGAGGGGTCCAGAGTGATTTTGCTAGCCCATTTGCTCACTCTGGATGAGTACAGTTTTTGAAGAGTAGGGAGAGTTGTACCAGTGATTCACTCAGCAGTCCGGACTATCCTCTGTAGTATTCTGTTGTCAGATCTGGTAGCTGAGCTGAACCAGACAGATAAAGAAGTCTTAACTAATAGGGAGTAAACTACATGATTAAACACAGGTGGAGACTTATGAACTAATAATGAAACTATGAGGACATGAACAGGAACGTAACCAAATAAGCGCATAAGGAAACATGAGGGTGAACTAAGACATGGGCAGCACATAGACAGAAAACAACAACAAAATGGGAACATAAGTCTGGCATTAATCAGGATCCTCACATAAGTCCCTGGTCTAGATTTTGCAGGATGTAGTGCAGTCCCATGTTGACTGTATCATCCACAGACCTGTTTGCTCTGTAGACAAACTGCAGGGGGTCCTGTAAGGGTCCAGTGATGTCCTTCAGATAAACAAATGGCCACAGACATTATAGCCACAGGTCTGTAGTCATTAAGTCAGGTAATTTTGGGTTTCTTTGGGACAGGGGTGATGGAGGAGCATTTGAAGCATGAGGGGACTTCAAACAGCTCCAGTAATCTGTTGAAGATCTGTATGAAGATGGGGGCCAGCTGGTCAGCGCAGGTTTTCAGACAGGCTGGTGTCTCACTATCTTGTTCTTTCTGAAGACCTGGTGCACATCTTCATTGATCTGAAGTGCAAGTGTGTGTGTGTGTGTGGGGGGGGGGGGGGATGGGTAGCAGGAGGTGTGAATGGAGTTTTTTCAATCCTGTAATAAAACTTGTTCAGATCATCTACCAGTTGTTGATTTTCCACAGTGCTCTGGGATGGTGTTTTGTAATTGGTGATGTCTTTCAGACCTTTCCACACTGAAGCAGGTTCACTGGATGAGAATTTGTTCCTTAGCTTTCCAGAAAAATTCCTCTTTGCCACTCCAGTGTGTATTTGGCCTGTTTATACAAGAATCTGTCCCCATCCCTGTGAGCATCATCTTTGGCCTGACGGAGCTGTCTTAAGTTTTGCAGTGAGCCATGGTTTGTCATTGTTGTAGGTTAAATGAGTCCTGGTAGGAATGCACGTCTTCACAGAAACTGATATAAGAAGTTACAGTCTCTATGAGTTTGTCCAGATCGGTGGCAGCAGCTTCAAACACACTGCAATAAGTGAGGTTGAAAAAGGCCTGTAAATCCCGCTCTGCCTCATTAGTGCCGTCAGTATTTTGTCAGTTCACAGGAAATATTTGCTTTACTAAAGTCCCCGAAAATGATTAAAACAGAGTCTGGGTGTTGTTGCTCTGTATCTATGATCTGATCAGCAAGTTTTCTGATCAGATATATGTATGATGTACATCTAAAACATTCTACGCTACCATGATTTTTTAATACTTTTTTAATACTAATTATTATTATTAATATTATTTTTTAATATGTTTATTTAGCAAGGATACATTCAATTATTCTAAAGTGACAGTAAATACATTTATAATGTTAGAAAAAATATTTTCAAAAGAAGGCTTTCTATTCATCAAATAATACTGAATAAATGTATCTCAGTTTTCACAAAAATATTATGAGGCACAACTGTTTTCAGTATTTTTAATAATAAAAAATGTTTCTTGAGCACCAAATCAGCATATTAGAATGATTTCTGAAGGATCATGTGGCACTGAACTTTTTTTAAATAATTTTTCAAAATATTACTGTATTTTACTGTATTTTTGATCAAATGAATGCAGCCTTGGTGAGCATAAATTACATTTTCCAAAAGTAAACGTTTTCCCCCAAATTTTTGAAGAGTAATGCACATGTGAAAGTGTTTATATTTAAGATTCTGCCAATACGTTGTGTACTTTCAGTGTCTACCCAAACCAAAAAAGTATGAATACCTATGTTTTTATAACCATTCACAAATCAGTTCAGCCTGTATAATTCCAGATTTATGAGACATGACAGCCATATTTTACATGACCTACTGTACAACCTGTGTTCCTTGTGAAAAGAGAGTGAAAGCAAAACTTCTCTTCGATATCCTCTCTGATCCTTTCACGACCACCGAGCAGATCTGCTTAAACTGACGGGAAAACCCAGTCACATGCTGTTAAGCAAAAAGCAACGTCTACACTGGAAGCGACCGATGGCACGTCCATCTTTCTTTCTTTCTAAAACTTTGTATTTGTCATGTAAATTATAGTTATGACATGTTGTGACACTCCACTCTCATCCAGTGTAGATATAGCATTCGAAATTAAGTTTGATCTAAAATATTTTTTATCGATGCATAAACACACTCTCACACACACACAGTCACAGCATTTTTATAGTTATATCAGTCCCAACTTCATTCCCAAACCCTCCTTCATGACAGATTGGATTATTTATCTATTTTTTCCACTGTGCTGTAGAGTACTGAACTCTTGTAATGTGGCACTGTGTGTGTGTGTGTGTGTGTGTGTGTGTGTGTGTGTGTGTGTGTGTGTGTGTGTGTGTGTGTGTGTGTGTGTGTGTGTGTGTGTGTGTGTGTGTGTGTGTGTGTGAGTGTGTGTGTGTGTGTGTGTGTGTACTGTATCTGTGTGGTGTGGCCATCAGTAGCTCAGAGTCTAATCACAGGTGACCATGAGTCTCTTCCCCACCTCTTCACTGAGATCTGGAGTGGGCCAGTGAAATTAGGATGAGATAAATGCTGAAAGCAGGACCTGTGTGAGACACTCCAAACCCTGCTATCTGTCCACTGCTCTCCTTCACCAGCTCGCAGTTAACAGTATTTACTGATATCGCACTACACACACACATCCTATAAATGTATACATATTTTGATTATTATGGATGTTATCTGATGCTGGCATAGGGAGATTAATATATAAAATCGCTTTAGCTGACATTATATACAAAAGATGCTGCACCTAATTTACTAAATGTATATTTTTTAGTATATTGTTTTACATTTTGAAAGTGAAAAAGTGAAAAAGTGAAAGTGACGTGACATATGGCCAAGTATGGTGACCCATACTCAGAATTCGTGCTCTGCTTTTAACCCATCCAAAGTGCACACACACAGCAGTGAACACACACCCAGAGTAGTGGGCAGCCATTTATGCTGCGGCGCCCGGGGAGCAGTTGGGGGTTCGGTGCCTTGCTCAAGGGCACCTCAGTCGTGGTATTGAAGGTGGAGAGAGCACTGCACATTCACTCCACCCAACTTCAATTCCTGCCGGCCCGAGACTCGAACTCGAACTTTGATTGTGAGTCCGACTCTCTAACCATTAGGCCACGACTTCCCGGCCACATTTTGTTGGAATTTCTATTCTATTCTATTCTATTCTATTCTATTCTATTCTATTATGCTCATCAATGCTGCATTTAATTGACCAAAAATGCAGTTAAAATAAATAAATAAATAAAATGGTTCTATGGTTTTATTAAGAATGTTAAACATCCATGGAACTTTTTCAATGCACAAAAGGTTCTTTAGATTATTAAACTGCTTTTCACACTGTTTCTTTTAAGGTCTTCTCACTGAAAGTGGGGTACTTGGGGAAAGTCTGTGAAAACTCCCTTTTGGAATCTTTATTTATAAGAGTATATTGAGTCACATGGGTTAGAAGAGGCATAATAATTTGTTTAGTGGTTGTCTACTGTAGACTACAGCAGCCCAATAAAATACAGTTTACATGATTTTAAGATCAATCGTAATTCAAGTATGGACTCTTTCTGTATAGGAGAATTGCTGTTATAAAGCCTCAATCTCTTAGAAAGCTAAAACAAAGGACTATAAATCATATTTCTTCCAATGGAGGTGTTGCAGTGAAAAGTAGTAAATGCTTTTCCTTCTACAATCTCAACCTGTGCAGTTTTCAAAGGCTTACAGTAGATCATTAACATAAAGGTCCACAGAGCCCCAACATGGCTGTTTCACCTCCTGTAAAACATGCTGTGCATTTATATTTCACTAAGCACTTTAGGCCTTTGTTGTCCCCATAAAGTTGTTCTGAATAATTTCCTTTTTTTCCCCCTCTTTTTTGTTTTTTTGTTATCTGCTCTTGTTTCTGTCTCACAATGTGAAATTAATAATTAATGCTGTAATGCCCATCTGATTCACTTATCAATTTAAGAGCACAAACAATGGCCTTGAATGCAGGGAGAATGCGAGACTTCCTCAGGGAATGGCGGCGATGAGGGGTTTCATGTTACACAAGGAAATAAAAGAATCTGCTCAAAAATGATTTCATGTCATAACAAAAGAGGGGATTTTTCTGCATTTCGAACATGAGGCAAGAGATAATTCCAGTGAGAAAATGTATTTATATCTGGTTGGTTTGAGATGGTGGTGGGGTGTGGCATTTATCAAAGGGCTGGCTTGACAGTACATGACAAATGCTGGTTTGACTGGTGGCAGGATGGAGATTTTAAGATGGCCTTCAGCTCATTTGACAGGCATGTCAAAATGGGACTTGTTAGTAAGTCTTTCAGGAATGGACAGATGCACCTGGTCCTAAAGGGCTCTGTCACAGAGGAAGAGATGCAATATAGCCAGATATTAGCTGGTTAAAACCATATCACAATAAACCGTAGAGGGTGAGTAACACTGTGTCTTCCCTAGCAACAGTGCATTTAAATTCCTTAGTTTAAACTGGAAATAAATCTGCTTTGTGATGTGTAGTGATTACAGGTAATCAAATGGTAATGATGTTTAATATACATCTTAGGTAAGTAAAGTATTTGTAAGGAAAGGTAAAAAAAAAAAAAAAAAAAAAATGTATATATATAAATATATATATATATATATATATATATATGGAAACAATATACTTTAACATGAACTGAATGTTATGCTTCCAAGCACTTAATTGCAGTTAAATAAAATTGTACTTAATTTTACATTTTACACAATTATCAAACCTTTTTGATCCAAGTGGGATTTAAGTAAATAATAAATAAAACATTTAAGTAGTTTTATAATTATCTATTATATTTATCTACTATATTTGAGATATGGTTAAAGTGTAGACCATACTGCCAATTGTACTGACAATGGTAAAGAGTAACTTGTGTGCCATGTTTTGAAATATATTTGTAATTACACATTTGTAATGAAGTTGCAGTTTAGTTCATTTAAAATATATTAACTTTAAATGTAATATCATACACTGTAATAAAATTTACATTACTTTAAAGATTTGAAGTATTCTAAAAGGGCACATACAAGTAAAAAGCACACGTCTTTTTCAGAAGGAATAGCTACAATTATTTGGTTTGTAGTTTCTTTCTAATGTTCAGCATGATGCCTCAGGAAAATGTTTTGGGTGACTTTAGTAAATAGATTCTCTTTCATATAACATTCTGACGAACACCAGTCCCTTCCAGGCATGATACAGGGAACAATAATAGATTGTACAAATGGCTGTAGAATTAGCTTTTGCATTTTTCATTCAAGCCAAACAGTTAATTATGTCCAAATATCCAACAGTGACCGTCACTTAACTGAAAAATTATGTAATTAAACCATAATGATGCCATTTCCCTAAAGTGTATCTGACATTCAGATGAGCTAAACGAGGAAGTGTAACATAAATCCTATTAGGTTTGCTTAATCCATGAAGCCAAGCACTTATCAAAGTTCAAACATTCACTGGTCTGAACGAAAGTGCACTAATAACAGGATTAAAAATGCTAAAATACATTCCACTCGATTTATTCTCAGTGAATGAGGCAAAATAAAGCAGATTATAGCAAATTCAAAAATGTACAATGGACAGGTGAAGTATAACACTGTTTAAATAATAAGATATGAGACTGTTTTGGACATAGGTATAGCTGCCATTATTTTAGAGGCCAAATTTATACATTATTGTTGTATCTAAACCCTGTTCTATAGTCAACAATGGACATTTTTATTGCTGAAAATGTATTAAATCTTGTCCTGATGTACTAAAGGCAGTGAACATGTGTTGAGCAGACAGGAAAAGGAAATAAACAAGTCCATTTTTCATCATACTCGCCTCTTCTCCTTGTATTACAAGGCCCAACATCAATCTTTCTGAATTTTTTTAAAGGGGTGGTTGTATATGAAAGCAAACATGCTCTATGATGAAAAGGGATATCAGGCACATAATGATGTCAGTACTGTTGTAGGAGCTTTCTTGGCCTTTGTTTTCATTTTTCTTCTTCTCTGTTTGGCTTATACTACTCATACATTTTTCATCTGCTGATTCACTGGCATTAGAGGATGAAAAGCAGAATGATTTACTGAAATGCTACGTGTTGTCATATATATAACACTGGTTGCATTTGCAGAATCATTACATGAAACATGCAGTGCATGCACTGAATGTTTTCTTCCTTACTTTTTGCTTAGGAGTCTCCAGTGGTCATCTTTGCGGTGATGCCTTTTATCTGCCAAGCTTTGTACTGAACTAAAACTCCTATGGAGCTTCTATAAGTAAAAGGTTTTATTATTTAATTTAATTTTATTTTATTTTATTTTGGATTCTCTGCACTAAAGAGACAAACTTCCGGAATCATACTTGGTTGGATATACTGCTCAGCACCAGCAGAGGATATGCCATTTAAAATTATACCTGTAATAAGTTGGGGCATTACATAAAAATATCCATGAACAGTAACAAACTTGAAGATGAACCAGAGAGATATCACTGTAATATATGTTTTAAAGGATGTGAGAGTGCTATATTATTGATTGTGTCTACTCTGGTGATTCATTTTATGTTTTGTGGAAAGCATTTGAAATGGGTCTTGCTAAGAATGATAATGAGGGGAAAAAAAGACTTACTCTTTGGTTTAGTTTTAATAAATAGTGCATATTGTAAGCCTTCGCATTTTCGATTGTCTCCTACTTGAGTAAACAGCAGTTTCAATGTATGATATTGCCAGTCGATAAATATGTAATTTAGAATAAACAGTAAATGTCACAAAATCACTGTGTTCCACAGAAATGCAGCAGAATGCTGCAAGTCTACTTCATGTTTCACCATGTATTATATTCTCCTCTAATGTTATGAATATGATCAGATTTTAGAAATGGGAAGAGTTTGCTGATGATCAATATATTTTGATATAGTCATCTTCTATGCTGTGGCTTTGGGATGGTACTTCACATATGTGTGATAGTGGATAGTTCTCCCAAAATTGAAAATTGTCATCATTTACTCATCCTTAAGTTGTCACAAACCTATATCAGTTTCTTTAACAATTTCAACACAGTTATTATTTATAGTATATTGTGTGTGTTTGACATACCTGTTTAAGACCTGGCAAGTTCTGTTGGTAAGGTTTTTTTTTTTTTTAAGTGATGCTTGACAGTGCTTGGGCTTTCCTGAGGCCTAGACATGCCTGAAGCAAAGCTTGAAGTGATAATTCACACTGAAAACTATTTTAGGGCATACATTACTTGACTGCAAAGATTGCTATGTCTGTCTTTGGGTCCAGTGCACCAAGACAATTACTAAAGTAAGCCATGCATATCAGTCATGCATTGGCCTGGAATAAAACTCAGTCCTCACCTCCAATACATGCTACCTGTAACCTTCATTGGCTTGTTTCTTTGTACTCATTTTTTTGTTCGCTAATTTAGGTGTACTCAAAACATTGTCTGTACCCTTAGGCCTGCTTTACATTTACTTGAGAAAGCAGTGCATATTCATTTTGACGCCTATATTAATGGGTTTTTAGTTGAGTTTTGGTGCTGAACCTATTTTTGCAGTGTGTAGCATACTGAACTTTTGGAAAATACAGTGAATGTACTTTAAACATTTTTATGAAAATAATCTTGAAAAACAGGCTTTTATGAAGCAACAAAATAATGGAGGTGACGCAAGTTCCACAATCCACAATCATCTGCCTGAATACAGATGATTTAAGAACTTTATAGCTGCAGTTTGGGTTTAGCCTTGGGTTAAGTTTTATAATTATGAACCTTTATGAAATTGTATAATTGTAAGAGTACAAATCTTGTCTTGTTTTATTTATAGACAGAAAATAAGACATTTGCATGTCATTTGTAAGATGCATAGATATCCATGCCAAACATTGCATTAGAAACTGAGTGATCTTATAAAAGTTTCAGTATAATGTTATTGTTGTATGTAAACTTGTGTCCCAACCCTGATTAATTTTAGTGAATAAGAGTATCTTATCCCACACATTTACAGAACAAACCAGAAGTGCACTGAGCCTAATTATCACACATTATGATGAGGAAATCAAATGCTTTAAAACCCATTGTCACTGGTCATAAACAGTTTATGTGAGTTCCACCAGGCAAATTCAGCAAAGTTAGAGTGCTGCTTTGAATTTCCTCTGAAAAAAAGGGGAAAAGAAGGGGGGTTAAAATTTTGATTTATCTGAAGTACTTAAACTCAGTGCAGACACGACTTAGTTTAAGGAATGCATTAATCCACAACTGCAGGATTAGTTTACTACAACCTTTTTAAAATCAAATTACTCTAATTAAATAACTTTCTGATGAGTAACTGATGTTGAAATGAACCCTACTTTAACTATAAGCCAGTGCATATCCTTATTGCTTTGATTCATTTTAGTGAAAGCTCACTCTCAGACTTTTATTTAGAGAAAATTAGCTTGGACGTTTCCTTGAAAACACAAACATTGTCTTATAAAATGGGACACTTAGGAGCCAAATTAATTTCAAGCCGGGCTCTCACTACAGGATTTTTAGGCCGAAATATCCTTGATTTTCCCCTCCTGAGAAACAGAGAAAAAAACTTGTCAGTGTCTTGGTCGGTTCCGCTGTTCAGCTGTTCCGCTGTTCCACTGTTCAGCTGTTCATTTGCAGATCAAATCTTAAATCTCTCGATCTGCTTGCAGACTAACCAGGTCCTCCCCGGTTATATCAAACATGTTTGATATTTAGGACTGTAAATTATCATGTCTACGATTGCATCAGTACTTTCACAACATCCAATTCGCGACCACAAAACAACCTTCTGTATGGGTCTGCTGAATAGTGGAGATGGAGGAAACTCCTTGAGTTTTGAATCTTGTTAGTGGGTACACGTTTAAGATTTCAGGGAAAGATGTGTGT
This sequence comes from Carassius carassius, assembly GCF_963082965.1. Taxonomy (NCBI): domain Eukaryota; kingdom Metazoa; phylum Chordata; class Actinopteri; order Cypriniformes; family Cyprinidae; genus Carassius; species Carassius carassius. The sequence continues at coordinate 14,771,319 of NC_081772.1, read as the reverse complement.
GCTGCAACCAGATTTCATAATCGGTTAGAATTTTAAACTCCTGTACTCTGAGCCCGGCTTAAGTTGACAAATTGCATATTTGCTCAGTTCATCATGCTGTGATGAATGGTCATTTTAATGCAGTATGTACAGTACAACAGTTTAAAGTGTTAGACTTTTTTTTAATCTTTCAAACACAATGAACTCTTTATGCATCATCTATTTAAATGGAGGGACAGAATTTTCTCAGATTACATTAAAAATATCTTAATTTGTTTTTCAAAGATGAACAAAAGTTTTGTGGATTTGGAAATACAAGAGGGTGAGTAAATGATGACTGAATTGTCCTTTTTGGTGGACTAGAATATATTTGTGTCATATACTGTAAGTATCTTTTTTTCCCTATTGAAATCAGTCTGCAGTCATCTCTTCTCAGAATATTCCCTGTAGATCCAAATGGGCTGCAAGATCATTCACAACACTGGACAAGGGGGAATATCCTCTAGTCTAGTAGTAAGAATGCAATGGTCAATTGGGACATAAGTACCACCTAATTAGGATTAAAATCTCACTCCATACAAGCTCACAATACAAATATCAGCTCTCATGGGACATGAACCAAATCCGACAGGACCAAAGGCATTCCAGCTCTTCCATGTTGACCCAGAAGTATTAAGACAATTGCAAGGTTGTATTTTTTTTCCTACTGCGCATCACATCACATTGAACAGAAGCTGGAGGTCTAAGTGAGGACAGCTGTGCACACTATTAACTCGTCTAATGAGTGATCTCAGTGACCTCTCTAACAAACATCCATGCTTTTTTTTTGGCATCCATGGGATGGGCCAGAAGTTTAGCTCTAGCCTATCTCAATATGTCTTGTCTGAGCAGCTCATTCCCAGGGACTTTGCCATGAACGCTTGGTGCTTGGCATGCTGAGTGAGGAGCTGGCAGGGACCAGACTGAGGGCAAATAGCAAAGAAGAGACAGGTTAGTCTTTATCGTCTGGCTAGTATTCAAACTCATTTCTCGCACACATTTGTACAGCTGGTTATTGACCTGGAAGAGATCTACAAGCTTGTTGCTTCAGGGGTTGGTCCACAACCACAGGGAAGACTGCCAGGGCTTGGACAACAAGACCATCTGGTCCCATTTGACCTACTGGTGTGTCCCACACTTGTTCCTCACTGCCTTTTTGAGAAGCCCCAATAGCATGACAATTGTGTAGACATAGAGTCAGACAGAGTTATAAAGCTGTCTTCTCTTTCTTTTTCTGCCTGTGCCACTTGCCTTGCAGGTGAGCTGTCACAAATTGAACAAGGTTTCATTTTGACCAAGGCAAACTGCCAAGAAAGTAGGTGTGGGGACTATCATGCTGAGAAGTTCTGAGCAAACAGGAGGGAGGAACACCCGATTAAAGCCTGTTAGATAAAAGCCCAAAGCTCTCCCCGTAAGTTCTGCCATGAGCAGCGTGTGAACGTTAGCGGAACTGTCACAAACACCGTAGTGCATTAATTGTGAACTCATCACAGAGAAAGTTAATTACAAGCACCCGGGACGAGTTGGCAGTTGAACACACCCCTTTTCTCTAACTCTGAAGTGTCACCTCTCATTTCATTCTCCCCCAAACATTTAAATGGCACACCATGCTTGTTGTCTTTGCAGCTCTGCATCAATGTCAATGCACGGCACAAACATTACAAGTGCTCGGCTTTCCCCAGACCTGGCTGTGCATCACATTGCTGCAAACCTAATTATGGTCTGTAATTACAAGGATCTTGGGGAGTTTGACTGAAAGTCAAATTACAAAGGCAACAAAACACAGGCTGAATTGCGGGAGTACTTGACAGGGGTCATTAAACCGTCATTCACATTCAAATATCCAGAGCGTTTAAACATTGTTGTTTAGGTTTCGGCACTTTGCCTCCCTCTTCTTGGGATGTTTGCTCAAGGCTTTTGTGGTAGGATTGTGGTAGGTAGGATTTTTTCTGCAGGTCATGAGAAAAACAGAAGTTCGGCCAGCTTCTCCCAAACTCTTCCAACCACCTGCAAGGGCAATTGCCATATTGTTTTGTTTGTGTAAGAGAATAGCCATTTAAATAGTGTCACACACTTTTTTGAAGAGGGTTGGCTTGTACAGAACTAGCAAGATCCTTCCAAGAAAAAGACAGAAACTCTGTGTTGATACAGTATAAACTACAGTACTCAACAATTAAGCATGGCCCCTGTCCCAGGACCAGTGTGAGAGAATCAGGCAGCTGATGGAATGATCGCTTTTTCTTTTGGGCTGTTTTGCATTCATTTGTCTTGTACTTCAATTTTTTGGTGTAGTATTCTATGCTGTTCTGCTGATCACCAACATGTAAACTAATGACAAATGAAGTTTGTCGAATTACCAGAAATTACTTGTGAATGTCTTTAAAGCATCTCTAAAACTTTTGGAAATTACGAACTTGTCAGTAATGTTTAGCATCATTGTTATCCAGCAAGTATTTTTTGTTGATTTATGGAAGAAAGCAGCTATAGGTTAGTGAGAAATCAGTATAACACATCATGGTTAATTTCTTAAAAACATATGAGCACAATGAGTGCATTCATTATTAGAGTGGCTTCCCACCATAAGTTTCTCAAATCTTCAGGGCCCGTATTCATAAAGAATCTTAATGCAAAAAGTAGCTCCTAGTGACAAAATTCTAAGAAAATTCTTGGAAATGTGGGCGTTTACTCTTAAAATTAAAGAAAAAATCCTAGTAAAGAAAAAAGTAATTCAGAAAGCATCTTAACCCTTAAAAGAGGTCTTAAGGTCAAACTTGTTAGGAGCACAGACGAGGACTTTTAAGAGGCTTAAGAGTTTCTTTAGCAGAGGAGAAAATGGCAGAAAGACGAAGAGGCAGAAGAAATTTGTTGTTAACTCACTGTCATCCAGACAATGGATGACAGTGAGTTAATAAGACGCTATAGATTAGATCGTACAGGGATCATGTTTGTAGAAATTAAAGTAATCACTACATTATGATATTTGGCAACTGGGAAAATGCAACAATGCAAGCAGAGTGATCACACAAACAATTACAGCACTTTCAGAACATCTTATTGTGTCGCAGTTCATCTCGTTTCCACTGGACATTCCCACCTTGCAGGCTCAAAAAACTGCATTTATGAATATAGCAGGCTTATAGGTGCGCACAAGTAGGGGGAATGAAACGTTAATAGTTTGTGCTATACGCTCCCATGTCTGCTTCTTGTCCCTTGCTGTGACACCCGGCCCGAATTTTATTTTAAGAATGGCCTTGTGTTCATCCACTAACTGGGCTAACAGTAAACACTGTTCCTCTGTCCAGTTTGGCTTTTTTTTGCCCCTCTTGGTTTTGATTCCATGTTTGATACATTAAAACCAACATTCAAACCGCCACTTAAATAGGACAGCAATCACTGTAATTGGAAAGAGTGGAACAATTTTTATCATTCTAAGCCAATCAAATACCTTATAAGAAATTAAAAGCATGGTAAATAAAAAAAGGATTTATATACACACATATAATGTGTGTGTGTGTGTGTGTGTGTGTGTGTGTGTGTGTGTGTGTGTGTGTGTGTGTGTGTGTGTGTGTGTGTGTGTGTGAGACAGAATGGTCAAATAGGTAAAATTACGCATGTAAATTCAAAGTGAGAATAAGAATAGACCCTATACTTAAAATCACTCTTTTTTTTTCCTTCTTGGACAACCAACCAATCACAGTCTTCAAAAGATTGTGTCATACATAGCAACAGGGTCAACCCCGCCTCCTCACTAAGATGAAAGTTTTTGTCTTTTCCTTACTCAGAGTTGCTCTCAGATCGGTCCCAAATCGCTCTTAAGCTAAGACTCCTACGTAAAAGTTTTTAAGCTAAATTAAGAGTTTTCTGAGAGGATTCTTAGAATCTTTATGAATACGGGCCCAGGCATTTTAACAAATATATTAAAGGTGCCATAGAACGCAAAGGTCACTTTTATAAGGTGTTTGAACACAGTTGTGTGGCTGCAGTGTGTGAAAACAACCAGCCTATAATGGTAAAAATCCACCCACTCATTGTTTTATAATACCAATAATTCATAAACTGTCTCTCCACACAATCAGTTCCAAGTTTCTCACTACTATGGCGACATAGTCGGGGAAAGTTCCACCCATTTGTGACAATCTCTCACCCTAAAAGTGGCAATTTTAACAAGCTATAAAAAATGATCTGTGGGGTATTTTGAGATAAAACTTCACATACACACTCTGGGGACATCAGAGAACAATTTTAAATATTGAATCAATGCATTCTATGGTACCTTTAAATGGCATCTATTATGCCCCTTTTTTACAAGATGTAATATTAATCTTATGGCTCTCCTGAGTGTGCCTGTGAAGTTTCAGCTCTAAATGCCATACTTATCGTTTACCATAACATGTTGAAAACTGTTGTTTTTGGGGCAGGTCTAAAAAGTGCTGTTTCAGGGGTGTGTACCCTTAGATGAAAATGAGCTGCAACTTCCTGCCTGACTCCAGAAGGGGCGTAGCCTAAACATCTCGGCTTTGCATATGGCAATAAACAGAGAGGAGAAACAACATGAGCGAGAGGCCGCATATGTCCGAACCGGACAGCAGAAGAAACAATTTTAGGCTTGTTCTAGATACTTTGGCACATGATATCAAAGTACCATGAGTGTGATGACACTTTGAGGTTTTTTTAGCGGTCTGCACAAAGGCCGATCGCACGCAGAAAAAAAATGGCAGTCATTGCCCAACACACTGACAGCTGAGTATATGATATCACGTGCCTGTCAGTCAATAGTTGAGGGCGGGGCTACCAAAATATGTCATATTGCGGACAGGATCCAAGATTAAAAAAATAATAATAAATAAATAAATAAATAAAAAGATTGGGTGGATTTTTATCATTGTAAGATGGCTGTGTACACACAATTCCAACACACATTTCTGTCCAAACACCTTGTAAAAGTGGATTTTGCATAATAGGTGCACTTTAAGCTTCAGGTGTGAACTGCATTTTTGAAAAGGAAGGCCTGCTTTGTGATGATTCAGCCATTATGTTTTAATTGCAGGGATATTAATAATGAAGAAATCCCAGTTGCCTATAGGGACAATTTCTCAGTAGAATATCAGAAAATGTGTTTTTGTGTGTTCATGAGTGTTACAGTAAACAAATCTGTCATCTTTTCCAAGATTTGAGGCTCCCAGTGTATTCTTCTTCTTTTTTTGCCCATTTTAAAAACAAGGCGGCAATATTCAAAACAGCAGGGACATGCACATCTCTAAACAGCTACTGCATTACAGTCACTGTGTTTCTCTGAACTTCTGAACTTTTCTGTCTTGATTATATGATGTTCATTTTAAAACAAGCACTATTAAGACCATAAAGCAATTGATTATTTATTTGTGTGTATATGCATTTTAGCAGACTCCTTTATCGAAAGATATGCATTTTATAAGTTCATGAATTCTCTGGGAATCAAACACATGACCTTGGTGTTTCTAGTGTTGTGCTCTGTTGTTTGAGCTGCCAGAATTTTGTGTTATATTATGTATTATTCTTATCAGTATTAATTAATTTATCAATCTTAAGTTTTGCTAATATGTTTATTAAAAAATTAAAAGGTGAAGTGTAATATGTACAGCAGGGAACTGAAATGCCCTATGTTTTTTTTGTTTTTTGTTTTTTTTTTACAATAAATTGGTATTGGAATTTATTTGTGCTTTGAGTGTCATGGTGGGCTGACAGGCTGACGACTTTGGTCAAAGAAAAATAAGCTATGCAGAGTTTAGTAGTTTGACAACTCTTGGATGTGGTGTGCAGCATTCCTCCAGAGTAACTGCACCCTTACACTTCTGTCTGTACTTAAACTAACTAACAGCCCCACTTTGGGCTTTACAGAACACCACATCCTTCCCACTGCCAACCAGACAGTTTTTAGAAGCAGGGCTTGTGGTTAATTCATTATTCTTTCGAAATATCTCTCAAATGCACTGGAGGAAAAAATTATACTAAGAGAGTCTTTTTTGTTCCTATGTAATTTTGAAAGTAACTAATCTTGTGAACCTATCAGATGTTTGCTTCTCCACAGCCGTTGCTGCTCTTGTAGGTAAGATCACCTATAATAACTTGATGGCCCACCAGGGACCAGATGGCTTATCACCTTATTTATTTATTTATTGTTTTACATATAATTTAGCTCTTTTCGGCAGTAACAGCTTTTAATGAGAGAAACACATACAGGTGTTCCCAGAGGAGCAAAGTAAACTGATTTATATGCAGCTCGCTGGGTCATTACCACATGCTAACCACCGCAGAACTCGAGAGGAAGCGAGTTTCAGTGCATATAGACATAACATGCAAAATGTATCTATCTATAAGCAGCCAGGTGTCATTTTGCTGAACTATACTACTGCTGCTGCTGCAGCACTTTTTCTGCATCCATTTTTGAAATGCAAAGATGCATGCAGCAGTGTGGCAGCGGCGGCAGCTGACTGACCTAGTTTCCTGACTCCGTCGGAGATTCAAAGTTTTCACTCAGCACTTCTCAGGTGGCCGAGGGATAGGGAATGGATCCCAAGTCCTAGGAGACCCATCCTTCTCTCTCACTGATTCTGTGTCTTTCCTAATGTTACTAGGAATTGAGGTATTGTCCTCATGACTAGGACGGGAATTTGTGTGGTCCTGCAGGAACACTGTAGGCCTTTAGCACCACTGTTGCACTGTGGTTTTGTCGCTTCCCTTTATAGTATGCAGTGACCATTCCTCTGCTTTTCTATTCTCTGCGTAATGAGAGTGAAGTAACTGGGAGGTGGAGACCTTTGTATCATTTGTTGTTATATTTTTATCAAGACTATCGATTTAATACTAATATAGTGCTAAAAATTAATTAGTGTAGCAGTAGTAGTAGTAAAAGTAGTAGTTTAGAAAGATATTTGCATTTACATAATTTTTTTTCATTAACATTTATAAATAATAATAAATATTTATATACAATATGGGGCATAATTAACTTTTAAATAATTAACTATTAAAATAATTGTTAATAGTAATAATAATAATATTGTTGCTGTTATTTGCAGTGTTGGGAAAGTTCACTTTCTACATGAACTAGTTCAAAGTTCAATTCACAAATTTTAAAATGAACTAGTTCAGTTCATAGTTCAAACTACAAAATTTTGAACTAAAGTTCACAGTTCCAAAAATGAACTAGTTCATAGTTCTTTTTTTCCATACCTTGCTGCGAGTTATTATTTTTCAAAATTATTGCCACAGCCCATATAGAATCACAGACCGCAATTATTTTAGCAGTTTTAACAATGAAGCTATGCGTCAGATTTCATCTTCATATCCAATTTTGAATCTTTATCCAACCAGGGTTTACATTAGCATTGAGGGGACAGCATTTCCCCATTGTTGCTTTAATGCTTTGTCTCCCATTCTCACCGACCTTGTCATAAACATCATAAAATTCTTTTAAATGATCATACGCCTTCTTGCTACATGCTGCTGTCGTTTGCGTTTTTTTTTTTTTTGATGACGCGTCACGCATGCGGCGGACGGCGGTGCGACACTGGTGGCTGGTGTTGCCAGATTGGGTGTTTTTCCGCTACATATTAAGACCCGTTTACGGTGTGTTTTAGGCGGGTTTTCGCCTGGAAGGCTCTATAGTAATCTGGCACCCTATTGAACAAAGTTAATCTGAGAGAGCGTGCCGTTCACAGACACCAGAATGAACGAGTTCACAGTAACGTTCATCAGGCATTAATACAGCATGTTCAGTTCACGTTCGCCCAAAATATGAACGAGTTCATGAACTATCGTTCAATGAACGCGTTCAGGCACAACACTGGTTATTTGTAACGGTTAAAACTCCATGATCACGGGAAGAAGGAGGAGGGAACCGGCGGACAATCAAATATAAACTTTAATAATCAAAATAAATACAAAACAGCGCGTCAGCCCCTCACGGACGACTGACGCGCACAAATAAAAAGCAAACTAAAACTAAAACCCAGGCCTGGTCCTCTCTCGTCCGTCACTGTCGTCGCTCCGGTTTTATATCCCTCCATCTCCTCCGTGGGACTCGAGACCTCGCTCCTGTTCCCACGTCTCTCGGCCCCGCCCCACTCGTCACATTATTATTATCACCAATTCACAGATAGATGGGGCTTAATTGTGTTTATTATTTATTATTAACATAATTGAAAATATTATTTTATTAAAATATTTAATATAATAATTTAATTTGTTAAATTAATAATCTAAATAATATAATAATTTATTTAAGATTTTTATTATTATTATTATTATTATTATTATTATTAACAACAATTCTAAATTGGTGTATAAATTGTCAGTTTTGATAAAATTCTACAGACTGATACTTGATTGCGAAGTGGATTGTCGTGGACTTTTTTTTTATCTTGATGTAAGAGCTTTAGTGGTTTATTTAAGTAATTATTTAGGGGCATATGGGACGATTACTTATATTCAATCTTAAATTGATTGTGAGCCCAAGTTTTTATTTGTTTTTAATTAAAAGCTGTAGGGGATATTAATTATATCCCTTAATAGCCAAGCTCACACTGAATCATTTATCTAAAGTTGTATGTATATGTATATGTGTGTGTGTGTGTGTGTGTGTGTGTGTGTGTGTGTGTGTGTGTGTGTGTGTGTGTGTGTGTAAAACTTTATGGCTTGCTTGCCACTTGAAAAATACCCAGGTGCTCCATTTTGAGCTTCTGAGCCAAGCGAAATAGTAGTTGAATAACATCTGAGAAATAATCAAATGAAGTCTTCTGAAGGATTATGCAGGGGCATGTTTTTAAAACAAATCCGCCTCCCCCTCAAACCTATTGTGGAGGAAAAACAAGGCTGTGTAATTATGTCTCCTGCAGGCAGGGCGAGTGTGCCTTTGACAAAAGGCTGATTCTCTAGGAGAGATGTGAGGAACTTTGGGGATCAGAGAAATCCTGGGCTAATTATCTCCGTTCTGCCTGGGTGTGAGGGCTGTGGAACGCCCCGCTCTCATTGGTCAGCTCCGTTGGCGTAGCTGGAGATTAGAGCGAGGTGATAGGGAGGCGGAGTCACCCCTGTGGTGAAGAAGATCATAATTGAGGACATTCCGAAATTTTCAAGGAATCAACACCGCAGTGCCGGACAAAAGTCTGTGTGTGGACAATAACGCTCTTGGTTTGGCTACAGGTATGGGTCCAAAATATTCTGCAGCATTGTTACCCTTGCCTGCATTTAATTTCCCAGCAGCTCCTTTTAGGTCACAGTGCCTAAGTCTCTAGATGTGAGTCTGAAAAGGCTTTTGTGAGGAGAGGTGCATGCTGGGAGCAGGGTCCCTGGGTCTTGTCTATGGTCACTACTATCCTCTCTTTTGTTGACAACTTTAGCAAAGGAGGCGGTTGCAGAGCGGGGGGCTATGGATTTTATATTTTATTATTCTTGGATATGGCTAATTCGAAATGGGCTTGGAATCCATCAGTGTCCCTGACATCTTTATTCAAAGGCCTCAGCCAGACTTCCATCTCCAGCGGCTGAGAGCTGCAGTCCTGGTGCTGAGCTCGCTGGCCCCGCTGACCCTGACCCGCTAAGCTCCGCAGCTGTAATGAGCAGGGAGCTCATGCTAGCAGGTTAATGTGCTTTTATTGTCACGGTGCACCTGTTAGAGCTGCGATGCCTTTCAACCCACCTCCCTCCATTTCTCTAGTAAATGTTGGACAGGATAGAGGGAGGAAAGTCACCGTAAAATCTCCCGGAGGGGATGGAGGCTGTCTTTGGACTGGAATGTACCTGATGGAAAAAACTGTTTGACAAAAGACACATAGCTGTGGGAGACTTGTACAAATTATGAAACTTTTTAAGTGAAATCTCTCTCCCTCTTTTTCTTTCCCAACCATCCCGTGCCCAACCATCCAGTGTTGCTGATTTTGGGTTATTGGTGAATATGACACTGCTCAAAGAGAGAATGGACAAATAACACCTCTATACATCACCAATCCCATTCTAACACTTGTCTGTTGATGATTTTAGCCCAGTCTCGAGCTTGGAGACCGAACTCCAACTCGTATGAGCACACTGAACTTTTACTCTAATGCACTATTGATTTATCATAATGATTTGCATTAGCTGAATCACAAATATATGCCTCTCTGGTGCCAGTTAATGGGATGTACGGGAAAGCTGCAATAACCGATCAAATAAACAACTTTTAAAAATGTTCCGGAGGCACATTCATTGCTTCAAATACCTTGACACTGATAAACTGATTTATGTTAGTTAGGATAGGATTTTGATTATTTATCTGGAAACGTTATTAATAATCATGTCTAAATACAGGATTATTTACCATAGTAACATTATTCATAGTAACATTATAAATCGCCATAACCAGGGATCCGCAGAGTATCAAACTGATGGTAGATATGATAATTATTTTGGTGTTATAGCTGATAACAATAAATGGCTGCTGATATAAAAAAATAAGTACTATTTTTGCAAGTAATAATAATAAAAAAATAAAAATATTAACTGAAAAATAAATAATGACTTAATATTGTCATGATCAGTTGAAAATGGACATAAAGATCTCTTTTAAATTTAAGTTTCCTAGAAAATTAATGCCACAAGGTTAATTGTTGAGCATCTGACAAAACCTTTTTTTTTAAGTGTGCATAGAAGTAATAAAATGTTCCCTTAGCCAGTATTTTTGTTGGTACTGTAGTCAAATTGGAATGTATTTAATTTGAGGCTCACAGGGTGAGCGATAATATGCATTCCTGTTAATTAAAGCAGGACAGTGTTGTGCATTCCTCATCCAGCTATCTTACAATGTGTGTCCATAAACCCATGATTCTCTTGCACACTCATCTGCCATGGAAATGCATGGAATATTTAAGAGACACTGCTATTCCAAGCCATTCACCCAAAGCAATGTCTGAGCCCAGGAATATCCTCTAATGCTACCAAAACCCCAAATAGTATGAGTTGTGTCCACACCAAGAGTAGTCGTATTTTTCTGCGAACTACTCTGATGATCTTGGCTAGTGTTTTACAGTTCACACAAGTGTTTACCATGCCTAATGTAAATTCCCAGATATTCTCTCTAGGAAAAGAAATCATCACTAAAGCTTCTGAAAGATCATCTTGCAAACATGCTGTACATCCAAACGTTGTGCGCTTAATTTAATCTCAGCTATCAGCATTGACCTAAAACTTTGACTTTTGCAACTTTTTGAGGTATTAAAATCATTCAGTTATTGCTAGCTGTTGCAATATGCATATCACCACTTTTTACATTTGCGACATTTCAGTAATTTTAATATATCATGTAGCCCTACAAAATTTGACAAAAATGTTTTTCGAAATGTCATTTTGTTCCAAGTCATATAGGTTTGAAATGACACGAGGGTGAGAAAGTGATGAAAGAATTTTCATTTTTTGATGAACCATCCATTTCAATGAAATTTTTATTGCTATCATTTTATGTCTAATCCCTCAAAGCAGAAAAGTTTTATATCCACTTTGCATTCTGACACCTCGATCTTTCTCTGCGGTGCCCAAGATTCAGTCTACTAAGGAATTCCTCTTAACTGAAGTGGCATTGAGAGTGGTAATTGTGGAAAGAGGAAAAAAAGGAAAAGGAAAAACAATGTCGGTTTCTCTCATGCTTGCCAGGAGTCTCATGCTCCCTTCCATGCACTCCTGTCCAGAAAAGTAGGATTACGTATCCACTGAGGCCAGTAAATCTCTAAACCCCAATTACTGTGCTATTTGGTGATTTATGGGTTTATTTTAATGACACATTAAAATGCAATTAGTATTAGAATCCAGAACAAACTATGTGCATCCAATGAAATTCCAGTACTGTACTGACAGCCACTTTTTCTTTACACATCACTGAGTGGGTACTTGGCAGGGTGGATGGGGCTGTGTGTTTTGCCCATTGGCTGTGATCAACAACACTTAATAGCTGATATTTTAAACCTACCGGGTAGTACTTTCACAGAGTTCAATCATGTGGGGAAAATATGGAGGAAATTTGATTTATTTAATTTAATTTAATTTATTCTTATTTTATTTTTTGCTAAATTTGCTAAATGTGAGGGGGAAAATAGTGTATTATTATTATTATTATTATTATTATTATTATTATACCTTAGACAGAGAAGAATTTATTCACCCCAAAATTAAAAGTATATAGTTACACTGGTTAAAAAAGATGCAAAAGCACCATAAAAGTGGCCCATACTGTATGATTATTATATTATTTATTTATGTATTTTTCTCAGTTGATTCATCCAATTCACAAAAGTGGTCAGAATGATTCATTTGCAAAGGCTGATCCAGTTCTTGAGTTCAATTCACTGGGTTGTTCTGGTTGCAGCGGTTAATGGCTGAAAAGAATTTTTTTTGTGAATAACATCATATGGACCATTTTTATTATACATTTATGTCCTTTTTGAAGTTTAAAAGCTTGTGTGTTCCATGGAGGAAAAACTCTTATAGGGCAGGTTTGGAATGAGATGTTGGTGGGTAAATCGATACAGGTTTTTCATTTTTGGATGTACTATTCCTTTAAAAGGAAAACTGGCAGATTCAAAAGAAAACCAATTTCAATCTCCAACTGACACATTACTATTTGGTAATACAGAGGCAGAGGCGTCCTCCGGCATTGACCTCTGAAATGGAGGAATTAGCTGTGGTTATATTAGAGGAAACATTTTCTGTCAATATCTCCTGTGACCTACAGATGCCAAACCAAAGACTGCCTCCCCACAGAACGATAGTTATCATTACATGCGGCAACATAAAGAAATTGCTCAGAGATCAGCCGATTGTTTTGTGAGATGCCCCACAGCATACTGATTGCTATTTCCGAGCTCATTTCTGAAAGAAATGAGTTCCCTCAGCATAAACACAAGCCTGCAAAATTAAAGCACTGTACGTCATGCAGGATGGCTGCTATGATATGTTTTCATCTCACTCATCTCATTGATTTCACAATGTGAGAACTAGCATATACAGATGTTTACATGCCAGAAGCTAGAGGGACTCGTGAACATCACATTAAAATACATTACCGTGATGCAACAATTGGCAAATCATATGAATAAAATCCAGAACACAGTGCACCAATTTCCTGTAATACTTCTCTTGTACATTGCACGCAGTTCATGTTTTACACCCATCAGCCATCATTCATCACTCATGTTTTACACTCAGTTCACACTCATATACTCTATCGTTCAAATTGGCAGTTAAGTGTTTTGGTTACCTTTTTTTTTTTTTTTTTTTTACATTCTATTCAAAAAAGAATCATGGAAAATGTATCACAGTTTCTTAATAAATAAATAAAATAATAGAATGATTTCTGAAGGGTCATGTGACACTGGACTAATGGCTGTTGAAAATTCATCTTTGAAAGTGAAAGTCATGACATTTGCCAAGTATGGTAACCAAGACTCAGAACTGGTGCTCTGCATTTAACCCATCCAAGTGCACACACACAGCAGTGAGTAGGGAACACGCCTGTGGTTAATAAAGACACTAGCACTGGCTTACACATATGGTGTGAAAATAATGCTGGTTCAAACAGCCACAACAGACAACAACGCACCCCAGCAGTTGTTAGGTCAATATGTTGAGTCTGCTTGCATTTGTTGGGACAGTGTGAAAATGACAGTTGCGCTCAACTCAACGTGTACATTCTCAATGAGGATGCCAAAAATCACTAAATATTACAGAAGCACAAAATAATAATAATATAAACACCTTATCTGGATTATTTGACATTGCCATATGAATAATCAGATAGTTTGTCCTGCATAAAAAAAAAGCTGGACTAAATGTAGTCAGGTCCAGGTTTCTTTAGGACGACAGGTGAGATCTGAACGGTTAAATGTAAGAGGTCTGTAGAGAGTCAACTACATGGGGTGAGGGAAGCATCAGACACTGAGCACAGGGGTTCAGCTCATCCGCAGTAACAGCCTGGATGAGAGAAATGACCAGCAGCCAACAGCCCTGTCAGTACAATTGACCAGTCCAGGAATAGAATCTGAAAAAGGGTTTTAGTTCCATTTATAAAACCCAAAACCTGCATGTTTGTCAGGATGGCTTCCTGGACAGCAAATTGTTCCCTCGTAGCGATTCTCTCCCACTGTCTCTCTCCCATAAAATAATTAACGCACGTATAACATATGGCTGCAAGCAAAGGGAAGTAATCATATGCAAATCTCAGTGATGTATTTTAGGGGTTTCATTTTGCCTGGGACACATGCCATGAAGCCTGTTATGTCAATGCGACGAGGAAATATCCGACTCTGCGGTATTTGTGTCTATGGAGACTGCAAAAAATATCAAATTATGCTTCTTTCTTCCATGGATGGTAAGCCCAGGCCGTATTCTTTATTTAGTGAGAATAGGAAACTATTTCACCAGCCACTGCAATTATTATATATAGTCTTGTGGAACAAAAAGTGTTTCGTTTATTTCAGAGGATAATGAATGTGACAGTAAGTGCCACGTTCACGACTGTTCAATGATCTTGCTGGCCTCTTTGATAGATGTGTGAGTTCTTGACAAATCTCTGCTTTAAGTGCCGTGGATATGTCAAACTAACATTCCTCCGTTAAGAGCCATCACTAAACCATTTGTATCATTTTCCAGAACATTCTTCCTTGCTGTAACGTTGATGTACTTACCCTGCCTTGACAGATGTAAAACACAGCTGACAGCTGCATTACTCACCAGAACAGAATTAACAGTCATAAACTAAATCAAGATTTCTCCTGAACAATTTCTTCTGAATAGAGGCCAAGAGGTCAATTTACTAATCATGAAATCTGCATAAATGGAAGCTTTAATCAATTATGTAAACTTGGTGATATTCACGACACACAATGTGTTTCAATAGGGAATATTTATATATTTGTTATAATTCAGCAGCTGGGGGAATTTTTTTTTTGCTGTTATCATTATAGTTATCATTGGTGTGAATGGGCCTAAAGAGTTTGGGAATGTGAACTGCATTGTTTGAAAATGTATCTTTTTTTCCCACAGGAACAGGTTTTGCTGCACCTGTGTTGCTCAGGTTCCAATGCTAGACCCAGAACATCATGAGCTCTGGTCAAGGGGGATGTGGTTTCCCATGATCCTTATCACCATGCACAATGTTCCATAGGTAGAGGTGACAATAAGCTAACCCAGTTTACAATAAACACACCACATGAGGTGAGGAGGAGACATGTACACCATATATCATCAAGGCAGTTTTTCAAACAAGGACAATAAACTGGAGGTTGACTAAGCACTATAGAGAAATACAGGCTTTTTACGTTGTTGTGGAACTATAGAAACATTTTAAGCCAGAAGCATTATATTTTAGTCGTCATAGTCTAGTCTGTTAACATGCATCTTCCTTTGGAAAACAAACCCAAGAACAGAAATAATGCACACTCACAGAGTCATTAGTTTGGATTTCAATAATAAACCATAAAAATGATTTATTTGCTACCTACTGCTGCTGCTTATCAATTAGCCAAAAGACTTGCATACTCTCTATTAATCATGGAAGCATTCATCATTGATAACAACGATGGCTAAATTTGTAGTATGATACGCCAGCAGCGAGAACCATAATAGTTCCTCCTTGATCTTGAAGATAGCTCAATTAAGGAGAATTCTCTGGCAAATTCCGTCGTGCTGTGTTGGGATTACACTGCCTCATACCCCTGGGAGTAATCAATACCGAATTTCTGTTGTTGCCTCTCAGAACTCCGCTTCCCTTCTCAAAGTTCAGCTGTGTTCTCACTTAAACACATCAGTAACACACTGGGACCCAATCAATGGCGTCAGTATCACCACCCCCTACGGAGACATCAGGTTATCGACCCACTCCACTCACCGAGTGCTATACAGCTCCAGTCGCCTGTTCTTTTCTTTTTCTTTGATTTTTGTTTTCTTTTCTTTTATCAAAAAGAAAGAAAAAAACCTTTTTTTTTAAAGATGATTTAATATTTTTATATTGAATTATTAATGTTTTGAGGGGTCGCACGACTCGCACCACATGCCATTTTACACCTAATGTTGTCTTAGTCAAATTATTTAATATTTTAAGTGACTTGAAAAATAACAATTCATTATCATCATCATATTATCATCCTCAATCATCATCATCATAATACTATCTATCTATCTATCTATCTATCTATCTATCTATCTATCTATCTATCTATCTATCTATCTATCTATCTATCTATCTAATATATATATATATATTCCTATAAGAAATAAATAAAGATCATAATGTCAAAATAAAGGGGGGAAAAGGCTCATTAAAAGAATGAAATTATCTAAAAGAAAATCTCAAGTTTCAAAATCTCAAGTCCTTTATATAATAACCATAATAATAGTAATAATAATAGTAATAATCTTCCTTTTTCTTTTTCCTTTTTTCCTTCTTATTTTTTATATTTTATAATAATATTTTAAATCATTTTTTATAATAATAAAATATTATGCCAAATTACTTAACTTTTTTATTATTATTATTTTATCTAAATATTAACATTTAAAAAAAATTTTTTTTTTTTTTTTTTTTGATGGGGGTTGCACCACATGACATTTTACAACCTGAACTAATGTTGCCTTGGTCAAATGATCTAATAACAATTCATCATCGTCATTATCATCCTCAATCATCATCATCAGCAATCATCATCATAATAAATAGATTTTCCTATAATAAACAATATAAAGATTACTCCCAATTTAAGATTTTCTTTTCTATAATTTCATTTTTTTTAATTAGCACTTTTTCCTCATTATGATATGATCTCACCTTGACATTTTTGTCTCTAACAAACTAATTTTTATATAGAAATTCATCCTAACGTGTATTCAAGTTATTGCATGGATGAATTGCATATTAAATTAGTTTTTGAATAAAAAAATGAGTGTCTTTCTAAGCACCTTCGTATCATCCAGTCTTAATGACTGGCTCTTCCTCACATGAGTGGAAGACTATGATGTTCAGCCGTGATTATTTGCTGCAGTTGAGTTGTTATCAGCTGTTTTTATCCGAGCCATCGTACCAGAGCATCAGCCAAACATCTGTTAGCACCTCTGCCTCTACTGCTGCCATGCAGATAAATCATTACACATTCAGCAGATCTAACTTATGTCTGTTTTCCTCCATGTTAGTCATTCAGGCTGATTGTCGTGTGGTTTTTCGAGCAATGTGTAATTACTGAGATGAGTAAAACAAGGCAAATTGCATAGGGATAGGAATAGCAATACAAAATTGTCAAACAGTTCAGCGTTGGTGTACCAGATGTCTTTCTCAGCGCTGTTCGGAGGACTGAAACTCGTCAGTTTGGGCTTTCATCCATAGCTAAACTTCACATGGCAGTATGATGAAATTCAAGAAGAACATTTGCCAAGTGTAAGATATAAGATCAAAGAATTGATTGCAAATATGTGCTTTGCGCATAATTAGCATCATAACACGTGATTGGTCAAACTGTTTGGGTCAAATACTGAGTATGTCAACCTTTAAAAGCCTAAAGGCATCAGAATGCATGAAACATTGACTGTTGAACTTATTGATTGATTTATTTGTCTTACTGTCTATCTATCTTAGTCAAAGTTTGAATAGTGCACTACTGTGATCTTCTTTATTCATTTAGTATCCCAGACCATCAAAGCCTCTGGGATTCTCTGTTCTGCCTATTATTAGGAGTAATATCATATCATCTTTTGAAGATGAACTGATAATGGTGTCACAATGCTGTCACACATCTCTCCCCAAGCCTTATCCACAATGGACTATTCTCCTGAGTATTCCGTGCTTTGCATGACTGTGCAGTGAAGTCTGAGTCTGAGTTTCATCTCTGACCCTCTGCATCCAGAAGAGCACACACAAATCCAGCACTCGTCCTGCTAGACTCGCTTTTCATTTAAACACTGTAAATTCAACGGTACCCAAAAGATCTTTGTATCTTATTTTCCTTATTTATGAGAGTGTATATAGTGAGAGTGTGTGTTTTACATCTTCTACTGTCGTCTCAGGAGGTTGGTGTGGTGGTCATGTGATTTCCCCCCCCCCCCCGTAGCTCATTTTTAATTGGCTAACCTGACTCTACAGTCTCGATTACTTTAGTTTTCAGTCACACAATAACAATCTTGCACAATATAAAGGTGAGGATGAAAACAATGCAATATTTTCAAATTATAACCAGTTTAAAATTCATAAGGGCCGGTTTTGTTACTCAGTTCTGGAAATACAATTCTAATCAGTTTATCTTGCTGACCTTTGAAATTTCTTCATGCCTCAGATGCCGTAAACGCTGTGGTCGGGCCGTCATTTTGAGCTGTATCCACACCTGCAGTCATTTCGTCATCATAAATGAAATCTCCGTCCTTCCAAATATGAGCTGTCCATGCCACAGGCCAGCTAATGGCTGCACCCCTATTACTCATCCTGCACCCGCATGCCTTTGAGGAAACCATCATATCTGCCAGATCCATCAGAGGAGGCATCAGCCAGCCTGTGAAATTGATCATCTGCTCAGGAGATGGGAGAGAATGGCTGAGAGGGGACATATTTTACTGGCTCCTTTAAATACTTAATGTTGTAAGGTGCCATGAGTCCGGCCGTAAAAAAAAATTCAGATCCATGACAGTCAAAGCGCTCAGACTGAAATTGCCTTTAGGTGTAGCAGGGATATGATAAGAGCATCTGAAAGGCTTTTAATAAACAATACAATATCCCAGAGTCCAGTCACACTATCACTCTCCATTCATCAAACCTGATATATAAAAGAGCAAAAGCTATAATGTTGACTTTGAATTCCACAGTATGTTTGCATTGGAAATGGAGATGCATGTGATCTTGAGCCTAGTGTCTCCTTTTCAGCATGTTGATATGAATGGCTGATTATTAATGTTATTACAACAGGCGCGCTGGATCTGGCAAAGAAAGTGCACAGCTATCATTATTGCATCACAGTGCAAGGGATGGTAATTACTAGCCAGAAACTTTTCTGCACCTTTCCAATTATACGGTACACCACGTTCCCATGGGTATTGTATAACCAGCAAGGAATGAGTATATATATTAAAAAAAATAATAATAATACTAAAGGAAGAACGGACAACACACACACATGCACAATGGATGCACACATATATCAGACTGTATTAGTGTAGCTGCATGTGCTGACAGTACCATTAAAAAAATATTCTGGGCTTATTACACGCTAAGCTCCGTTGAAAGCATTATAATGTTGATTACCGCAAATAAATATAAAAAACTCATCCTTTGTTTTCTTTAAAAACAGAAATGTAAGCATGTTATAATAATAATAATAATAATAACACAATCTTTATGTTAAAATGTGTATTATTTGAGCATAATAATTTTTAGAGACATTTTAGAGTTTATGGCATTGTAATGTGAAAAAGGTGTAAAATTAGATCTAATTTCACACAAGGAAAGTTACAACGATATTTTTTCATACTAAAATCATGTTAACATATTTCTCTTTCTTTCTTTCTTTCTTTCTTTCTTTCTCTGTTATTTTAATATAACTGACAACTTCATATAAAAATAAAATTGACAACTTTTATTTTTATATATTATATTATATTATATTATATTATATTATATTATATTATATTATATTATATTATATTATATTATATTATATTATATTATTGTCACACACCTGGACTCATTTTGTGTGTTTTTGCCCCTGTGACCCAGTTTCTGTCTTCCGTGTGTGGTTTGATTAGTTCCCAGGTGTGTCTAGTCATTTCCGCATGTGTTCCATGTCCCTGTTAATTTAGTCATGCCATCCACCTGTGTTTCCCCATTATCCTTTGTATAAAAGCCTTGTCCTTTCTGTTCTGTTTTGTCGGGTCTACTCGTCAACTAGTCTACTTGTTAACTTGTCAACTTGTCTACTTGCCACTTGCCACCTGTTATTTGCCACTTACCTTGCCTATGTTTTATTTAATAAATCCTTGTTTCGTTTATCCCTCGGCTCCGTGTTCCTTCCAGCAGCGTAAGCAGTGACTATTATATTATATTATATTATATTATATTATTTCAGTTATTTTCTTTATTTATTTATGAATGTTAATGTTAATAACCTCAGGCGGTACTATGGAAATTGTGAGTATTTTAACATTAACAGAATTTACATCCATTGTAATTTTTTTTTTTTTTTTGGACAATGAGGGACATTTGAAAATTAATTATTGTGAAGGTGAAGGTGAAGGTGAAGTGACATTTGGCCAAGTATGGTGACCCATACTCAGAATTTGTGCTCTGCATTTAACCCATCCGAAGTGCACACACACAGAGCAGTGAACGCACACACCCGGAGCAGTGGGCAGCCATTTATGCTGCGGCGCCCGGGGAGCAGTTGGGGGTTCGATGCCTTGCTCAAGGGCAAATAAGTCGTGGTATTGAAGGTGGAGAGAGAACTGTACATGCACTCCCCCCACCCACAATTCCTGCCGGCCCGGGACTCGAACCCACAACCCTTCGATTGGGAGTCCGATTCTCTAACCACCAGGCCACGACTTCCCCACAAACTATTGTGCTATTCAACATCATGCACAAAGGATTGACCTTAACTTGTACTGAACCCCGAATATTTCTTTAATGAAACAGAATGACTGCTAATCAACTGCCTTTAGTTGATCTTATTCTAACTTTCAATGTCTTGGTGTTGTTTAGTAGAGCGAGCTGGATTAAATCTCTTGGGAAACTTTGAGCAGGTTTCACGCTGAGCTGTTTTCATTAGTGAAAGCTGACATCTGAATGTGTTCAAGTCATGTAGAGCTTGTACACCTGACAGAATGAATGCTATATGACAGCTCCCTCATTCATTAATGTCAAAGATACACATAACTCCACGTCTGCACTCAAGCACAGTAAGCAGTGTCTAATATTTTCCCCTCACTTTCTCACCTTTATGTAGATGCCAGGACACTCAGGTATCACATACTGTAGACAGAAACTCCCAGGCCATGTTCTTACTTGACAATCTGTGGAAGAGGTGTTTGATGTGTGTGAGGGAATATGGCACGGATCAGTGTTCAATCCCTGCTAAAGTGCATCAATTAGTGAAGGTTGGGAATGACACCTGGCAAAATGATGGCAGGAGCAAAAGAGTACAAGGACTAACACAGTAGTCTTGATCTGAACTTTAAAAGGTATTATTTTCAATGTTTTTTTTTTTATTTATGTATTTATAAAGTCAAACTATTTTATTCATGAATTGTTATATTTATAAAAAAAAATTATTATAAACAATTATAATTAGATTTTTTTTCATTTTTAATAATAAAGTAAAAATTGAAAAGCAGTTTTCATTTATTTCTGTGATAGCAAAGCAGCTATTACTCCAGTCTTCAGTGTCACATGATCTTTAAGAAATCATTCTTATATGCTGAGTTGGTGCTCGTGAAACATTCAGTATTATTCTCAATGTTGAAAACAGTTGTGCTGTTTAATATTTTTGTGATACAGTTTTTTCAGGATTCTTTGATGAATCAAAAGTTCAAGAGAGCAGCATCTACTTGATCGAGAACTCTTTTGTAACATTACCATATATTTTTTTTCTCTCTCACTTTTGATCAGTTTAATCCTGCAAATGCTGTTGTTTGAAACTCTGGGCGACTTTACAGAACTGCATTAATTCCAAACTGTGTGCAAACACAGTCTATTAGTGTAAAGGACAAAGAAACTTGAAACAGACTGTAGTGCACTTTGGAGTTCTTGAAATTGGACTGAACACACAAACAACGTCTGGCTTAAAACAACAGCTGGAGAACATCTGAATGAACAGATCGATGTGTACATTAGTCAACGAAACCAGCGGGTCGAAATCCTTCATTAAGTGGGGGAAATAATGGAGAGAGATTCCTTTTCTCGGTATTTACCAAGCTGTTTTATCTTGAGGAATTATTTCATTATCAAGGGTTTTATTAAATGTATATTGCAGGATTATTGAAGTCTGAGCTTATTGTTCAACTATTTTTCCTCCCTAAATCTTTTGTAATGCAAGCATTCTTCTTACTTGTCAAAAGCTCGTTGTTTACAGGATCTTGATCCTTTTCATTTTGTTCTTCCGAAGTATAATCTCAAATGAACAAAAACTAAACTGTAAATGTCACGGAATCAGCTGCATTGTTTTGCTTCCATCAAAAGAGCACAACAGCTTGGTAACTGTTGGTGGAAGCAAGATTAGCAGAGATTAGGGATGTTCTGTCATCAGAGAAACCATCTCGCTCGTCCAGAGCATATCTACTGCAAGAGTCTTTTGTATACATCTTTTGGGACACGATGAGGTTAAGATTCCCCTTGAGTTAATAAAATAAATATCAGAGTATCTGCAGAGATATAATCTTCATAAATCCATTAGGGCCTCTCTGTTTAACTCCCAAAGGGGCCATGGTTTAACTTTCCAATGTCAGAGGCTTTGGGTAATGTCTTTAATGACACTATCCAAGATTCTATCATGGGCAGGGTCATCAAACAAATCCCCCACCCTCTCTTCCTCTCACTTCTCATAGCATAATGTTAATGTCAAAGTCAAAGCGCTTTCTCCGTTTGTTTGCTGAATCACACAGAAATACATGAGTTACAATGCAACATTTAAATCATCGATAATTTGGGATGAGCAAAATTCAGACTTGAAGAATCTCACTTTCGTGTGTAAATTTGAACTGAATTCAGTCAGGAAGCTCATTTGAAATTAAATAAGAGGGATTTACTGAATTGCAAATTCAGCGTGGCTATGAAATATGATATGAAATATATTAGATATAGAGTTGAAAATTAAATGTACAAATTTTTTTTTATAGAAATGTTCATTTTACTACTTCAAATTCAAAATGCTATGAGGTATCCGGCTCGCTACCTTAATCCAAAAATTTATATATCAAGAAAGTTCACTCATATGACAGAATAAGTCCCGCCTTCTAAATAAAAGAGACAGTCATCAATTGATAAAGTCACTGAATCCATGTTAAGCTCTAACTCGCATAGAATCAGTCAGCATCCTGAGTGCTTGGGAGCACGTGTGTACTGGCTACACCAACCAGAGAAATGTGTTAGAGAAAAGCAGATGATTACAAGTGTTAATAATAATGTGTAAAACTGAATTGAATTTGTATTCAGTTCTGAATGTCACATAACCCTATAAATCATAGAGCCCAGGCTCATCATGGAGAAACAGAAATTGTAGGCACAGACACCGCTATAAAGATTGCATTATATTTCCAAAAATATATGTACAGTCTATTACAAAGGTTACAAAGCAAAAGAAAAAAAATCATCTATCATCTAGGTAAATGACCATACAGTTTCTCAACTGAGGAAAATACTTTTTTTGACCAATGAATACTCTCCATACTCTTGTCACAGAAAAATAAATAATAAATCGACAATTCCTTTGTACTGTACATTTTTTCCAACCATAAAGAGAAAAGAAAAAAATACTCTTCTGAAATGGAAACCTATTAGCTCTCTTTGGTCCTAAATGAGAAATTATGTACAACTGAAAGAGTGAGGGTGACGAGAATCAGCTGCATGTGAGATAGAAAAATATAGTGCATTTTCAATGAGCTCACTACAGAGTACTTAAGTGAAAAATAAAGAAATGACAATTATAAATAAAATATACAAGTTTTACAGCTAAAACATATACAAATTGTCCTCTGGTTTGTGATTACTCTGACACAATCAACAGTGCTGAACTCTTTGGAATATTCCACTTCACTTTTTGTCTAGGTGGGCTCTCTAGCGTCTTTCAAGAAGTCTATAAAACCCTGCTGCACCGTAAACTCAATCAATCCACAGCACAAACTGTCTTGACCGAAAACTCCACTATATCAAACCAGAAAAGTTAGAAACGGCACAAAGCAGAAAAATTGACAGATTTGTCATTGACCCGTACGGTGGCCTCAATGTGGGATTGATTGAATCCAGGCGTTAATCTCAAATTGGCTCAAATTGCTGTCTCTACAGGGGCCCCGGATCCGAACGGAGAGGGTAAGGGCCTGCGAGGGGCCCCCGGGAGGCCGGAGTGTGAGATCAGAGCGCGCCGGGAGGCTGATCTGAGTGGCTGCAGTTACGAAGCACGGGGGTTTGTGCTGACCGAGAGCCTTTCTGCTCACATTCAATTCAAAGGCCTGGCGTGGGCTCAATGCTGAGGTTAGCGAGATGGAAGGATAGTGGAGCAGAGCTGGGCCTCTAACCAGGGTACGATATGATCCGGATGAGACGCACACACAAACCAGCTGGGTTCACAATGGAGACGGCATGGTAAACGATGGCTTTTTTGAAGCACCAAACGTTTGGCTAAATCCTCCAGTGATGCTGCGCTCCAACGGCTCCGTCTTCGCTTTCTTTCTGATCAAGAAAAATGCCACATGTTGGCACGGCTGTTGCGGTTAAAATGGCATTGGTTCCTCAAAATAATGAAAAACGTGTTGTGTGTGTTTAGAATGTGTCACATTAAGGTTTTGTAGTAAATAAAACAAAATTGCATCAGCTCAAAGCTGAATAAAATGGTAGAGTTTTGTGGCAGCCCAGCAAAACAAGTCTAAAAAGGTATATAGCACTCTTTAAAGTACTTAACACTAAAATGCGTAACATTTACTTGTCAATGAAACATTCAGTTGAGAGTGGAAGGCTGTTATGGCACTAATACTTCAGTGTAAACCTCATCTTTGAGCTCAGCACAACAAAAGGGTGGAAGAAACACACCGAAGCATCTCAGTCTGGGTGAAGAGATCCTCGTATATAAATCCACCAACTCTCTTTGATCAAATTTCACAGCACTGCTGCTGATTTCCAAGCAGTACGTGAGTAAAAGTCTATACAGCACCTCAAATTATTGCTCATATTAGTCAGTCTCTCCCCAACTTAGCTGTGATCTCACAAAGAATCTAAGTACCTAAAAATAAGAGCAATAGTTGACTTGTTTTAAGGCAGTATTACTCCTTTACACCACAACATTGTATGATGTTAAAGTCAGTCACCTGCTAGGAAACCAACTGATACTGAACAAAAATGAAACTGTTGCTTAAACAATTAAATCAAAATTACTTTCTTTCTTTTTTTCTTTTTTTCATTCTTTATGCAAACATGTATTTATGATAAATGATATCAATAATAAAAAGTACACATTCAACAACAGCACTGATAAATCCATTCATGTGGTAAATATAAACTTAGAAAGAATATTGCCACCGTAATAGTTCTTACACAAAAAACTAAACAAAACTGAAGTGGTTAGCAATTCTCTTTGTACTAATTCACATCTGAATTGTCGTGTAGGATCATAAAATATACCTAACATCTGCTCGGGCTGTTCTTAAACACAACCAATCACTCTCAGGAGCTTCACGTGACCAAGCAGTGGGATACTTCTGCTCGATATAAAAGACCAGGTCGGCCTGACTCTCTTTCTCTGCCAATGCTTCAGTCTGGAGAGAGCTTCATGTAGATAGTGCTGGCTGGAGAAGACAAACCTCTTCTGTCGGTTTTCAGCCTCTGGTTCTCTCCAGATGAGACGGTTTACCCTGTTGTCAGTTCCATAAAACAATCCGAGAAAACAAGCTAACACAAATCAATCGAGTAGAAGAGTAACGTCCCACACTGCCTTAGTGTGGATATTACAAACCAAAGCAAAAGAACTTGCAGCAAATTCACTCCATATGAATTGGATTTGCTTATTTTTATATTCACCCTTGATTTAAAAAAGTAATCAGTGAAATCTATAGCAACTATGAGCAAATCTCTGATGATAAAGACAGTCCATACAAAGCATAAAAATCCTCTTGAATGCTCCATCTCAATGACATGATGAGTTCTTTAGAGCATCCTGTGGTCACTGTCCGTTTAAGATTCTCTCTCTCTCTTGTCTGTCTGCGTTTTCAATGTCTCTCTGTCTCTTGGTTTCCAGCACCTTCACCAAAATCCTTCGCCATTAACAAAGGAATGATTCTGTTCTGTCAGTTCTGGAAGTTTAAAAACGGAACGTTTTTTTTCTTTGTTGTCGAGTAGTTTTTTATTTATTTATTATTTTTGCTGTGTCACACATTTTGCGGTGCTGTCCTGAAGAGTTCTGGTTCATCTGATCGGGGAGTGCTGCCGATGTCCATCAAACTTGAATGCCTGTCCCGTGAAGATGCAGCATCTGGGCTCTCATAGTCTGTATACTGCTCATGATCTTCTTCTGATGGCCCACCAAGGAGATTCCCAAACTCATTACATCCCTAAAGCAGAAACACAACATTCATAAATCACAGAAATGGAGTGTGAAACGCCTAAGAGGTATTTCATTACCTAGGCAAAAAGAAACTGAGAAAAGGCCATATTAAACACAACACGATGAATCTGAGTATGAGTCAAAGAGATCTGATTAAAATGCAGCACAATGTCTGGATTGTATTGTGAATGAGAGCTGAGGGCTGAAATTACTCCTAGAAAGATCATGCATTTCTATAGAGCATGGCAGTGTGCAGGAAAGATCATAGCAAAGGGCTCTTACTCGATAGTCATTCTAGCAACAGATTCGAGCGAGCTGTAGCCTGCAGCTGTGAAGCTGTCCACATATCTCTCCATCTTGATGGCTTCCAACCACTCACTGACCAATCGGAAAGAAGTGAAATCTGGAGTGTTCTGATCAAGCAGTGGGCTTATGGGTCTAAGAAAAAGGAAGAAACAAATATGAATGTTATGTGGGCACAGAACCATTATTTCTAGGTACTGGTATATGATCCTGTTCTCAGTTGACCTTTACTGGCAAAAGTCTGTCTGTCTGTCTGTCTGTCTGTCTATCTATCTATCTATCTATCTATCTATCTATCTATCTATCTATCTATCTATCTATCTAATCTATCTATCTATCTTATCCTACCCAGCTTATTTTAATTTCCTGCCTTGGCCAATGTATTATATTTTATAAGAATGCAGTACAGTCCATGCCAATAATGTCAACAGTTTTATTTTCCATTTGATTACTTTTTGTATTTAATTAAAAAAAAATTATTTCAGATTTGTTTTATAGTTGATACAGCTATTTATTAAATAATAATAATAATAATAATAATAATAATCTTGGTCTGCATCATTAATTTTGATCTGTTATACTGTTTGTAAATAGTGTCTAATTCAATTACATTTACAACTTAAAGCTGAAAAACTGGATTCTTTACTTAATTTAGAAATATTTGAAGGCTGCATGACATTGTTATAGTTTAATTTGTGAAATTAATAAGAATTTTAAATAAGAGGTTTTCAATACCATACTATTCTTTTAGCAGTACTGAAACTGAGAATAATGAAATCTCACTGATATTGGTGCTGTGCCAACCCTAACTAACCTGGATTACAGACAAAAACACATGGTTTATTGTATTTCCTTCATAGTGATTTAGCGAACTATTGCTTTAGGTGGTTTCTGGTTAGGTGGACCAAGGGCTTTCCAAAGCTTTAAAAAATCATATCTTCAATGTGAGACACAGATCCAGTTATGATTGTAAACACACTTCCTCTGTCTAAAACCACACTGGGGAATGGAGTTCCCACAAGGCTTTAAAGTCTCAAACACTCATTATGACAATTGATTTAAAGTCCTTGTTATCGAACATGAAGGCATGGAGGCTGTTTCACTTTAATGATTCCCCGGGATTTATTTTTCATCCGTAAAACCTAGTGGATAAATCAAATGCCGGACAGATGGAATTGTTCGCAAATTTACCCGTGAACCTATAAAAGGGCTCAAAGACACTGCAAGGAGGTGCAGGAGTATAAAACATAACAAGCAACTTCCATGCGTCGTAAAAGCAAAGCTGGTCTGTGAACGGCATCATTTTCCTTGAGCAGAGATGGATAACGGCGAGCAGTAAAAAAAAAAAAATGAATCGGCGTCCTCACCGTGTACATGTTCCCATTGGCGTTTTTAAGGTGTTAGGATTGCGGATCATTTTGTCCAGGATGCCGACGATCTGATCGAATTTGGGTCGGTCTGCTCGGTCTTTCTGCCAGCAGTCCAACATGAGCTGATGGAGGCCAGGAGGGCAGTCCATGGGGGCGGGAAGACGATATCCCTCCTCGATAGCCTTTATGACCTGCAAGATCAGAGTCAGAGATGGAAAATTAGAAAAGGCTTGAAAAGAAACCAATAGGTTTAGAGACAGAAATACAAAAAGCCAATGAAAAATCAAGCAGCTTAGCCATTAGCATCCAGAACGAAATGCACACAAAGCCCTGCCTGCACCTCCAGCTCTCCATTTGCTCATCCTCTAATCAGGACTCTGTAAACAGCAGCTTTGCTGGATAAATCTGTTGTGGTTTACCTCCAGCATTACAAACTACAAAAGAGGAAAAGTAGGCTAACCAGATGTGATTATTCTTGCACTGGTTATTGGAGGGAGCCAGAGTGCAATAAAAAAGGGAACTGCCAAAACTGGATGTGAATGAAGCTAGTGCACTAAAAGCCGTCTGCTCAACAGCTGCTTGTGACTGTCATACTATCATGAGTCTATGTAATTAACTAACTAACAGGGTTACGGTTTAAACCAAAGATGAACGCATTGTCACTTGGGTGTCTGTGCAGATGACTAGCTCCACATGTCAGGGCTTATGAATGTAAAGGGACCCTAAAACAATAAAAAAATAGCATTTTAAAATGGAAAACAGTTGAAATTGTAATATTCCACAATATTACCGGTTTTACTGTATTTTAATTTTAAAAAATGCAGCTATAATGAGCAAAAGAAACTTTCAGAAATGTGGATCCACAACTAGCAGCTAAACTGACAGAAAAGGCTTGTCCAGATCTAGGATTTTCCCCATCGTCTACTCGTCTAGAAGGAGACTGTTTATTTTCCCCAAATCCTCATCTGCTATTCTTGTCACAAGGCTGGAGATACAGAAAGGAAAGTGTCAAAACCGAAAGAGTTGAAGAAATGTAAATATTTCCTTCTTTTTTAGCAGCCCTCAAGGAGTTTTTCGCCTCCCCCTCAAAAGGGTATAAAAACATCTGACGTTGAGGCCTGACAAGTATCAAGACTCCACCGATGCAAATGTTCGTATGCAAAAAATAACATTAAAGGCTGATACAAGTTAGTCACTACCATGGAGAGATAATGTTCACTAGTGAGCAGAGAATTATAAGTCATCATTAGTCTCACTGATAAAGGTTGTTTAACTTCTCTGAGGATGTTCAAGCTTGTGTAATTTTGACAAAGAATCTGCCTAACAGTGCAGCATATACAAGACAAGTGCCTACATACAGCGGCAGATTAACAACACTTCCCCTCATACATCTCGTTAGCCGTGATCATATCTGAATTTCAATCCGCTTCAACTTGAAAACCATGCACGCATGTGATCAGAATGATGAACGGCACTTTGCAGTCCCAATTTCTTTGAGAAAAAAGCTTGGCCCGTCAGAAAAGCTGGGCTCGGCAGATCTTTCAGAAGGTTTTGCATGGCTAAGCAGATATCTTTGAATTGATTGAACTCTGCTAATGATGAATTTGGCTCGCATTATCATTTCTCATTATAAAGGTTGAAAGTGTAGCAGAATACAAAAAAGAAATCTACAAGCAAAACACTCCATTCATTTCCGCAGATCCATTAAACCTTTTTATCCTCAAAATGTGTCATTAAAACAAGGTCACTCTTGACACCTGTGTTGATATCCAGTTGAAAATTCAAAGTGTCAGATGTGCTTAACTGTCCTAATACTTAAATACCTACAGATTCTGTTCAAAGAGTATAAACAGGCATTTTGGTGCAAGCTGTGGTTTTACAAGACTATAAAGTAAGCTGAACGAATAAGAGACTAAAAGTGCCTTGATGAAGTTGAAAGGACGTGGAAAGAATTTCCGACTTTTTAATTTAACCCACATGAGAAACGTTTAAAACTGATCAAATATGTATGATGGCTGCATAAAAAAAAAAAAAATTAATTCATGTCGAAGGAATTTAAAACAAGATGATCACAGAACCAACATATGCCTTGATGCATTAGAGCAGTGATGACTGATATTGTGATGATGATGATTGGTTTACTGCTGATTTATTGAACTGATATAAGCATGATTTAAAAATAAATATATTAAATAAATAACTAATACATGGAATTAACACATATTTTATTGTATTTTTTATATATAATATTCTATGGATTTTTTTTTATATTATATTTGATTTATTATGTTATATTTTATTCAGAAACCATTTGATTTGAATGTACAAAACATTCATCTGTACAAAAAGAGAAACTTACATCTTGATTGGACATGTCCCAGTAAGGTCGTTCTCCGTAGGACATGACCTCCCACATGACAATCCCGTAGCTCCATACATCACTAGCTGATGTGAATTTACGATACTGGATGGCTTCCATTGCTGTCCACCGAACTGGGATCTTTCCACCCTGTGGAATAAAATTCACAATCACTACACTCTCCGTCAACTAGAGAATTCCTTCAAATTCCTTGTGTGTGTAAACATACTTGATAACAAAGCTCTTTCTGACTTCTGACTTCTGAGAAGAGTTAGAGAGCACTGTATTGATGTTCAGTAACATTCTAGCATCACAATGCAGCACAGACAGTATCTATATTTGTACTCCTATCTGATGCACGGATTGATTTGTTTATTCTGAGAGCGCCGTGGGCTTCCAAGGCAGGTATGATGAGACAGTGGCTTAATTGACTCACCGTCGTTGTGTAGACAGCTTCGGGATCGTCGTCAATCACTCTGGACAGGCCGAAGTCGGACACTTTACATACGAGATTGCTGTTGACAAGGATGTTTCGCGCCGCCAGATCGCGATGGACGTAGCCCATGTCTGAGAGGTATCTCATGCCGGCCGCGATGCCACGCAGCATTCCCACCAGCTGAATCACAGTGAACTGCCCATCATGTTTCTGTGCAAGCACAAACAGAGAAATGTTGTCTATCCATCACCAGCGCACAACAGACACACACTCTGACCACTACGTGGTGGGGCTGACAGTAACACGGCCCGAGAATGAGCAATGAAATGGTAAATCGCAGTGGGTGTAATGAACAGAACAGACAAGATATTGTATTCACTGACCAGATTGTCTAGGGTGGTTTATACATACCCTGAGGAATGCATCTAATGAGCCATTTTCCATGTATTCAATTACTATCATAACTGGTTTTCCTGAAAGAGCAAAGAACAGACTCCATTAAAGTGAAGCGTGGCCAACACACACTGTATGAAAGCAGTAATGAGAAACAATTCACAGATAATTCTACCATACTGGAATCTCTTTAGTCTGTCGGCCGGGCATTTCATAAAGAGTGTACGCTCTCCAAAAATAATAATAAACAACCCTGAGCCACAAATAATATTATCCCAATTACAAGATCAAATCATAACAATATGACTTCACAACTGAGCTAACGGTAAGTCATAACTCTCCTTAGTTTAGAAGATTTATAGCATGCTTTATAAGTTCAGTATCAGTCGGACTGAAACAATGATTTGTCTTGTTTAAATGTCACGTAAACACTTAAGTCTGACTGAAATCGGACCAGTCTGGTTTTTGCCAAGTCATACTAACAGATTTAAATCATGTCATTCATCGGACTACAGTTCGTCTTGTCATTTTTAATGTGTGTTTAGATATTTAATTTTGCAACAAGCCCTTCATTTTTTTGACCGACCTTTGTTAAAAATTATTACACTTTAGCATATATTGCTGACACTTAATTTTAATGTAATTAAAATTATACTTTGAATTCATATTAAATGCAATTGATTAAAAATTACTGTGATTTTTTGACCAATTAAACATTACAGTGCACTAAAAGTGCACATTCAGTACAATTAAGTACACCTTTTTTTCTCAAGTGAAGGTAGTCTTAGCTAGTTAAGCAGTCAGCATTGAAAACACATGAACTTCATGAATTGCCCACCTCTGGTGACGACACCCTCCAGATGAACAACATTTGGGTGATCAAACTGGCCCATTATGCTGGCCTCGCACAGGAAGTCCCGCCTTTGTTTTTCAGTGTAGCCTACTTTCAGTGTTTTTATGGCCACCGACACATCCCTCTTTCCGGGCAGCTTCAGTCGTCCGCTACACACCTCTCCAAACTCTCCTGTGAAGCACACAACCACCCGCAAGCTGAGTTCTAGAGATCCAGGCCACGTTTGACACCGTTACCTAAACCTATGCAGCTTAATACATATCAGTCACACTAACAGCAGGATTCAGCATTATATGATGCCATGCATCAGTACACAGGGGAGTGCAGATAATTGGATATGCTATATAGAGGACATGCTAACACACTTATACGGTTTGTATCTCAAAGAGATGCGGCAGCAATTCATCAATGGCGATGTATTTATGACTATCCTGGCCTTAGGAGAAGACATATTAATTATAAACCAATCCTACAGCAGCGCTATCAATAACAAGGGGTTGGAGAGATGCTCTGGCTGCTATCAAGAGTGTAAATATTTGGTTGTCATTGTGATAAATGAGAGAGGTGTGTGACTAAAGCGAGGCAGCGGAGAAGACAAGGGAAGAGCTCACCTGCGCCGATAACCCTCTCAATCTTAATGCAAGAGGCATCCAGCTCCTTTGCGAACTGATGGACAGCCCTGTTTGGGTCTTCGTAGGTTTCAGGGTCAATGTAGGTTTTGGTGCCTGGAAATTTAACTGTAGAAGGGTAAGAGGATTACTGTTACGATTAAATATGCATGCCACACTCACACAGAGCCCTTGATGGAATGATGCGATTACTGGAGGGTAGACGCACAGGGCTGTGGGCTAAACAGCACACTGTGATGGAAGATAGCATGTCAAAAGTTCTCTTTCATCAAATAATAAAACCTATGCTTTTATTTTTTCCCACATATTTCATGAAAGCGCTATTACATTTTCTTGTTAACCTTCTCACAATGGAGCCGAAGGTGTATTAGCCGTACAACATGGCAGCAACATTCGTAGCTGTCACTCACTGGATAATGGGTTTCACAAGACTGAACGATTACTGAACATTTCACGGCATATGCCCATGAAACAAACACAATTAGACTATTCTTCCGCTTCTTCTTAACATGAATACTATTAACAGTTATCAATGTTAAGATTGATTGTTTTTTAATGTCTTCCAAGGAATTAATTATTATTAATAAAATTATTATTGTTATTATTATTAATGTAATTGTTAAATGTTGATAATGTTAAATATTACATGTAAATATTTATTATTATTATTTATAATAAAATTGATAATTATGAATAATATTGATGATGATGATAATGATAATAGTATTATCAACATTTAACAATTACATTATTATTATTATCATTATAATCATCATCATCAATATTATTCATAATTATCAATTTTATTATAAATTATAAAAGGCCGTAGATGGAATTAATTATTCATTGTAAAAACTATTATTATTGTTAATAATAAAAAATATATAATATTTAAATCAACAACATTCAAAAATTATAGTATTATTATTTAAAGTATTCATTATTATTACTATTATAGTATTAATAATTGTTATTATGAATAACAATAACATTGATTAATCATTCATAGTAATATCTAAATTATTCATTGTATTGTTAATTGTTAATAATTAGTAATAATTATGAATTGTATTGTTAATAATAAATTAACAATGCTAATAACTAATTTATTAAAATTATGAATAAAAAACGAATTATATTAATATATTTAAAAAGCCCACTTAGCAATATTTGACTTTCTTTTATTCATATGTAACACTTTAGGCCCAATTAATGTGTTCGCCCAATTTTTTGTATCTAATCTATAATTACATTGCTACCTGTCAACTTCAACATTAAGCTCCATTTAATGAGATGCAAAAACTAATAGGCTACATCACGCTGGGATGAAAACAACTAAAATGGACTGTTGCTAACGAGTAATTAAATAAACAAATTTGTAACAAAAACAATGCCAAGGAACAGGGAGAGCGCTTTCTGCTAATATCCCCCAGCTCCTTCACGGCTGTGTCAGCCTACACGTTGATATAAGCAATCGGACAGCATTGTGCTCCATTCATATGCAACGACACCTGATATTTCCCTTCTTCTTGCCTGCTGTAATTGCTTCGTCCATCTAAGCTGTCTGTAAATCTGATAGAACGTGTTGATCACTGTTGCCTGCACAACACGAGCAACAAATTGGGCATACGAGTATGGTGCATGCCTTATCTGCCTCTTGTAAAACCAGCCAGCATATTGTGCTGTTGCATTGCTGAGCAGGTTCTCTTTATAAGCAGATGCTGTCTGTAGCGTCTGGTGCTGTTTTTGGCAGGGCAGCGCAGCGGCGAGAATATGGCAAGCTGTAAGCCTTAGGGTGTGGGCAAGAACGCTAGTAAGTTTGAGCTGCCCCTGTACAAGCAAGCTGTGCCACCTTGAACCTTTGTTTCCAAATCAGCAGTTTGCCTACAGCACTGATCATTAGCAGAGCAAGTCTAAAGAGGCAGTCGCCAGCGCTATCTCCAGGGGCTTCATTAAGGACTGCTGAGAGAAAACATCTTACTGGCCGAGAGGCCTGGGCACAGGGGTTCAGAATCCAGAGAAGGCAACCACCTAGAGGAATCTATTCATGCTGACAGCTCTGAAAGCTCTCTTTAGATGAAGATCTGGAGTTGAGGGCATGTTTCTGTAGGATTATGGCCTAGCTTTACACCATAGGCGATGCTAGACATGTATTTTGGTGACTATGTAACAGTTCAGAGCATCAACAGTAGGTCAATACAGTTATTGGTGGACCTAGAAAAAATGTTAACACTGGTTTTAAGGAAAAAAATTGTGTAATGGATTCTCTTTCTCATCTCTTTAATAGCAGTCCATCTAGTCTCAGCCTCAGACGTCACACCCACGGACTGTTGGCTAAATGTCTAATGCATATGGGACATAAAAGTGGAAACGCTTCAGGAGTGTCGAAGTCATCATCAGATTGGTTGAATTCTACAGGATTTCCGTGAGATATGTGTGTCGTGCTCTTTAATGTTCTGCCTGGAAACAAAGATACCGTGGCACCAAACCCCCCCACGAAAGAAGGAAGCCATCGTGTTTACAACTGTGACGACGAGCAACTAAACGCTGGATGGAAGTATGTAAAATATTTTTTGCGGAATAGAAAAGAAATATGTTGAAAAGAAATGAGTTTTGCACACCTGTGTGTTATTGTGGCGACATTTCCACGCATCGAAACTTGATGATGAACTAAACAAACTGTGATTGGTTGTTTGACATGTCGGTCAAATGGCCTCATGGATGGGCCTTGGCCAATGAATGCTGCCATGAATTTTAGACCTTCAGTCTAAAGGTCTGGCTATGCGAGACTACAGTCCTTCTAACAATAGGTTTTAGTGTAATTAAATTTTATTTGTATATATACAAATAGGCGTGGGTGGAGATATAAAAATGAAAAATGTTTATCTGTAGTAGTTTTAAGAAACCCTGAAGCGGTCAAAAGTCAGCAAAAATGTATATAAAAACCTTATACAAATTTATTTATTATTATATATTATGTAATTATATATTATAGTTATATTTATATACACTGAAGAAAATTATAAACAAAACACTTTTGTTTTTGTCCCCATTTTTCATGACCTGAACTCAAAGATCTAAGACTTTTTCTATGTAAACAAAAGGCCCATTTCTCTCAAATATTGTTCACAAATCTGTCCTTTGCCGAGATAATCCATCCATCCACAGGTGTGGCATATCAAGATGCTGATTAGACAGCATGATTATTGCACAGGTGCGGCTTAGGCTGGCCCCAATAAAAGGCCAATATGTCTAAAATGTACAGTTTTACTGTATGGGGGGGGGTCCGGGGGGTTCCTGAAAACCAGTCAGTATCTGGTGTCACCACCATTTGCCTCACGCAGTGGAACACATCTCCTTCGCATAGAGTTGATCAGGTTGTTGATTGTGGCCTGTGGAATGTTGATCTACTTCTTTTCAATGGCTGTGCGAAGTTGCTGGTTATTGTCAGGAACTGTAACACGTTGTCGTATACGCCAATCCAGAGCATCCCAAACATGCTCAATGGGTGAAATTAGGGCTGGACGATTATGGCCTAAAATCAAAACCTGGATTAATTGAACATTTTACCTCGATTAAGATTCATGAACGATTATTTTGTTTCTGTTTTGTTTTTTTGCCCTCATAGTTCACTGACAAGGTTTGTACTGTAAACAGGGTACCGGTGAAGGTTGTACCAGTGGGGCCTGTTTGAAAATGTTTAATTTGTATGTTTGTTCTGTTTATTTGTTTGTGCTATTTACACAGTGTTTAAGTTTTTTCAAGTTTGTAAGTGTCCAGGTACAGAAACCGAATAATAAAATGTATAATAGCACTGTAAAAATTAAACATATAGTCAAACCAAAATTTATTCAGACACCTTCAACATTTCTCACATTATCAGTTTATTTGCTATAGTTTAGAAAATGGTAATACAATATAACAAGAACTCAAGAGTTAAACTGTCAGAACAAATTCATATTGATGATATCAGATAATCATAGCTGACATCATAGCTCACTATCAGCAGTTATTTTATCTATGTTCGTAACATTTCTTATAGATTATTGCTCGGTGTAAGAGATAAATAAAGATCAGCTAAAGATAAATTAGCACAGTACCAGTATGAGTGATTGCGTGTGTGAATTAGTCATACTGTCTCTATATTATTGTGAAGCTGTGGGTTGTAAATAGCATAGTTCCTTCAAAAGTAGAAAAATATACTATAATACATTTTGAGATTCTAAGCTACTTTAGTAATAAATCACAGGACAGTGCTGACAACTAGTTTTTGCGTTCCTCTGTGTGCACGATCTTCACAGCTACTGTTTATGAGTGTTCGTGTCAAAATGCAGCTGCGTGAACATGGGAATAATACACATCCAACCGTCTAATCGCTTGAATGTCCAAACCATAAAACAAATACAACTGACAAAGTGAAGTGACTCACCGCTGAAGTGAAGACGCTCACCGCTTGCGCGCCATCACTATGTGTTGAATCGGCATTCACCTCCGTGTTTTGCTTTTATGCCACTGACTGGATGGGGCAGAGTCATGTGGCTACACACGCGCTAGTATGCTTTTAAGAGGGAAGTATTAACAGGATTAAAAAACCGAAATAACCGACATTGGAAAATTAAGTCGATAGAGGTTCTGAATTTCGGTTTCGATTACTTTTCGATTAATCATCCAGCCCTAGGTGAAATGTCTGGTGAGTATGCTGGCCATGCAAGAAATGGGATGTTTTTCGCTTCCAAGAATTGTGTACAGAGCCTTGCAACATGGGGCTGTGCATTATCATGCTGCAACATGAGGTGATGGTCGAGGATGAATGGCACAACAATGGGCCCCAGGATCTCGTCATGGTCTCTCTGTTCATTCAAAATGCCATCAATAAAAAGCACCTGTGTTCTTTGTCCATAACATACACCTGCCCATATCATAACCCCACCACCACCGTGGGCCTGTCGATCCACAACGTTGACATCAGCAAACCACTCACCCACACGACACCATAGACACTGTCTGCTATCAGCCGTGTACAGTGAAAACCAGGATTCATCCGTGAAGAGAACACCTCTCCAAAGTGCCAGATGCCATCGAATGTGAGCATTTGCCCACTCATGCATATGACGATTATGCATATGAGCTTCTCTGAGACAGTTTCTGACAGTTGGTGCAGAAATGATTTGGTTAAGCAAAGCGATTGTTGCAGCAGCTGTCCCAGTGGTTGGTCTCAGACGATCTTGGAGGTGAAGATGCTGGATGTGGAGGTCCTGGGCTGGTGTGGTTACACGTGGTCTGCGGTTCTGAGGCCGGTTGGATGTACTGTCAAATTCTCTGAAACACCTTTGGAGATGGCTTATGGTAGAGAAATTAACATTCAATTCACAGGCAACAGCTCTGGTAGACATTGCTGCAGTCAGCATGCCAATTGCATGCTCCCTCAAAACTTGTAACATCTGTGGCATTGTGCTGTGTGATAAAACTGCACAATTTAAGAGTGGCCTTTTGTTGTGGCCAGCCTAAGGCACACCTGTGCAATAATCATGCTGTCTTATCAGCATCTTGATATGCCACAGCTGCGAGGTGGATGAATTATCTCGGCAAAGGAGAAGTGCTCACTAACACAGATTTAGACAGATAATTAAACTATACAATTAATTTATACAAATAAATATTTTGGCACAAAAAATGAGATGGCAGAGCAACTCTCTTATTCACCATTTAATTGAGTGACATCATTCTGCCTAAAATATATTTTTGTAAGTCATATGGATAAGAAATAAAATAAAGGTTTTAATAAAAGTGATAAGACTTTTTTGTTTGATAAACTAATATTCACTACATAATCTCTTTTAAAATACCTTATAGGGTTATGATAATCAAAACAGTACTGAGTTAGATCAAGCTTTGATCATTGCAAACCAAATTATAACTTCAATTAAATGTTTTTCCCCCCACTAATACAAATATTTTATCATTTGCTAGCTCCACACTGGAGAGCTGCTTTATAACAGAAAATCACGTTGTAATTCTAACTGAAAGCAACACTGACTTTTCATGTTTAATACTACTGTAAAGCTGTTTGATTTAAGACTATCTATTGCATAAAGTACTATATAATTAAACGTGACGTGAATGGACTTACTGGAGTACTGAACTGCAGAGCTCATGCAAACATCCACATCGCTGTACTCAGATGTGTTTTAAACTGCTGCTTTCTCACCGCTGTCAGTTTTTGATGTGTTTATTTTGTTATTGAGAGGAAAGTGCGCAGTATATATTTACATATTCATCCCAACACTGCTCAGCAGCCTCAGGTTTGGCTGCGTTTGCTCTGAAGGATTGCCACTGTGTCTTCTCTTGAATTGGATTCGGAGAGCTGAGTTACAGTCTTTTGCTACAGCGCCACACTGGTCAAACCGCATTATTGCAGTCTCTTACATTAGGTCATATGAGATGAGACTACTCATCTAAAAAATATTTGTCAACAATTTTTTATTGTCAACGTTGTCCATAATGTCAACTAATCGTTTCAGCCCTATTAACAACAGGCCATTTCTCAATTACCGAGCATAACATGAAAATAATTATCGACCAGAATTTCAATGTTGGTGGATCCCTACTCTTATCGCTAGCTGAAAGCATTAAACTAAAATGAACTCTGTATATGAGGATTTAAAGGAAAGGTTCTAGACATTTCATAAGAAGGCACAGCTGTAATGGTTTACCAGAAGATGATCAATGATGTACAGCATGGCTCAGTCCAGCTCCTCCCCTCCTGTTAAGTTTAGTTCCAGTCCTGCTTTAACACACCTGCCTGTAATTTTCAAGCATGAGCCCGAAGACCTTGATTAGCTGGTTCAGGTGTTTGATTAGAGTTGGAACTAAACTCTGCAGGACGGTTCTCCAGGAGCGCGGCTGAGCACCACTGATGAGCGTGTGTATAATGAGCTGGTGAAAGCTAGCACTCACATTGAAAGTAAAGTTCCTCGTCCCCTTCCTGATCGGCCTTACTGTAGCCACAGTGTCTACAAAGGGAACAAAACAAAACTAGTTAAAGACCTGCAGTGACCAGATGTGCGATTTCAAACATAGTAGGACTATAGAGGGCAACATATCATATAACAACCTGAAGAAATGGTTAAATCGGAAATGTTAATGAGAATGTTTTTCTCGACACGAAATCGAAATGCCGTGAATTCCTGTTCCGTTCTGTTCCAAGCAATGAGCTTGGATATAAATTAATCAATTAGATTATTTTTGTGTGTGTGTGTGTGGGTGTGCGTGTTTGTGCTGGCAAATTATCTTTCAGAATGGCTTTAATGAACAGATTTAGGAAGAACAAACATCAAGAATAAGTAAATGAACTGCAATCTGGAATTTCTAGAAATGATCTTGCCAGTTGATTGGAAATAACTCCATAATGAATTGAACTGATATGGAACACCAAAGCATTCAGAGCATTCAGTGTTGATGGACATGCAGGACAGTAATACGTGTTTGGGAAGGATTCATGAGAATTCGTTTATTCCAGTTATATGACAAACATCATGAGTGAAGTCTTCAGATGGCAAAACACTGGCTTTCTTAGTTCAATCATGAAAAACAGGTAAAAAAGGTGATATTGAGAGGAAGGATCAGCAGTTGTGAATCCCAATTTGGGTGTATGCTAGCAGCATGAAATTGTAAGGGAAAAAATGTATCAGAGGTCACATTTCCACAGTGTACGACATGATGGTGGGTGGGTGTGATCACACGTAAGTGGGCAAGGGTGTGAACTCCACAGATATGGTGGCCTTTGAGGGATAGAAAGGCAAACTGAGAGAGCATATGAGACTCACAGTAGCGGAGAATCAATGGGGGCCGCGAGAGCGTACCTTCTCCCTATGATGAAACCAAACACCATGAAGACCAGGATGATGGTACCGGCTACCGCCACCACAGCGATGATGATGACTGGATTCTGCTCACTCGATATGACTGTAGCTGCAATTAAAAAATCATTTTGTATTAATATTCCATGCTCATTTCGCATATTCTTTCATTTGGGTTACCTATTCTGTCATCTAAGACTCAGGTTGTCAATTTTTTAACTACACTAACAATTTAATAATACTATTGAATGGAATGTTTAGCAAATGTCAAAATTAATATCCATTTTCATACTGTACAATGAAGTTGGGATGCATAAATTCACTTGTTGAAGTAAAAGATTATTAGATAGAAAATATATTTCTTTAATTCAGAATTTCTTCTCACGATTTATTAATTCAGTCTTGTTTGTACTAATTCCTTCCTTTGTTTTAATTCAATTAAATCATGGCCACAATTTAATTAAATCCAGTAAATAATAACATAATTTATTTGAATGAATGCCAGTTTACAGTATACCTAGACTAATAAATAAATCATAGGAACAAATTCTTAAATCATGATTTTTGACTTTTTTTCCCAGCATGTCATGTGTTGTGCTTTGTGGATTTAAGTGTTCTTTTTTAAATTCATTTATACAAAATAAGATGTTTTAAAATCAGCCATATATGATAACATGCAAATAATTATTTGCTTACTATAATCATTCAGCATTGTTATATTTGTGCATCTCTAATTAACTATTAGGCAAAAGGAGACAGTAGAAAAGCTTAAAGCAAAGCTCCACTGAAAAAGCATGAACGGTTGTAACCCCCTTTTTATCCTCTCTCTGCTGCGGGGAGGGGCTGACTCTATTTTAGGGTCTCGCTGAGTGCACGGTTCTACTGTTTCTGAAATTTGGCTTAATAGTCCCAGATGGTAATACAGTGGCCTGCATTTGAAACAATGACACATTCAGGTTAGACTGTTTCTCATTAGGTTTGTTTCTCCGAATCGAAAATAATGCGCTCATTGACAAACTGCAGAGGGAACCGAAACAGAACATCTTATCAAAAAAGCACAATGTCTTAGGTAAAGTTTGGGTCAGAGATTTTATCTCGAAGAAACTGGACCTTGCCTTTAAGTGTAATTGGTTAGATCATAATGAAAAACCTTGCTAAACTGGAGATAAACTAGTAGGCCAATTAACAAAAAATAGATTTAAATTCCTTAAAATAGCTGTTTCACATACTGATTAGCTCACCAGATCCAGTGGATTCTTCCTTGGTGGTGACCTCTACTCTGGGACCGAAGGTGCCATATCCTGCAGCGGTGAATGCTCGGATCTGAAAGATGTACGCTGTGCTTGGCTTCAGATTATTGACTGTGGCTGAAGTAGACTTTGACTTCACGGTGGAGTAAATGCGATCCTTTTGGTCCTTCAGGTTAAAAAAAATAAGAAAACAGAGTAACAATTGTGTCACAGGGTATCAAAAGCAAAAATTGTACAAATTCTTTACAGAGAGGGGTGGTTACGCTGAAGTCTTTGGCAGCTAAAACTGCAGCATTTGGCCTTTTTCACACGCAAAGAGTTCAAGCAGAGGCAATATCACAGTATTTCATTCGTAACCTAGGTAACCAGAAGCAAGCTGTTCACAAGGAACTGGTGCTTCATTTACAATTGGAATGGCAAAGAGAGCTTGAGGAAACACAAACACATGCACACCAACACAGAGTATATGGCTGATACCAATGTGCATGCTATCCATCCTACTGTATATAGTAGGCAAGATCAAGATTAGTGTGTCACAATGGAATGCAAAAGATGGCTGAAGATGTCTGTTCTATTTTTAGTAGATTTTTTTCCACACCATGCTTTTTTTTAAATATAAATATTGTGCACTGCCACAACGAAAAAGAAAGCAGCTTGAACTGGATCTACTACCACAACTTTTTTAAATGTTTGAAATTAGATAATGAATTTAGTTTTTTTTAAGATAATGTTAAGAATAAGAAATCAATCGTGAGGTGTAAAGTCATGAACTAATAGAAATAAACTGGAAATTGTAAGATGCAGAGAGATAAGAGTGGCTATTACGGAAAAAAGTTGCAATAAAACTGAAAAAAAAAATATTCATTGTGAGATAAAGAGATAATTGCAATATAGTCAAATTGACATCACATTTGTGATATAAAGCAAATGATGAGAAAAGTTAAATGTGTTACTTGAGCGCCAAATTAGCATAATTTCTGAAGAATCATGTGACACTAAAGATTGGAGTGATGACTGCAGACAATTCAGCTTTACCATGGCAGGAATAAATCACATTTTAAAATTACATATTAACAGAAAATCGTTATTTTAAATTGTAACAATATTTTATAATATCACTGTTTTATTCTATTTTTGATCAGATAAATGCAGCCTTGGTCAGCATAAGAGACTTAAAAGGAGAAAACAATCAAACAACAAAAATAATAATAATAATAATAACTTGAAAATGTGCCTTTCATACTGTGCATGCAACTGATTCAAACCTGTATCCCCTGTTTGAACACCATAGCTACAACATAAGAAAAGCATTTGCAGCAATGCTGAACCACAACATTTTCCCACTGATCTGTAAATTATCTCTCATTGACTTCAGAACAGAAAAAAAAAAACTCTTAAATGGAATGCCACAGGCTGTTAGGAGTGAAGTCAAGCTTGCTTCTAATTTTCAAACAAGATGGACTACAGCCAGAGAGCGCTGCTCAGGAGACGTAGGGATGCACCGAATGTTCGGCAACCGAAATTATTCGGCCGAAAATAGCCAAAAAAAGCACTTTCGGTGTTCGGCCGAATAAGTAAATAGGCCGAATAAATTTTGCCGAACAATGACGTTTTTAATGACGCAATCAAATAACCCGCGTAGAGTGAGAGGCGCGCACTTTATGCAGCAAACATGTCAGCAGTGTGGAAGCACTTTAAAGTGTCAGAGAAAGAGGCAAAAACGGCCGTTTGCACACATTGTTCTGCTGAATTGTCCAGAGGGGGTGCATCTGCAAAAACGTACAGCACTTCAAGTTTAATTTATCACTTAAAATCAAGACACCCCGAACATCATGCAGAGTACGAGAAAGACACGGCGGCGGCTATGGCAACAGCAGCAGCGAAAAGAAAAGTATCTCCCAGTCCTAGGACACCCACTCCATCTGTGGCTGACTTCTTAGAAAAGGCAAAAAAGTTTGCCAATGACAGTGCCAAAGCTAAAGCTATTACTAAAAGGATAATGGAATTCATCGCATTGGACGATCAACCATTCTCTGTTGTAGAGGATGTTGGATTTCGCAGGCTTATAGACCATATTGAGCCCCGTTACACCATCCCTAGTAGACGGCATTTCTCAGACGTGTGCTTACCTGAAATGTATAACGTCGTTTCAACTAACGTCCATGAGCTTTTGGCCACAGATATTGCAGCCCTCAGCTTCACGACAGATATTTGGAGCTCGGATGTGAGCCCCACTAGTATGCTGAGTTTAACTGCGCAGTGGATCGACACAGATTTCAAGCTACAAAAGATTGTGCTTCACTCACAAGAGTTTAGAGGGTCCCATACAGCTGTAGCCATATCCGAGGCGTTCGCCAACATGTTTGACACTTGGCGTATCGACCGATCTAAAGTGCATGCAGTAGTCAGTGACAACGCAAGAAATATGGCTAAAGCCATGGAAGATAGCAATCTGAAAGGCATACGGTGTATGGCACACACAATTCAACTGGCGGTCAACGAGGGGTTGTTGAGTCAGCGCAGTATAGCAGATGTGATAGCGATAGGCAGGAAAATTTTTGGCCATTTTAAGCATTCA
Organism: Carassius carassius; assembly: GCF_963082965.1. Lineage (NCBI taxonomy): Eukaryota > Metazoa > Chordata > Actinopteri > Cypriniformes > Cyprinidae > Carassius > Carassius carassius. Next base: position 14,726,992 of record NC_081772.1, on the reverse strand, counting down.
CCGCTTGCCTATGCGCGCCTACAATCTATCCAAGAACAGTTCGGAATGCCACAAAAACGTTTCCAACAAGATGTGAGCACAAGGTGGAACAGTACATATTATATGCTGGAAAGCCTTTTTGCGCAAAAGCGAGTCTTGGCTACATACATAGCAGATCATGACCTGCCCGCGACATTCACCGCACACCAGTGGGTGTTAATCGAGAACGTTCTCTCTCTTCTCGCCCCCTTTGAGCAGATAACAAAAGAGATAAGCTCATCTGATGCATCTGTGGCAGACGTCATACCCTTACTTGCAGCATTAAAGCGTCTTTTAAACAAAGAGGCTGAAACAGACCACGGAGTGAAAACAACTAAAAGTGCGCTCTTAGAAGCTGTCAGCACACGATTTAGTCAGGCGGACTCAGAACCCCTGTACTGCATCGCGACTGTGCTTGATCCACGATATAAAGATCATTACTTGGATGTGGGGAAAAAGATGCGCACACGAGAAATGATCCAGGCCAAGTTGGATTTGGGAAAGCCGCTAGGTGATGGAGACGGTCAGGTGATGCACAGCGCAGGAGATGAAAACAGCGCAGAGAGTAAACGGGCTCGTACTACAGATGAGCCGCGCACAGTCTCGCTGTCTGACATGTTCGATGAGATCCTCCAAGAGAATAACCCATTTGCAAGACAGAGGACAAGCTCGACCGCTCAACAGTTAGATGGGTATCTCTCAGAAGTCCCCATCCCCAGGAGCAATAACCCTCTCGAATTTTGGAGGACCAATCAAGGCCGCTTTCCCGACCTGGCGCAGATGGCACGCAGGTAGGCTACTTGTATGGGAAATTAATTTAAGATTTTATTTATATTTTGGATTTTGGTAACATTTTATAAGTAGTTTCTATTTTTAACATTAACTAACAATGAAAAACCCTTATTAAAAGCATTTATTAATCTTAATGTTAACATTTACTAATATGAAAAATTTTTAATTTTTGAATTAAAAAGTATCAAAAGTGGTAGGCCACTTTTGTTAAAATTGTTTCTAACAATTTTGTTAAAATTGTTAATGCACTTATATTAACATGAACTAAATATTTTTTATTATCTTACATTAACAAAGATTAATAAATACCATAACAAATGTATTGCTCATTGTTAGTTAATGCAATAATGTTAACAAACTTTTTAAAGTGTTACTACCTATATTTTATATTATGTATTTTGTGAAAATTTTCAGTGTAGTAAAATAGTAGGCCTACACTGGGTTTCAACCATTTCATTATCTTGAAGACATTGTTCGTTTTGAAACGAGCAACTGTCAGAAAACTGCAATAAAATGTTCAACTTTTCTGCAGGTACTTGTCTGCTCCATGCACAAGCACCGACAGTGAGAGACTGTTTAGTGCTGCATCTCATGTCATCGATGAGAAGAGGAACCGACTTTCATGTGAGAAAGCAGAGAAACTACTTTTCATAAAGAAGAACCTGCCACTTTTCCTGAAGAAGTAGGCTAAGTAGGCTTATGTCTAGGACAGTTATTCATTTGTTGTGGGTTCATCCACCTTTTTTGCACTATTCAATGCACATTTGTTGTTGTAGACATACAGAGTTACATTCTTTCAGCAGTCAGTTATAGGCCTAACATAGGCTATTCAAGAAAAGGGCTTCAAAGATGGCATTTTTTTTTTACTAATTTATTTATTTTAAGTTATATTGTGCTTTGTTTGTATAATATTTGCTGGAATGTTCAAAAATGTTCAGTGTTAAATAAAACATTTTGAAATTGTATTTTTGTTATTTGATTTATTTATCTGAAAAGCAACACAAAATAGTAAAAAGCAAATTTTTACCATTTAATTATTGTAATGGTGAAAAAATTGGCAAAATAAATGGAAAAAATGCGAAACACCGCGTTCGGTATTCGGCCTTCGGCCAAGCATTTCATTATTATTCGGCTTCGGCTTCGGCCAAGAATTTCATTTCGGTGCATCCCTATAATTCTGCTTTCACATTGCCTAAGAGACCAGAATCCAACAGGCTGAGCGAACACGTTGGACCTTTCTGCTCATGCCTGACTAGCTATATATGAGTTTGAAGGTAGACACTATGAAGCAGTGCTTTATAATGAATGGGAGAGTGGGATTGTCAAGAGAAGGAGCTGAGGTGAAAGAAATTAATTGTGTGTATGCGTTTGTGTTCAAGTTTTTGGGAGTACAATTCTGATGAATGTTTTAGTTGCAGCGTGTGCGTGCCTACAAGGGATTGGCTTTGGGTTGTTTTTCATTGAACAGATGCTCAGGAACAATACCAGACGTATATGTGTGCTGCTCTTGTGTGTGCATGTCTGAAGTGGACTTAGACGTGTACAAGTGTGGCTGTGGTAAACAGAGACGGTCTTGTGTATGTTTGTGTGGGATTGGTGAAGGACCTCAGTCTAATTAAAATCTTATGAGTGTCTCATTCATTACAGCAATTAGAGGGGAAGGATCCACTCAGACCGGAGCATTTGACTGCGAGCTTCATGCTCAGAGAATGCAAATCATGAAAAAGGAAAAAAAAAGGAAAAATACAGGATAGGATGGGTTGCATGGGAATTGGGATGCTGACAGACAGGTAGACACACAGTCATTGTCTCGCTCTGTCTTTCATTTTCTGAAACACAGCCATATATTCATTAATAGCTTATGCTCTGGAGCAGGTGGTGTGTACTCACTTTCTCATAGTATTTGATCTCATATTCGGTGATGACGCCATTGGGCTGCTCTGGTTCCTGCCAGGAGAGCTGAATGCTGTGCTGCTGAACTCGCTCCTTTATCACCTCACTCACTTGTGATGGGGCTGAAAGAAAGAAAACAGGGAAGATACTGAGTTTTAGTAATTCTGTGCACATATTCGACTAGTACAATTTAAAACAAAACAGTATTTTCTATAATAAAATTGACATGCCGTGCATTTTTTTTATTCATTGATATTTGTTCATCTCAACAAAGCTTAGTATTTTGTATTTTTATCAATTCATATTTAAAACCACATTAATGTAAATTTTAAAATTGTCAAGTCAAGTAATTACCTATATTTAAGATAATGTGTTAAACACCTGTAAACAAAAACATATAAATAATGATAAATAATAGGGAAGATTATTACTTATAATATTAGATGGGGTTTGGATCAAAGAACTTAAAACAAATCAACCTCATACTGAGCACACAACAACTTAATATATTCATGTATGCATACAAAGAACCCTATTCCCTTGCTTTAATGCAAATTCAGTACATGGTTGGCACAAATACACACAGACAGAATCTTGTGTCACTAATGCTCCTGCTGATGAATATTCACTTGGTGGCTGCTAAATGTTTACACCTCATAATGGAAATTTCAATTACTGAGCAAACAGCAGAAGACAGCCTTATCCCACTCAGAGTAAAACAGCAACGTCTGGCTTATGAATGTCAATTAAGTCAAATGAATTCTGCCGATACATGCGGAAGCGCATTTTAGAGAAATGTACCCTAACCCTGCCGCTGACTTTCCCGGTGTCTCATTTATTCCCTCCCTTTAGCGCCCATTCCAGATCCACGTGTGCCTCCTATACATCTTCTTATCCAGTGTGCCATAATAGTCTTTAAATTACACAGTTATTGCACACTTTGTACAATTCGGTATACCATTTGCAAATGCTGTGTGAATTTAAAACGAAAACTTGTGGGTAACCCAAATTAAATTCCTTGTTTTTAATAACTTCAGAAATAAGATCTGTTCGGAATTCAGAAGGTAACCTTCAGATAAGGACGTTCTAGAAGAAGTGTATGGAGAAGTAGTGTTCATGCATATGGCATTAATGAGTGTCCATTCTCAACATACAAATACGTATCGTGCCCGGTGATCCGCAGAGGGGCGAGGTTTAGGGTCACAGCCTCGTTTGACTGGGGACTTTGTTTTGTGCTGACCTCGTGGTAATGAGCTATTCATGGATTAAAACCTGATTGCAGGACCATGGATGGCAGCACAGATCCAAAACCACACCAGTCAGAGTGTGTTTTGACATATCTAGTGTAATCCAAACTAAAATAATCTAATTTCCCATCCAGATCAGTTTGGCCAGACATGAACGCACACAGCACTGTGCCGGCCTACATGCTCATTTGTAACAGCCTCCAAATTCCTCGCTCTCCTTAAGAGGCTATTCAATCCAAACCACAGCAATCGTACTGATGCATTTAGGGATGTTACATACTCAAAGTGTTTAAAACTCCCTCGGTTGGAAACTGTGCTGATGAAGAGGCTGGCTTTTTGAACCGGAGTGATTTCCTACTTTTAGCTGTAGTCAAAGCAGTCTGAGCGTCTCAGAATCTTTGTTTGTTTTTCCTCTCTGTCCACATTCATTGTATGCTGAGAGTGTCAATTACCCATGAGGAAAGGGGCGATGCAGGCAGGACATAGCAGTTTAAAGAGCACACTTGTACAGCACTGAACCAGTTGTACTGGAGTAATTGGATCTTTTGCCCCTTTCAACTGACTGCTTTTTTTGTAGTAGTGCGTATGAGGTGCTTGACTTTCTCTTGGAGTAATAGCCTCAATCCTTTTAACCTGATCTGGGAAATGAAAGTTGTGACTGTTTCTCTGGAGTTACTTTTCCCACATGAAGTGTTTTCTTGTTATTTTTGTATATCTATTTTCATATCCAGCACACCCTTTGACTTCTGAATTTAGTTACACTATACAAACACATGTACGCTGCTTTTGGGATCTCTGAGGCACATTTCCGTTGACAATTCAGTCTGTTAGTCACTTGTATTTACTTGTAAAAGCACTAAACTTTGGTCCCAAGATAAAAAGATTTTGCTAGTTTTGACAACAGCTGGTGGCCACTTGTTAAGAAGAAAGTTTGGCTTCAAATATGTTAGCCTCAATGTAGAAAGGTACATGGGTAGATGTGTTTGTAGAGAAACTAGACAAGAAAGAAGTTCTTAAAAACCCTTTCAAATCCAAATAGTTTTTAATCCAAGGCTTTTAGTCTGTTAAATTACAGGCCATAAGATAGTGAAGAGATAAACTGATATTCTATACCGATAATTACATTAAAGTTATGTCTGTTAACTTATTTTTTTTCAAAATGTATATAAATATATATTTAAAAGAAAAATAAAGATTTTTAATTCTACAATCTTGCTAAAGATTATACTTAAGAGTGTTGATACAGATTTTAAAAAAAGTTATCAAAATGTAAAAATAAAGGAAATAAGATAAATAATTATACAATATCAGCTGTTATTGATTTAAATAAATAAAATAAAAATCTTATATTGGGCATTAACTGATGATACCATGATACGCTGTGTCCCTTCATTGATAACTGATCATTTTAAATAAATAAAATATTAAATAACATTTTAAATAAAAAAATCCACATTAAATATTATTTATTAAAAAACATAATATATATATATATATAAAGTATGTAATGTTTTTTAATAAATAATATTTAATGTTTAATGTTAAACAAATAACAAAATTTGACCCTGGACCACAAAAGCCGTCTTAAGTTGCTGGGGTATATTTGAAGCAATAGCCAAAAATACATTGTATTGGTATGTTCTTTTATGCCAAAAATCATTAGGATATTAAGTAAAGATCATGTTCCATGAAGATATTTTGTAAATTTCCAACTGGGTAATAGTCCTCATATCGAGTCGAATCTGCAAACTGGAAGAGAGACCCTGAGTTCAGTGTTAATATGGAGGAAATGTGTCCTTCACTGCCCTATAACAACCCTTAATGACATGCTTACCTCAGAGCAAGTTAACCCACTCCCACTTTTATCGCACACCTAGCAAAGAAGAAAATCATATAATTGTTCCGCCTGTCCTGAGGCGGTTGTGCGGGGGGCATTTTGTGTGCAGTGGTTGGGTGACATAAAAGCAGATATTAGTGACCTTCTTGAACATCCTAATGCATAAGTTAATTCAAAAAGATGCAAGCGTCTATCATGTTCTGCATTAAAATACATTAGGGATACATTATGCATGGATGTTTTTATATACTCTTAGCTCCTTTCTCTCTTTCCCTCTTTTGGCTGGCTGTGGCGTTTCTAGGGTATCTGAATGCACACTAGAAAGCCATTATATAACGGAAATAATTTTCTCTCTCTGGTTTGCTTGCACAGTATTAACTTTGAAGTATTTTAATTATCCAGCCACTTAAGTCAAGGCTGACACTCAAGTCACCGATTTCTTTTCATCCACCTCAAAACTGTTGAACAACTCTGAGCTCTTATCAAGAGACACACCGACTGAAACAGCGCCACAAACATGTGCTTAAGTGCTGCATTGCAGTTCTTATTCTTTGACAGAAGCCTGAAATGGAAGAATGGAGGTTTGGCTTTAGCCAAGGGCGTAGGAACGATCTGAGATGCACATTATAACGTTATCAGCCTGGCTCATGAATATTAATGAGGTGATGTAATGTTTGCCCAGTAGTTCTAACTGGTTTGCTGTAAAGCAGATAGGTGCTGAGTTTGTTTAATTGATTGCTAATACTACTAACATTCAGCGGATGCTTCTGCTTGGCTGTAAGCTGTCCTTTTCATTATTAGTGCACAAAAATAGATTCAATATGGCTTTAAGTGTAATGCAGTTTAATAATGTGTAAATTAAAAATTTCAGAATATTGACGGACCTATGAAGTTTACAGTCACAAGGTCAACTAAGTAATTTATTAAGTACAATTTAACAGAGGTTGATGCAAAGTACTGTACAATTTTAAACAAATAAACTAAACTTACAAATAAATGCTTTTAGTAAAACTCTGTCATTTTAAGTGGCTGGCTACACTGTTTATTTTTATTTATTTTTCAGTAAAAGCAAAGAACCTAAACAAAATGAAAGAAAGTGACAGGGATGAATTTTAAACTTTCTAAAGTGTTAGAATAATCAATATGGCTTTAAATATGGGACAGTTTGACGCATGACTAAAGAAATGCTGCAGACACACCTGGTGGGTGAGACGGCCTCTCTACCGATTCCTGTCATTAGTTGGATATTTTTTAAATTTACGGTCTTCTCTCAGCTGGAGCGCTAGGCTTTAATAGAGATGGGCCTCCCACAGACGGCTTTTCCAGAGCCCTATAAAAACATCGAGATCGGCGACAGAGTTCTTGTCAGACAAACACTAACAAAGACTGACGTAATCAGCATTACTTAGCTTGACATTTTGACTCCGAGCCGGAAAAGAAAAAAGGCCCACAGAAGAGATGGAGAAGTAAAAAAACCTCAAGGAGAGGCTGAACCGATGTGTGAGAGTGTGTAAATTAATATGACAGAAAGCACGGGTGTTATCTGCGTCATTATTGCCCCTGGCTACCGCAATGTATGTGTGTGCGTGTGTGTGTGTGTGTGTATGTGTGTGTGTGAGTGAAGGAGAAAATGTCCTCTTGTTCCTGATGTCTGCCACTGCTTCACAAGTCCAAGAAAATGCTCTCTCTCTCTCTCTCTCTCTCTCTGTGTGTGTGTGTGTGTCTGTGCGTACTTATTTAGACTAACCTGCATAATGAGTCTCAGACATGAGATTGTGTGTATGTGTGTGTAATTTATATCAGAGGGTCTCAAATGGTGCATCATGAACCCAAAATGATGGAGGAAAAAAAACAGAGAGATAAATAAATAAATAAATAAAGCAAAACAAAATACAAACTTTTCAACAACTTTTTAAAATGTTTTCTGTTCAGAATATCGTTAGGACACTGGCCTATGCAGATTAAAATGACAATCAAGGCAAATCAGAGATTATTTATTCAGCACATTTTAAAGTAACAGAATTTCCCCTGTAATTTTAAATAAATAAATTACATAAAAAGTTAAATTAATCAAATAAAAAATACTGAATAATATTAAAGATTTTTTTAACTATTCAATAATATTATTAAATTCTAATAAATTATGTTATAATAAACAATAATAAATAAATATTTAATATTCATAATGTCACTTGATTTTTACTTCTTTGTTTAATTTGGTAAAGTCAAATATAAGATCTGGGTAAAACCAGCTGAAGAATACACTCGTGTCTGTGTATGCTGAGACTGGCCTTACAGTGAAGGTTATTCACTCACTCAGTTGACAGTGCATATAGTTGAGTGCAAACATTAGAAAAACTGAGTGGGAAAGAGAAAGAGAGGACAAAACAGAAAAATAAAGAGACAGAAACCAGAAAGGGAAAGAAAGCAAAGACAGGAGAATTCACTCCGTCAGTAGAGGCTCAGTGACTCAGAAAATAAAGTAGGTAGAAGTTGATGGCCCACTGTTTTTGATGAATGTTGAGGGAACCGGCAGAATTGCCACGACAAGGTTTTCTCTTTTTGCTGTTTTATGCTGTTTCTCCTTTGCTCGGTCGCTGTCTGTCCCTTGACCCCGAGCCCCGGCATCCTCCCGCTGCACACTACCAAACAGAAATGTGCTTTCCCAACCAACGTTACCAAGAGCTTTGTCACTTTCAGTTAGAGCGAGGCCAGGGGGATGCTCCGATTTGGCGCTCCACACAGGAACCGCTCAAGCTGCTAAGTAACACTTTCATTTCTCTCAGGGATCGAAATCCGAGCTTTTCGGCAAACCGTGAGATGCTTTAGAATTGAAAAGGCCACTGAAACTCACACTTACAGCTGAATCTGAAAGTATAAAGTACAGTCACATTTCGTTTGCTTTGGTGTTTTCTTTAAATGATGTAAATGTAAGTAACTGAAACGTTTTCAACTGTAATATTTTGCTATAATATCTGAAAAGCTGAAAGCATTTCCCCCACTTCTCCCTTCGTCACTTTCGGTTCTTTTTGAATACTAATGGGAAGAATTCCTTTTGAGACTCCCTTATGACACATCCTCTGCTTTAGAGGGGTGTTTTTGCTATTAGGAGAGCTGGATCTCAGGATTTTGAACTCTCCTATAGGGCTGTAGAGAGTAATGGAATCCAGTTCAAAAGCAGCTACTGTACCCAGACAGCAAAGGCTTTTTTTTGTGAATGAAAAAAAAATGAAATCAGCAAAACAAAAGATAGCAGACAAACAAATGTTTATCAAAGCCTCTAATAACTCTAAAAGAATTCTAATCTTAAAATCAAGCTTCTTTAAATAAACACACACACACACACACACATATATATATATATATATATATATATATATATATATATATATATATATGAAATGCCTGATGCCTAAAGCAAACCTGGTGAAGTCCCTCTCCAGACTTCCTTACATAAATTAGAGTCTAGCCGTGGCAGCCTATTATCAGCCATCACTGCTCCTTCTAACCCCAGACAGGGTCACCTGACCCGCATCTGAACCATTCATTTACTGATATATAATCATACACTATTACTGACCCAAGATTGCCACTCTCCATATACTGTGAGGTCCAAATGTCAAAGATCACTAATGAAAATGCTTATATCCTGCTTCATATTATCAGCATAGCAATTTTAGTTAAGAGTTGAATACAAAAAAATTAACATGAATTTCAAAAGGTCCTAGTATTTAGTTTGCACTTTAATTTGACACTCTTTTTACTTTAATGACAGCAGCACACACGTTTGTGTCAATTCTGATAATCCAAAGATGATCAGTGGTGAACACTGGACAATCTGTACAAATAATCACATGATCAATCACAAATGAACTTCTTTGATTAATAACCTTGAAATAGAATCTCAAATATTTTGTAATCATCATAATGTTTCTTTGTTTTCTCATTTATAAAAGTCCTCAAACTTTGTTTCTTTTTCAATTTAATTTATACCTTGAATGTCAGACTTTAAAGTGGTCTCAGACTTTTGGGCCTCACTGTATATTAAATAGGATTCGTACAGCACAATCAAAAGTTTTCCCCCTGAGTTTCACACTTTTTCATCTTTGTAATGTATTATTAATGTTATTTCATATTTCCTGTAATACAAACGTCTATACATCTGGTCAATAAGACTTAATAAGAAAGCAAAAAAGATTTGGAAGATAAAGCACAGTACATAAACAGAATGAGAAACCATTATCAATACAGAGATGTTACAAAACATGCAACAGCAGAATTATGTTCTCATTTCCTAAGAAGAGTAATCATTAAGGGAGAGAATGAGAGACATCTGTGTGCATCCCTGAGTCTCCAATCTGGGTGAAGAGAGAAGAAATAGAAATCGTGTGATTATGACTTGACTCCCATGTGTTAGAAAAGACAGCACTCCGGATTTTAACAGGCAACCCAGCATCCCCTCCACTCAAGCGTGATGGCCTCAGCCATAAGCACCTCATCATCTCAGCAATACACACATCAGCGCTCCACATTCAATTCCCAACTCCACCGCAGCTTCTGTGGGAGAAACCTTCAGAGTGCTTCTGACATTACACTCCCCACCTGCTGCCACGAGCCGCCCATGTGACTTACCAGCAAATCACCAATCAAAATCAAATGGCTGAGTTTGCATAAATGCAAAACTGCTTTAGATGATCTTGATCTTTGATCTGGATTTCTGCTGATATGACATGGTTGATTGGAAGTTCGCACATGCTTAGACTGGCCTCTGCTTTCAGCATATACAAACACAAACACACACACACACACACACACACACACACTGACTTGGCTATCTAAATTTTGGACACTGCATAAATTCCTATTGTTTTATTTACAGCTAGTTATAAATATTGCAACTTAATCCTAACCCACACCATAACTCTAAACAAGTTATTTTTATTATATACCATTTTTACTAATGAGAATCTATTTAAAAGAAGGTCAGGTTAAACTCACAAATTTGTTCCCAAAATATGGTTAAATATGTACACACACACACAAGCAAGCTTAACTCTAATTACAGACTTTTCAGGAACGCAGAGTGCAGTGGTGGGGTTAAGGGTTGTGATGTAATGATAAAAATATGCCACAGACCCCTCGCTCACTGGGCGTTTCATACAATGATCCTGACCACACGGCCTGTTGGAGCGAACAGCCGACCCCAAAAGTGATGCAATCCAAATGAGGGATGAAGGTCCTGGGACAGCGGCCAATTTTCAGCCAACTCTTCTAGTTTATCTGCTGCCAGCCTGACCTTTGGCTATACAAGAAGCTACACGACTAGAAGACAATTCTCTGAGTGTTAACACGTGCCATGCTTTTTATCGTTTGTCTTAATAAAGCGGAGGATGCTTGACAATTCGCATTTGAAGGGCTCACTAAACAGGCAGAAGGACCTCAACCTTCTCATCTCAGTGAAATGTCAAAGTAATGCCTCAGGCCTGTGCAACACATTCACACTCACATGCCGTGATGATTGCATGTCTGAGCCGCAGCGGGACTGAAAAGCGAAGATTATTCACCAAACAAGCTGTGCTTTAAACTGATGGGTTTTTCAGGGTCAGAGGCATATAGCAAAAGCTATTATTTTAGATTTTGCATGCATTCAAGGCTACTTATATTAGTTTTACCATCAGTTCAGTTCCTCTGACTATTTCTTAAAGAAAGTTCACCCATAAGTGAAAATCCTATCATTTACTCAACCTTGTGTCATTTCAAACATGTAGCCAATGACTTTTTTTTTTTGTGGAACACAGAAAAAAGATGGTGTTGGATTAGAAAGACACTTTATGAGACTTTATGGTGCCTGATCCTTTTTAAACTTGAAAACTTTACATTGTAATTTAATGGAAATGAGCAACCAACATTCTTTAGAAATTCTCCTTTTAGATTCCACAGAAGAAACAAACTGCCATGCTGTTTAGAATAACAAAAGTAAATAATTTTTGGTGAATTCATCCTTTTTCACCACTGAATAAATCATACATCTTGCACCTGATTGAGGAATTTTAAAATCTCAAACTAAAACTGCATGAGCACTTTTGAAAATGATGCTATCATAAATAGCCATTTATTATCCAAAAGCATCTGTCATCAGCAATGCGATTGTATTAATCAGACATCATATGCTCTTTAATCACAGCTTTGGATGCCGTCCACATGGGTGGAACCAGATCCACTGCTCCGTTTTCCGTATTTTCACTGGTTTCATGCATGGCTCTGATTAAAGCTTGTGTGAGCGCCAAGGGTTAGTCACTCACTGAGAGTTGACTAAACCAAAAATCACAGTCACTGATCTTTCCTAAAAAGACAACAACAACAAAAAAAAACATGCAGAACATGCAGAGTCAAGTGAGCAAAGTCAAAATCACACAAACAAATATGGTAAGATTAGACCCACAGATGCTTTAATTTTGAATTAATATATATATGTGTGTGTGTGTATAATAACTTATTTTTATATATTACACCATTCTTTTTATATAAAAATACAGAACAACTGTTTTTTTAGATTAATTTTAATCTTCCGATTCTGATGGATGCTCTTTCTTTTTTGCATCCCTGCTTTCTAAGACGGTGAGTGATGAGGAGAAAAAGAAGAAAGGCAGAGAGAGAGAGAGATAGGCTTGTATGTGATGTTTTATTTGGCCTGAACACTGCAATCAGAGGCAGGGAGAGGGACACATCTGCAAAAGCCTGGACATGCTCCGCTCCAGCCAAATTGGCATCAAAGCGAGTGAGAGAGGTAGAGAAAATGAGAGAGAGACAGATGAGAGATTGAAGGGTAAGAGAGAACTGCTCTTGTTCAACATACACTCCAATTCCGCCTGTAGCCTGAGAAAATATGAAAGGAAAAACAGAGGAGGCTGTCTGGGCCTAAAAACCAAACAAAGAAAACACTTTTTCCTTCCACAAAGAGGCCAAATTTATTTTCCAACCTACAGTGTCGACCCTGCTCTTGCCCCTCTCTCTCCTTTTAATGACCTCTGTTATCCTGCCAGTGATGGAGAGAACATTTGCTTGGGTTGTTGTCACTGTTACACCACACAGATAAGCGCGGACAATCACTCAGGTTTCGTGTTTAACATATCTCCACAGTGACATGCTATATAGGCACTCATTCAGCCGAACACACCTGGCAACAAACAGATACATACCATACAATGTGTACGCACATGTGCATGTTTCCGCTCTGAGTGTGTGTGTGTGTGTGTGCTCAGCTGGGCTCGAACAAACCTTGTTAATATTGGTTCTGGTTATTTCAAGTAACACTCTCTTTAATCATTTAAACAGAGTTACAGCTTTAATAACGTATGCCTGCTTTTTATTTTTGAAAAAAAAAAATGTTTTATGTGTCAAAGGAATTAATAAAACATATTAACATATAAGTCACACACATATTAAAATAATTTGAAGACAAAATAGAATTTTGATGTATTATTATATTAACCTATAATAATAATATTAATATATTTTTATTAATAATAACAATTCTTATTTTTATCAAGATTATATTCCTTTTCATATGATTCTAATAATGATGATGATTATTATAAATAACACCATTCTCATTGTAAATAACAATAATGTATTATTAAATTAAACATAATAAAGGAATTTGATGGTAAAATAGGATCTTGCTATATTAGTAAACTAGGATTTGAATAATTATAAACATACTAAATTATTGTTATTGCGATTAACAATTTATCATTATTATTATTATTATATTATTATTTTTACACATATAGCATTAGGTTCTCTAGAACTCAACTGAACATGTATAAATCACAAAACATCCAACATTTTAAATCCATCCAGTCCCACAGGAAAAAGCCACAACACGCAGTCCTGTGTGGTATGTACCCTTAGTTTGCATTTTTCAGTTGTATAAGAGTGTTCAAAGAGAGAACCGTTCTTATTGGCCGTGTGTGTTTAATGATTGACTGTGTCGCGGCATGCCTTACTTTCATGATCCGTGTGAACAGACAAATTGCTTGTGAGCAGAATCCTTGTTATCATAGTCAGGCTAAATGGATGACTCAACATACCAATTGGCTTGTTTAGAGCTGTGTCTGGTTTTGCTCATCTGTGCTGCAGTGAACAGACTTTGATGGAGGTCATCTTAACTAACATTAAACTAATTCCAGACACGCTCGTACACCAGCACCAGCTTTTCGTCAGCCACAGTGGCGAACGTTGCGCAAAACTTCTGAGTCATGCGGGTGCGGATCGTGTTTGTTTGCATGTATCTGTCATCGCAGGTGAACAACCCTAACAGTTTTATGTCTCATCTGGACTTGACGTCTTCTTTACAGACACACAGAACCCAGCATGAAGGAATCCCTTCTATGACATGCAGCTGTGTATAAAAAGCCGCCACATCTTTCTTTTTTAGTGTGTTTAGACAAAGCCCTTGTCGGTACTTACAGATGTGTTGCCTCCTGAAATCTATTCCAAGTATTTTTGCTTCTGTTGGCCTGCGATATTACTGTTACATTACAAATAATGAGGCCCAGAAAGACCCACTGCTCTGTTCTGTTAGCGAAACAGAAAGTTGTGTTGATTGTGATTAATGTCGAGTTGAAATGGAACCAGAAACAAACAGATTTGTTAATGAGGCTTTCCTATTTAAAAAAATGACTATGTAAGTTTTTAGTGGTTGGTCAGTAGATCTGTTTTGATCAGAATGTTTACATTAGTCTCAATCAGATGATTCATGGCCCAATTAACTCTGTCTCGGGGAAACAGACGTTTGAGTGAACCGTACTCTGCAACAGGGGCTGAAAGTTCAAGCTGATTTCAGTGCTTTTATTCTTCTCTTTGGTTTTGTTCTCTCTGGCCTGAAAATAGAGTGATCAGAGTGAGAAAGAGCTGATTATTCTCTCTGTCTGAAGAGAAGAGAATTCTAGTATCCATCTGGCTCGCTTTAGTGTGAGAACCTGAGCGCTGCTGACGGATCCTCTACAAGCTACAACAAAGCTCTCTCTTACTCAGCTGTGGTTTACCAAAACGCTCCTCTTACACCCTTTCCCACTAAATGAGTCAAATCGAAAACAAAAAAACATGAGTCAAACATGTTAGATTTTAACTCACAGGAAACATTGAAAATACAACAAGTCCAAAAGTTTAAAATAACTAGTGAAAATTACTCTTTTTTTTTTTATAAATAAATATTTTAACATTAAAAAATTATCAGATTAAAATATATACATTTTGTTTCTTTTTGTTTTTAACTCACAGGCAACCTTGAAAAAAGAATGTTTTTAATAAAAAAAAATTTTTTTTTTTACATTTTATTGAATGTTACCTTAAATATTACACAAGTAAATATTAAAAGAAATACATTAAATACATACGCACATATTAAAATACTTGATATTTGTGTTAAATATAATATTCGAATAATGTATATGAATTTATTTAATTAATGACATAAAACAGTGTAGAAATGTTTATATATTTCTTATTCAATGTGCATTTGTTTTTAATAATCCCGAAATTCAAACTTTTGTTTACTGCTGTTCAAATTCGATTTTGAATGCCATATTTTCAATGTATTCTCAATATTCTTTAGATCCCATTATATAAATTTAATCTTTTTTTCACTCTCTCTTTTGTCTCTCTTTATTCTCAGCTTTCTAGGTCAAAACGCTACACTCAAACATGGCTTTCAGATGACAGAGAGTTAAGTTTATTCCCCTGTCTCTTCCCTGTGTCCCTTCATATCTCTATATCTCTCGCTCTGTACATTGCAGATTGAGCCAACTTAATCACTCCAATTGAAAGTGCCTGTGAGCAGTCCAAGCTCCCAGCACACAGTGCAGAGATAAAAGAGAGGGCCAGTTGACTCTCATCCCCCAGGATAGCTGGCCCCTAATCCTATTTTCTGTACTTTTATGAAATGAGAATAACAATATTCTGATGGATAAAGTGGTGGCAACATTCATCTCGCTGCTGGAAGGGGTCTCTTTTAAGGCAGGCTCGTCCGGGAGGCTTGAGCTCTGACCTGTGTGTGGTAGAAAGCTATTCCTGAGGAAAAAATATCAGCTATCACTGCTATAAATTAGTATTTATATACAATGTGTGTTTGTGTGTGTGTGTTGATGTGAGCACTGATGTGATATTACCAGAGGTTTGCATATGAAATCTTATCTTCACGTTCACCTTTAACTCGCAAAACTGTATTTTTTCCCCATATCGCAGGTTTTAGCACTGCTTCAGCAGTCACCGTACTCTGTTTCAGTAATGCAGTGGAGAACATGTTTAATAGGTCTAGGATGTGAAAGCCTTCAGTGTCAAATTTCACTAGCGTCATTATTCGCTAATAAATCAGCGTCATATTAACATAGTAGTCAGAGTCAGTGAAGACAATAAAAGTGAGCTTTTAAAGCCCATCTCCCCTAATGGACTAGATACTGACTCCATGTTTTGAGTACATTTATATTATTCAGTATTATTAGTAGTGGTTTTTATGAGTCCTTATTAAATTGTCTGACTTCATAAAACCCCACAGTGATGTATGATTAACTGCAATATAAACTATTTAGCTCTAAATGTAAGATTTATGTATTTGAACTGCATACTAATAAACGTAATGCAAAACTTTTTTTCAATCAAGATTTCTCTAATAGTACTGAGAAAGTGTGTTTTAAATACACAATAACAATTTATATATACATAATATTGGTAATGTATATATTTATCAATAAAACCAATGTCTTTCAGTCTCACATTCATACTTTTGAATAAATGTAATTGTTCACAATTAGAATGCACTTTGACATGATTATTTAAAATCAAATAGATGCAATCTGTTAAGAATAAACTATGCCATATTTTTGTTGTTGTTGTTGTTGTTGTTTTTTTAAATGCAGAAATCTACCCAGTATCATTTATGTATGACTGACAAATATGCATCACATTAAGTTAAAATGCTGTATTTCCAGATGGAAATTTATACATAACTTACTTAATAAATAAATATCAATTCAAACACAGAAATGTTAGACCTAAAAAGTCTACTGTGGTGAAGAAAAAAACATAGTAAACCATTGAAAAGTTTGTTGAAATATCACATCAGGAAATGGTTGGCCATCAGAAGCACAAAGTGCAGCTCAGGTCAGCTTAGAGCTACTTCACTTGAAGAACTCCACAAATAGTCCTATAAATATGGTGGTCTCTAGATAACATACCTTGTGTCATTAAGTAATTATTGTGGGTACTTGCTGAAATTGCTCCATTAAATGGATAATGTTTTCTAATTTAGGATCAAAGCTAGACTCCCCTGCCAACCGGTGGAGGACATTATTGCGGGTTTCTTCAAAACGAGTCAAATAAAATGCTGCTCAGCGTGTACGATGACTCATTGCCCTTCCCGCTCTCTTTGTCTCCTTCTGTACATCTATAAGTTGGAGAGGATGGCAAGTGGAAAGTATTGAGTTGTGGAGGGGGGTAGAGAGGTCTTGCGGATCCTTTGAAGTCTGATTAAAGTCTGGAGAATAGCCAGATTCAAAACCTCAAGCTTAGATGAAAAATTCAGCATTTTCCCCCTGGAAAAGATGGACAATGCGTAAAAATGCAGAAGCGCAGAACAAAACACAAAGACGTCTGTGAATTTCCGGTCAGATGAACTCTCCATCCATATAGAACTAATCAGTAACCAATGCCGTGAATCACTCTTAACGGCGCCGCCTCTAAAAAGTGGTCCGCTTAACACAAGCACCATTAATCAATAAAAAAAAGCTGTTCTAGTCTAGTCTGTTTATTGACTTAAATTACTATAATCCCTCACCATTAAAACAGACAAATAGCCTTTCAAATCCAAAATCCCTCCCCCTGTGTCAGACTGAGCCAATCAGGACACAAAGACCACCATCACTGTATCTCCTGTGGCTTTTAAACATACACTGGGTCCTCGTATGAACACAATGAACACAGCCTAGATAAAGGGCCAAGAGAGAAACAGATGTGACAAGCCATAGATCAGGCCACACTAGCGGATAAGAACTTAACTGGTGTTACTATTTCCTCAGGCACTATGTGGGAACTGAATGGCTTTACTGTAATTGGTGATTTAACATGAGTCTGGTCATAAGAGGGGGGACCAGGAGCAGTGCTTGCTGAATAAATTGTGGTCAAGTCCGCCCCTAACTTTTCCAAGCACAATGATGGCTAGAACGAAGCTTTGGCCTTTCTTTGTGCTCTAGCCTTGTTTTCTTAAGGGAACTAAATCCACTTTGTCAGCAGTTAATTGGAGGATGTTGCTTTTCTATTATGCAAATAGGAAAAAATTTCACTTCATTTAAACAGAGCCACCTCTTCCGGTAGTTAGGGATAAAAGAGTAAGAAAAGCCTTTCAATGCCCCTGCTCTGTTCCCACACCTGCCTAAAGAGACATTGTGGCTGACATTTCTATCAATGATATTCAGACTGGTTGGTCACAATGTACTGTCAGGTTCATGAAAACATGGAATCAGTGCATTGAGATGTTTATGAGTTGTACTTCTCTTGCGTTTGTTGCCATAATTTATATGTCTCCTGGAATGGGGGATATCAATGGCATTTTGGCAACCAGAAACTTGAGAGATGCTTGCCAGATTGTAATCCTGCATTTGGAGCAACATTAAAAAAAAAAATAATAATAATATCTATTTTTTTATAATTATTATTAAAATAAAGATATAATTTATGTTGCATTTAAATAATTAATTGAATTCAAATATTTTTTCAACTAGTTAATATATCTGTCACTGAGGGTTCGGGTGAGGGGCTTAACCTGAATAAAGACTGTGATCTTTCTGAAAGAGGAAACACACCTGTCAAAACCATGTGGAATCCCCCGTTCTTTTCTACAGACAGAGGAAAGGTCAGCAAAAACAGACAAAGCAACACAAAGATGGTGGTTTGTGTTTTGTTTTGTTTTAATGCCTGCTCTTCACTGAAGCAGGGGGGGGAAATGCTCTACATTTTCCCAATTTCAGTTTTTTCCTCTGTACTGTCAGGGATGAAAAATCACATTCCACTCAGCCAAGGAAAATATAAAAGGAATGTGTTCTATAAATAAACCAGAAGGAAACGTAAGAAAGCAACAAAAGAGCATTTAAAAATATTATTTTGCTCAAATCAGGTACATTCCATGTAGTTGTTAGTACAATATGGTTATGCCATATGCCATTGTTTGGTACCATTTACAAATCCAAGCATGAAGTTAAATATTTAACCTCTGTGTATATTTAACAAATATATTTATGTTTTCATAACCAGGGCTCAACAATAAGGAAGATTTTATTTCTGTTTAAGTTTAGATTTGTCCTTGCCTTAACAATATTTTAATTGGTCCCACTGCAAAAAATAAAACATTAATAATAATAATAATAATAATTCTAACAACTAAAAAATATATGTTTGTCTGAAATAGATACATTTATTTACATTTTAAATACTTTTTATTTAAATGTTATTTACAGTTCTAAAAAATATATATTTATTAACATTTTTGTTTTGCTAAGGAAACTTTATTTTAAAATAATAATAATACAAATTTAAAATTAATAAAAATAAATAAATACATTTATTTATTAAATAACATTTAAGAGAGTATTAAATCTATATAAATCTTCAATAAATAAAAAAAGTTTACATACTTTTGGTGGGTGTGTGACAATTTCCTCTCAAAACACTCTCACACTGGCTCCGTGCTATCTGACCTTTCTTACTGCAGAGCCATGATAACTAATCCAAAATGACATCAATGGACACAAAAAGATAAAGAAAAGCCTCCTGTCCCATATCACAAGTGACAGAGATGATTTAAATTGTGGCAAAACAAAGCTTGTCCTAAACAAAAAGCAGCAAGCCTTTCCAGTCAGATGCAATGACAGAACACCTGCTGTTGGATAAGACAAAAATACTTTTTCAAATCTGATGGTCACTATCTGCCATCCCAGTATCCTCTCTGCTTCCTGTTACCCTGTTTTACAGTGTCCAGTCCAGCTGTGTTCCCCATCTGTCTTCCGAATAGATTCCTCTCACTCAGTCTGTGGATGCTGTAATCTTTTTATTGTTGTTTTATACTATAACATTAAAAGCCAGGAGAGCAGATGGCCCTCATATCGTCCTGCAGCTTTGATGAAAAGACACCAGAGCAATATGGCTGAGAGGCACAGTGTGTGTGTATGTGTGTGTTAGTGTCACATATAGCTTACAGAAACCAGCAGGTGTGAGACATGAAAAAAATCAAGTTACGCTTAGGAAACAGCTAAAAGATGTCAAAAAAGTTGACGATTCTGTGCAGGTGCCAATCGTGGAACAAATTATTTGTATTTGTTTCCTATTATATTCTAGTGAACGTTTATTCTACTTCACTTATTCCCATGCCAAAAGTAGCTAGACTAAAACTCATTTGAATTTCTTTGGCTAATGGAGAGAATAGGAGGAGGTGCGAACAGGAAGGGATGAAGACATAATTAGTTTCCTTCTCCACAGGAGACGGTGCGTTGATGAGACAATGAACAACAGAATAATGAGGAAAAGGCAAACTTTTCCGTCATCTTCTGGTCTTTAATCAGGTAAAAAAAAAGGTCAGTCCCTAAAAAAGGGAAGCTATGATGTTTACGATTATTACATTACGATTTTTCTGTTTTAAATCAATAAATAATAAATAATCAGTAAATAATAGAGATTTGGACTTGTAATCCAAAGGTTGTGAGTTCAAGTCTCAAGCCGGTAGGAATTGTAGTTGGGTGGAGTGAATGTGCAGTGCTCTCTCCACCTTCAATACCATGACTGAGGTGCCCTTGAGCAAGGCACCGAACCCCCAACTGCTCCCCGGGCGCCGCAGCATAAATGGCTGCCCACTGCTCTGGGTGTGTGTTCACTGCTGTGTGTGTGCACTATGGATGGGTTAAATGCAGAGCATGAATTCTGAATAAGGGTCACCATACTTGGCTGTATGTCACGTCACTCACTAATAACAAAAAAAATCAAATGAACAGCCCGACCACAATTATGTAATATAACCATCTTGTCTTTACCAGCAAAAGGTGTGTATATGTATGAAGTGTCTGACAAGCTTGACAAGGCTGTTATAAAGAAGTATGATATCAGATGTGCCAGTCTGCTGTTCAGTTTGGCACACAGTTTTCTGCTTATCACACAGGCAACAGACAGTTTTAAAGGATTTGCCGCTCTACACATCCAAACACACACACACTTTAAATGCACATGCACACAATTTCTCTCTCACAGTCACACATTACAAGTGTGAGCTGTTAAGGCGATGAGTTTGTTCTTGAGTGTGGTAGGTTGCAGCAGCTGGTCTCGGGCACTGCTGACACATAGCTCAATTCAGTTGCACACTACCACAGTACTGCCTCCCCTATGATTTAACCCTTCTGCAGCAGGAAATGAAACACTCTAACCCCAGAACAGCCTAACACAGTTGCATGTAAACAGGAGGACAGAGTGGCACAGGTGCGTTTGTTTGTATGTGCGACTGTGTCAACCCTCTACATTGCAAGTAAATCACTTGCATATGTGACAGAATTTTCACTCTGTGCGACTAAATGATGTCTAATATTAGCCAATGGCTAATAAATTCTTAGATTTTACTCGCCAATGTGTGAGTTGGAGGTATAAGGGAATTATAAGTTTAGCACAATATTTTCACTCGCGGAACACTCACTGACTGAGCGCTTCAGAGCTTCACTCTCCATCAAACGATCTGTGCTGTTTTTTAGTTCATCTGGATGGATGTGCAACGCACCTGTATTTGACGTACCATAAAATCTAGTGTGAAAGTGCACGACTCACCATTGCTTTGTCTCTCACACATGGAGACAGAGAGAGAGAGAAAAAGAGAGTGAATTAATGCGCTATATGTAAACAATTTTCTTTGCTGTATTTTCCTGTCAAATTAACGGCGTTCCTTTGGAGTTCTTCAGCGTTTAAGAACTACTGGGTTTTTCGGTAGTGGGCGGAACTAATGCACAAATGGCAATCTCATTGGCTGGTGCTCACCTATTATCGTCCCGGTTTTGATTTCAGCAACGCACAAAACCTGATTAATATTCATGAATACAGCAGCTCATTAATCCTTAGTGCGTTTTATAGTTCTTATGAGTAGAATTTGTATCATTATCTTATAAGTATGTTTTTTATAAAAAGCACCACCACCAGTCCAGTTAAAATGTTCAGTTAAAATGACTAATATACATTTAAGCATGGTTATCAAGTTTATTTCTTATTACTAAAGTTCTATTATTAAATAACACTTGATTATTGTAATGCTTGACTAACTGATTAAGAGTATATATATATTTGGCTAAATAATATCAGACTGAAGCTGTGGCCTAGCAGTTGTGTCCAAAAGTCCAATAGCATAATGAATAAATAAATAAATAATTTGAAATGGAGTCATAAGTTGGTAAAAAGTATGTGTATAAAATAAATGTATTATATATTGCTACTTGATATTTTTATTTCCTATGTTTTTGGTCACAACCATCATGTTAGAGTATGTGTTTTCACTTTTAATTATAAATATATGATTATATTTTCAACAAAATAAGATTACCTCTTATATTCCATCTTCAAGCAGAAAATAAATATGTGGCTAGCCTGTACAGAAGTGCCTGATACAATGGACTGCTTCTGGGTTTAAAATATCCTCATAACCTCTTTATATCAGACACATTGTGAGCTGAAACAGTTTCTTCAAAGCCTCTATGAATTATCCAGTCAGAATGTTCAATTAACGCCTGTCAGTTAGAACTGGCCGTTAATAACCTCTCGCCATGAAGGCCACCAGCATTATTTGATGCTTCCATTTTTGTTCCAATTTATATTTCTCTGCTGACGGCACATCTGAGGACATTCGGGTGAAAAGGCTCGGAGAGTTCATAAGGTGGTGACAATTACAAGGGGACTAAATCCTCCAACTTTTATGCATGGTAGGCACCTGGAACTCACAAAAAATATTGATGGTAATTTGGAAAGTGACTGATACTCTTTTGCTCAGACAGAGACAACACATTTGATGTCAAAAGCAGGGGATCGAAGAGGTCGGGGGAGGGACTTTGTCTGAAAACTTTGTTGCTTGCCTCACAGGAATCTAAATAACTGAGCGAGTTGGTATCTGCTTGTCTGACAGAGGCACAGAACAATGAAGTGAACCCAAATACATACAAGTTATGATTTTCATACCTGCCCTACTTCTTCACAGATAAATGCTATAAATTGTAGTAAATTATATTACACATTGTAATGTTGAATAAGAATGACTAAAATAGTTTTTCTTGTAAACATGTCCCCCAAAAAAATATATTCTCTGTGCATACGACAAGTATTGTCAATTTAACTGTAAAAATTGACCAGCAAAGTAAATATTTGCTTCGCTTTCACGTTTTTGTTTAAATTTAACTAATATAAAAAAAAATTCCTTTTAAAGCCCTAAACTAAAAATAATGGTGTTGTTAATTAGTATTAACAAGTACTTAAGTACAGTTGATCTGGCAAATCTCTGAACAGCCAGTTGTGCTTGATTCTACTTCTTGGACACCAGAAAGTCCTGCTCGCACTGAGTCCAACAGGTCCCTTCAAGGTAGCTGGCAAACTTCCCCTCCACCCTCTCCCTCATGCTGAGAGACAAGAGTAGATCTCTCTTTCTTTTTCTCTCTGTCTGTGTCTCTCACTTCCGCGACAGTGGCCAGTTCAGAAGGACAGACTGGAGCAGTGGCTGCTGGGAGTCTGCAGTCAGTCAAGCAGAGAAGATTCTGGGGGATTTGGGGGGCTTCGTTTGCCAGCAATAAAAGGCTTGCAACAGGATCCTCACTGAGATTAATGACCTAGATAGGCCACCGCAATGCCACTTAAATGGGAAAGTAATTAAAGTGCACCTTCCATGAAAATTATTCAGTGTTGACGGATTGGGTGACGGACGAATTGTGAGGCATTTCGCACAATGCCACAGGTTAAGTGCCCAGAGTAAGGCCGCCGAGGCCACTGTGAGCCAGACTACCAGCTATTTAACCACAGCTGTTAAATTGTAGCGACTGGTCCAGCTCTTATCAAATTACCACAGATGGAAGACAGAAAGAGAGAGAGTGGCAAGGGAGACAGAGGAAGGCCTCTCAGGTAACATAAAACGGCATACAAATGCTACAAAAGAGGCTTGAGGGATCCGCTTAACTAGAAAATGACACCACCCAGCACTGGCCGACTGGGAATCCTGGGAATCAATCAATCCATTCTGTTTAACCTCCTTGCCACAGATTAGGATTTTGCCGAGATCAATCAATGACCTTATTGTTCCCCAAAGTGTGATTCTTCTCGGGGGTATTGAACGGGATCCATTTTGCAGTGACAACGTGTCGAAAAAGTGGCCGTATTAATTACAGGAGAAATGCCAGGAGCATCGTCTTTCAATCTGGGGCATAAGAATTCTTTTTTGCACTTTATAATGCTTGGCGCGACACATTGGGATATCGCTTGAAGCTTGCAGAAGAAAACAAGCTTGGTTTGGATTCTCAGAGTTCAGCTTCATTTGAAGTTACAACTTATTGCTGTGTTTATTATAAATGATTTATCTGTGGACATTGTCATTATTTTAAATCCATGTGTCTTCATAATCTTTAATCAAAAACATACCATCTGTCACTTACTTGAGACCACAGTAATTAGCAAACAAGAGTGATCCAATGGTTCAATCAATTCCAGATTGACAAAATCAATCACCTTACCTAATTTTTACCTAATAATCACCTAATATTTTCTAGCATTTGGAAAGAAAAGATCACAGTTTCCATTTTTAAAACACAGGGAGTGACAAACAAGTTCCTGCTAATGTGACCGTCTGCCCTGAACAAGAGACAACATTTTCTGTTATTTACTTCAGTCCTGCAGCTCGAAACACAAAGGTTCTTGAGATCAAAGTACGGTGTGAGCTACAGAACGCTTCTCCTCGAGAGATGAGAGCAAATAACCCAACTGGAATCTAGTAGCATTGGAAAAACTGGGCTATGTATGAAATCCATGTGCCTCAACAAATAGAACTTAAAGCCATTTCCCTTCTAAAGCAGAAGACAAGAGCAGCGTAGCGAAGTACAGGGTTAATGTGCTTCCCTATCAAACACTTTGCAACATCCTAGACAGAGTGGGCCACAGTCAGAGACAGCTATCAGCGGGCAGCATGCACATCGTGCTCTTCTGACATGTAACCTAAGCATTAAAAATCAATTTCCACAGCTTCTCGCCTTCCCTCGCTTTGATTCTGTTTACAGCGCATGCTGTTTGCATCTAAAACGCACGTCTCACATCTGGCTGCTGAATTCTGCGGCGTGGAAAGGGCTGTTTGGTGCCTGATTCCATACTGTTTTCCTCAGAAAGACTTTCCTGAATAAATATTAATGGTTATTCTTTGAGCTATTTCTGCTCAAGAGCATTGGGAAGAACAATGGGTGTTGTTTAGACAGACACACATAGAGAGATGAAGCGAGTGAAGGAAAAAGAGAGTGACGCATCCAAGGGCATCTCTACGGAGATGTCAAGTGACAATAGAGTCCTCTAGAAAGTGTGTGTGTGTGTGGGGGGGGGGGTTGCCATTAAAGAGAGAGAGAATTTACATACGTCTGCAGGGGGATGGCAAGGGGCATCAATGGAGCAAAAAAGAACATAAAAAAAATAAACGATGATGATGATGAACCTGCCGATACAAAAGCATTCGCTATTTAAAACCATTTCATGGAGAGCAGGGAAGTAATTAGGCTTTGAAGGAACAAAGAGTACTCCGAGTCACCCATCTCTCATATCTTTTTTCTCACATCGTATCGCTCAGTAGTGGAAGGATAATTTAAGGGAGGATTCCAAAATTCCTCTTCAGTTGCATATCTGGCCATCTGGATTCGGGCTCCACACCTTAGCTTTCTGCTGTCCTTACTGTTACTTACTACATCCCTTGTTTTCTCACTGCCTTTTCTTTCCTTGGTTCTTTTCTGCTGTTAATGCTAGCTAAAGCACAACAGAATGTTCAACAGTTCATGTTTGGTAAATTTTTTGTTCAAAATATAGTAAAAGCAGTAATTATTAACACAGTAAAATTATTACAGTTTAAAATAACTTTTCTATTTTAATATATTTAAAGACATATTTATTCCTGTGTTGGCAAAGCTGAATTTTCTGCCGGCTTCAGTGTCACATGATCTTTCAGAAATCATTCTAATATGTTGATTTGCTGCTCAAGAAACATTTCTTATTATCACTGTAGAAAACATTTGTTCTGTTGCTTAATATTTTTGTGGACTCTTTCATGACTCTTTGAAGAATAGTAAGTTCAAAAATATTAAATATTCATCTTTTTCAATTTATAAATGTCTTTACTGTCAGTTTTTGATTAGTGGTCAACCGCCATGTGTTTTTTGACAGCCGATGCCGATTATCTTGGAAAGCGGGGGGGGGGGGGGGGGGGGGCGATAGCGGATATAATGCCAATATGATTTTTAAAAATGATTATTATTAATATTTAAGAATTTTTTAATCATTTGACGATTAAAAAATAAATGTGTAAAATAAACATACTTATACTTTATATGACAAGGTATTTTTTCACAAATAAAAACCCAAAAATATTTGATGAAAATATATTAAAAAGCATCGGACGATACGGGCATCAAATTATATAAATTATATAAATAATATAAATGCAATCCTTATAATACTTACTGTATATATTAATTCCTTTGTTTAACCATTCTATCTGATTAATAGATAGACTTCTATCCGTATTAGACAGAACTGTTAACAACAACATTGAACAAGAGTGAGAGTGTGAGCACTGTATTCTGCTCTCAGCAGCATCAAAATAAAAGTCCTGCCTTGAACACATCAGCCAAGCAGAAAAACGTATCGTCCGATGCTGATATTTGAAAAATTAAATCAAAATATATATTCTATCAGTTTTAATTCTTGCTCCTCACCCCAACTGCTCTTCATCTTTCTGTTCCCTCTCTTTATAATTTATTTTTTCTACTCTGAAGGCCGTGATAAAATCATCAGTGTTAATGAGTGTCCTGCTCTGTCTGACCGGCCGGCAGCTTACTGTTTCAGGAAGTTCTATTCTCGTCCCTTATGAGGTAGTCATCCATTGCCGTAGTAACCCAGGGGTAAAATTGCGCCTGTAATGCTCGAGCGAGCAGAGAATTGAGCATGCTCTGATAGGGTTAAATTTTCTCATCTCAGCTCTAAACAAGGGGCTGATTGTCCAGGGCTCCTATCGGTTTGCCATCACAACAATCCTACTGTATTCAAATGGAGCCTGTGCTTACTTATTAAGGACGTGCGGTTGATTCGTTCCTTTGCAGTCCTGTATAATAAGACATATTTGCCTGACCACAATCAGACGCCATTCTTAGAGGGACTAAGAAAATTCCCACGTTCAAAATTTAGCTGAATGAAGTTCATAAAGGAATATTTTATTCTGTACTCCATTTTTTTTTAGTATCCATGGCCTACTCTGTAGTTTGGAAGACATGACAATGAAACTGGTAATACTGCCATTACAGAAAACAGTACTTTAATAATACATTTTCTCAATCTGACAATAACTAATGACTAAATATTGCCCAGAGTGGCTTGTGTAATTGTCTGTTGTAAGTATGCCAGACATAATTACGCACGGCTCTCACTTTGAGACAAGGGTCTTTTCCCCCTCTCGCTGTCCCTTATCTAGCTTCTCCCCTCAACATACCAAGGTGTTTGTGCGTCCTTGTGGCTCCTTACTCCAGCGAGTGTCTCTGTCACGATCCCTGTCATGAAACATACATCATCCCCTCTCCCCTTCCTCCTCGGCTCCGTTCCTCCCTCATTTAACTGCCTGCTGGTCATTATCGCCTCTCCCTCTGTGTCTCTTCCCTCATCTCTCTGTGAGCAAGTGCATGCATGAGCTGCTTGTGTTATCCTGTCACTGACCTTGTTTTGTTTGCAAACCACAAAAACAACAAAAATGCAAATAAGAACTTGACTTTTGAATGCAGGTGGTGAAACACCAGGGACGTACAAAACTACACACTCTGAGTGGATGACTAATTGGTGTAGATTAAAAATAAAAAAATTGTATTTCTTTGAGAATGTGTACATAAAACATGTTCCTGCATTCAAAAAAAGCTGAACTAAGCACAACAGAATGAAACAGGAAGCCGGATCCTCAAGGTGCAATGCAACAGCCAAAAATATCTGTCTTAAAGACCTTAGTGGTGGTGCTTCCCTTATGAAACAAAAATATATTGCAGTATATTGGAAAATATCATGTAATATATTAGGCATATATTCTTATGTATATTTATCTTTTCCAATAAACTGCAATATATTGAAAGCGGCAATCATTTGTATATTTTGCAATATATTATGTAATATATGTATCATCAATATATTATTAAATGTATTCAAATATATAATATATTAGAAAATAAAAAGGGAAAATAATATATTACAATATATCACAATATATTTTAAGAAATATATTGGTAAATATATTTTCCTTTCGTAAGGGTTTACTTATAATGGTGCCTAGATAAGAATAATATATAATAATCTCCTAAAAGAGAAAATAGACTACATATATCTTTAAAATATAGTAAATAATATTTAAAAAATAGTACATATTATGTAGACAAAAAAGATAAACTAGTCAGCATTTTCATGTCAAGATAAAATAATTATACATTTTCTAGATAAAACATCTAGATAAAAAAAATATGTATTGTCTTAAACTAGTGAACACATGTCTAAATAAATTCACCCACTGTGACCATCCCTAGATATTTTTTCTAACAACAAAGACTCACAACAGTATAGTCAAATACTGTATTAGTTTGTATGTGTGCATGTACAACAACACTACACTCTAAAGCATGGTGCTAAGCTATCACTGTCTACTAACCTCTTGTTAATGACCAGAACCAGTATGCATTTGAAGGCAAATTGTATTTCATGGATGCTTGGGCATGAAAGAGAAATCTTGTTTTGCAGATCCATAAAAAAAAGTTCATTAAAAAATATGCATTTCTATAGCATGTGCAGTCTCAGAAACAGCTCTTAAATTATGGCCAACTCCCGAGAGAGTGAGCATGAGAGAAAGAGGGAGAGCCAAACACAGGCAACCACTCGTCGAGCTAATAATGTTTGTGGCCATGACTTCAGCACCAGTGCAAGCATTTGCCACCCATTTAATTTCAAGGGATAAAGTGAAAGCTCAAATCATTTATCAAGAATTCAACAAAGAGTCTTGCGGAAATGTCAGCCATGGCGACTGTAAGTGATATTTAAAGGTGGCGGTTCCTCTAGCAGACAATAAAAAAACTGAAGGGGAAACGGGAGAGGAATTCTTGTACGTGACTTCTATTATTTATCATCTGTTGCTGTTCACCAGTGCCATCACCAGAAAACCACAAATTATGAACTGCAGGAAAACGGTTGCCAGATAATTTGTTAAATTATCCCAATGGCGGTAAGTACAGAAATGTAAATGCAGCATTCGGAAATTACACAGGCTTGAGATTATACAGGCATCCAACATGAAAACACCAGAACTTCCTTCTAGCGTTAAAACATGCATCCAAAGCATAACACAATGAAGTCAAAAACCAAAATGCTGCAAATATACATATGTAAAATGCGGATTTGCTTGTATGCATCTAAAAACCTTTCAGATCTGCAGTCGAATTGCCACAGAAGTGCAAACCCTCTTACCTGCTTGGCTGGTCGCGATGCTGACGGCTGCAAACAGTCGCTGGGTACGGCTAAGGTCGGACACGCCGTTCACGGCCTCAACCTCAAAGGTGTAGTTTGCATGAGCTAACAGATCAGTGATGGTGACGTAGGTGTCCATTAATCCACTCTGCTGTGGCAAGTAGCCAACGTTGCTCCCACAAGGAAAGCACTCTTCTGGCTCCCAGGTACAGCGGCGGCAAATAATCCGGTACGTCACGTCATTACGGCCGCCTGTGTCAGCTGGCGGGGTCCACTCTAGGCTGACAGTGGTGTGGTTGATGTTGTAAAGCATGTTCTGAGGAGCTGATGGTGGCCCTGTAGTAAGAAAAGAGGGGGATGCTTAGAAGAACATGTAACATATTAAAGAGCACTCTAGATTTTTCCTCTTTCTTTTCTTGAGACAAAAACCCCAACGGAAATTTGAGAAATCTGGGCCTTTGGCAAATCCTGACGTTCAATTATACCGTAACCTAGATACATAGAGATGTTATGCTCAAGAATGCTGGGGAGTTGAACTTGAGCACTGCCAAGGTCGATGTAGACCAGGGATGTAGCAAAACAACGAAATTGAGAACAATGAGATACAATTTAAAGGTGGAAAATCTTGAGATCAAACCGTCTTCCTCCTACTTGGTACTCATCTACTTGGTAGCATTTCATTACTGATCCAGAGAGTTATGATTTTCCCGTGGAAAGAAAAGAGGTAATACAATTGGCAAAACAATTTACAATTTCTTTTGACTGCCAGGGTTGAAGTCTAAGCCATGGAAGACATGGAGTCTGAGACACTTTCAGAATTTAAGAGTCAGATCATGAGCGAGTTATCGCCCTGACAATAGCAACAGCGCAGGATTCCGCTCGGCCTACAATAACCTGCTCACAGACGGATGACCACAGTGGAAAACAACCCATCATCCCCTAATCCCCGCCAGTGCCAAGGAATTTGGCACGTCTCATAAAGCAATGATTTATACTTTGCTTCTTTTATCCAACCACCAAGCCCTTGCTTTTATCACCCTAATGTTTTTATAACGGGCACCGCAGCCTGTTCAATATCTCTTTTATTAGAACTTGTTTTGTGATGGTCTTGCATCATGGGTTTGCCATTTTGGAGAGGTTCGATTTTGTACCTCAAAGGGGAGCTGAATAGGTGCTTTCAATCTGTTTTCTAGGGGAGCTGAGCAACAGGCTCGTGAGAGGGATTGTGGGATTGACAACAGAGAAACTGATGGGCGTATTTATTTTTTTTACAGATCATTTATAAAATATTAAAACTATACTGTTTTGTTTACATAAGAAATAAACATTAAAACTAAACTCTTTATCATTTTTATATATATATATTTGATAGATTATCAAAATAAAAAATATCTCCTATACTATTCTGACTAAATAAATTAATAATATATTAATAAATGCAATTAATAAATAAAAATAACTTTAACATATGATGGACAGTTTGAAAAAATGCTATTAATTTTGAGATTTGTTTTAAAGATAGAGATTTTTAAGATAACATTGCACTGTTATTAAATTATTTTTAATAATGGTTGTTTTAAAATTATTCATTTAAAGATTAATTTTAAGTGATTGTTAGAGGATAGCAAAGGTCATCTAAATGTAAAAATTGTGTAACTGAGTATGAACAAGTAAATGTAAAGTATCATCCAAAACGGATAAATTAAATACTGTATCTCTAATATGGACTGATAAATAATATTGTACCAGTATATTGTGCATATGCTGTCTATGTTGTGTAGTATACTTCTTTGGGCATTCTGAAATAAAGTTTGCAATTTTTAACTTAAGTCCGGGTTGTTTTTTCGCTACAAAACACTGCCAGTGTAAATGCCCCCTTGAGTCGTGTCACCAGTGCCAACAGTCTGCAAAACAGGGGACATTTACCAACAAAACAATTGCTACATATGCATGAGGGGAAAGAGCAAGCATTAGAATTGTGTGAATGGTTAATATGACACTTAAAGTATACTCCTCATTAAAGCTAATGTTACACACATCCATCCATATTCATCAAAGTAGGAGGGGAACGAGTGAACGAAGGAGATGAAAGGGCCACCTGTGGAAGGTGAAGAGATGTGGTCTGTCTCTCCATCTCTCTCTTCTCTGCATCCATCTCTCAAGCTGTAAGCACAACTTTACATACTGATGCTAATGATGTGCCTCCTACTCCATTCCCCTTTGGGAAAGCCGCAACACACACACACACACACACATGGGGAGACTCGTCCTCCAGGGACTTATCATTCTATTTCTATGGATACCTGTAAGAATAAGAATAATAACACTAATGGCTCCATTTGGCAGGGCCTTCTCATTCTGCTCTTGAGTGGAAGAGATCAAGGGATTGTTTATCTTTATATGGACAGCTGAGACAGGAAGGGCCTCAAGTCAAGCTGTGATTGACCATATCTATTCAAGCTAGTGTTCATTTAGTCAGCTATTTTCATTTTAGTCTTAGTCTTATTCCCAGGCTAAATTGTCCTAAAAGTCTTAACATTTTAGTCTGTTTTAGTCAATGAAAACTTGACATTTTAACGATAAGATAATTATTAATTAACCGTACAGCATTATAAATTTTGGCAGCCATTTTTAATTTAGTCTTAGTCATACTCAAATGTACATTTTAGTTATCATGTTTAGAAAAATTTGTCCTGTTTTTGTTTATTCAATGAAATGTATGAGCATTTTAGTCAGGTTTTTTTAGTCAATGAGTTTTAGACATCCAAGCAAATATTTAATGAATGCAATAGACATTTCTCTATTGTAAATGCATATTGCAAATGCATAATGTACCTATTTTATTATTATTATGATTAAAACTGTACAATTTATCTGTTTGTATACATGGATTCATAATAGAACATTTGACATTAATGAAACAATTTTCTTCAAATTTTCTTTTCTTTTCTTCTTTAGAGTACAGGGTGAAAACAATGAGTATAGAGTGAAAACGGCTGAAGCAAGACCTTCCTATTGAGTGTACATCGGGTGTCTGGAGAGTCCTGTAGTTATCTTTTTTTCGTACACAGTATCATCGTCTGCTGGTAAACAACAAAATGCTGTCTGAGTTTACTGCTCTCATTTGCTCTTTCACACACAAGTGCATATGTGTTTCTATATATGTAATCTGTCACCTCCTCTGTAGTCTGCTTTGAGACTGATTCTGCAGGGACACTGGAGGAAGTCTGGGGGAAACTGGGACAAATATCTGCCACAGAGAGCTTGATTCTCTACACCACAAACCAAACTATTCTTTTGATGGGTATAGAGTTTGCTTAAAGCCCGAGAACACTCTTTTACACTCGTTCATTTTGCATTCTTTAAAAGTGTTTTTAAACCCACACTTTATAGATTGTTTAGCCTCAAACCTCCCACAGTCTGTTCACGGAATATCTGATGAAGATTATAAAAAAAACTATTTTTTCCTGTGTACAGTCGTTCACGGAAAGGGCCGTGCCATTTGAATGATTTTTTTCAACAATGGTCTATTGTTGTGGTATAATCTATTTCGGATAAACCCGCCTTTAAATGGCATGTAAAAACAAAAAAATGTGAATGATCGCTTTATATGCATGTCTTTCCTTGTCCAAGTAGGCAGTTCTTGGCCAGAATGAGCTGCAATGTGGATAAAACTTTAAGCCTTTAATCAAAAGTCCGGCAGATTAGATTAAGTGCCACATTTCTTACAATGATTTTACTAAGTAAAGGAGCTGAATATTCTTTCAATCCAAAAAACTGAGATAATTAATGTGAAAAAAGATAATAAAATGATCTTTGAGATCAGGGAAATATGGTCACGATTCTTACCCTTGCTGTTTTCCTGTGAGAGAATGTTAAATAGGTCAACCTGCTGATTGTTTGTGTATGTGTGTGTGAAGCCTGAAGTCTCACGCCAAGCAGCACTGGAGCTTAGCTCAGGAATCCAGTTTTTATCTGCTTACTGAGCAGCTCTTGGCTGTCTTGGTGGTACTCCTAGTAAAGGAGAATTCACCCCAAATTTGTGTTATTTACTCCCAAACATGCCGTTCCAATCCTGTTTGACTTAATTACTTTCTCTGGAACAGGTGGTGAAATTTAGAAATATCATATTTTCAATTGAATTAGTTAATGGCTTTCATGTAAAATTTTTGTTGACTGCACGTCTTTTGTGGTCAATTTTGAAGTGAATAATGACTTTAATTTTGGTCTGCTTTTTACACAAAAGATAACAACATATGTTCTTCCATTCAAATGATATTGGATGTGTTTTTTTTTTGGGGGTTTTTTTTTTTGCATTTATTTGTTCAAAAATACAATAAAAACAGCAATACTGTGAGATATTACTTCAGTTTAAAATACTTGTTCTATTTGAATATATTGTGAAATGTCATTTAATTAATGTATTCCTGTGATGGCAAAGCTGAATTTTCAACAGCTATTACTTCAGTCTTAAAGGGATAGTTCACCCAAATAGCTAAATCATGTCATTAATAACTCACCCTCATGTTGTTCCAAACCAGTGAGACCTCTGTTTATCTTTGGAACACAATTTAAGATATTTTAGATTTAGTCCGAGAGCTCTCAGTCCCTCCATTGAAGCTTTGTGAACGGTCTACTGTCCATGTCCAGAAAGGTAAGAAAAACATCTTCAAAGTAGTCCATGTGACATCAGAGGGTCAGTTAGAATTTTTTGAATCATCGAAAATACATTTTGGTCCAAAAATAGCAAAAACTACGTCTTTATTCAGCATTGTCTTCTCTTCCATGTCTGTTGTGAGCGACAGTTCAAAACAATGCAGTTTGTGATATCCGGATCGCGAACGAATCATTCGATGTAACCGGATCTTTTTGAACCAGTTCTCCAAATTGAACTGAATCATTTTAAACGGTTCGCGTCTCCAATACGCATTAATCCACAAATGACTCAAGCTGTTAACTTTTTTAATGTGGCTGACACTCCCTCTGTGTTAAAACAAACCAATATCCCGGAGTAATTCATGTACTCAAACAGTACACTGACTGAACTGCTGTGAAGAGAGAACTGAAGATGAACACAGAGCCGAGCCAGATAATGACTCGTTCACAAGTCAAGAACCGTTTCTGTCAGACGCGTCCGATTCCAGAACCGAGGAGCTGATGATACTGCGCATGTGTGATTTAGCGTGAAGCAGACTGACACACAGAGCATCTGAACCGAACTGATTCTTTTGGTGATTGATTCTGAACTGATTCTGTGCTAGTGTTATGAGCGCGGGTAAACCGAAGGCTTGAATCAACGGCAATCATCGCCAATGACGCCATTACGTCGAGCGCAAAAGAACCAGTGAACCGTTTTCTTCAACCAGTTTATTGAATCAAACTGTCCGAAAGAAGTACTGGTGATCCGAAAACCGATGCAACCGGTTCTTGACTCGTGAACGAGTCAGTCTATTGTTCGCTATCTGGCTCGGCTCGGTGTTCATCTTTAGTTCTCTCTTCACAGCAGTTCAGTCAGTGTACTGTTTGAGTACATGAATTACTCCGCGATATTGGTTTGTTTTAACTCCGAGGGAGTGTCAGCCACATTAAAATTAAGCTTAAGTCATTTGTGGATTAATGCGTATTGAAGACGCGAACCGTTTAAAATGATTCAGTTCGATTTGGTGAACTGGTTCAAAAAGATCCGGTCACATCGAATGATTCGTTCGCGAACCGGATAAGACAAACTGCTTTGTTTTGAACTGTCTCTCACGACTGACACGGAAGAGAAGACAATGCTGAATAAAGTCGTAGTTTTTGCTATTTTTGGACCAAAATGTATTTTCGATGCTTCAAAAAATTCTAACTGACCCTCTGATGTCACATGGACTACTTTGATGATGTTTTTCTTACCTTTCTGGACATGGACAGTAGACCGTACACACAGCTTCAATGGAGGGACTTAGAGCTCTCGGACTAAATCTAAAATATTTTAAACTGTGTTCCAAAGATAAACAGAGGTCTTATGGGTTTGGAACAACATGAGGGTGAGTTATTAATAATAACAGCATATTCAAAATAACAGCATTTATTTAAAATACATACATTATATTATATTTTTATATTATGTATTAGGGTGAGTAAATTATAATTTTCATCTTTTGAAGAACTATCCCTTTAAGACTCACCACTCTGATGTGGGTCCCAGAGGGCCGCTACTTGTCAACCGTTTTTAAACAGTCTCGCCACTAAACCTTAATCTACAAACATGGTACCTGACCTTTGGCTTCACTGGTACCAAGCACCAAAGATTGAGGGATGGAGCTGGAGAGAGATGGTCGAGAGAGGCTGGTTTTATTACTGTACTCCTGTCCCTTAGCAACTGTGGGAAAAAGAAAGTCTCACCCTCAGGGACATGTCACGGAATAGAGGTGATAATTCCATGGGGTTGAAGAGAGCTCAAAAGATAGGATGTAGGTTATGCGCTCTTGCTTTATCTCTTTCTCTTACTTTCTCACTTTTTTAATGTCTCCTGCTCTCCCTTTTCCTCTTTTTCTCTCTGTCACAAAGTCCCACCCTCCTACCGCCCATTCCAGACCTTTGCTAGTGCCGACACCACGCGCAGCTGTCGAGTGATGGATGTCATCTAGGAAAGCTGTCAAGAACTCCCTTCTTTCGTTCTATCTAAAAAAAAATATTTAAAAAAAGCTTCTCTCGTATGCAGCAGGCTTTCCTAAGTATCGGCCATTTATCTTGATGCCTCACAGGTTATGGTAAACTGGGTGAATTTATGCTATGCCATTGGCATTATTTTGTGCTGTAGCTAAAAATCTATTTTATATTTCAGAAAAAACTTTGTGCTATTTTTTTTTCTTCCTTTCAACAATGACAGACCTTTCTTCAAGTGAATATTAATTCCTTTCCCTTTGGAAATTTAAATTTCATTTAGGCCACTCTTAATCCGCATTCTGAGGAGCTGAGTGTGTATTGACAGAGCTTAAGATCCGGTAGGTTTACACCTCGCTCATTTAAAAAGCTGTCCATCAGGGTGTTTATTCAGCGAATGTAAATTCACCCCCAATTACCATTCAGTTCCATGCGGCTTTAATCCCCCCCACCCCCTCCAAAAAAAGAAGAAGAAATCTTCAGCCCAGACAATTCAGATGGTCGCAATAACTTAATCCCGAGATAATTAAGACAAGTCTGGTGAGGACAGTATTTTGAATGCTCAACACTTCAAAAGAGACGCAATTTGTGTTTGTTAAAAGTTTTTAGTTTTACCCCCTGGATTTGCATTTTTTTACCTCCATTCACATCCTTATTATCTAAAACTCCTGCCACATCCTTTATGACTCACTCT
This sequence comes from Carassius carassius, assembly GCF_963082965.1. Lineage (NCBI taxonomy): Eukaryota > Metazoa > Chordata > Actinopteri > Cypriniformes > Cyprinidae > Carassius > Carassius carassius. Next base: position 14,690,082 of record NC_081772.1, on the reverse strand, counting down.
GATTTAGAATCCTCCCTTAATTCTTTATGTATCTTTCTGGATTTCTTTTTTAACATTATATCTTTTTGATCTAACGATGCATGGTATCATCTACATATATCACTGTCGTTCTACACTACTTTCCAAAAGTTTGGCAAAAATGTGTTAATGTTGCAACATTTATTTGAAATCAAAAATACTGTAAAAACAGTAAAACTGTGTAATACAGTAATACAATTTATTTTCATTTATTTTCTGTGAATGCTAAGCTGAATTTTCAGCAGCTATTATTCCAGTCTTTAGCGTCACATGATCATTCAGAAATCATTTGCATATGCTGATTTAGTGCTCAAGAAACATTTGTGTTCTTTGTGGAAAACTTCTCTCTCTCAAAAAAAAATAAAAACTAAAAAACCTGTGTATTATCTCTCATTTCCACATTGTACAACTCGCATGACTTCACCATTAATTTCCCTCTGTAAGTAATAGAGAGAAACTAGATGCCTGCATTCTTTGTTCATTTTTCAGCAATGTTTTCATGCCCAGACAGAGTAACAACAGCCAGACCATGGTCAGGCGAGTAACAGATCTGATGTGTATTTGGTGGGAAAGAGAAAGAGGAAGGCAGAGGCGACGAGAGTAATTGTGTGGTGAATTTCTGTTCTCTGACTGAGACTGAGGGGGGCAATGGGCAACAATTAGACTATCGTGTTTTAGTGTGATCATCTCTTTTGGAAGGTAGTGGTTAGACAAATGTTGGAGAGTTACTGTAATGGAATAAAGAAGAGTGGAAAATACTGTAGAGGTAAAGTGTAGTTGAATGATTAATGCATGACATATGTGTCATCTGCACATTTGCCATGATCCAAAACAGCACAGCTAGGGTCTAATATGTTTCTCTCATCTACACAAATTCATTAGTCATTCTCTGTTGTCTCTTGTAGCATCATAGCACAATTAACCAAATTAAAATCATCACCATATGCCTTTGTGCTATGATTAAAATACAAAAGGGACTCAGGATGTGACTCAGGATAGATAATAATAATAATAATAATAATAAATACACAATATTATATTACATAAATAACCATAAATAATTAATTTTAAAAAGTTACTGTGATGACAAGAGTAATTTCTATAGGCAGCACAGTGTAGGCAACATATAACTTACTTCTTTGTCGAAAGCACTTGTTAGTTTGTAATTTTTGTTTCAATGTCATTTTATGGCTTTGTGTTTATACTGCAGCACAATTCACAATGTTTGTCAAAATAACTTGCAATAAAAGTTTTTTTGTTTGTTTGTTTTTTATATTGTACAGCACTAATCCTTGCTTTAATACACTCTCTCTATCTTTTTGTCTTCAGGAAGTGAAGCACATCCTGGGATCCTACCTGATTGAACCTGTCCTTGAGCATATTTCCAGGCAGATCGACTCGCCCTGAACTCCCTCCCCGCCTCTGTTCACCCTTGTCTGGCCTGTGTAAATAAGTCATCAATGGCTGTGGAATAGCTGTGCTATTCAAAAAGAGAGATGGCCGAGGAGAGGAAAGAAGAGGACAGGTGGTTATTAGAAGGGAGGGGAGAGGAAAGAACTGCTGAGACCTGCTTCCGTTCGTTTCGACTGTAATTACCGCAATCATTATGCCTATTCAAACTGAATCCAAACACCTGCCTACTCAGATGTTTGAGCTAAGTTGATTTTATTATAAAAAATCATGTTACACTAAAACAATAAGACTGGTTTTTCATGTCTGATTCTTAAATTAAGTAAAGACTACTCAGCAGGTAAAAGGATTATTGTTTAATATGTATATTTAGTTTTTTTTTTTTTTTTTTGCCTTGGTGCCAAGTGTGCCAGGATTGCCACAGTGCACCTCAAAATAAAAGTAACGTGATGTGTGGCCAAGTATGGTGTCCCATACTCAGAATTTGAGCTCTGCATTTAACCCATCCAAGTGCACACACACAGCAGTGAGTAGTGAACAAACACACACAGTGAACACACACCCGGAGCAGTGGGCAGCCATTTCTGCAGTAGTGCCAGGGAGCTGTTGAGGGTACTGTGCTTTGCTAGAGGGTCTCAGCTTATTCATGTTATTGAGGGTGGAAAAGAGCACTGGTCATTCACTCTCTCCACACACAATCACTGCCGGTACCAAGACTCAAACCCACGACCTTTGGGTTACAAGTCAGACTCTAAACATTAGACCATGATTGCCCCTAAAATACAGAGGTGCCTGGTGCCACTAGTAATTAAAATCTCATCTGACATGAAACAGACAGTTGCTTGGGAGTGGGAATGAGATACACCAGTTTGCAGATATAAAGACATATATAAGGGAAGGAAAGAAAAGGAAGAAGACCAGAGATTCACAAACAGCTCACTCACTAGTGCAGGTGACTGAAGGGGGGTCGGAGAGGGCTCTGTAATAGCCGTCTTCACAGTCACATCTCCATGAGCCCTCTCTGTCATTATAACTGTGCGCGGGACAACGGGAACACTGAAGATCCTGGGATGAAGACTTGTAGAATCCACGACCACAGGCTGTATGGTGATGGAGAGAAAGAAAGGGAGAATTAGCACGTGTTCATATTTTGTTTCATCAAGTGTTTGGATCAGACTGCTCCTTAAGCACTCTCATAAAAATGAAATAATAAAAAAATCTCTTTAATATTTTAATTGTTTCTCATAGACACAACTGGGATTTGGGATTCAGTGGAGTGCAAATGGAGACTTTTCAGCTTCTCAGCTTTCAGCTTCTCAGATTCTCAGACCATGGTCATATGTATCTCAGATATTAGAACAGATCTCAGCATATGCATTTAAAATAAATTTTAATATGAATTCAGTTCTCTCAGATGCAAATGTGCTAAACAAATGAGTTTTATATTTATAGCCAGTGTTGTTATAGTTAACTAAAACTGAGAATAATATTTGTAAAAAATAAAATTTTAAAACTGAAATTAGAATTTTTTCCTTGGAAATTTACCTGGAATAAGTTTAAATTGTTGTAATTAAAATTACTATGAAATAAAGCTAAATATAATTTAATATTATAGCAGGTATTTTGTCAATAATTTTCTCATATTATTCTTTTTTTTCACCTATGATGTTTTAAGACGAAAGGTAAAACTTAGATACAGATAAATGAATGAAAATAATTAAGAAATATAAAAGGATCGATCTCTGAGCACTATCATTAACAACACTGAGACACTCATATGTTGCATCAACCAGGGGTCTAATATTCATAATCACCCCAAAAGGACTAGCTTGCCTGCTGTTACACCACCTCTAGAAATGTCCTAGAGGCAAGGTTACTGTGGAAAATAGGAAACTTAAATGGATTATTTCAGTATTTCACCTTTTATGAGGGGAAAAAAGGACATCCCACAGGCAGCCAGGGATCAGAGACAAAGCAGAAATTAGGGCCAGATCGCTTTAGGCTATGCACAAGAATCACCATCACACGTTCCAATGACAACGAGTCATTTACTCCCAAACTGTTTTTCATATGCCCATATGGGCTGGATTGCCAATGAAGTGCCATCTTTATTTATTACTATTTGCATTATAATTAGACAACATTAAATACCTAATAAAATTATTTTTCCCCTTTACTCATCACTACAAACTTTGGTGTTAATCAACCTTCCAAAAAGTGAAAAAGAAAAAAAAAAACAGCAGAGAACAAGTCTGGGGTGATTCCACGGGCCGAGGTATTTTTCTGGTTCACATCAGTAAGCAAAGAGAAATAAGCTATTTTCGGTTTGGCTTTTTGGTCGGCACTGCTGAGAGCCACTAATCCACACTTAGCAGCTGTTTGCTTAAAACCCCCTTCAGCCTAAAGAGGGAATCTGGCCCACATGATTTTTCTTAAACTCCCAACACACCCCCATTCCCTTGATAAATATTACTTTGTTCACAGCTATGCATTTTAATGATTATTACCAGGGTAACAAACACTACTGATTTTCAAATCCAAACCTAGTTTTTAGATTTGAGTAGTTGCATTATTGTTTCAAGGCCTGCAAAAAAGGTAAAAAAATACTGCAGCTTTCCGTGACACGACTAAAATAGAGGCAGCGCAGGAGGTCAGCTGAATTCCTCATTTTAAACACCACCTAGTTGAGATGAGGGGTGGCTGAGGAATACCGTATCCCCATTTCAGCTGCACGAAAGCCCTGTCACTGTGTATTTAGTTCAGAAGCATGCCATGGTGTGGCCGTGCAACGTAAAGGACAAGAGCCTTCTGAGGCTGAGAAGTGGAGAAAAGGGATGTGATTTTATCTGGGATCTTTCTCAACCAGTGAGGACTTGTAATTGAATGCAGCAAGTCTAGTTCTTGTTGAAAGGAGGTGGTGCTGGCAAAGTTTACCATGAAATAGCCATGGTTTAATGGTATATGGGTATTTTCAATTTAGGATTCATTTAATTAATAGTCTTGACTCATTTTTCAATGTGTAAATGAGGTCATTCAAAAAATAAATACTCAACAGCATGTGCATAGTCAAATCATATTAAGATTTCTTTCCATTTATCTCTGAACAAAAGGTTTCAAACCATTTGAAAGGAGAGGAAAGAAGGAGAGGAAAGAAGCAGAGGTAAAATTAACAGGAGATGAAATGTTGAATACAGGAGGGAAAGGCAGGGAAAGACAAGTTAAATAACCTGTTAAAGGGAAGGGTAAGAGGAAAATGAAAAAGACAGGTACAGAAACAGGAAATGCCAGCAATATGAACAAAAAAAGGACATGTAAGGAAGATAAACAAGAGAAAGAACAAAAATTAAGTAAAAGGACAAACCAGAAAAGAAAATGAACAGGGGAGGAATTAAAAGAAAAATTATAAAAAAGAAACAGGACAGTTAAGGGAAAGGAAAGGAAAGGAAAGGAAAGATGATGAAAAAAGAAATAGGACAAGAAAGACAGAAACCATTTTCCTGGTAAGTCTGTGTGTCTGTTAACTTTAGTTTTCAGCTCTGAGCCAATCTGTATGAGGAAAAGATCCTGCCTGAGCTAGAGAGCTCAAGACCTGGCTGCGAGCACTCAATGGCTCTCTCGTGAACACACTAAGATTAGTGCCATCGCAAATCACCAAAACAGGAGGACTCTCGACTGCCGACTTGACTGGCTTTTTACGTCTCTGAAGCAGGGACGGTTTATTTTTACATCCGTGTGATCAGGATTTGTTTAGCACGGTGTCTGAGAAGCCCAAGTTTCCCTGAGTTGTTTACACAAGCAACCAACCAGCAAATTAGGCCTCAAATCAAATGTAGCGCTGACATGTGGGCCTGCCTGAGAACCTCTCTCCACTCCACCTCTCTGGTTTTACTATGAGTGACATGCACAAACACAGTCATTTCTGGGGCCCAAATTCCTGCCCTCCCAACACAGACGTGCAAATACTGTCACTGAACTAGTCAAAGAAACACACTACCATTGTGCTAATGCGGTAACCCACCACTGCAGAGATAAATGATCGCTTTGTTTTCCCCTTCCTGACAGCTTTATTAAAAAGGCTTGCCCAAATATGCCTTCTTCTGCCACGCTGCATAATGCCTGCTAGCATGTAATCATGACTGAATTAGCGCTACATGACCCCGTGTGCCAGAGGCTCTTGAGAGCATGGTAACCGATCTATGAACGTGACACTGAGATGATATCCTCCACTTAACTGCCCATTTCGGTTCTGAATTGAAAACATGTCCTCCAACATAAACGCTTGGCTGCTAAATTGTGAAGCCTAAAGGAAAAACACTATATAGCTTAGGCAGGTTTAAAAAAGTTAGCTGAAGGACTTGGTGAGCACAGGCTTATTCGAGCTGCCACTAGCATGAAGGCGTGCTAATGGGATGTGCTTGTTGACATGGGCACACAGAGCAGTCAACAGCAACCTCATTTACTGCACAAAGAAATTAGTCGGCCCCTTAGAAACACAGGTTGAGGTTAAAGAGAACAACAGAGAAAGAGATTAAAACAGCCTGACAGTCTTTCGCAGGTGGCGGGTGCCAGCATTTGTAATTTACCTTTTTAGTGGTCAAGCCCTCTGGTTCAGCTAAAGGTGAAAAAAACAAGTCTCTCAGCGTTCCTTACATGGCACTGATAATAGAGGAAGAATTTAACACTATAATATCTTAATCTCTAATATGTATTCTGCACAAGCCAGTCACACAAAAAGCATGTCTAGACATTTGTAACAAAACTTCTGAAGGGTTTAGATACTGATTTCCTCAAAATCAGCTTTAACAAGATTTTTGGCCTTTGCGGCAACAAATCCCTCCTCATTTTTAAAGACTTATTCGAGAGATGTTATAGCAACCCAGAGGTGAAATTCAAGACAATGTCCAGCTGAACAGCACAGACTGCTGACTTGTCTAAAATTAGCGTTTTGACCACGAAATTCTCTAACAGTTCTCCCTTTAGGGAAGGTGAAGAAATGCCCTGATCACAGGCTTTCCTAAAGAAAGTGCAGTTTTTTCTCTTGGTCTTGTGCTGTCAGTTGTTTTCTGTTGTTGGCTTTCTTTCGATGAATTTCCTAAAAACCTCTGTACTGCCCTTTTTAAACCTCAGCATATTATTTTCTGATCTCAGGCTATGTTCAGAATGGAACAGTTACAGCTACTTACAGGATACATAGTGCACACCTTCATTACTATGTTTCTTAACACACTTAAGTACACTTTTAAAACGTTGTGCATTTTGTAATAGTCAGTCGATTTTTCATTTTAAGTTTTACTTTACGTAACCTGTAGTTTAGTGCAATTTAGTGTTGCAGTTAGCAAGTATATTAAAGTGTATTATTTCTAAAAGAAAGTGTATTTTTCCATAATAATTTCGACTTTTTTTTTTTAAGTATGTCAAATAGTATCTATATTATTTACCTGTAAATGTTTCAAGTATTATGTCACCTTATTGTCGCATTGCCTCATCTTATCACAAGAGTGACATCCTGCTAACATCTAGGAAATAAAACATTATTAAAATAACTAAATAACAAAAACAAAATCAAATTTTGAGTGGAAGATTTTAAATCAAATAATGAGTTTAGAAAAATACATCTAATTAAATCCCATCACACCAGTAACGGAAGGTCATGTCAAGCTCATTGCATTGTGGGATACAGTATTTCTTGCAGCGTGCTCTGTTGTATACTGCTCATTTAGGCAAATGTAGAAGGTCATCTGCATATTTCATATATAGAACATTTTCATATTCTGCACAGTACACAAATAACATTTCTGCATTATATAGCGAGCAGCATGCTAGTATGTGATCACACTACTTGGAAAGGGATCGAAATACAGGTTATCCGCTGAAAAATAAAATTAATTATAAAACTAATTATATTGAAACTTTTCTCTGCTTCATGCTGTAAAAAAAGTAAACAAACAAGATAAGCATTATATGTTTACTCTTGAATAGTGCACTTTTGACTATGAAAAGAAGTAGTAATCAATAGTTACTATTATTTCCACCCCTGATGAAAGAAGTCTGAGAGAAACTAAAGCCTTTCAAACTCTCAGCCCTTGCGGCAAGCATTTTAATCTTTTCCCCTAAGAGGGCTAGAAATCTACCCAACTACAGGAAACAGGCCGAGGGTACAAAGGCAAGGAAAGAATCAAAAGTCTAGTTTTGGCCCTGCAGCCTTTGCATTTCTCATACAACTGCTAGACTGAGACTGGAAACCGTAACAGTTAAAGAAAAAAAAAAGATGAAAGTTGGATTAGAGGGTTGTGAAAATATCAGTTTAAAATGTTAAAAGATGGATCTTGTTCGGAGCTATTCGCACAGTGCCCCACACATTACCGGGAGTGAACAGGTTGGATTAGGGGTGTGTTCCTTTACATGCAGACAAGAATCTCATTCATGGCAGCTACCTGTGTCGAGGAGAGATAAGTAGCTTTCCATCAGAAACAAAGAGAAGATTAGCATTTTCTTTCACTGTGCTAAAGGACACATCAGGATGCCCTCTGAAGCCCTGAGAGAGGCACAAGAAAGACTTGTGCAAAAAGAACAGATCAAAGCCTGTCAGAGTTCTCTCCTAAATATAGTTAAAATGTTAACATCATGAAACGTGCCAGAAAACAGCTGTTCGTTTGAAAAAGTCACTTCAGTGCAAAAATAGACTACATGATTTCTAGAAAATTAGGTCTATGAATGAAACACTGATAACAAATTTTAATGTGAAAGGGTTGGGGGGAAGGGGAGGGAGGTGTAGGGGGGGGGGGGTAAAAACAAACACTGAGGAAAATGATCTGGCACAAACCTTCAGGAAAAGCATCTGTTAAAATCGTTTGCATGCTGCTAAGCTAAATACATTTTACAACATATTTAATGGCACCTTTTGTGCATAACACAATGGCACAACAATGCTTCTCTTTTACATGTATATTTTAAACAGAATAGGGCAGAAACATTATATCTCTGCAATTACTGCTGAATGCATTATGCTTTGATAGTCACATTTGTGTTGGCTGGAGGTGGACATTGTCACTGCCAAGAAGAGATCTTTCAGCGCTCCTCATTTGTCATGTGAGGCAGAATGCTAAAAAAATTTGATTACACTGGAAATACGGTCTGAATGGACATACAATTATTGCAAAATACTGAAAGAAGGAATCTGTAAAATGTTATTGCTGTTAAGCAGACCAAAAAAAAAAGGAGAGATCCATTTCAGTTAAATACTGTACAACAAATCAACGCATCCCTATAGCATCTACCCAGATGGCTTTCCTGGCATATGATATGTTCTTTGATAGCCGAAAAGAAGGAAACATTAAATGTCACTTTTACAGTGAAAAGAAGCGCTTAAAAAAAAAAAAAAAGGCTGCCTTTTAGGAAATAAGGTTTCAAATGCCTCAGATGAAATGCTTCCTTCCTAGTGTAAATGCTGGTTGGTTGTTTGCAGCTGGTTGCAAAATAGAAAATGTAAGCACATCCTGAGGCAACTGCACTTGTCCTTCTACGTCATTCGTCCTGATTTACTGCATTGATTAGCAAATGGAAAACAAAGAGGATTTTAACATTAAAGAAATGACAACACACGTCATCAGAAGAACTTTCAGAATCCGAAATTGGATTGTATTGATTCAGATTGACGAAAATTAGTATAAACATACACATTTTTAGCTTCCAGCAATTGTATTGACACTTTCATTCCTCCTCCTTAAACTTGTTTTGCATAATCATCTTTTTTTTTTTTCAACAAAGATTTTGTTCTGAAGTGAAGCTGTCATTGTGGTAAACAACCCCAAAATGTGGTCTTTACTTGAAAGATAAAAAGTGAAAGATCTTCTTAAGAAGAACCCTCTCAAACACACCGAGAGACATGCAGGCTGGATGACTTCACAGCTTTGACAGAGGTGACAAAGTGAATGCACAATGGCAAACCGGCAGAGGTCCCTCATTACGAAGCCAAACACAGCCGTGACCTGTCCGAATCTGCACAGACGCACACCCATTTAAACAAACGCACATCCACGCACACCCAAAGCCACCCACGCTCACTCTAATGCCCGCCTCTATCCCTGGCTACAGACTGAATGATACAGCACTCAATCACTTCCCAGCATCACCGCTGGTGATCTATGAAAAACTAACATGTGGCACACATTTCTATCTTCCAATAATCATCTCCTCAGACAAATGATCGTTTCATGTAGTCTTGATGCTGCTCGTAGCTGTCCCCACAAAAGTAGAAGAACAGCATTACTTTCTAATTTTATTGATTCTTCTTTGGCACGATGTGTTCACTTCAAGTTAAATTCAGTAATAACTTGGCTAAGAGACATCACTCTGTGTGTGTGACATTTCTTCTCCTTAATCTCATTTTATGAGCAGGAGAGAATTTAGTCTGCTTCTCATTAACAAACAGCATCTCTGCCCCAGCAGAGGACCGTGAATGTGGAATGACTTTGAATGTGAATTTGGAAAGCTTCAATAAGCATGCTATTTGTTTAAACATTTATCTCAGAGGATTCGACTGTAAAAGTACACTGTGACTTCTGAAAAACGTCAAATTAGTGATGCCTTTTATGCAAATACAGTTTGTTCATTTTAAAATTTCTTACTAATTTAATCCTTTTCCAGAGTGATTCTAGTAATCAAATTGCAATTATATCCTGAAATTAATAATCGTATAAATACAAATAAAAATAACCATTTCAATTAATTTAAAACAAAAATTATTTTAAATAATTAAAAAAAAATATATATATATATATACACATCACATTGTTTACATCTCGCGTAATGGCATACTGGGAATGGAGAAAGTTGCATTCTATCACAAAAACGGAGACCACGGTTATCAAAAGTATGGAAATGCGCTCTTCTGTGTTACGGTTTAACTGGTTACCATGTGCTCTGGAGACCAACTTCCTGGTTCAGGTCTCTGCTGCAGATGTGATGGAACGACCGCAGCAGATTCGGCGATTCTAAAAGCACAAACTGATGTGATATTATTTAGTGTCTAATAAACGCAGACTTGCTCATTGCATGATTCTGATATTCTTGTAAAGATTACAAGTTATTGGTATTATCACCCATAGCGGCTGAAGTAAGGATAAAATAAAAGATAAAGTAAGTCTGTGTTGGCGCTGGTTTCGAACACGCGTTAGGGGCCGTTCACATATCGCGCCTAAAAACATGTGGAAAACGCTAGGCGTGCCGCTTTCGCCTTCTTTCCAAAGCGCTCGGGCAGTTGCGCCCCTGGGGCGTCTGTCGTTGCTAAGCAACCATGACGTGCTCTCTCCATGAAGACGCGGAAATTTCAGCAAAGGATAAATGGATTTGCAGCACTAAAAATCGCTTGCAGTAGCTCTGCTACTAAATTTATTTCAAATATATACATATACAGCTATGATCAGCTGTTCCTTCATCTTAGCTGAGCTTTCAACGTTGTTACGGGACTGATTGGTTAGTTCTTGTCACATGACCCGCGGTGCCCTTGCGGCATTCTGAAAAGTTGAGATGTTTTTAACTCGATGCGGTGCGGACACGCCTGTTTCCGCATGCGCGTCGCAACCGCGTCGCTTCCATTATGAGATCGCATACCGCGTGCCTACATTGGAGATAATGAACTTGAGCACGCAAAAGACGCGATATGTGAACTGCCCCTTAAAAGACAGCGTGCCGCGAGACAACAGTCACAGACCACGAGCTACCCCGAATCTGCTCCAGATCTCTTGAAACCATGCTAAACCATTGCAGAACCCTGACTACATTTTATGGTTTGTGATGCTAAAGAACATTTCATGACGTCTCAGACAGCTGTAAATTTGTGACTACTGTGGTTTAATTATAAACGCTATCGTAAACTCATATTTACCATAGTAAAATAATTTTCTTTGCCTCTTTATTTTTGTATACTGTAAAAACTTCAACCACATTGGTTGAAAATGAATAAAGGTTGAAATATTATATTAGAAGTTGTACTTATATTTTTTTGTAAAGTTATCCAAAGGATTAATTAGCTAATAAAAAAAGAAATTTAGATTAATTATTTATTGTAATATTGTAATAAAAATAATCGTTAGAGTAGCCGACTAATCGAAAAAATAATCGTTAGATTAGTCGACAGAAAAAATAAGCGTTAGTTGCAGCTCTAATATATATATATAATAATATATATATAATATATATATAAGTAAAAAAAAAAAAAAAAAAAACATATAGTTTTAAATATTATGTTTACATTTAACATTTTTAAATAGCCTTTTTTATGTTTTTATTTAGAACATTTACTTTGGTATTACATAGTAATATATATTCTAAAACATTTCTTCAATGTACTGTGTACAAGGTTTTCCATATTAAATTCGATTCACCCAACAGCCTTAAAATTCTGTAAATTTTACTCTTATATTCACAAAACATCAGATAACAAATATCCAGCCATTTTTTGTTTTAAAATACAGTACACACACCCAAACTCAGCTTTGCTTTTGCATGGGCCTTCATGATTCACCAGAGTTGACCATAATTTCTGTTAGGTTTAATGCAAAACTTGAGTTCACCACAATAAAGCTGAACATGACTCAGTCAGCAGAGAAATCCTTTTTTTTTTTTTGACTCAGCAGGGAAATGCAGCATTAGATCAAGCCACATATTTTTACAGCGAGAACAAAAACACTGAAGCGATGTGAAATATGTCGAGGTGAATAGCCAGGAATCTTTGTCATTTTATTGTAACGTCGTGATTTTCGTGGTGTCACCAGGGTCGCTCACAGGCTGGGCATGGGGTCAGTGAATATTAACTTCATTTACACATGGTTGCAAACAGAGCAGCTTGCACAATGCAGGCCTGCCTGCTCTGCTTAGTAACGTGAGCAGCCGAGCTGACAGGTCACTGCCAGGCTGGAAGATGGATGAGCTGAGCAGTTGACCCTTGGTTTGCCTGAGGAGCCAGCTCTATGGCTTCTTTCCCCTGTGAACAAAGACCCCCTACCAGCAACCACCCTGCCTTGCAACTCCAGCAGCACTAACAGGTCCCGACATCTCCATCAACCCTTGCACGCATGCACACACACGCAAATAGATTTTGATAGGCTTAGTCTTTTTGGCCCGACAAACCCAAGCAAACGCTCTTTTATGCATGCATTCACACACTATGGCAGGCTTACCCCCTTTAGCTGCCTAAACGCTGGCACACACACTTCTCTTTTCAAATTGCTATCTGCTCATCCGTACTAATGGATGCAATTGGACAAGCGGACACTGTGTTAAAAGCAACAAAGCAGCCATGTGCGTGCATGTGTGTGTGTGTGTTCAGAGGAGCTTTAGCCCGATGCGACCGGGTGAAAGTGATATGTGACCAGGTTGAAGGCCTTAACACTCAGTGAGCATCAGGGAGGGTCTGTTGTCAGAGTGACTCTCCTCTGGGAGAGCAGCAGAGCAGGAGACTCAGCAGCTCAATCTCTCCCTAAGAGCAAAATCAATAACTTATTACATAACTGAACACTTTTCTCTTTTACAGAGAGAGGGAGAGAGAGAGAGAGAGAGAGAGATAGAGAGAAGGAAGGAAGGAAGTCTTAGGAGGCTTGTTCTAGTATTTAAAATGTCCTTTTTTTACTGTGCTAATATCACAAGCTGGACTCCTGAAATTGACATGTGAGTCATTGGCTCCAATAATGGTTCATTAGGTAGCTTTGTTGACAAATTACAGAATTGCTTGATATAGATGGTTGTTTAGAAGTGCTGTTGTCAATGCTTATGGTTAATCACAGTTATCTGCTGTGGTCAGGCTGTGGTTACAATTGTTAGACTATCAGTTAGTCTACAACAGTTGCAAAAAACTGTGTATTCAACTCCCTTTATTCAAATCAACCTTGTATTCTTTATGCTAGAGAATAACAATTTTTTGCAACATATAGAATAACATTTTACAAAAATTTAAGACGTATCTTTATTATCTATTATTAATCAGATCAAATCAAAAATGACTCACAGTTCATTCAGTTAACCCAGTAGCTACTAGCTGCATGAATCATTGAGCGAGGGAGTCTAAGCTAAACCACTAAGTTGCCAGTAAGTACAAGACTATTTCATGAATTGTTTGGATTGATAAAAAAAAAAAGTTCAAAAGAGTAATTTGCTCCAGAATACGAAATTACAGCACAGTGTTATTTTTTCATGCTTTTTATTTATTATCTTTTTCTTGTGCAAAAATGGTGTGAATGCTATCTCAGTGACTACATTTTATTTATTTATTTATTTGTTTGTTATTATATATTATTATGTAATATAATTATTTTTAGAAGAATCTAGTGAGAATCTAGTGAATAGTGCTTTAATTATGAATGACAGTTTAATACCTGTTTTGCATTTTACCTAAGAACTTTTTTGATCCAATGAAACAACAGGAAATGTGATTGCGAACATGAAGCTCCTACAACACATCAATAACTGGACTGCCGCCAACTGACAGGCCTGACTGACGACACAAAAAAATAACAGCTCTGCTCGTGTTCAAAGCCACCTTCTATCTGACAAAACCGTGGGGGGAAATCAAGCAGTGCTCCGGGAGCACGCCGCTCTTCTCCAAGACCCTGGCCGGGCGAGGAGGCCATTATCCATCAGCACATGATTCTAACCCTGACAGCTTCAGACCCAACAGGCTTCCCCGAGGAACTTGCCTCAGTTTGAATAATTAAGCCCACTTACAGTTCTCTAACAGATGACCGTTTGCAGCCTTTACTTTCACACCTTATCAATCACTTGTGTGTCAGGGCTTTATACAATCTGCCCGCCCCCAGCTCCTGGTAGGATCATTTGAAATGCAAAGCACGGTCTTGCTCTTGTGTCCCTCCACCCCAGCTACTTCTGCAGCTTGTCTCCACAACTAGTGCCCTCCTTCTGTGTTCTGGCAATCTATCAGGCTTTGACTAACTTCTGTCCAACTATTTGACATCTGGGAGATGGATGGTGTCAGCGCCTGTCGTTGCCAGTACCTCCTCCTGTTAGCATGTTAGCCAACGCTAGCTCGTTTTTTCCCCTTTAGAATAATAAACAAAGACTTGCCTTGTAAATAACGCAAACTGCGAGAGTAGGTCAACTATCGGTTAATATTTGGCATTTCTTTAGACGAGATTATTAACGGTTATTAACATGACGTGATGTGACTGAGCAACATACATTCCACTGATTGTTCGCAAAAGCTTAACGAAATAAAAGAGATCAATGTCTGTCTACAAGGACTCTTTTTCTGCTTCCAAAGGACTTAGTGTCTCCATTTTCTCAGAGTAACCACTGTTGAACAGAACTTTGCAATTGAATAGATGCGATTTTTGATTGAGCTCTATGCAAATAAACTCTGGCATGCTGCTGAATACTTCAAATAGCTTTTTTTTTTTTCAACATTCATAACACTAATTATTTTTACTGTGATGAGCGGATCCCTGGAAAATCATGAAGGAATGGAGAAAAAAAGTTATGGGATGAACAAAATTTTGTCATTCCAAACCTGTATGACTTTCTTTTTTTCTGTGGAACACAAAAGTTGATATTTTGAAGAAGTTTTCTATTCATACAATGGAAGTAAGTGGGGTCTTTGGACCCCATTGACATTTATTGTATATATTTCAAAATAGCTTATATTGTGCTCTACAGAAGAAAGAAAATAATTGATGATAAAATTTTCATTTCAGGGAGAATCATCCCTTTAAAAGTTTACTGTCTTTAAAAACTTTGACATTTTAAAAGTTGGTGGCGTCCCAAACATATCACACTCATGGCTCAAGACTCGTCAAAACCATCTGCTTAACTTGTGTTTACGTAAGAAAACAATTAAAATACTGTACTAACAGATGCAAGAGTGTGTTGTGCGAATGCCCGCTGAAAGGAAGAGGAACGAGAAAAAGGAGGAAGAAATGAAAGACACACAATCCTCCATCAGGCATCTGATGACTGAGATGGTCAAAACACATTTTCATGGCCCTCCTTAAGTTTCCCCACTCAATTTTTAATGCAAGAAATTTTAGACTTTATCCTCTATGCATGAGCGTCTGTTTGTGTGCGTATCCGTATATAAATAGTGCAGATTTTATAACAGAACACGATAAGGTGGTGTAAAAACAGGAGCTTTTGAAGGCAACAGGGTCACAGTACCTTGGCCAAGCTCCTGAGAGGGAGAAAGAGAAAGAAAAGATAAAGAAAAAGACAGAGAGAGCTGCAACATGAGCTGTATACACTTGGAAAGATCAGTCCTCCATATTAAAAAGACCCCTGTCACTCACAGGCCTTCAGCCCCAGATACCGTGCACTGCATTGCTGTTTCTCTGACAGAAGGGGAAAACACACCAGTATTTTTCAGTCTGGTTGGTGCTCAGGGGAAAACTGAACAGGCAATTTAATATCGGGAGGATTGCTAAGAGGAAGTGCTGATGCTGCAGTCTCATGCTCATTTTATTTAGATTAACTACAGCAGTAATATCACAGCCACTTATGCCAGGAGCGACGCACAACTCATAAAGTGACAATGGAAGGGGGTCAGGAATCTAAATGGGTGAGAGGGTTTGTTTGTTGCTGGCTTGCCGAGAAAAATGCAACATTGTTTTTGAGGAATGTAAGATGGCGTCGTGAACAGCGATCAATTCTCTGGAAAAGCATTCGAGACTTTCTGAGAGTTCGGCATTGCTTCAAACCGCATGCATATTTCACTTTTATTTATTTATTTATTTTTCGCTTTGAGTGAGTAAAAACTCTTAAATGTTTAATAGGTTAAAAAAGGGTGGAATTGTAAAAAAAAGACATAAAACGCATCCTTTTATTATGCTTAATCTGTGCCAAATAGCCCATATTACATAGAAGCACCATCAGCTTTCTCCTTTGCTCCCTTTCTGGCTTTTGAAATGGCTTTCAGCTTTGCAACAACCTCTCAGTGTGTAGCTGCCTTGCCCATTTTAGCTATTGATAACATAATAGTGTTCTGAAGCACCCTTTACATGATAACTTAATAATCCAGACGTGTATGTGCACCGCATAAAAGCTATTCTTTCAGAGATAACTGATAAATCATTACTGGTCAGCACACTTGATAATCTATAGAGGCGGAGGCGAGGTGACCCAGATCGGCAGAAGAAAGGGTGGACGGCCAAAAAACAACACTTAGCACCATTAATGACAATGATGGCACTTGGAGTGTTTTAGTCTTAATTTCAGAGTATATCAGAGGCAACTGTAATTCTGTTTCCGGTTTGGACACTTCCTAAAAACCCTGGGCCTTGGCTGTTTGTTTTCTCTCTCTGTCAGGGTCATTTGAAAGGTCCAGAGAGAAACTGGGCAACGAGCTGAACCTCCTCCAGACACAGTGTCGCTTGTGAGCGAATGGTTTGGCTCGGCGCCAGATGGAAAGAGAATAAAAGAGAAGAAGAAAGAGAGCGGGCTACTTCTGAGAACTAGGCTGGGGTGCTAGTTATCATTTAATTCTAGTGTCAACATGCATAAGGTTATAAATTAAGAGCCCACAAATCAAACGACTAACAGGGATTCCAATTATTGTGCCAAGGATTTTTGCTCCCGCATTTAATCCATCATTATTATCTCCGCCCAATAAGCGCGCTTTTTTTTGTTTGTTTTGTTTAGTTTTTTTTACTCTGCTTTTCATTTTATTAATCGTTCCTCATCTGCTTTGTATTTTTCAGCATGGTTTGTTTTGTTATTGCATTGCTTTGCTGTAATTCGGATGAATTACCTCGCGTTGGGGTAATTCTATGCTTAGGCACTCAGTCAAACAATTGGAACAAGAATTGTCTTGGTAAATGGACACATAAGCGAGTCTTACACATAATAATAACTTATTGTTTGCTTCATTGTCTTTTCTTCTGTCTCACGTAAGGTTAATCAGCGGTGCTCTAATACATGCCAACAGATGTATGCAAATGAAAATAAAGTACTCACGTTCACATGCATCTCCCTTCTGGTGAAATCCAGCTTTGCATATACATTTCCCAATGGGTACAAGCCACTCTCCTTCTGCGCTGCAGTGCATTTTGGGAGAGTTGTCGGCCTCCTCTTCTGCATCATTGACACATGTGCCCTCCACTTCCACCAGCGATGAAAACTCAGATCCCGTATCTGTATCTGGGAACGTGGCCAGGTTCTCAATAATCGACCAACACTTCTTGTAATACACTTTGACAGAGACCAAAGCGATGCAGGCACCTACATCCTGAAAGGCCAGGTAGAAGCCTCGGCGGGATAGGGGCCCGATTATACGCAGCTCCGTGTTGAGCTTCATCTTTCTTTCCCCCAGGTCACCCTGAGTGAAACTCTCATCCGCCGCTATAGTGTCAATTTTCACATACTGACTCTCCCTTATATTCCTGCCCACCTCCACGTCGGTTTCCTGGTAGTACAAGTTGAACGTCTCCTTGCAAGAGCCTACCACCCCTGGAAGGCTGTTACAATCCCTCAAGGTAAACTTCAGCTCCACAAAAATCCTCTGGGCATCGCCCTTTTCAATCCAGTTAGTCCGTAGCCAATTGTTCTGATTTGGCTCCATGACCTGGCAGACCTGGTATGTGCGAATGGGTGTGTAGTTTTCATCTAAGCCGCTGATCTCTTCCCACTGAGAAAAAAGCAAAATGCAGTTAATCATCATTATCATCATGTGCTGTACTAAAATGCTCAGAACTGACTGCAAGAGAGAATATTACAGCATGTTAAAGCTGGCCTCCGTGTGAACAAATGCACAAATGCTCCTCGATATAAGATGATCTGCATGAATTAATCTGCAGCCAAGTGCTTATTTATTTATTTATTTTACATCTTTTGCATGAATTAAGAATTTGAAATTCTTGTTGAGAGTATAAACATAAAACATTCATTTTTTGTGATCTAGAATTATTGTGCAGTTCTGAGAATTGTTGTTATCTGTCAATCAATGCAAACACTAATAAGTACATTTAAAAAATAAACAAATAAAAAATGCATCATGCCAAAAAGTAACAATGTGCATTACCAATCAAAATGTTTTCAGACTTCACTATAAAAATATGTGATAACTTTACTATAAAGTATGTGATGACATCAAATTCAACTGCTTTTAATTCAGTCAAAAACATTATTTAATATGAACAGGATTGATTGACTACTTTAGGTTACACCGGCAAAAGTAATTTTCTGGGCTTCTTTTAAAGAACTTGGGATACTTATATTCCATGTATGCTGGACACTTAATGGTTGTGTGTCTTTTATTATTTGTTTTAACTCATTAAAAAGTTTTTAATTTATACAAACACAAAATACTACTTTTTTTACCACATTGAATGCAAGTTAAAAATAAAAGTGGGCAGAACTGACAGAAATGAAGACAAGTTAAATTAATAAAACCAAACATGTTGTTACAAAGATAAAAACAGTTTTAAAGTCTAAATAAGATTGGATGCACTCAAATCACATGACTAACAACATAAAATCTGCATTCTAAACTTTTAAATTGCTGTTACTTTTTTTAAGTCATGACTTTTAAAAGTTATTTTGTGTACTAATTAATTGTTAAAATGCCTAAGATTTATAAAAAAACAACAGCAACTAAACATAATTAAGAAAATAAATTAATACACTAAGTTCAGCAGAAAATCACTTTGTTGGCCTTAGTTGAACGACTCTAAAACAAACGCGTCTATGTTTTAGACGCCTTCCTTAAAACTTTATAAAAACTAGTTTAGGATCGACAAACAACTTTTATAAGAAACAAAACCATAAAGTAAAACCAAAGTATCCACTGTTTAGCGTTTTAGAAACATTAAGATGTGGTGCAAAGCCTCAAAACTGGAAAAAGAACAACACATACCATCACATAATTTTAGGGTACACACAAAATACTGCGAGCAGTAAACGCATTACAGAAGAGGTGAAAATCATAAATGTTTGCTGTAAAATAAAAGTTGGAAAGTGTCCAGCTTACCCCGCTTGGAGGAGACGATATCCATTCTAGCTCTGTCTGCTGCGCCTTTGAATCCAGCAGGATCACTGCCAACGACACATAAAGAGCACACTTAAAATAATGCATCTTTAATTGGGATTAATATTTGGCACACATCTCGCTCATATTCCAGAAGCATTTTACATCGTGAGCGAGCGCATATACAAACCAAATGAGAGAGAGCGCGCGAGTTTGACCCATTTTCAGCAGACAGCGGTGGAGATTTATTGCAATAAGCACCTCGCGCATCTGAAACCTGCGCGACACCTGTTCATGAGTCAATACAACCGACGGGCCCGCTTTCGCTTTTGGTGTAACTAGATCGAGAAATCGGTAAAGTTACTTCGTTTGAACCGCTGAGTATTACGCGGATACGCACGCGCGCGCACAGAACGACTTCGTCGCGTGCTAAAATTAATCGCTGTTTTGTTATTTAAATACATTTCGTTGAAGCGTTATCTGTTTTTTTTTTTTTTTTTTTTTTGTGGTCATATGACTTAATGGAGCTGGTTAAATAATAAAATTATTAACTTGATTAAATATTGTAATTAAAAACTCTCAAAAGGACATTAGCTGAGATCAGTACCTTCATTAAAAAAAATTATTATTATTAAAATCAATTTGATAGCTTAAATAAATTCGTCATTGAGTGTGTTCAATCAATATATCTCTGAACTACAGAAATGTATTGAACTACAATACACAAGCATAAGATCAGCTGGACCTATACAGTATTTATAGTACCACATACAGTTGTGATCCTTTAATTTCATATTTCAGCGAGGAGGCACGATACCATCGGCTCAAGATATATGTAGCTAATATATTTGATGTTGATGTGTGATATACTTGCAGTGCAGACAAGTATAAAAAGACACTGCTCTTTATACTAAATCTGTACTCGATAACTTTTTAAGCTAATACAGAAGCACTTCTATTGCTTAATGATTGCATAAGATTTTCATCCCGGACAAATCCTTGACTACTACTAACTGAAGGTGATCCCATGAATAGGCTATTTTAAAATAATAAGCGTGATAACTGTTACATTTTGCAGTCAAGTTGCAGAATTGACTGTATACCTGCTGTACGGTGGGTTAACTAGGCACATCAAGCGATCTTTTCAAGTTTGGTGTTGCTGATGTCTCTTTGCAGTAAAAAGGAAGCATATAGTGTTTCCCGATAAAACAAGAACGTGATAACGAGAAGAAAGAGGGCTAAGAGGGTTAACCTTAACAGGATCAAATTGTGTCGATCATATTAGTGTGCAGTTATAAAACACTCGTCTTCGTGCGTGATTAGCTAAAGTCTGTGCGTCAAGGAAATACATAGGCTACTCATGATATCAAACACAGTCAGGCGTATTTCGTTGTCTTATGTGATGATAATAATATCATTAATACAAATCCTGTCTGTCAGACTGCCGATACTGTATCTGCCCTAACTGATTTGCTCGTTCTCGCACTGTCAGGATGCAATGAAGGAAACTTTAGCACTCACCCTCTCTTGTGTTCTGTGCTATTCCAGTGTTCACATAAAAACATAAATTAAGGCAAAATATAGTCCACAAACACGGAACTGAGGCGCAAACCATGGTGCAGTTGAAATTTGGCTAAACAGTGTGCGCTTTTTCCAACGCGGCGTTCCCTTCCCATTGACGACGCTCCGGCAACCAGCTCTGGGTGAATAAAACAGCCGTCTCTCACTCAAATAGCATCGGCAGCTGGGAGGCGGGGCTTAGAGCATTCGGCCTGTCACTCATCTTGACTGACAGAGCGCACACCCACAGTTGGCGCGCGAAAGGCTGTCGGTGTAAAAACGCGGACGAATCATCTCGATGCGAAGGCGGATCCTCAATTTTAGTCAAAAACCGACCGTGTGGATTCACAAACTCTATGATGATTAAACTTTATTGGATAATGTAGAATATATTTTATATTATAAAAAATAAATAATATTATAATGTTCGGCTCAAGATACTGTACAGGGTGTTATGCTAAGTTAAACGCTATGGGTTAAATGAAAAGTGAAAACAGTTAACTAGGCTACATCAAAACAAACTTTGAGAACTAACGTTAGTGAGATACTTTTCCTTGCAACACCACTTGCACGGAAGCCTATCAAGATAAGACTTGAACCTTGGGTAGGGCAGCCAAGCATGTCACGACATCCGAGGAAATGTTTATATTTTCCCAAAGTCATTGCATCATCAGCAGACAAATCCTTAGCAAATCTCATATTGTAAAATCAATATTGTTGATTGCTATCTTTTTGTATGTCATGTTATTGTTGTAATTATTGTATGTTATGTTTATTGTCTAATAAAAATAAATAAATATATATTTTTTTTTTTAAATCCTATCATGGTGCCTGTCGTGTCTGGCAGCTGTTTTTGAAACGCATACTCATAGCTTGCATTGTCAAGACTTAGTTTAGTCACTAACCAGGTCAAATCAAGCAGAAATAGCTCCTTTATTTATTTAAACAAAATTTTCCTGAAAATGTACATCTCAAGAAAAACAAGAAAAAAGAAATGTTATAGCAGATTAGTTTTGCATTTATGTTTGCTTGTATCTCTAGACACTCACTATTAAGGATTTTAACTAATAAGTTGACAAAACCAGGCTTTGTGTATAAATGTACTCCAAGGGGACAAACGTTAAGTTAAAACATAATGAACAAATTTACAAATTTAGTACACTTATGGAACTAGTTGTTTCCAGTACAGTATATATGTGTATTCCATTGCTGCGGAGTAAAAATTAGGTTAAAAACAAATACAAAAATTAAGAAATAAGTAACAAATACAATTAGATAGCATTTAGTTTGTAGTATTTATTCAGTATTCATTAAGGTCAATTAATATTTGTGTTAATAAGTCCTTTATTACTTCATAAATTTTTATGTATGCATGTATGCATACAAGTTTAGGCCTCAAATTCCATGACATATGTAACTCATAGACAAGGTGTCACGAAGGGGATTCAAGAAACACGGAGAGATCCAAATGCAGGTATGCGGTTTATTTAGGGGCAATCCAAAAAGCATAAACAGTCCAGGCAGGGTCAAAACCAGAATATCCAAACAACATGAAAACAGACAATAACACACGGCAAGGGCAAGACTACGGAAAGCATGAAACATACACAAGGACTCCGTGACACAGACTCAGACAGACCGGGTATAAATACACAAAAGGATGATGGGGAAACAGGAGACAGGTGGGGAACAATCAATTACCTAAACAAGGAGGAAGGTGACCAAATAAGGAGACAGGAAGTGATAAGGTGACAGACACCGTGAGAAAGGAGGACATCTAGTGGAAACCCAGGGACACAACCCAGACACTGTGACAGAACCCCCCCTCTACGGAGCGGCTCCCAGACGCTCCACGACAGACACAAAACAGACCAGGAGGGAGGCGGACAGGAGGAGGTTCAGGGGGAGGGATGGAGGGCCAGACTACAGAGAGGAACAGGGACAGGAGTAAATACAAAAACAACAAACAAAAAACAACATGAAGCCCCCCAGGGCGGGGCAGAAGACCACCACGTCCTTGTGGTCGAGGCCAGAGTCCTCCAGGGCGGGGCAGAAGACCACCACAACCGTGTAGTCAGGGCAAGCGCCCCCCAGGGCGGAGCAGAAGACCACCATGTCCGTGTGGTCAGAGCAGAAGCCCCCCAGGGCGGAGCAGAAGACCACCACGTCCTCGTGGTCAGAGCGGACGCCCCCCAGGGCGGAATGGAAGACCACCACGTCCGTGTGGTCAGAACGGAAGCCCCCCAGGGCGGAGCAGAGGACCACCATGTCCTCGTGGTCAGAGCGGAAGCCCCCCAGGGCGGAGCGGAGGACCACCACGTCCTCGTGGTCGACGCCAGAGTCCCCCAGGGCGGAGCGGATGACCACCACCCCCCTGTGGTCGATGCCGGAGTCCAACAGGCCCGAGCAGCAGCCCACCCAGTGACTTGACTTGACTCTGAACGTCCAACGGTGACCCGCCCTGACTCTGGAAGGTCATCAGTGACTGGCCCTGACTCTGGAGAGTCCACTGGGACCTGACTCGACTCTGGACGGTCAACAGGAACTAGCCCTGACTCTAGACCGGTCTTGGGCACCGAATCGGGAACGGCATCGGGCACCGCCTCGGCCTCGGGAACGGCATCGGGCACCGCCTCGGCCTCCGGAACAGCATCGGGCACCGCCTCGGCCTCCGGAACAGCATCGGGCACCGCCTCGGCCTCCGGAACAGCATCGGGCACCGCCTCGCCCTCCGGAACCGCCTCGGCCTCCGGAACGGCATCGGCCTCGGGCACCGCCTCGGCCTCCGGAACGGCATCGGCCTCGGGCACCGCCTCGGCCTCCGGAACGGCATCGGGCACCGCCTCGGCCTCCGGAACAGCATCGGCATCGGGCACCGCCTCGGCCTCCGGAACAGCCTCGGCATCGGGCACCGCCTCGGCATCGGGCACCGCCTCGGCCTCGGGCACCGCCTCGGCATCGGGCACCGCCTCGGCCTCCGGAACAGTATCGGGCACCGCCTCGGCATCGGGCACCGCCTCGGCCTCCGGAACAGTATCGGGCACCGCCTCGGCCTCCGGAACAGCATCGGGCACCGCCTCGGCATCGGGCACCGCCTCGGCCTCCGGAACAGCATCGGGCACCGCCTCGGCATCGGGCACCGCCTCGGCCTCCGGAACAGCATCGGGCACCGCCTCAGCTTCGGGCACCGCCTCGGCCTCCGGAACAGCATCGGGCACCGCCTCGGTCTCCGGAACAGCATCGGGCACCGCCTCGGCATCGGGCACCGCCTCGGCCTCCGGAACAGCATCGGGCACCGCCTCGGCCTCCGGAACAGCATCGGGCACCGCCTCGGCCTCCGGAACAGCATCGGGCACCGCCTCGGCATCGGGCACCGCCTCGGCTTCCGGAACAGCATCGGGCACCGCCTCGGCCTCCGGAACAGCATCGGGCACCGCCTCGGCATCGGGCACCGCCTCGGCCTCCGGAACAGTATCGGGCACCGCCTCGGCATCGGGCACCGCCTCGGCTTCGGGCACCGCCTCGGCTTCGGGCACCGCCTCGGCATCGGGCACCGCCTCGGCCTCCGGAACAGCATCGGGCACCGCCTCGGCATCGGGCACCGCCTCGGCCTCGGGCACCGCCTCGGCCTCCGGAACAGCATCGGGCACCGCCTCGGTCTCCGGAACAGCATCGGGCACCGCCTCGGGAACGTCCTCTGGGCCTTGAGGAACGGTAGACGCCTGTCTCCTCCTCCTCCGCCCTCTATGTTGGCGAGCCGGTGACACCTTATCTGGAGACTCAGGCGTTGAGTCGGCCATCTTGTGCTGTGGCCCCAAGCTGGCGGCCACCTTGTGCTGTGGCGCTGGGCTGGCGGCCATCTTGTGCTGTGGCGCTGGGCTGGAGGCCATCTTGTGCTGTGGCGCTGGGCTGGAGGCCATCTTGTGCTGTGGCCCTGGATTGGCGGCCATCTTGAGCTGTGGTGCTGGGCTGGGGACCGCCCCACCGGAAGAGACCGGAGTGGCTGGGGCATTCCACAGAAGCCGATGCTGCACATAGTACACAAACTCCCAGTATTCCAGTGTCTCTAACTGTACCATCTCCTCCTGAGACACTGGATCATCCAGCCCGCCGTTGAAGTAGTCCTTCAAGGCCGCATCGTTGTATCCCATACCCTCGGCCAGGGACCAGAACACCTGTGCCAGGGCACCCACCTCATTGCCCTCTTGGCGGAGGGCGATCAGCCGGAGATACTTAGCTCTCCGCTCCGCCATCTTGGCTGGGGAACGGGAAAAAGACATACCGCTGGATCTCAGTGCGACGGAGTCCTTCTGTCACGAAGGGGATTCAAGAAACACGGAGAGATCCAAATGCAGGTATGCGGTTTATTTAGGGGCAATCCAAAAAGCATAAACAGTCCAGGCAGGGTCAAAACCAGAATATCCAAACAACATGAAAACAGACAATAACACACGGCAAGGGCAAGACTACGGAAAGCATGAAACATACACAAGGACTCCGTGACACAGACTCAGACAGACCGGGTATAAATACACAAAAGGATGATGGGGAAACAGGAGACAGGTGGGGAACAATCAATTACCTAAACAAGGAGGAAGGTGACCAAATAAGGAGACAGGAAGTGATAAGGTGACAGACACCGTGAGAAAGGAGGACATCTAGTGGAAACCCAGGGACACAACCCAGACACTGTGACACAAGGACTTTTCACAAGTGTTATTTCTTTGTCAAATATACACAGTGTTTCTGAAACTAAAAGTGAAATTTTTGTTGATTGTGAAATGAAGGGCAGGGAGTCTACATCGAGACAGACAAACACAGATAAACATTGACTACTGTGTTTTTTAGAAGGTCACCTGATGAAGGAAAGTTCCCTGCTGATGGGCAATGGGTGTGGATGCATTGATTCATCATATGCGTTACTGTTCAAGAAATGTTCACCGTGAAGATTGAGCTGCTGGGGTTTTAAGCTGCACCATGGAATCGAGATAAACACAATTAAGAAGTGTAAAGTTAATTTCCTGCTGCTCAGATGACTTGCCAAATCACTGATAAATGAAAGCATGAAAGGGACCTCATTACCCCGCCAACGTATAATGCATTTGTTACACGTCACTTATGAATCTCCATTTCCTAAAATGAGTAAAACAACTGTAATTATGCCACACAAATATTGATTAATAAACTCGATGAAAATATGGAGGTAGACAAGGACTCATTTTAAGGTTTATTTACGGCTGTTTTCTTTTTTTTATTTGTTTGTTTGTTTTTTGGCCTGTTTATTATGCAAATTATTTATAATCCTCTTTACCCTCGATGCACGCTCCTGTGTTGCACATTTCCATGTTGCTTATTATTGGCTTATTAAACTAGCTTAAATAAGTAATGTTTTGGATGGACATAATTTAGTAGCCAATATCTTAAAATAGTTCAAATCAACCCACATGACTGTTAAAATGACAAGATATTCAACATTTGTTTTGCTCATATGAATATCATTGTCTGAGCTGGATTGAACCGAGCCATGTATGCATGTATGAATTCATGTTTGAATATTTATAATTAACAAAATGTCCATTAACATTCTCATTCAGCTGAGTCTCGAGTGATAGCGCCAAGCTTTCCAGGTTGTTCACATACTAATTGCACTTTTCCTCATTTTTGTTTAACTAAAGAAAAAAAAAATCTTCACATTGCAACTAAGGATAAGCGTTTAGCAGCTACATTGGTGAGTCCTCCTCCTCATCTTAATGTTGCCATGACATCAGTTAATTGAATTCTTTTGTTTGAATTGGGATTACGCTGTAGTAGTCATGTGGAGATAATGGTTTGTGTAAGCGATGTTATACCTGACTCCACATAGAGCTCTAAGCTGAGCCCTCAAAAAGAGCTAATCATTTTAGAGGATACTTCATTCTGAGTAGGTCTTTAGTGCATCTTCCCTGAGAAGAATTACCATCTGTCAGTGATAACACAAACCATTATTGTCATTTTACCAAAATTAATTTGAAATAAAAATGTTTGGTATAGTGTACTGGACTACTAAAGCAATATTTTAGAAATGACCTACATTGTGGTGATCATGCACCACTATGAGGTCATACAAATGTTTATTTGGGACTTTATTGGGCAATTTTATTCCAAAAACTGTGACAAACACGATGACCCTCAGGGGATACCAATTCAAGCGAGTGAAATGACCACATTTATAAATGTCAGCCTAAACTCAAGTGCTTGTAACTAACAAAAAAGGCGTGAAAAAAACTAGGACATGACTTGTTCAAGGTGTTCTTATTATGTCTGATCTTTTTGGCATTTATTTGTGGCGTTTTTCAGAGCACGAAGGGCATAGACTAGATCTAGATTCATCAGCATGCAATAACATGCCATTCTATTCCTTTATTTTCCTTCAGGAGTGCATGTTTTTTAATAGTTTCTCAGTCAATCTGCAGAATCTGAACAACTGAGCCGAAATAAATGGATGACCAGGCCAAAAGTACTATTAAATACTATAATATATATTTTCCACTTGTTTATAGCAAGAGCGGAACACCTTCAGAGCTGAAGGCTGTCGGCTTGATCCCTTCACTCAGGCTGGGTGGAGCACAGCCGGGCTGTCTGGATTCTTTGAGGACTTGAACGGAAAACCACCCAGAGATTTAATATCCAGAGGAACTGAAAGCTTGCTGGACGAATGGGCTTGGTGAGCACTTTGCGGAAAATTTTTGGTCCTTTTTATTGGTAAATAATATAGTGTCCCAACAGATCCAGACAAAATCAAGGGTGTTTACTCAGGAATTTGTTGCATGCTGACTAACATTGACCTTACAGGAATAAATTTAATATCATATTTGATACCATAAATATTACATTTTACAAACTTTTGAACAGTATAGTATATGTTTTATTTTGAATTTTGAATAGTCTTCATATTTTATTTATGAAAAATACATATTCTTACTAATTGCATATGAGAGACAGAGAGAGAGATTTCAGATTTTTTTGGGCCCACTATCACAAATGGCCTATCAGCTTTTTCAATTATAGATTGCCCTTTAGACTGTACACATTTTCGGAAAGCAACCATTATTTTTCAGGCTAAAGCGGACTGAAGGAATTCAATCATATCTCCTTTTACCCTTTTCAAAAAGAACAATTAATGAAATTTAACATGTGCATCCATTTCAAACGTCTATTGTGGCAGGTCACTCCCACAGTGTTTGTCTAGAGGAAAGACAATGACACCTCATTTGTGTCGGTGAAAGCATGTTGCAGTGATCTGTCAGTTTAGACAGCAAGGCTGTTTAACTCCACTAATTGTCAGAGTAACATGAAAAACAAAGCTCTTTTTATCTGTAATTTAATTATGTACAGAGAAACAGTCGCCATGCAGTACAAATCAGAGACAGAAGAGGGACTGTATCTTGAGCTATGTGAGTCTGTCACCAGAGGCGGCAATAAACTCCATGCACTGATTGATCTGCGCTCATTCAAGTGAAGAACCAAAGCCTGCTCTTGTTTCTTATGTGAGCATTATTATAAGTCAAACAAAAGCTTTAAACCACAGCTTGTATTGTTCTCAAAATATGTGTGAAAGAGTGAAATCTGCAGTTTTATACAACATGGGGAGTTTATCTGTCATCTGTCATACTCTATGTGTCTTTAAAAACATTTGTTTGTCAAACGAAGCTTCCCCTGTGACTTTAAGACTTGTGTCCTGCCTCAGTGTTTCTGTGGATTCATGTCACAGGCATGTATAAGCGCTATGTATAACTGCATCTTTAAATATACTCTTTATGGGGAGCTGTTTGGTTTACCCTGAAATGAAATACATGTTTATGAAAAGATTAAAATTAGAAAAAAAAAATTGTCAGAATTATATAATTTCCCAGGCACTGCTCTCGTGATTATCATGTCAACAACATGACT
The DNA here is from genome assembly GCF_963082965.1 of Carassius carassius. Taxonomy (NCBI): domain Eukaryota; kingdom Metazoa; phylum Chordata; class Actinopteri; order Cypriniformes; family Cyprinidae; genus Carassius; species Carassius carassius. Next base: position 14,661,203 of record NC_081772.1, on the reverse strand, counting down.
ATCTCTATTTCCATATGTGTCAGTTTGCTGGTCTGTTCGGACTACAGGGACACTTGTGTAGTTGTACACAGATTTTGTAGTTGACAGATGAAGACATCCAGATGGCTGCGCGGAGTTAGTCACACTAGCCTGCTACGCTAGTCCAGCATGTAGAACTAAGCAGGGTTATGGCCATTTGATGATGTCTATTTTGGCCTTTCATGTCATTCTACAAGCTTAGCGTGCTACGTTACCACTTAGTCCCAGGATAAACAGACAAATCACATCTTGAAACGCAAGTGTGGAGGCGTCTGATGCGCACATCTGGAGATGAATAGTGCTCAGGCTTTCAAAATCACAAGCAGAAATTTGGACTTTCATCAAGATGACTGTATGAAAAGATTTTACTCCAACTCATGTGTCTTGCTCCCTTCACGATCAATAGAGATGAAAGCTAGGAATGAAAAGTAAAACTGCCTGAGTGATTTAGTACGCAAATTCCTTTTAGCTTAAATGTAAAACCTAGCACTCGTGCTAAAGGAAGTATGGAGCCAAAGATTGCATCTATATACCAAGACGGTTTACTCAGATTATTCTGAAAGGGAGAAAGTGCAAGTCTCATGTTCTAAATAAATGAGGCAATAAGCCAGTTGATAAAATTATGTGTAAATGCACTTCATTGCAACAATCACCTTGAATAACCTTAAATATGCTCAGTTAGCATTAAGAAAGCATACAATAAACAACATTTCATGTTGGCTAAATGTGAGTTTGGCAAGCATTTTTAGAAATTTTGGTATTTCCTCATTCAAGAATGTTCATCGTAGAACTGGTCTTGAATGAAATGGCTTCCCAAAGGCATTGCAAATATGGCTGCATTGTAAACAGAATTTCCTTGAAAGAGACTTTATGCAATGTTATTTGGACTACTTTGTCCAGTCAGACTAAAGCATTTACACGACATTTTAAAGAAGCCAAATTATTTCTTTAGTCTGACTGAAATTGAAGTGCATGTAAACATGCCTAGAGGTGTAGAGCAGAATTTTAGTTGTTAAATCATCCTATTTTTTTCCTATTCCATTCCTTGAATGTGCACATATTTCATTAAAACATATACTGTACATCGGCAGAAATGCGGCATGTTGCAATTGGTGTCGAAGCAGACGAGAGCTAATGAGCATTTGATATCACTGACATAAAACCTTGTAACACTTTATGAGGTTCGGATTTGATAATTACAGTCACTACTGAGAATGGAGATGAAGATTGTTGGTTAAAGACTGATTAATTCAACGTTGATTGCAGTCTGTTGCTCACAAAATGCAATCATATGGATTCTGAATATCTGAATTCAGTTAAAATTAATTTCTTTGTTTTTGGTGTATTTTATGGTAATTTTTGTGTCAACATTATGTAATTCTTTGAAACTAGTTGGCACCAGAAGTCACACAGAACAGAACAAAATGTTACAATTTCAATTCAAGTAAACAAGTCAACTGTGCGATGGAAATGGAAAATATAATCATAAAGATTATAAAAAATAGTATCAACTGATTAATTCTGTGAATTCAGCATTCTTAAGGATTCATGTGCATTTATAAAGTTGTTCATATGTAAATCAATTATGTATTTTTTGCTGTCAATGCTTTAATAATGTTAATCACCACACTTTAAGTAATGTTATTAGACATTTTGTCATATATATCCAAACAGATGAAAACTGTAGCCTGACTATGCAAAAACTACCTGTAGCTCAATTATAACTGCACATGTAAATGAACTTACTGAGACATTTTAATAGTATAATGGAGAAAACTGGCCAACAGCCTTCATTTTATATGGGAATCCGACCTATTTCCTCTTATGTATGTTTCTTCCACTTCCATGACCACATGTTCCAAAAAGATTATGTGATATTTTTTAAGCATCAAAATACCTCATCACAACTGTTATACAAGTTATATTGATTATATTGATATAATTGCAAAATTAAATATCAACACAATGGTTCATTTGAATCAGTTCAGTCTTGCACTTATGTTCTTTAGATCTTTAACAGGACACAGCTGTTCTGCCAAAAATAAGACGGCTCTTAGCTTACCTTTCATAAAAACCTCCTGCCCAGGTACAGCAGACAGGCATGAACCAAATGTAGCAACGGTCTAACATTACTCAGCCAACTCTTATAAATCAACCAGGCATGAGAGAAAGAGAGAGAGAAAACAGCCTGTGTGGGTATTCCATGGTGTGAAATAGTAGATGGTGGCCCCTGTTTGAATGTGAAGGATGGCTAGCAGAAAGGTGTATAGTTTCAGTGTTGCCCCAGCTGCCTCAGGCAGCCCTTAAATGCTGACAGTACTTAATTTTTCTGATCCGTGACCCACCAGCCACGTTGCATCACATCGCTGTGCTGCCATCCGCATGTGTGTGTTATCCATGCATCTATCCCTTGGAATTAATGCTAATTTGTTTGTGCAAATGCTGTATGATTAGACATTAAAGGCTTCATAAAATCTCCCCCATGACTTACGAACCAATACAATACGTTTCATTTTATGACTACAATTATTAGCTAAATTTATTATGTATGAACATAATAACTTCAAATCATGTAATAACAACAGCTGTCATTATCAGGCTGAGAGGGAAATTTAGGTGTGAATTTGCTGTCCTTGAGGCGTGTAGGAAATATGAAGCATATTGATTTTTAATTTCACAAAAGCACAACCAATAGGGATCCACAAACCTTCAGCAATTATTGTTCAATCAGAAGGCTAATGACATAAAACACAGGTCCAAATGAGCTGACTTCAGGGAAAGTCATTGAACACACAAACACACACACGTACACACATTTCAATGACATGCACTCAAGCATCTGTAGTGTTGAAAGCAAACAACACTGATTCCCAGCAATCCAGGTTTTGAAGACTGTCATTATGTTTCCATGAGCTCATTACACATCAACACATTGCTTTAGTTGTATCCAGAGACAAAGTAGATGTTCATATAAAAATTAATGGGAGAAGTCTTAACAGCCAATATGGAGGCTATAGTCCAACAGTCAAAATAACAATTATTATTATTATTATTATTTAATATACATGATATATATATACCACCATCATAAGATCAAAATCCTTATCATAAAAAATAACATACTGTGTTCTTAAAAAGAGAGAGAGAGAGAGAGAGAGAGAGAGAGAGAGATGACAGAGTACATCTAGTACGCAAAATCAAAGCTGCAAGAAGAGCTTTGGTTATTTCACACTGTGCCAACTATATTGACTTCACATTGTGCCAATCTAAACTTGAGGCCCCTAGCAGTCATATGCCCTAGGGCAATGGCCCCTATTAGCTCAGTCCGTAATCCGTCTTTGTGTAGAGCTTTTTTTTTATTATTAATAATTTTTCATAAAAAACAATTGAACAAACTGTCATAATCTTTACAACTGCCATATAATTTCTTTTTTTTATGCAACTTTAGAAGGAAAGCAATAGAAAATAATGTTTTTTTGTATCTTCTTGGATGAACACATGAAAATGAACACATAAAAAGGCAGGAAGGCGAGGGAGAGGGGAAGAGAACTGCTTTAGCCCTTATTGATAGTCTGAGAACCCATAATGAGATGCCAACAGCTCTCAGCAAAGTTTGGAGTCATCTCCATCATTAAGGCACCCACATGGACTTTTGACTTTAAGCATAGGTAAAATTTCCTTGAGGGAAAGAAAAGAGGGATTACATAAGCTTTGAGGGGATTGGAGCACATACATCCCAGTTCCTCTGCCTTGTTTCATCTTTTGATTCAGTTAATTCTTTGTAGGGTGAAGGAGGAGGTGAAAACGCTGACTGCCGGCTGAATATACTCTTTCTCTTTCATTTGTGCTCTTCCGCTTCGTCCTTCTCCTTCATTTCACTCTTCCTTCACCCCTTCTTCCTCTCCTTCTGACAGTCTTTCATTCACATTTTCTCTCTCATTACCAAACGCAGTGCTCTTTCACTCTTTCTCTTGTTTTTGTTGCTGCTGTCACCTCACAAGTTGTTTTTTGCTCTTCTCTACACCCCACTTTCCATCACAGTGGGGCATAACATACTGATGCTGACAGGAAGACTCCAGAGTCACATCCCAGTTAGCTGGCAGCTCATTTTCCCAAGCGTATTCCAAACACACTGCTGTGTACAAATAGGCAGTGTTGACCCTGTGCCACATGCAGTAAGCGTGCTTACTAAACCTACTCTGAAATTCTTCAACACAACGGTACAGCACAAACAACCACTAGTTTCCATTTCAGAAGCGTGCAGGTTTATAGGAAAAGCCAGCTATAATTCCTAATTTGAAAAAAAAAAAGTGTATATATATATAAAATTCATTTTGTAAATGAATCCATGGTGTCCAGGCCTGTACTGGTGTGCAGTAATTAATGTATTCAGCAGGAGTGTGTGTTCTTTCAAAGTGACAGGGCGGTGTTAAATTAAGAGAGAGCCTTTTGGTCAATAAAACAAAATTATTAAAACCTTGTGTTAACCCCCACATCATTCAAACTTGTTATAATATTAGGAGAGTTAGTTATGATGAGTCATAATAGATGTAGCAAGTGGAGTGTGCTGCACAGCTAAATTATTAATAGGGTTTTGTTTTTTTTTTATCCTTGCAGCAATGCAGGCAAACATTGACTATTTACATGAGGGAGCTTCAGGTAATGTACTGGAACACATAATTGTGGAACATACAAAAAATTACATTCCAATTGCACAAATGTTCAAAGCTTAGCCTTGGGTGCGATTCTGATCTAAAAGTAGATTTGTGTTTCCTGACAAGGAGAATGTTCTAGAAATGTGATGACAGGCACCGCAAAGTAATAATCTGCCGGACCTTGAGGACGAAGAGATTTATAGGGATGGTAAAATTATTTCGGTTTAGGCCGCGAGTGGCAAAGCTGCTTTGAAACATGAATTTAATTGAAGAAGTATCAGCCGCACAATGATATCAGATAATTAAATCAAGAAACAATTGTGGTTTATGTCTTCTTAACATCTCTGACTTAGTCTCTCTGGGAGACACAAAGCCTCTAAAAAAAATCATTTTAATTCCCAGGGATAACTTAGCATCAGAGGAATCGGAGAGCTCATTGTCATGGAGGGCAAGATTAGCAATTATTCCTTATTCTGAGAGCTCTTCAACATTGCCAGCTATGTAGGTCCTCAAAGTTTGCACTTTGCTTCTGAATAGGTATAAAATACCTTCTTTTTTTCTATTAAATTGAAATTCAGATCCCCTGACATAACAGATATGGCATCTGAAAACTTAATAAGTCATTTTCACACCTCATCAGCCATTCCCCTTCCGGAAGCTTAGTCCTAGGGGCGTGGACATCGTGAGCCTCAGAGGCCAGGAGGATAATGCAAATTATCTGTCAAATCTCGACACTTGATTGACATGCAGAGACAGGTATTAGGCCTCATTTTCCACCCATGCATCCCTGAGTTAATATCTGTAGATGGCTGTTAAGGAAAAAGAGGATGAAAATAGATTTGTTTGGATAAGTGTTTACTCCCCTGGATGCTTTATATCAAAGCCCTAAACAACATCCTATCAAAGCCGAATCTGTAAGCGAATGATACGTTTGATGACATGAAGTGGAATATCTGACCTCAATCTTAGCAAAAGTCACACTACTACAGGACAGATAAAGAATTTTATGAATAAAACTCTTAGTAAATAATGCTAGAAACTCATACAGCCATGGTCATATTTTACATCGTTGGGTTTTTTGTTTTGCTATGAAAACAAGCAATTTAAGAGTTCTCTTCATGTTTGCATAGTTTCACACGAGTCTGGTTCCATGTGCAGCCATGCAAAAAGAAAAAGGAAAACATAAAACAACCTTGTTTCTCTCAGATATTCTTTTCTGTTCTTTCAGATCCTGATAGAAATCTCTGTCAGCATTCATTGTGTTCTTTACTCTGCCTGCGCTTGTGAAAAGGCAAAGGCTGTCCAGAGGACAACTCATTCTTTCCCATGATGCACTGCAGTCACATACTTGCACTAACCGCTGTAAAGCTGTGTGACAATAGATCATGTGTTTAAACCAAACATGCTTTATCACTCAAAATAATACACTTTTTTTAAGGGATAGTTCACCCAAAAATGAAAATTCTGTCCTCATTTACTCACCCCCATGTCATTCCAGAATGAATTTTCAGACCCCAATGTTCTTAAAAAAATATCTTCTTTTTATATTCATTGGAACAAAGAAAGTCATACAGGTTTGGAGTGACACGAGGCTGAGCAAATGATGACAGAATTTTTGGTTGAACTATTCTTTTAACATCAACTCATCACCATTGCTGTTGCTGTCATTTCAGGAATCCGGATCACTGTATTTATGATGATGTTGAGAGACTGGAGATATGCTGCTTTGAACAAATACAATTGGATATATCATGTAAAGAGAGTGCAAGAGAGAGGTGAAAGCATGGAATTTGTGGCATGTGATACTACATAAACAGTAGAAAGTATGCCTTTCAACCAGCATTGAGCCACAAAACAGTGAAGGACATTTGAAATCAGACTGGGGTGGGACTGATATTAAGATTCAAAGGCTATACTACCACACCAATATTTAAAAATGCTCTACGGTCACATTTTACTCTGACCATCTGAGCAAAAATCTTTTACATTTAAAATTGATTTGCTGTCAGTTTTGAAATAAGGCCTACAGTATATCAAATAAAATCAGTGTAAAATCCTAAGACTTTTTAAAAGTTAAACACAGACATATAATTAAAAATTATACAGTCAGATCAGGGCACTAATTTTACATCTGACACGTTTGAGGAGGTGTTGCGTCAACTAAAGATTAAGCATAATATATCCTCTGCATATCATCCTCAAAGTCAGGGTGCCTTAGAATGCTTTCATCAGTCTTTGAAGTCTTTGTAACGTACTTATTGTACGGAATTAGATCGAGACTGGGAGGAGGGCTTACCGTGGCTTATGTTAGCGGCGAGGGAAGTAACTCAGGAGAGTACTGGTTTTAGCCCAAATGAACTTGTTTTTGGGCATAGCGTTCGTGGGCCACTGACTGTTGTGCGAGGTGGCTGGGTACCTACTGAACCACCAAAAAAGTTAACAGAATACGTAGATGGTTTTAAAAGACGACTTTTTGAGGCTGTTAAATTGGCAAAGGTAAATCTGGAATGGGCACAATTAAAAATGAAACAACTGTATGATCGCAGAACGGAATACCGTTTTTTTTTGTGTCGGCGATCAGGTGCTGGCCTTGTTACCTGTTGTTTCATCACCATTTAAAGCCAAGTTTGCTGGTCCATATACAGTCCTGCGACGGGAATCTGACAAAAACTATGTCATTAGCACACCAGAAAGAAGGTTTAAAACCCAGTTATGTCATGTGAATTTACTAAAACCGTATTATGTGCGGGGGGAACAGGCATCGCCTCATAGAACAGAATCAATTGTCTTATCTGTAGATTATGGCTTAAACAATGAGTTGCCTTTAATAGATTATGAGGAAGCTATGGAGCCTGAAGACAGTGTGATGTGTCCTCGTTTAAGTAATTCTTGCTGGGGAAAAACGTGTGGAATTGACAAAGTTAATTCAGGAATATTCATCTCTGTTTACCGATGTTCCTTCTCAGACGCATATAGTGCAACATGATATTGATGTGGGTGATTCCCCTCCAATACGTCAGCGCTTTTATAGAGCACCTTGGGAAAAAAGAAAACATCTGGAGTCAGAGGTTAAGTATCTGCTTGATAATAATCTAGCTGTTCCATCACTGTCAAGTTGGTCATCTCCTTGTTTGTTGGTAAAGAAAAAGGATGGGACATCTAGATTCTGTACAGATTATAGAAAATTAAATGCAATCACTAAACCAGATTCTTTTCCGCTACCACGTATAGAAGATTGCATGGATCAGTTGGGCACAGCGAAATATCTTAGCAAGTTTGACTTGTTAAAAGGATATTGGCAAGTCCCATTGACAGAGCGGGCTCGTGAAATTGCCGCTTTTATATCTCCAGATGGTGTATATTCATATAACGTTATGAGTTTCGGATTGCGAAACGCACCTGCCACATTTCAACGGTTAATGAATTTTGTGGTAGCCGGGCTTGAGGGGTGTGCTGTTTACTTGGACAATTTGGTCGTGTATAGCGATTCATGGGAAGAACATCTATTCCGAATTCGGTCTTTGTTTGATCGCTTGAAAGAGGCTCATCTCACAGTGAACCTAGTGAAGTGCGAGTTTGCTCGGGCTAGGGTGACTTATTTGGGCAAGGTCGTTGGTCTTGTGTGTCTTAAGAATTAATGTGATAATATATTGTGGTGTTTGTCATTCTTGTTGTTCTTCCTAGGTCCCCGTTGTGATGGTGTTGCAGTTTAGGAGATGTTTTCGGATATGGCGTTGCATTGACATTCATGTTTCATCACGCAGGGTGATTATGGAGGTAAACTTTGAACTTAATTCTTAAAGTTTATTTTATGGGGGAGGGTGTGACGCCCAGTGGCCGTTTTCTGCTTTGTGTGTGTTTCTGTTTTGATTGCTTGCAGGTGGAAGTTGATTGTGGTGTAATTGGAGGCACCGGTTTCTGGGTGTTCGCTCCCTATAAAGACTGTTTCCTGTTTGTGGCAGAGGGAACTGGATTTGGTGGCAGACTGGCAGTTCTAGCACTTTGTCTTAATGTTGGTTAATGGCATGATTGTAAAATAAATTGAGAGGTTTTGGCAATAAATGTATTTCGTCCTCTCCTTATTTGTTGTGATCCTTTGTGTTCGCAACATGCACCCATAAATATTCTCACCAATTGTATTTCACATGATGACCTGTACCATTAGTATAAAATGTTAAAGGGTTACTCCACCGCAAAATGAAAATTTTGTCATTAATCACTTACCCCCGTATCGTTCCAAACCCATTGAAAGCTTAGTTCATCTTCGGAACACAATTTAAGATATTTTGGATGAAAAACGGTAGGCTTTACCACTGTAAAGGTCCAGGAAAGTATGAAAAGCATCGTCAGAACAGTCCATCTGCCATCGGTGATTCAACCATTACGTTATGAAGCGACGAGAATACTTTTTGTACAAAAAGAAAACAAAAATAATGACTTTATTCAACAATTCCTCTCCTCTGTGTCTCCTCTGTGGTGCCTTTATGGCAAATCTGAGCGCCAATGAGCGATTTTCATTCAAACCAAAGTGTAAATACACATAAAAAACATATCCTTGTAGCGCGGCTGACACAGAAGAGTGTTGCATACTGCTCAGATTTGTCAAAATGGCACTACATTTCAAGCCTACCAGTTTTCATCCAAAATATCTTAAATTGTGTTCCGAAGATGAATGAAGCTTTTACTGGTATCGAACGACATGGGGGTAAGTTATTAATGACAAAATTTTCATTTTGCAATGGAGTATCCCTTTAATTTTTATTGTAAACAAAATAATGCCCTTACCTCCAGACCTGCAAATAAGGTGTTCAACACATAATTATGACTTGCTGGGTTTCTCTGCAACAACAACAAAAGCACACTGACTACCAAACAGCTATATAGCTATAATGTGGTGGCATATGGCAGTCAGGAAGAGTCTTATTTATAATGACACTCCCCTGTGTCTTTATTACAGACCGCTGGAGGCAAGGTTTCAACAATCCAACAGATATGAGAGATTTCACAGATTTATCTATGCATAAGGTCTACTCTGCTCATTCATTGCCCACCTATTAACTCTTCATTAGTTTCTTGCCCTGGAAACTCTGAAGAACATGGCTATAGCATAACAAATGAAAATAGCAAATAATATGCAGCGCTCTTGGCAAATATGATAATTCAGGCTTGGCAGAAACTCTGTCCAGTTGGAAAGTAGCCACTGTTTTTCAGGTTGTGACTGGTGCAGAAGCTGATAAGGTTTTGAAAATGAAGGAGAGTGGGTATTTAGCAGGTAATTAATACAGAATAGCCTGGTAAGTACCAGTTCAGTTTAAAAAAAGTATTGGTCAGTGACACAGCGCTCAATTTTTGTTCTCTATAAACATTTATTTTAAATAAATAAATAAAGTAATTTTTAAAAAATGTGTACACCTTTATACTACATGTGTACTGCTTTAAACTAGTTTATAAAAACAACATTCCTTTTTTTATTATTATTCTGATGATTAACACTCCCTTATATGTCATTATCCCATCTTCCAGTCCTCTCCTGCTCCATAGGCCATATAGTAGGCCACTGGTAGCCATACACACAGCACTGAGGCTGTACATAACAGTGCTCCATCTGTGCATCCGTTGGTAGTTTAGAGAGTCGTGCTGCTCTAGACATGGTGGGGCTGTTGAGGAAGTGGACTGCATAAACAAAGCTCCTCCTGCCAGATGACCCAGCAGGTAGAAATCGCCAAGGTACATTCTCCCATTCAGTGGTCTACATCCATCTCCCAACCCCATGGTTCCAATCTTGCGCTCTTACTCGGACTCAGACCCTGGGTAATGCTCTGAGCTCTGAATTTTCATTCTCATTTTCCAGCTTATTTGTCTTGTCAATTTATAAGGGATGTTGGCGAATGGAGCCTGTCATTTCCTTTGGCTCATACCAGTGCGGTTGAGAAACTGTGCCAGTATTCGAGTTCCGCTCATGGTTGCCTAAATCCGACTGCTCTTTGCTGACATTTTATGAAAGAAAATCAATTTCTGAGCATTACCAAATTCAAAAATTTGCATTTTCTCAACCTCTTTTGCTCTCTCCCTCTTTCTGTGCCGGTTTGACTATGTCGAGACATTGAACCCCACTGTTGCTCGTTCTATCTGGACTCTGATGTGCATGTTTACAGGTAGAAAAGTGGATGGCTGTCAGCAAAGCTTGATTGTTATTTCAGGCACAAGTCCTGGCGCCCACTCAAGCACATCAATGTATTTCATTTTCCTGTGGACGCAACTCTGCCAAGAAGTTCCTGCTTGGCGTATTGCTGAATCTTACACGTTCCGTCTTCCTGTTTCCTCCTTTCATCTGAAACTTTAATCCAACTCATCTCACAAAAAGCATCAGACAGTAGTAAACAGGATGTCAGGATATATTACACCCCTCATGGAGTGAAATCCCCTCATGAAGGTAAACATACCTTAATTTTAGAGTTTAGAATGACAAAGAACTTGTTTATATCAAGATGTTGATAGTTTGGTTGTTTGATAAGATATCTTGATTCAGCAAGGCACACTTATATTAGTTGTGAGAGCGTATTGAAGTTCTCCTTGCCTCAGGTGATTAGTGATCTCATTATAGTGTTGGAGAAGATAATCATTAACCTTTGCATGCGCTGCGACTCTTTCCCAACCTGACTATCCCATTGTAGCTATGCAATAATCACCTCCTTTAATTAGCCCACAGTAGCACCTTTCCCAGAAGAGCAGTGAGTCATTTAAGAAAATCACTCACATGAATCAATTATAGGCCACTACAAGCCCAGTGGACAATAAACTGTTTGCACAAATTAAGTATATTGTTTGTGCAATAAAACAGTTACAGGAGCCCAATATTGTGTTTGTGTCTGAGAAGCTTTTGTAATTATGGAAGCTTAAACTCCAAAAAATGAGCAAGTGTGCAATCTTGAGGATCAAGAGGGGGTTGAGGGGGTTGGGGGTTTAATCATTCTGTAAACTATTGTCAAATACATATTTAATTTATTTGTATTTACAATACTGTTCAAAACTTTTGAGCCGGTAAGATTTTATATATATATATGTTTATGAAAGAAAGTGATATAGCATTACAATTATTTTTTATACGTTTCAATAATTGTTGATATGTGATATGCCTTTCTGTTTTTTAGCTTCTGCCTACAAGCAATGATGCAACTTGTTTAATGTGATAATTTTCAAACATTTTTGTGATATCAGCAGTAGAACATGACACTTGAAATGCCAAGGTCATGGGTTTGATTCCCAGGGAAACTACAGTGGCCGAGAGAGCTCAACACGCTGCAACTTAAGAAAACACATGCAAATTGAAAAAACACCAGCAAATGAAGAAAAAATCTTCATCAGTTTGACAACACAAGTGTTGCAAATCCTTCACAACACATGCAAATTAGGAAACGCTGCAAATCCTCACAACACATGCGTATAACGAAACGCGCTGCAAATCCTCACAACACATGCACATTAAGAAACAATTAATGAAGCATTGCAAATTTATTTTCATTAACCTTGAAATTATATTTAGCTGAGGATATTAAAGTTAGCCATCTTAAGTAACGTTTTACATTTAATCATGTAATTATTCAGCTTATTTAGGCTAATAATATCCAAAAGATAAAGTAATCATGCAATCAGGCTATTTAAAAAAGAAAAAAAAAAAAAAAAACGTTTCGTTATATGCATGTGTTGTGAGATTTTGCAGCGCGTTTCGTTTTATGCATGTGCTGTGAGGAATTGCAACACTTATGTTGTCAAACTGATGAAGATGTTATTTTTCATTTTTTTGCTGGTGTTTTTTTTCAATTTGCATGTGTTTTCTTAAATTACAGCACGTTGAGCTCTCTCGGCCACTGTAGAAAACAGTAACTTGTAAAAATGTACCTTGAATGCAATTTTATGAATTAGATCGAATTGTCTGTTAAATTTAATATATATTATTTATAGGGTTTCATATAATTTATAGGGATATTTTTCTTAAAATATTATTTGTAAAATATATTTTTTCTTAAAAATCATATATTATGTGCAAGCTGCTCTTTTCCATACAATGACATGTAATCAGGACCAGGACAGCTGTAGTCATTATGTAGAAAAGAACAGCTGGGACATTCTACTAAATGTCTTTGTATTTTTATTTATTTTTTTACTTTTGAGTGAACTGTCCCTTTAAACTCTAGGTGTTTTTCACCATTTCACCAACTGCCTGATCTTTTTGGGATTGTGTTCACCGCTGGTTTGTCCTTAGTTACATAAGATAGTAAACTGAATGGAAATTCTCTTGCTCTTTCCATTCAGTTCTTGCTCTGTCTGCCTCTCTGTGCATGTGTGGAGGATTTGGTGTTAAAGAGAACAGCATGGGACTGGCATGCTTTGGAGTCTCTGTATCTGACCATAGATTGATTCTGACACATTCTTTACCAACTATCTCCCTGTGATAGAAACTAATGAATAAAAATCAAAAGCTATTTTTTGGCTGGTGAAGAGCCGTATGTGAGAGGGAGGGTTTCCTTTAATCCATGTAATAGGTTATTGACTTTGACCCTTTGAGAGCTGGGCATGAGCTTTAGGTCGGATTTAACTTACATTACCGTTTAGCCTGTGGGATTATCAAACTTCACTTTATTTCTGTTCTCGCTTACTGTGCTTCATCCCTAGAAAACTATAAAGAAATATCCCTCAAAGATGTTTACCGTCAAAGATGCTGTTTCACACTTGGACTACATTTGGAGCTTGCAGTAAATGAGAGAGCCAAGAAAGTTCATGGGGTTGCATGCTATTTGAGCATTGTTTAAATGCTGCAGTTCATTAAAGGGACATCAAGCATTTCCCTAAACAAAGTACCAATTCAGTCGATTCATACAGGACTGGCACAATCCCTGATCATATTTCTCACTCTGTTCAAGCTGACAAAAGGATTATTAGAAAGCACTGGATTTAAAAAGTAATGAAGACAGATGCCTGATGATAATAAAAGGAGTGTGCTGGTATGATATTAAGTCATATTTGATAAATATGATTTAAACCAACCTTTTTAGTGCCAGAATGCACTGTGAGAAACAATTATTATTTTTATTTTTTTTTTCTGTTCCATCATGTCATATTCACTGCTTTAAGACAATTTTAACCATATTCTTCAAACAACATTGTTAGAGCTTAGTTAATATATTATGATGATGTTTTGATGTCATATTTTCATGTTTTATTTAAAATGCTTTCTTTTTTTTATTTTTAGTTATTTATTTATTTTTTAAGGATACTGTGACTTTTATCTCAGAATTCAGACTTTTGTGTATTTCTGAGGAAAAAAAGTCAGGATTGTGAGATAAAATGTAGCACTTGACTTAAAAAAATAGATATTTATTAAATTGCAAGAAAAATGCTGAATTGCGTGAGAAGTCATAATTACATTTTATTTTTTATTCTGTGAAAGAAATGGGCTTCCATGTGATACACAATTTTCATCTCATCCTTGTTGTTGTTGACAAAATAACAATAGAAAACCCTTTGTTAAACCCCTTGTTAATGAATAATTTTACTGACAAAATCAAGATATGTTTGTAGCTAGTTTCTGACTTGATAACTAATATTGGATTCCAGTAACACTTACCACTGACTTTTTCAAAGAATGGCCAGACAAGGCCAAAAAGGTGAATCACAATAGGTTTGCTTTAAAAACAATATAATCCAACATTTTCACAGTGACTCATTGTCTGTGACTGTTCAGTTTGTGTAACTTGCTGCCTCAGGTAAAAGCAAGACTTAATCACTGAACTAGAGCAAAGTTGTGAGAATTGTTCTACAGCTCATTCTCTCGCTCTGCGAGGCAGGAGCTATGAAAGCTTTGTCGAGGCTTGAAAATGCAATGTTTGGAAATTCATCTAAGGGAAGCCATTACACCATCATTATCGAGTTTTGAGTGTGCTTTAAGATTGTCTTGATTGCCAAGTCAAAACCCCATGTCAAAGTTTGTTTTAATTACACTTAACAGGTGTTGCTAAGCAAGAGACAGATAACGGAATCATCAGCCACATTTGCAAAACAATGAACATGAAGCAAAAGACTTGGATGTCATTTAAAATAACTTTGCATAATAATGGATCTATTGAATCACTTTGCATAATAATTTATGTGTTAATGTTCCCCGTGAGAATCTAAAGCATGGATCATAAACCTGAAAAGCGAGTGGGTTTGCCTGTAATTTTTATTTTATTTTTTTTAAGAGGGGAAGTCGGGGGAAGTCGTGGTCTAATGGTTAGCGATTCAGACTCATAATTCAAAGGCAAAACATTAATGCAATAAAAAAAGTGGAACCCTATTTCCACCTCAGGGGGGGGGGGTCTGATTATATTTCAGAATCACTTTGTTACAATATAGTTTTTTATTGTTTACTTTATCTCACAGTTACCTGCTTTGTTTTTTTACTCTGATGCAGAAGCATGCTTCTGTACCGATCTGTGCCAAATATTAAAAAAAAAAATGAATTGGCTGGCAATGTAAATGCAGCCGATGAGACAAACTCAGCCAGCTCTGTTCATTGGGATGGATCTAATTAGTGAAAACATTTACCAGCTCAAAGTCAGACCAAACATATTCTCTGCTATTCTCAAATGCAGCACAGTAGTGAGTCTGAGCTGACCCTGTGGTCAGTAGGTCTACACTTCTCTCCCCCAGTTTTTGGCAGACCCAAGGGGACCTGAAGAGAGGTGTTCCAACCCCCTTCTGCCATGTCAATTCCAGCCTCTAGCCCTGGCCGACCAGTCAGAGCCCCGTGTTTGTCCGGGTGCCAAGTTCTGAAGGTAAACAACGTGCACAAGGGCACAGAGGTCAGGCTGCCAGACCGTCTGGACAGATGCGGCCTTTCCCCTAAAGACAGATCCTGTCAGGGGCTGAGGCTGGCCTGTCTGTACCCTGTAGAGCTTCGAAACCCACCTGTCACTGTGGCTGACATCCCATCAAGCGCTGGGCCTGTGGTTGTCATGGCATAGTGCTGTTTCCTGTCTCAGAAGTGCACCTTAGAATTCCATAGTCGTATGCTGGTGTGTGTGAGACTGGAGGATCTTGCTGTAATTTAAAGGTGTGCTGTCAGTGAATACTGGAATAAATTGCTGAGCAGGCCGAGGCTTGAATACTGAGACTGCCTACATGAGAATATGTGTATAAACAACAACAGTAGGGTGTAAATTAATAAATGAGGCCTCACCTGCTGGAAAATCTAGATTAAGCTTGTAGCTAGTAAAGTGGTCAAGCTGTTTTTTTTAAAACGTGATGGCAGATTGATCAGCATGACCAGTTAAAAAAACAGCCACAACATTAGTCAAAACACTGCAACATCATAAGTATTCCTTTTGTCCGGATATAACTGATAGTGGAAAGAAAAGGAGGAAATGAGAAAGTTGTGTTTTCCCAGTCAAGATTACAATTGAATGTGTTTGTATAATTTGAAGCAGGTAGATCTAACTAAAGAAGAAAGGACAAATTTTAGGTTAGCATGAAGGTTTAAATGGACAAATGCCAAAAATGCATGACTTTAATACATGCTGGTCCAGTCGTTTACAATGTACATCCTAAATTTGACATACAGTCATTTCAGTTACTTTTCTTTCTTTCTTTTTTCTCTTTCTTACAAGCACATTCCTTGGTTTACACACAATTCTTGGGTTTTATTTTTTTACAGCAGTTTCTAAAATTAGCATCTCTGTGTTTTTCAGTCTATTAAATGTAAATTTTTGGTGCTGTTTTTGAGAAACATCCAGCATGTTTTGTACATTAGCTCTCTGTGCACAGTTATGACTGTATAATAATTAAAAAAACACAACCAATAGTTTTACAGTAAATGCTGTCATCTAGTTTGACACATACAGTAGGTTGCAATATATCCAGCATTTGTCTGCCTTTTTATCATCTTGTTGTATTTTTTTATGGTCTTCAGTGAGGTTTATTTTTGGCATATTTGACCTTTTTCCAAATGGGACGATACGGAAAATGGACGTGGACATGGCATGGAGGAGAGAGGAGGGTGGGATCGAAAAGGACTGCAATCCGGCACTTGAACCTGTGTGAATTACATGTTGTATTTGTTATAGGTTTAAATTCAACATTTTTATTGGTTTAAAGGAGCTTTCATAAAGTAAATTCAAAGAAAAATAATCAGATCAAAGTAACTACCTAAACACTACTGATGATTACACAAATGATGAAAACCGCTCTCATCACATCTGCTTGATTGAGAAAGTGTTAACAGCAGTATGAACTGACTGGACTTTTCATATAATCAGCTAACCTTTTTGTTGATTGTCAGTGTTTTATTCAGTTTTAAGATTTGAATGTTAGAAGAATGTGAGAAGAATAATAGACATCGGTCATGCTCATCTCTGGTAGTAATTTGAAGGCATCTTGAGTTAAACAACAAAGCACATATAAAAGACCTGAACCGTAAGTGATGGGACCTGTTTTACAGAGCACGCAAGTCTGTTAGTCTGTCACTATCTGAGCAACAACTGAGCACCAGCAGCACAATCTTTTGATATAACCGCTAATATATTCAATTCAATGAAGATATCACCTGATGAGATAATAAACTCTTGTGAGTGAAAAGCTCTTCTGTGGTCACAGTACTTCATTCACAGAGTATCAAGAATTGGATATTTCGTGCTCGAGGTCATACTCAAGCACTGTGGTACTGTTGGCTATTTGGAATAATTGTGCAGTGCACTGAGTCATAGTATAATTCACCCTCTTTGACTCTCACCCCTTTGTGATTCCTCTTAGCCAACAATTAAACCTCCACCGAGTCGCGGCACTCTTGAAAGAGCTGCAGAGAGACATTTTGACCAGCCGTGTAACTTGACATGACACCTGACGACCTGAGTGCAGACGGCAGATACTCGCGAGCACTCGTACACACACTTTTGTGGGTTTACGTCTCAATCAAACCAGGCGGAACTGAGAATCTGTAAAGAGATGCTGGGAATTTAAGGAGCCTGCCAGGTTCTCAAAGGTTTCGGGAGAAGTCTGAGGTCTTAAGCTGATTAGAATGCTTGTGAATCAGCTTAAAACAGAAGGAGAACAAGACAAGTACTCAGGCCCGACCTCTGCTGCTCCCTTTAGTTCTGCTTTTGTCCTGAAAATCTCAGACATGGCGAGGCGCATGTTTGTGCAAGAGCTCACGGGCTCAAGCAGGCAGCTGGGTCAATTGATAACTTATTAAAAAAAAAGACTGCAAACAAGGTGAAGACATATAAAAATGGGGAGGGAATTCTCATTTCTTTGTAAAAGAAGGGGGAGGGGGGCAGATTTTTCTATGTAGCCATGGAGGTTATTATGACAGAATCCCAGTTTTTTTTTAATATATTTTGTTTTTTTTGTTGTTGTTGTTGTTGCTCTGGAAATTTCACAGATATGTTGAACTTATCAATTTTAGCCCTGTCTTAGATGTTTCGGATAAAATTCATTAGGAGAAATATGGTTATCTGGAAGATAAATGAAAACATTTTCAGTAGCATGACAATAGTTCATCTGTATTGAAAGTAGTGTAGCTTTTTATTTATTTAATTTTTTTTTTTTTTGTAAATCTCTTTTCAATGGTTAATTGGATATTATTGTTTTTACATTTGTGTGTTTGTGATATTTATTATTAAATTAAATTAACATGTTCAAGTTTGATACTTTCACCATAAGTGAGATTAATTCATTCCAAACCTTCATTGTTTTTTTATTGTTTTTTTTTATTTATTTATTTTTATATATAGATTAATTTATATTTTATATATAAAAAAATTATATAAAATATGGTCATGCAGAATAAGGCATTAATATGTGCTTTATAAGTACAAATAAAAAGTCCATATGCTAGTAATATGCATTGGTCCCTAAACTAAACTCTTACTAATAGTGTTATTGATACTCTGTATTTTGCATTGTTGCACTGTAAAATTGTAAAGTGAGTGTTTTGATGTCTGTTTACTGTTCCATTACAATTTCATAGAAAAATCTATAAATATTTAAATACAGATTGAATACATTTTTTTAAATAATAATAATAATAATAATAAACCATATGTGGCTTAAGAAACTGGTAAATATTACTTTAAACAACAATGTTTATGTTTGATGAACTTGAAACTATAGTTTGTAAACTGAAAAAAATGTAGTTGCCATTACTTAAAGGGGTAATATGAACACTGCTAAAAAGAACATTATTTTGTGTATTTGGTGTAATGCAGTGTGTTTATGCAGTTTAAGGTTCAAAAAACACATTATTTTCCACATAATGTACATTTTTGTTGCTCCTCTATGTCCTGCCTTCTGAAACGGGTCGATTTTTACAAAGCTCATCGTTCTGAAAAGTGAGGTGTACGCTAATTGGCCAGCTATCCAGTGCTTTGTGATTGGCTGAATGCCTCAAGCGTGTGACGGAAATGTTACCTCCCTTAACATACTGTGTTACTGTCTCCCAGCAAGACGAGACAAAACCAATAAAACCCATTACAAACGAGGCATTTGTTGCATCCAGTGGGGACATAATTAATGATTATAATGACTTATACTGTCTTTTTTACGCATTACGTATCGTGCTAACATGTGTTAACATTAAACCATGCCTGCAGTTGTGATCTGAGAAACCACAAACAACAAAGGGCTACTCTACACTGCTCAAAACTCGTGTTTGAATAATCAGTGGCAAATTCTTTAAATATGTAAACGTACTTACAGACCAAGTCAGAAACTCCCCCACTTTATAGAAACAGCCTTTGTGCCACAGACGCATTGTAGGCTACTGGTTCAGGAAACAGTCCTTGTCCTCTGTAAAATGTGCTGCACACATCTGAATATTAGGGTTGAACTGTTCTGGAACAGTGTTGTAGATACAACATAACCACTGATTTCTAGTCATGTCCTCTTTTGGAGGGACAAACAAAGTAGTTTCGCTTTCACAACAAAACACACAGCGTCTCCACAACATAGAGCACGTAGTCTATTGTGACGTAGACATGTGGGGGCGTGTTAGAACAAGTTATTTTAGGAGGGCGTGGTTGACTTTGAACTTGTATAAAGAATATCTCTTTGGATTTGAGACTTTAGTCTTTGCAACTTTACAGATCTTCTTTATGCACCTAGAGCTTGTATTTTAAATTGCTTCATATGACCTCTTTAAGAGTGCAAGTTTACAACAAGTCAAATAGAACAAACAAAAAGACAAAAATTCAAAACACTTAAAAAGCTGAAGCAAACATTTGCCTCAATTTTACGGAGTAAAACTGACACAGTATCTTTTAGTTTTTACAGTGTATAAAATAAGTGAAATTAGTAGTTATAGACTAATAAATAAACAAAACACATTACTATTTATTTATTTAGCTTTTTTTACTTTCTTTGTAGCTTGTGTAGTTAACTACTTTTTCAAAACAGTAGTTTGACTTTAATTCAGCTACATCAGATTTTGAGTAGCTTGTAGTTGGCAAGCTGCAATTTTAAAGTCACTTCCCCCAAACTTGTTGTTATGGTTATGTTCTGTTTCTGCCTCCACATTTCCCTGTGTCCCATTGTCTATTTGTTTCCATATTTTTTTTTATTAATTTGGTCGTTAGTCATTAGTTAATGCCCTTCATCCTGTTTTCCCCTTGTCAGCTGCCCTACTTAAAAGTCTTCCTTCTGTTTAGTTTGTCATTTATTGTTTTGTGTTACATGTGTTTCTGCTACCCAGAGTTACTTGTATTCATGTGGATCATAAGTCATTTTGTGGATTATCTTCATCTTCATTGCCTTTATTTTAGAGACCATAACAGTTGTATTCTAGAGGAGACACATGAAAGATTACTTCTTTTTTTCTAAGAATAGACATCTGATATGCAGAGGCTTGAGTCTGAGCTGTCCATTTAATGAGATCTCAATGGTTTTTGTCTTCCTATAGTGTTAAACGTACCACTGTTGCCAAAAAATCTCAGCTTGTTGTATCACATGATGCTGTGTAGCTATGCTGGAGTACATTTTAATATTACATGCACAAAAAGTCTCTGCATACTCATTTAGGTGATTCGATTAAACTATTCCGCTGCTTTAATTCATCCTCTTTGTTTTTCATTGTGTGTTTTGATAGCCAACAACATCACGACTGTCACCAAGGACCATCGACTGACTCCATCCCGCCCATCTGTAGGTCACATTTGCAATGGCACTCTGGAAGCTTGAGCTGAGCTGAGCAGCTCTCTCCAGAACTGAAGCATTGCTGCTATCCTGTAGGTGATGGACCACTTGGCAGAGGATGAGAAGTGGGTTTATTTTGCCTGCAGAGGGGGATAATTAAAATGCAGACAAGCTGCGCCTGTTTCTCTTCTTAATTTAACCATAACGCTAGATACTAAATAATAACCCAGCTTTAAAGGAGGATACGTGTAACATATTCACGGCAGTTTAATTAAATGTGTTTGTGGCTTGTTTTATTGCCTCTAAGGGTTTCGTGCACTTTGGCCGAACCTGATAAATTCAAGGTTTTATACTTTGAGTGTAAATTATCGGGTGAGCAGTATTTGGGCTGTTAACATGTTTGTGCTGATGTGTCTCACAAAACTAAGAACAGGAGGTGGCAAAAATGGCAAAAATTGCTTTGATGATTGCTTTACCAAAGGCAACAGCTGTTATGTGCCTTATTTTCCTGTTGTCTTTGAGCTCCTGAACTTCCATGGGGGAGCTGGTTTTGTTTGAGTGAACAATCAGAGGCATTTACAATTGGTTGGGTTACATCTTGTATCTGTCACCAGCAGGGATGGAGCCATATTGAAATCTGTCTGTGTGATACCGATGAGCTAATAAGCATATTTTTTGTTGTGACAATAAGTAGCTGACATTAATATTCTATACTACTTTATCTAAAAAATAAAACTGTAAAAACTAACATAAGTCATTTTAAATGCTACAAGTGAATATAGGGATCAGAAAATTATAGACTATGAAAAATGTATATTCAGTAAATTTAAAAGTGTTATTAATTATTTTATTGGTGTTTTTAAAGTTTAACTTTTTAGATGACAAAAATAGTATACTGTAATCTTAATGTGAAAAGAGGTTAACATGAATATAACGGTGTCTATAACTAATGTTATATTTTGGGGTCTGAAATATAGTGTTTAGGGGTGTTTTAAGGTTTTTTTTTTTTTTCTTTTTTTTTTTTTTAAGAAATCTGTTTTGCTCACCAAATCTGCATTTTACTTAGCATCTGCTATTACTCCAATCTTCCGTGTCATATGATCCTTTAGAAACCGTTATAATATGAAGCTATGTGGTAATGAAGATGCTTTTGTTTTCTGTGTGTGTGTGTGTGTGTGTGTGTGTGTGTGTGTGTGTGTGTGTGTGTGTGTGTGTGTGTGTGTGTGTGTGTAAACTGTGATAATTTTTCCACAGGATATTTTGATGAATAAAAACTTCTGAATATCTGAAATAGAAATCTTGTAACAAATGTCTTTACTGTCATTTTTGATTAAATAAATGCATCCTTGCTGACTTAATTTCATTCAAATCTTTTGAACTGTAGTGTATATTGAGCTTCTCTGGTCTCAAAACCATCTCATGAGGTCTTATCCACCTCGAATGCATCCCAGCAGTAAAAACACACAAAGCACCCAACTGTAAACACTCCCAGCAATGTTCTAAGACAACATAGGGTCAAACAGTTACAACTACAACAAAAGACAAACAACTTAAAAGAAAACTGCATGTTGCAAATATTGACATCAAAGTCATCAGCTGTGTGCGTTGGTCTTTCAACTAAATTTAATGATAAGCATATTTAAACATACTCAAGTAGCCCCTTTGTACTTCCCACATAAAATTTAGATTTGCACTTGAAAGTACTGTTTGAAAAGAAAGAAATGAGAAAAAAAAGAGACAAAAATAGCCATTACATTTTTGAGTGACATCCATGTGCAGAAACCCTGAATATCTGCCAAGAGACTTAAAGAACAGCCGTTCAGTGTGGGATTTAGAAAAGAGCAACATAAAGTAGAAACATGTCCAGAGGTGCTGTGCTGTTTTGCACGTCACCTGTCCAGATTAGCTTTGGGATGAGTCCTCCCTACTGTGCCAGCTGCACATTCAGAGGCTTTAGGGGACTTCCTGAGTATCGCTGGTGAGGTGAGAGAGAGCGTGAGGGTGTCCTTCTGAGAAGACTGAGGCTGGCTCTTGTGTTTGTTAGTATAAGGCATCTGTACTGGATGTCAGGAAGAGACGAGCCTCTGGCACTTCATCCAGTCCCCAAGGCCACTAAACTGCAGCAGGTCTCCACAGAAAGAAAGACAAGAATGAAAACATATCAAGAGGGTTAGAGAGAGAAAAAGAACTTAGAGAGAGAAACACTGGAATTCTGTATTGATCATGGAAAGTTTAGTATGTTTACTCGCCTATCCCGTCACATTACACTTCCCCTGAGCCACTGTGAAAACAAAACAGACATTAGGAATGTGTGCACATAGTCGGAAAAAAGGAGCAATGCAAATCAGTAGAGATGCACAATTTTTTTTTGGTAACACTTTCTATGAAGCCCATTTTTATAATATTCATTATTAGGCTATTCTTTAAGCATTATAGTGAATGCATGATGCATTATAAAACACTTATAATATCATAAATAACCATAACAACCATTATAATACATTATAAAAAGTACTTATTTGTGGTTATAACTTTTATGAGAATGATTATTTATAATACGCAATAAACACCATGTCAAATCCATAATGGATTATAAATCTCATATCTTGACATTATTTATTTAAGGTCTGTACAGTATACAATAAATATAGCTAAACTCAAATGTGCTATACACATTCAACATTATACATATCTGATCTTATGGCTGTTTAAGAAAAATATTATTATTATTATTATTATTATTATTATTATTATCATCATTATTATTATTATTGTCATTGTTGTTATTATTTATAAGTAGTCTTTGGGTAACAGTTTAGAATAAGGTTCCATTAGTTAATGTTGGTTAATGTGTTAAAATGAACAGTACATTTATTACTGCATTTATTTTTTTTGGTTAATGTTGATTTGATTTATTTTTCTAAGATTAATAAATGCTGTAGAAGGAATGTTCTTGCTTAGTTCATGTTAACTAAAGTAGTTAACTAACATTAATTAATGAAACCTTATTTTAAAGTGTTACCAGTCTTTGTCTGCTTTAAGTAAAGTAACACATTAACAATGGCAAGATACGATATAATGCATTATAACTATGGGAAATATAATCCATTGTAAATTAAGTGGATTGTGTTCATTGTACATTATAAATCATCATAATCCTAAAAACTATAACCACAAATACAGTAAGTAAATATTATAATGCATTACAAATATTGTTATGATTACTCATGAGATGATACAACATATTATAAAGTATTTTATAATACAGTATGCAGTCATTATAATCACTTAAGAATAATCTTATAATGTATTATAAATATTGGCTTCATAGTAAGTGTTACCTTTTTTTTTTTATCTGTATCAATCAATATTTTATATCTAATTGCACATATACAATCAATCAATCTAACATTCATTTAAAGTCATAGTTTGCTCCAAATTTAAAATTCAGTAATTTTCTCAAAAAAAAAAGAAAAAAAGAAACACTGTAACACTTATTTTATGTTTCATAGAAGATAGAAAGTCAAATTATTTTGAAATCACATGTAAATTAAGACAGAATTAAAATTTTTGGGTGAACTTACCCTCTAATTAAAAACACTAAAATTGAATATACATACTGTACTTTTGAAATGTTTTGATCAGTGATTTTTCTTTTTAATGTTTTATTTTTTTTTTTACATTTATTTAGACTAAATAGTATAATATTGATAATGACATAAATACTCAGCGTACATATATTATAGTGCATTTAGCATCTGGTTAAACTGGATTGTGAGTGTTCACGGATTATAGTACTTTTTTGTGCCAAAATACCGTGACACAACTATTTAGTGAATTCGCCCCGGAGTAGCTGGATCTCCAATAACAGATGTTTAAAGTCTTTTCCATTTTCTGTCATTTTGTTTAATGTTGTACCAACTGTGTTACATTCTCCCCCGAGCAGAGGCAGTTTTTATACGATTACCTTTACTCTTGATTGACAATAGCTGAAGGGGAGAAGAGCGTATGTGATGTGTGTCTGTTACTCGCCCAGGCCACAGAAAACATGAAAATCTCAGTTTAACCTGGAAGACACGTTCATGTTTCACACCAGATACGGTTGATCTCCCGTGCAGCAATTTCACTGCCTCATCTTTTGCAGTTAGCCAGGCCCTGGGGCACACCACAACATCACTGTCTCTTTCTCACACACACAGACACACACAACCTCTTTCACATCTATTCAACGATTGTTCTCACTGCACACTGTCAGCTCAACAAAATAAAGACGAGCTGGAATCTCATTTTTGGCTTTTGTTGTCCACACAGAATAACAGTGTCAAAACTGTCAATCTCAGTGTTAAAAACGGTTTAGTTTAAAAAATGGCTGCCGGTTTAATAAGTGACTATAAGTGACTATGAAAGTAGAAAAAGAAGCCTTTGAATTACTATATAAGAAATGCTCAGATAAGGCCATTATGTTACTCTTGATGAAAAGACAAAAGGGCAAACTTTGTTTGCAATTTACACAAGTTCCTCAATTACCAGCGTAGGGAACTCAGCGCTAGGTTGGCGGGTAAGCATTGTGAATGAAATTGAAGCTGACTGCTCCAGGTTGGCTCACGGTGTGATTGAGATTGATTCGCTCATGAGGACGCCTTCCTGGAAATGTTCTCCAAGTAATTTCTAAGGCACAACATTTTAGCGATCAATGGCAATCCACAAAATTTTCCATACGCTGCAGTAAGTTTGAAGAAGCCCCGCCGAGTTCTTTCCTGTCATTCCTGCTGTTTCTTCAGTCTGCAACAATGGATGTTACAGACACGTTGTGACAGAGCAAAACACGAACCGTTTCTTTGACATGCGAGTGGCATCTCCAGTTGTTTCGAGTTCTCTGGCCCGTCGATGGAGCAGGCTGATGACCCACTAAGAAATGAGATGTGCATGGTATTTTCTGTCAGGTACTACTGCCCGTGGCCACCAGAGACGAATCTCGGGTGTTCTTTACCTTGTCAAATGTCAGAGATAAAATCTGTTGTGGCATAGAGTTCAAATCTGCTGGGACACGCGCATATAATATGTACATCTCATAGCGTATCTTTGCTTGTCTTGTTAGTTTGTTGTGATTTATGTGTTGTGGAGTTTATTGTATGTTTAAAGCATTACAACAGCCCATGTACTTCAGTTACAAATGGTGAATATAACTTCAGCTGTAGCTTTTAAAATATCACAATCCAGAACCATTGACAAAAATATTGCAATATATTCTACAGTGTATGTATTGTGATATATTTTTGAAATATATATATATATATATATATATATATATATATATATATATATATAGAAACACTGTTCTATTGTAAATATTTAAACAATTAACTAAGTGATAACAAAGTTATATATATATGTGTGTGTGTGTGTGTGTGTGTGTGTGTGTGTGTGTGTGTGTGTGTGTGTGTGTCATCACATATAAGTCATTTTACTTTCAAAATGAACAGGTCATTCTTATGTGTTCAAACTTTCATTACAATTATTCATGAGATCATACAATGCATCATATGGTGCATTATAAGGCATAATTAATGCATTAAAACTACTTTTATAATGCATTATATATAAAGGCTTTAAGTATTAAGTGTAACAAAAATAATAATAAATAAAACAATTATGCCAAAATCATTGAATAGCTTCTGTTTTTATGTCTTGTAATTATGGTTTGTGTACATAATTTGATGAGTAGTACTTATTTCCAAGCTACCATCATAGCATAAATTGTGTAGTATTGTTAAGTGGCATATTCACTGTTGCTTGCATTCTAATTGTATTATAATATACAAATCATTGCAATAATAACCAGGTTTAGGGTAAAAAAGCTAGATGAGATCTTTATTGGCTAAATCTTAAATGTATTGTCAGTTGTATAAATCTGCACATGTGCTTTTAATATAGTAACATAATTGCAGAGAATCATACAACCCGAATTCCGGAAAAGTTGGGACGTTTTTTAAATTTTAATATAAAGGAATTTCAAATCACATGAGCCAATATTTTATTCACAATAGAACATAGATAACGTAGCAAATGTTTAAACGGAGAAATTTTACACTTTTATCCACTTAATTAGCTCATTTAAAATTTAATGCCTGCTACAGGTCTCAAAAAAGTTGGCACGGGGGCAACAAATGGCTAAAAAAGCAAGCAGTTTTGAAAAGATTCAGCTGGGAGAACATCTAGTGATTAATTAAGTTAATTGATATCAGGTCTGTAACATGATTAGCTATAAAAGCTTTGTCTTAGAGAAGCAGAGTCTCTCAGAAGTAAAGATGGGCAGAGGCTCTCAAATCTGTGAAAGACTGCGTAAAAAAATTGTGGAAAACTTTAAAAACAATGTTCCTCAACGTCAAATTGCAAAGGCTTTGCAAATCTCATCATAACATCATCAAAAGATTCAGAGAAACTGGAGAAATCTCTGTGCGTAAGGGACAAGGCCGGAGACCTTTATTGGATGCCTGTGGTCTTCGGGCTCTCAGACGACACTGCATCACTCATCGGCATGATTGTGTCAATGACATTACTAAATGGGCCCAGGAATACTTTCAGAAACCACTGTCGGTAAACACAATCCGCCGTGCCATCAGCAGATGCCAACTAAAGCTCTATCATGCAAAAAGGAAGCCATATGTGAACATGGTCCAGAAGCGCCGTCGTGTCCTGTGGGCCAAGGCTCATTTAAAATGGACTATTTCAAAGTGGAATAGTGTTTTATGGTCAGACGAGTCCAAATTTGACATTCTTGTTGGAAATCACGGACGCCGTGTCCTCCGGGCTAAAGAGGAGGGAGACCTTCCAGCATGTTATCAGCGTTCAGTTCAAAAGCCAGCATCTCTGATGGTATGGGGGTGCATAAGTGCATACGGTATGGGCAGCTTGCATGTTTTGGAAGGCTCTGTGAATGCTGAAAGGTATATAAAGGTTTTAGAGCAACATATGCTTCCCTCCAAACAACGTCTATTTCAGGGAAGGCCTTGTTTATTTCAGCAGGACAATGCAAAACCACATACTGCAGCTATAACAACAGCATGGCTTCGTCGTAGAAGAGTCCGGGTGCTAACCTGGCCTGTCTGCAGTCCAGATCTTTCACCTATAGAGAACATTTGGCGCATCATTAAACGAAAAATACGTCAAAGACGACCACAAACTCTTCAGCAGCTGGAAATCTATATAAGGCAAGAATGGGACCAAATTCCAACAGCAAAACTCCAGCAACCCATAGCCTCAATGCCCAGACGTCTTCAAACTGTTTTGAAAAGAAAAGGAGATGCTACACCATGGTAAACATGCCCCGTCCCAACTATTTTGAGACCTGTAGCAGAAATCAAAATTGAAATGAGCTCATTTTGTGCATAAAATTGTAAACTTTCTCAGTTTAAACATTTGCTATGTTATCTATGTTCTATTGTGAATAAAATATTGGCTCATGTGATTTGAAAATCTTTTAGTTTTCATTTTATTAAAATTTAAAAAACGTCCCAACTTTTCCGGAATTCGGGTTGTATTTAATGTTCTAGCTTGATGACTTGCTCTAATGAGGTATTTATGATTGGTCAGATATTTATGGTTGAATGTTTACAGCTCAGTGCCCTGTACCTTTTAAATCATCTGCATACGCAATATAACATTTCTGACCTCCGCAAATGACATATCAAATTAACAGCACCGTCCATACGATCTTTGAGAAAATTATGTGTTATTATGGTGCGTCACTGACAACTCATATAAACACATAAATCTCTCCCCTCTCATTTCCTCTGTCGTCTTACAATCATGCTGCCCTAACCATCGCTTGTGCAAAAGAAGCCATACCCTTTGTTGTTTCAGAAGGGAGTAACTACAGGATCTGATTTCAGCCTGATAGGCATACACTCCCCCTCAGACAATTAATATTTCACCTGATAGGCTAAAGGGACTGGCTTTGAAAACAGATTAGAATGGAGGCAATTTAAACATGCGAAATGAAACCATTTTACCTCTGCACGAGTGTAAGTCATCTCAGGCCAGCTGTAAAGACCAGACGGCGAGGCTCATTTCTCAATTATACTACAAGCGCCTCTTTTGCAGCCTACTGTTTGTTCTCTTCCAGCCTCGGCTCTTTGTGAACTCGGCCTGCTCGTATTCATTCCCCAGAAGAATAGCACTCGTGGTGTGCTATTTCATATCAGTGCTCAGGTATACCGGGAGTTGCCACGTTCACTTTAGATACCCTTGTTGTTTGTAAATATGTGAGATATGAGTGATTTGGGCTCTAATAGATTATTACCCTTCAGACAGCCCTTTGACCCAAACCTCCCGTGATTCCACTGCAGTGAAACTCAACCTTGTGGCCAAATTATTCTTGTAAGGACCCCTGGAGAGTGTGACTTTCTGCCCTCCTCATTGCCAGAAAGAACTGGCCTCCGACATTCCGGAGTGTGAGAGTACAGCATTTTACTGCGCCTGTTAGTGTCTCAGAGACAACCCTGTTTTTGGCAAAAGTCAAAGTACTGTATGAGACAAAATAGATTTTTCAATAAAAAAGATGAAAAAGACATAAGGTACTAAGCAAACAATTTTAATTGAAAACAGCTTTAAAATATGACATATTATTATATTATATACTACTTTTTTCTTTTTTCTTTTTTTTTTTAAGAATTATTCAGCAAGTATGCATTAAAATGATAAAAAGTGACAGTAAAGATGTTTACATTGTTACAAAAGATTTCTATTTCAAATAAATGCTATTCTTTTGAACTATTCATCAAAGAATCCTAAAAAAAGATTATGGTTTCCACAATATTAAGTAGCATAACTCTTTTCAACATTTATAATAATACATGTTTCTTGAGCAGAAAATTCTTCAGAATTGTGATGGATTAAGTGGTCTTATTTGATTAAACTTTGCATTACATTTCACTTAAGAGGCCATTTTTTATAAATAATATCCCATTAGTGACCTGTTGTGTGACACCCAGATCTATGTTTGAATCAGAACTTTTCCATGCCAAGTCTTAATCTGCCGTGGTGTGGCAGAGGGTTAGACACTTTGGATATTGTAATTAGGGCATTTAAATACAAATTAGGAAAAGGTCATCCAAATGACAGACCCTAAATTTTTTTAGAGTTTTTTTAGAGCAAGGGTGAATGGTTTTGATAATGTGTCTCAAAGTCAATATTTGAGTCTGCTGATCCAATCCTTCGCCTCTCTGCTTCCATTGTGGACCTGTCAGACAGCATCGCTTTGTTTATGATGTCTCAATTCAACATCATTTGAAAAGCAATGCAGCACTATAGCAGCCGTTTATCGCTGAAAGGCGAAGTTTAAACATTACTATTACTATTTTTACTCTGGCCACTGACAAAAAAATCCATCATCTTCAGCTCTTTTTTTGGATAAACGTTACCTGGACGTCTTTGCTTACTGATGCAATTTTGAAAAAAGTGTTCCTGGGTTAAGGATATTATATAGATCTACACAGAAAATCCATTTCTCCCCAATGAAATCTGAAATATTAATGTTATCCGTCCCCAGAGAGCGCTTTATATGCTCAAAGTGTGAAAATCTTTACTCTGTTCTGAAACAGTCTGAAGTTTATGGCTTTGTGAGGGATTATTTCTTTATTTATTCTGACTCGCTACATGGTCACGTCCTGTCGTTCTTGCCAAATTGTTCGAGAAATTTATAAACATTTTCTGAAAGCCTGTGTGCACATTCAAACTGTCAGGTCTCTGAGAATTTCTGGTGCTGAGGCTCTAAAAATACACCCAGACAGACTGGAGAGACTTCAGCCCCTTGCCGAGCCGTCTACCTTGAATGGAAGCTCCAGAAACTGAAAGAAATATGTGAACTAGACAGATGAGTACCATAGTCCGACCTTGAGTGAGAGGCCTGTCTGTGTGTGTGAGATTTGTGTACATGTGTGACCTAATAGTGTAGAGATATCTAACAATCAAGGAGGTGAGGAAGAGGCTGTCAGTGCTTGACTGAGCCGAGGAGTAAAATATTTTTAAGATAGTTAGATTTGTGGTGTGTTCCGTGTTGTATATGGCTGGTTATTTGTCCTGAGCTATGTAATACATACATCTGCAAACAAAACATTAGAGCTGTGGCCTTTTGGCTTATGCTTAAGCTTATGTGGGAATCTTCGTTCGAATCTGACTTTCCTTGCTCATTATTTCCTGTCTTTTCTCTACTGTCCTTACTAATAAAAGTCACACAATTACTAAAAATGTAATAAACAATAGAACAAAAATGGACACAAGATCTTAATGAAATACAGAGCTCATGCAGGAATTGTGAACTGGAATCTGTTGTTTTCTCTAATCGTTTGGCGCATACTGTATATGACATCACAGTGGCATTGTGAGTGTGTATGTGTGGATCAAACGGTGTGTCTCCCCCTTTATGTGAGTTAATACGCCTTATCAGGATCACTGGGAGGAAAGGGAGGACAGTGTATGGCCAATTTAACACATGAAGGCACACACTCACCGCTGGAATGGGCTACAGATAGAAGAGATAAGAGATCAGTCTGTTTGTTAGCGTCTTTCACTGCACCTGCACTGGGTGTGTGTGTGTGTGTGTGTGTGTGTGTGTGTGTGTGTGTGTGTGTGTGTGTGTGTGTGTGTGTGTGTGTGTGTGTGTGTGTGTGTGTGTGTGTGTGTTGTGTGTGTTTACATGCGTGTATTTTTGTGTTTGTTTGTGTGTGCATGTGTGCGTGTGTGTGTGTGTGGTCGGGGGTTACTGTGGCCTCAGCAATACAATAGACAGCAGGGGGACGGTCAAGCTGTTTAGTTCAGCAGTGCAAACACAGCAAGACATAATGGATAGATAATAAACACAGGGCTACAGAAAATAAGCACGTTAACACAACTATTATTTTAATCCATTCTTGCTCTCTTTCTCTGTCCTTCTTATTAAAACAACATTCCTTCACATCATTTAGCCCATGTTACAGACTCCCTAGATTCATCTTTCTCTCTCTCTCTTTTTTTTTATCAATTCTAACCCGCTTGCCTTCTAGTCTACCTATTTGTCCAGACTTATGCTCCCTCTTTCTTTCTGCCCCTGTCTGTTTTTCCCTCACGCTCTCTCTGTGTTCTCCAAGAAGAATAATGGTCCCTCAGTAAAATCTTTAAAAGCCCTCGCTGTCCTTTATTGAATTACTGTCATCTGTCTGTCTGTGTGGAAGTTTATGTGCAGATGTTTTTTTATGCCTACTAAAAATTTTATAACTAACCATAAGACCTATGAATTGTGAAATGACCTGTGAATTACAAACAGGCGAAATCATTTTGTGATATTATTATTTTCCTCAAATGGATGAAAAATGTCTTTGCATCCATGCATGTTTTGAGTTAAAATTGCTATTTGTGTGAGTTCATATCTTCAGTTTGAGGAAAAAAATATATACAAATATATACAAATATATATATATATATATATATATATATATATATATATAAATAAATAAGACTTTGTTCCCATGACTTATTTATTAGTGGCAATGTCTTATTAAAGGGTTAGTTCAGGCAAAAAGGAAAATTAGCCATAAATTACCCTGATGTCATCCTAGGTGTCTTGATGACTTCATCTTTCAGAGAATTCGGTTGGAGTTAATTTAAAATTGTCTTTGATCTTTCAAGCTGTTTGACGCAACTCAGAGGGTGTTGCCCTCCATCGGTCCATGATGAGTTTAATATAAAGCACATCCATTGAAAAAAAGTGTCTCACAAGGCTCTGGGAAGTGAACAAAGGCCTTCTGTAGTGCATCGATGAGTTTTTGTACGAAAAATATCCACATTCAAAATATAATAATCACTTTAATCTAGCTTGCACCCACAGTTGTAAAACGGAAGCAGCTCTGGGAGCATGACGTATGATGTCAGCATCCAACCAACAATTTTTTTAATAACTCCAACCGAATTCGTCTGAAAGAAGAAAGTCATGAACACCTAGGATGACTTCAGGGTGTGAGTAATTTATGGCTTAATTTTCATTTTTGGCTGTACTAACCCTTTAACCAGTTTTCTTATTTTAGTTAAATGATGTCAATGTTGTACTAATTTGTTCCCTTGTTTTAATTTATTTAAATCATGGCCACAATATTAACACTAGCCTATTACCACTATTTAACTTAAACGAGGGAACATATT
This sequence comes from Carassius carassius, assembly GCF_963082965.1. NCBI lineage: Eukaryota > Metazoa > Chordata > Actinopteri > Cypriniformes > Cyprinidae > Carassius > Carassius carassius. The sequence continues at coordinate 14,628,195 of NC_081772.1, read as the reverse complement.
ATTAAATTGCTTTGCACATTTGTTTGTTTTGTTTTGTTTTGTTTTTGTTTTTTGCCCCCATGGCTTCATGTTATGTTTAAATACTTTGTAATTTTATCCACCTGTTTTTTGCAGATGAACTACTTTTGCATGTAATATTTCAGTTTTACTCAATAAGCAGGCATAATCTAGTTTAAAATGCTTTAAATGCGCTGAACTAGTACTGTGCCATGGGTATTTAAATAGTTAAGCCGCTACAATTGTTCAGAGCAATCATGCCTCCTTTTATGTAAATTAGGCGTTTTATAGATTCACTTATTCACAATAGTCAGTGTTGTTTGCCTGCTGTAACTGATGTTTCACTATAAAGCAACCAGTAATTTTTGCATACATTTTCATCTCTGCAAAAAAGCATCTGCACTGTACATTTTTTTTAGTACCTGGATTGCACTGATACCAGAGGAAATATTTCCCCAGTTGGACACAATGTCAAAATCTTACAGCTCATTCTCTCTGTCCCCTTCCATCTCCTCATTGTCATCCACAGTACACAAGTGATTACCTGACCTTCACATCACCTCATTCACCTGCTCAGGTGTGCCAAGTTTCAAGGTATGCTGCATGGCTATGAGGACAGCACTAACAAGAAAAGAGCTGAGATGTCAAAGGTCACCCTTCACTTCTTCCCCAGGCTCATTACATCATCCCATCCACGTAGTTTTTTCTGTCTTTCTCTAACCCTCTCTCTTTTTCCTCTAATGGCATTTACATAAACACAGCTGTGTTCCTAACATTAAAGGGCTTTATTCTTTTGAACCCCTCTGAAAATGTTCAGCCCTCCCACTACATCAGAGAACACGCGCGTCTCCCCCACGTCCGATACAACAACCACAAGTGCAACTGTATCTCCTTGAACTGCAGGTGCCGTTCTTCATGTTCCGCACAGCATCAAATAAACACATATTGCACCGTTACGAAGGGATTGAGGGGGCCGTTAGCACTCATTGCACACAATCGTCATGTGGCTGCCAGCAAACAGCAATCAGGAAAGCGAGGATGCCAGTAAGCGGATCGTTGCGGTTAGATGTACATGTAAATTGAGAGTCAAAGTAATCAGGAGCTTCTCAGCAAAGCATAGAGGCTCAAATTTTACCAATGAGAGAAAAAAATGATTTGTGGGTTAGAGAGCCAAAAAAAAGAGTGTCAAAAAAAGTGCTTACGAAAGAAGTTCAAACACAATAGATGGGTCGCGGTGGGGCCCCCTGGTGTAGACTTCCCCCAGGCTGTTTGTCTCATTAGGGACTGTATTGATTAATAACATCCCAGGAAACTCGCGGTATTAGCCGAATTAGAAGACCGGGGGGAATTCAGAGGGAAGAGAGGAGGGGATAACCTTGCACCAGCCCAGGGCTCTGTCTCGCTATATTTCCCCTCTCATACAATGAATGAAATCAAGCCTGCTAGGCACCCGGTCTCTGAACCCTAATCCAATATCATTAGTATTCTCGTGTTTGGCTTGGCAATGCCTGACGTGATTAATGTGGCCATGGAGTTGACAGAGAGAGATCATGAGCTGTGTTGATGGTCTGCTTCACATAATCAGATGTGGGTTTGTGATTGATTCTTTCGTTAATTTGCACACCCTCCCTCCACTGCTCACTATTCTTCCTGTGATTTTGTCATTTTCCTTTTTTCGTTGGCTACTGTGTCATATTATCTGGCTCATTCGCAGTGAAATGCACTCCAGTTATTTATGCACTTGTGTACTGAGAGTGGTACACACTTTTTATTGATGTGGAAGTGTTCAGTGTGTGTGTGTATCTATCTATCCATCCATCCATCCATCCATCCATCTATCCTCATTGTTTCAGCAAGCCTGCTTCCTATTAAGAAAAACTGTACTATAATTTTTTTTAATGTAATCACAATTCACAGCTGAATAATAAAAGTGGGAGATCTAAAAATTTGGAAAACTGAAATTTGTTTATTTTTTTCATGATTGAATTTGCTGCTGAATTAATTAATTGTCATTTCCCTTTTTAAAATTAATTTGCATCTTTTAAAATTTACTTTAGAAGAGAATAACACAGAACATATTTAATCCCATTCAGTCTGTTTAAAACAATAACTTGCTTGCTTTAAGATTTAAGAGGAAGATTTATTATTTTATAATGAAGAAAATTGTCAGTGGTGTTTTTGATTTTATAAAGATCTTTCTTACTGGCCTTGATGTGATATTTAAGACTTTTATATTTAACTATTCAATGAATATTCATGAAACACATTTTTAAATTCATCTCCCAGTATTCACCTCTCGGGATTACAGCAGAACTTCGAAATTTTGGACTGAGCTGAATATTTGTGGATTTATTAGGTATATATGAGGGCCAGCTGTTTCGCTCGAGTGGGTCTGCTGAGTGGACGCTGATGAATCCAGTCTGATAATGAGCGCTAAGCATGCTGAGAATCCACACACATTTCAATCATTACAACTCAGCCTCCAGGGAGAGGGGAATGCAGAAAGAGAGAAAATGAAGAGGGACGTCAAGGCAGGGAAAGACACAAAGGAGCCTCCTCTGCAGAGTGAAAATCTTCACTTTCCTCAACAGCCTCAGCACTGCGAGCCTTGGCATAGACAAATGGCAGATATCACCTTCCTCCAAGCCAGACCCATGCTGTCGCTGCTCTTTATGCTCGAAGGAAACACTTAACAAAGCTGATGTGTCTATGTATGTGTGTGTGTTTACATGCAAAAATAAAGCCAGGACCAGACGTTCCTCTAAGGAGAACCGGATCCCCTCTCATCCAGGGCTATTGAGGGACCAGGACACAGGGACACAAGAACATAATAATGACGGATGGTGCTGATTGGACATCTTGTGTGAATTAAAGTGGGTTTGACTCTGCTTCATCTCCCTGCGTGCTACAGATTGGATAACAAAGGCAGGCTTGTGAAGGTAAACCGATCCTATCACCAGACTCCATTTGGCAGCTCCATGGGTCTGTCCACAGAAAAGTTTCTCTTTTTCTTTGCTCTGAAAGAGGAGAGCAGTGGATACACACACACACACACACACACACATACACAAATAAGCACCTACGTACATTGGACACAAACAGATATGCTTACTGCTTTGCAGACACATTCAACAGGCCGTGAAATGGGGCCTTATCAGGCTGATGGCAATTGAGATGTATAAGTTCTTTTCAGTTATGCACATTCCTGCTTGTCATCCTCAAGAGCATAATTTTGTCTTAGTTTCCAATACAGAAACTCTACATGATTTCTCTTACATTTTGTCCTTGAAAAAAAACGGTTAACTCTCTGTATAATTAACAGTAGCTGTAACTCCATTTATATGGTCAGTTTAACCTATTTAGTTAACATCATTTTAATTCTGTATAATAATACTGTATATGTAAAGGTGGAGTGGATATTTGATCATCTATTAAATTATAATAAGCATTTATAATAACAGTTTTGTCTATACTACTATATTGTACTGTATTTTGCTATGTTATGCCATAACATACCATACTATACCATAACATACTGTATTGTGCTCTGCTCTGTCATAATACACTGTTGTTCCAAAGTTTTCGGTCAGTAATATTTTGTAATATTTTTCTTAAAGATTCTTAAATGCAGATTTGGTGCTGAAAGAAACATTTCTTATTATCATCAATATAAAAACAGCAGCTGCTTAATATTTTTGTGGATCTTTATTTCAGGATTCTCAGGATTTTTCTTCAGATTTGTTTCTTCTTGTTTTCCATTAAAAATATCTTACCAAAGTATTTATTTAATTATTTAAATGATACATTTATTTGAGGAGCATTCTGTTTTCCGAAAGTATATATTGAATTTAGAATTTTTTTTTTTATTACTCTGTTGGCAAATACTTTTTCCTTGTTGTAAGCATAAAACATACAAATGTTGTTAGATATATGCTTTAAACAAGAAAAAATCATTTTTTGCCAATGGGATAAGAAAAACAAATTTTAAAAGAAAAACTTTAAAGTCTATCAACCCTCATCTTCATGATTTTTAATGTAGACCACAGTTACTCATTGCGCGGCTCGCGAGCCGCATGCGGCTCGTCAAGCTATAACTGGCGGCTCGCATAGTAGCTTACAGTATCACACTGCCACTTGCCTTCAGAGCATGTGAGGCGGGAGCGAGCGGGGAGCGCGAGCGGGCGGATCTTGGACAGAGCGCAGAGCGGCAATTTCAAAAGGACGGTGGACGGAGAGTCGCATTTCCCGCTCCAATTTCGCTCTGCTCACAAGCATGCTCATTCAAGCCTGACCCTGAATCCATTAGTCTTGCACAGTCATCAACAGTAGACTATTTTCAAGTGAAACTCGGCTCAATAATGGAGTTCAAAAAGTAAAATGAGAATTCATACAGGTGTAGCCTATCAATATAAGTCGCTCCGGAGTAGCCTATAAGGCGCATCAGTCAAAAAATGCGCCATGAAGAAGAAAAAACATAGGCATAGCCTCGCACTGGACTATAAGTCGTTATATTTAGAAATGTATAAAAAAAAATAAAAAATAAAAAAATCTTATGGACGGGATAGTTCTCCATTACGAACGTGAGCGCTCTGACAGCGGCACTAAGACTGCTTTAAAACTTTCACTGAGACCTCAAACAGAAAGCACAAAGCCTGTCTTTAAATTTGATTTCGTTTTGTATTAATTGTATCTTAATTTTAATCAAGGTTTCATCAACCAATTGTCTGGATTTAATAAGAAGTAAATAGAAAATAGATAACCACGATACGAAGGAGCCGGTGTGAACCTGGAGTTTGTCTCATGAATGAACCGAAACTCAGCGTATAGCCTACTTGCCTCACAGACCCGACAGATAGGCTATATATAAAGCTTGAAATTTCTACTTTTAAACAAAACTATTCAAAACGAAAGAAAAATATTTCATTCAGAGGAAACATTTTAGGTGACCAAACCACACAAAATCTGCCGAACATCTGACCTACTTCCAGACCTGCAGTTGTTATCATTTTGACATTCCATGATTGACAGTCATTCACATCCCTGATATTTTTCTCCTTATTGATCAAGTGAAATAATAGAATGACTTGTAGAGCATCAACACAGCTATATATGTGGAGAGAGGGATTCATGTGATAATGTGAATGGGTGCTCCATCAGCGCTTACATTAAACATAGAATGAACTAATCCGGCAGTCAGCATAGCACTCAAGATGGCAGGCATTCTTGGGAGGCCATTGTGTCAACCGAGCTGCCCTCGAAGCAGAAGAGAGGTGCAATTCGATGCTTGGTTCATTTGAATGCACTCAGACTATGGTTACTCTCGTGTCTGTTTTATATTCATTTCTCTGTCAGAGGGATTGTGTGGGTGGACCTGGAGCAACAGGGTTGAGAAGCTCACAACTGTAAATACTGCAGAAGATTTAAATCTCACAGATATGTTTTACATTAACGCATTAAGAAAATGTATTTTATTGTCTTTCTTTGAGTTATACATGTAGATATAAGTGTCACCATAGATTAGAGATGTACAATTTAATTCTTATTGAATGTTGCGTATTTGGCAAGGGATATGAGGTATTTCCAGCTTGTTCGTTTTTATGGCGTTTTCTTCCCTCCTTTTACTCATTTGTTTGTGTTTAGTTTAATCTTCATGCTGCAGTTTTTCAGAACAAGTCTCCAGGTATCTATTGCATAAATCCTCATTATTTTTTGTGTGAAATTATGTGAGAAAGAGAGAGACTGTGTGTAAAGTCCTTAGCCAACATCAAGACAAGTATGTGATGGATGTGGGAATGAAAGATCACATCTGTGTACTTTCCATTCATTAGCGATGAATCAACACATCTGGTTATTAATTATGGCCAATTTCAGAACATTCTATACTAATAAAAGACTTCTTTCAGGAAAATGCTGTGTGTCTTGGCACTATTGTCCTTACTGAAGATATGAGTTGGATAAAGAGCTATACACTTGATTGGTTGTTGATCAACTCCAACACACAATGTAAAATACTGTACATTGTCTTTAACTAGATCTGTCAGTCTGTTAAAATTTTAATCAAATTAATGATATGCTGATTAACCCAGCTAACAATTTTGTCTTCTAAGAACATTTTCATAGTATTTCTATTATGTTGTATAAGACTGTTATTTGAATGTTTAAAATATCCCGTTTTGTAATGTTTAAGAATGTTTAAGAATGTTTTTCTTTGGTTAAGTTCAAAATAATGTTATGTTTATTTCCGTTTTATTTAACATAAGCCTGTTACTGTTGCTGCTCAAGCCTAAAGCACAAGGTAAAATACTCCACTGTTTATAGGGCTTTCAATCTGTAAATAAAAATGTAATTAAATTGAATTGATCAAATGCTGACTAACCCAGCTTAAAATTGTATGTTCTAATTACATTTTCTTACTATTCCCATTACGTTATTTGAGACAGTTCTGTGTTTATTTATTTATTTATTTTAAGAATATTTTCTTTGGTTGCTTGAGCGTTCATGAAAACGTTAGCATACTGTTCTGTCAAAATAATCAAAATGAGTCATACTAATGCAGTTGGTGAGAAAAGCCTTCAAATGAAGATAATTCAAAGATATAAAGCAGATGAGAAACACAAAAACACATTTTGTTTTGTTTTGTTTCCATTTCATTGTAAATAATTCTATTACTGGTCGCCAGTTCACAATGATCCATTTTACTAATTAAACCCAGTGCATGAGGTAAAATATTGCGATAGTTTATAGGGCTTTCAATTGGTTAAATTTAATTAAATTAATTTGATAGTATCCTGATTAACCCGTCTTACTTTTTTGTTCTAATGACATTTTCTTAAGGTTCCCATTTGAGACATTTCTGTGAAACTTGATACTTTTGAGGGTTTAAGGGTGTTTTTCTTTGGTTACACTGACATATATTGCTGCATTTGCTGAGAAAAGCCCTCAAATGAAGATAAAGACATTACATTAATTCAGCACATGAGTAAATCATTGAACAGATAAAAACTGGCTTTAAAAGTCAATATATTGTTTGGTTTATCTCCATTTCATTGAACATGAGCCTATTACTGGCGACAGCCCGATCCGTTTTGCAATCAATCTCTGAAGTCAACTTACAGTATACTTGTAGGAATAATCATTATTACAGAATTTGTTTACGGGTCAGAGGGCATAAGTGCATTGTTTATACTATTAATTAACTACATTAACACATTAAATTGACATCCCTACTTTTCATACAAAATCATAATAGCTGTCAGTGTATATCTTTCTTTTTTTAGCAGGAAGTTGTTCTCTGTCCTAGTTGTCCTGGTCTGGAAGGCACAGCTGCAGATCGTAAGAGAAGCATTATTTACAGTTCAGGATTGTTCTGATGAGGGCAAAGAAAGGCAATAAATATCCCTGTGTGCTGCCTGTCCATGAGCCAGCATAACAACAGCAAAAGAGAACTTACCAGGAATCGCTGTTACATTCTGAACTGAAAATATTTTCATTGCTAAAATGAGGACACTACGTCCAACTCAAGCATCATATGCTCCCTCCCATCGCCACTTATGTACAGACACTGATGAACACGTGCTCAAAAATGCATATACCAGGAACTTATTGCACTTTCTGTCACTCTCACCCCTTATGAGAAAGCGAGAACCTCCTCCCCCTCCATGTTCAGGCCAGACTCCCTGGCATTTCCCACTTTGCTGTGGCCAGTTGTTGTTGGTGGACTGAAACCGGAGGAAAATAAAGAGATCTAAATGTCAGCAGGGAAGTGCAGTGCATTCCGCTCCCCTGCATCTCCTGAGCGGTCACCTAGAACAGTGTGTGATCCTGAGACAAAGCTGCCCATAGCGGAAGGTGGGGGTGGAAGTGGAGACATTACCCAGAATGTAAGCCTGCGGGATTGTCCAGCAGAATATCTCTCTGGTCTACCTCTACCTGCAGGTGCTGGGCCACTTTTTCATTATTCTTTTACGGGATATTGCGTTTTTTCTGGGTCGGGTTGGGATGACAGGAAACCAGCAGTGACATAAATGGTAGAAGCTTGAAAGGGACAGCTGAACCTGATCCAGCGGAAACTTCCAACACACAAATGTGTATGCGGCTCTGTTCTTTTCATGCACACACACGTTGTACGGAAACATAATGAAAATACATGGAAGGACTACATGGAGGTTTAGAGGTGTGTACTGTACACTGTGGGACATTTTATTTTCCTCTCCTTCCTTCCCAAGCCCTTTTTCCCTCAAAGGTGTTTTCAGCGGGAGCATGAAAGATGCATGAGGAAGAGAAAGGTCATCGCTGCAAAAAAAAGTAAATAAATAAATAAAGGTCTTTGTGTCGCAACACGAGCGAGAGAGAATGGTAATTTTATTTAGTCTTTTATTTCTTTTTTTGTCTCTCTGACAGTTTGTTGGCAAGGAGAGACAGTAAGCCGTAAAAGGGGAACCCTTGGCTTGGCAGTTCATCGAGTGGCACGTCATTCTTGAATTAGTTTTGTTTCTTAAACGCTTCCGTAAGAGAATGCCACACTCACAAAGACCATGAGCCCCTTGTTTGTGTGAACTTGGAAAGTTGCTGGCGCATTTCAGTGGAAGGCAATGTTTACATACAGCGTGGCATGCGGCCGTGCATTTGATTTCAATCCGCAGTCACCCAACTGATCCCTGTCCAAAAATATGCTCTCAGCCCCTACTACCGTCTCATGGAATACATTATTCTATTTTACTATATATTAGGTTTACCTCAAATGCAACTCCAGTAGGCCAGTGCTAGATCTTTTAGCATGTGCAGAATATTATGTAGGGTCGTTTGACTAAAGCTTGGAGTTTTGATTAAAGAATTTAGCTCACCACAAATGGGGGGAAAAAATTACATTTACTGCTACTGGGGATGTTTTTAGTTATTCTGAGCAGACCTTTCCCTGTGGGGACTTCACAAAGAAGACTGCAAATATCTGTAGCCTGGTTGAATTAATAAAAGGGTCACTGGGGGGCGGGGGTGGGGGGTGTTGGTGGGTGGAGATTTAACTGTACAGCATCAGCAAGACCTGACATGTTTTGCAAAGTCTGGCCATAAAGGAAAAGTTCACCTAAAACAACATTTTTTTTGAAGGCAGTTGTATCCCACTGGGGCCTTTCAAGACCTGAAAATCATGTAAAAGTGGCAAGGAAGTATCATAAAAGTTGTCCATATTTTGCCCCATGTCTTACAGTCATACAATCATTTAGAATTCAATTTAGGTAATTTATTAACTGAAAATCTTCCCCTCCAGTGTGATGTTAACCTTTGTGACTGGATCGTTAAGTTTGAGAAGCGAATCAAAAATTGTGTAAAAGAACCACTGAGACCTGATCCACTGAATAATTTAAAAGAACTCAAATTAATTATTCTTTCAAGAATTTAACTTCTTTCTTGAACTAGCACGGATATCAAGATTTTCAGTAAATAATGACCCAATTTTGGTCTGTTTCCCACATTATGCCATCAATTTCAGAAGATATGTATGTACACAAGCCTTATGATCCATTTTATGATATGACTTTTGTATTCTTTTTTAACCTTGGAAATCTCTTTTTCCATTCAACTGTATGAAAAGAGTGACTAACTAACCATATATTTAAATTTCTCTTTTTGTGTTTCACAGTAAAAAAAACAACTTGACCAACCAGTCTGGTATCACTGTTTCTTCTGTTCTTGATCGTTTGCTGGCCAATACCTGATACATTTATCAGCCCTACATCTTGGCTAATCTGACCTTGCCAAATGGCCACAGACCACCAATTCTGACGGTCTCCATTGTGGATCAACTCAATCTTGTCCAGGAGCAAAGTCCCTCTTAATTAACCCCATATGCTTGTACAAAGTCCACATCCCACCCTGAGGCCAGCACTGTGATCCTGTACCAAAAAAAAAAACCTTAACATGAATGTCACAAGTATCAAACCTTTGTAATTAGAACAAGGAACATATTTCTTTTTAGAAAACAACCAAACTAATAAAATAAATGGTAAAATAGGTACCAAATTCCCAAATCGCCCAAGACAGGGGTCACCAAACTCAGTCCCTGCATTGTTTAGCTCCAACTTGCTTCAACAAACCTGCCTGGAAGTTACAAGTATACCTAGTACCTTGATTAGCTCTGTTCAGGAGTGTTTGATTAGGGTTGGAGCTAAACTCTGCAGGAGACCGGCCCTCTAGGACCGAAGCTGGTGACCCCTTTCTTAGGCAACATTATATTAGAGTTTGGAATTGTAGTGGGACATGATAACACATTATTTCAGGTCAAATTCAAATGGTACAATCATCAAAACATTGTTTTGGCCAACAAATATTTGATAAAATTAATTTTAATTAAATTAAGTATTGAAAGTATTTAAAACACATGTTACAGTTTGTCCAAATAAGACAACACAATTCAATTTTCGATTTAAAATAATCAATTGTATTGTGTTCACTTGTTTACCATTTACTGTATGTACATAAGATTTACATACAAAAAAAATTATATTTTTGTTTTAGAGGTTTTTGAACCATATATATACAGTATATTTGACCACAACACATGACCAAGTATATATTCCAATTACTACCTTGGAAAAAGTAGACTAGGAGGTCAAAGACAAAAACAAACTGGTAAAGATGAATAAATCAGCAGTGTTTATATAAATAGCAGTTTAATGTGTTCTGTGGATTAACAAAGTCACCAGCTTTGGACACGGGTCAGTGTGTGTGAAGACAGCCATCAAAAGCTTTGGCCAGCAAACACAAACCGTTTGGCCTGGCTGCTCTCACTCTCTCTCTCTCTTTCATTGTGCTGGAAGAGTGATGCTGTGGTTGCAAATTAGCCTTGTGCGATCGAAAAGAAAAACCCACTGAGAGTGACAGACGAGATGAGTCTCTAGGCCTGTAGGTTTTAAAGAGTTACTGTATCTCTACATCAGATTCATAAAAGAGATGAGAAAGGACTACAGTTTAAGATTCAAGAATTATGTTAACACAGCTGATTCATATTTACATCATGGTACTCATACATATGAATTAGTTCATATATATATATATATATATATATATATATATATATATATATATATATATATATATATATATATATACACTGTATTACTGTATTACTGTAGCCTATTTTTAATATGAAGTCTTGGTTAGCATAAGAGTCTTCTTTCAAAATCTTTACAAAGCTTACAAAATAGGATGGCTGGATGGATGGATGGATGGATGGATGGTTCAAGAGACAAAAAGCCTTTGAAAGCTGTATAATTTGGTGTAACAGTTGGTAATTTTTTTAAAGCTGTTTTTTGAACATCCTTTTAAAAATCCCATTAACTGTTGTGATCTGTAATTAAATGAACTCTCCAGTCTTTTTGTTCATTCTCAGAGGCCAGAACACACAATGCAGGAATCTTGACTGCTGTGGCTTCAGGGCACTGTGAGGTGGGCCGAATGCGCAGCCGAGCACAGGTGCTTGAGTGCAAGTATTTAATGTAAAACTTCTCTGTCCTGCTGGCCTGTGACTGGATACAGAACTCTTCATGCGAGCCTGTCACTGTCACATGAACAGAGCAGTGATGTGGGAAGAGAGGGAACAGACCCTCAGTCACAGCTCATCTCCTGAACTTCCTCCCAGAGGAGGTTATCTGAGGTGAAAGAAAGTCACCAGGGAAATCATGAGCAGATTTGTTATTGTTGGATCTTAAAGTGTGTCATTCAGAGTCTCCACAGAGCAGTTTGAATACATTAGTTCAGTCTGAGTGTAGATTTTAATAGTTTAACAGAGCTGTCTGATGTCTACTCATTATTGAAAAGAAAATTTATTGTGTTGGAAATCATCCATCACTTGTAAAATCTCCTAGGGCAGTTGAAAGACCTTAAAGTGTTGACAAAATTCACTTTTACAAGTTATACACGTTCAGAAGTTTGGGGTCATAATTTGTACAATTTCATGCAATTTATATACCAATCAACCAGATATCAGCATCGTGGACCAGAAAGAACTGTTGTTATATATATATATATATATATATATATATATATATATATGTTCAGTCTACAGTGAGCATGTTTACATAGATTCCAATATTAACACAATTAAGACAATACTCTACCATATAAGAATCTACCATGTAAACAGAGATTTTCTATTACCTTAATCCGGCAAAAAGTCATACATGAAGTAAACAAATCAAATGAAGAAATGTGGAGTATTCCTGTTTTAGTCGCATTATTGAAGTGCAGAATAGACATGTACACACCTTAATCACAGTATTACGGCACACAGCAGTGGTCAACCATCTGATGGCAAAAAAAAAAGAGCATGACTTCAAACAAGAAGGCCCATTTTTATCCTTTGTCATCTTAATAATTAACTGCACTTGAAGCTTTCATAAAATTAAAAATAATTTTCGGCAAATTCATAAAATTTAAAATGAAACACCGTATACCATAAACTGTATATGGTACTGTACCGAAGATAAACTGTATGTTGATATGTGAAATTCTGGAGGGAACGTCTGATGGCGTCATGTGGGAACCTACTGATGTGAGCCATTAATCGATTAATGTACTATAACATGTAAAACAGGAACGTGAAAGGCATATTCTAAAAGTACCGTATTTTCCGGACTATAAGTCGCACTTTTTTTCATAGTTTGGCTGGTCCTGCGACTTATAGTCAGGTGCGACTTATTTATCAAAATTAATTTGACATGAACCAAGATAAATGAACTAAGAGACATGAACCAAGAACCAAGAGAAAACATTACCGTCTCCAGCCACGAGAGGGCGCTCTATTCTGCTCAGTGCTCCTGTAGACTACACTAAAGAAAACATAGAGCGCCCTCTCGCGGCTGGAGACGGTAATGTTTTCTCTTGGTTCTTGGTCCTGAATAAATGCGACTTATAGTCCAGTGCGACTTATACATGTTTTTTCCTCGTCATGACGTATTTTTGGACTGATGCGACTTATACTCAGGTGCGAGTTATAGTCCGAAAAATACGGTAACTATTGTAAATGTTGTCCTATTCAGAATAAGGTAAATAATTAGATTACTGATGTCCATGTAAACATAATCAGTGTCACATGATCCTTCAGAAATCATTATAATATGCCGATTTGTTGTGAATAAAATCCTGTACTAATCAGGTTTTTGTCCAATCAGATTCTCTCTAGAATGAGAATGTCCCACCCTTAAGCCACTGAAAGTAGCTAGTTTAGCTTTAGTAACATCATCTAGTTTTAAAATAAAAATGGAGAAGCCCTTCGATGTCTGTCCAAATTTACTGTATTAATATTAAATACATCAACACAGGAAATTAGAATATAGAAGAATATTTCCACTTCAGAGAAAAAATAAATCACTAAATAAATAAATATTTGTATAATAAAGTTTAAAATATGGAACAACATCATCATTGAAGTGTATTTGGTACTTTGGTAAGCCACATTGGGAGAGAAACTCTCAATTATGACAAATTGTGAAATAAAGCACCAATTGTGAAGTCATAATTACCTTTTAATTTTAACCTTAAATCTTCTAACCTTTTGGGCTGTATAGAATTCTGCACTTACAGCAGTTTAATTGAATATTGAATTGAATTGAATATATTATTAAAAATAATCAAATAAATAAATAAATCCTAATGGCCATCATATCTTAACTTAACTATCTATAAATATCTATCTTAACAGTCCTCTCAAAAAACCTGAAGATGTACAGATAATTTAACTCCCTTCATAAAAACTCCCGTAACAAACATCTGATTATTCAAGGACTTTGATGGCAGCTAAACACAAAATTAACAAACATCAGATTTCACATTTCTCGACTTACATGCTATCCAAAGACAAAGAAAACAAAACAAAACACAAAAGAAACAAAATCAGCTTTTTCCACTTGCACTCCACTACGGGAAAGAGGCTACTCTTATTGTTCTAACTGCCATTGAATCATCCAAATAAACAAAAAAAAATCCATCCAGTGTTTAAAGACAAAAGCGGAGGCTCTGCTCTGAGTCTCGATCTGTGAAAAGCTAATCTCTTTTCACGCTGCCGGCCAGCGTGTCTTTTGTCCTCTGCCTGGGCCTCACCGAGGGCTGTGACTTCATTCGAATAAGTAGCAGAGGTCTGGCACCTCTCTTTTGGCCAGACTTCATGGAGGGGAGGTGATAGGAGAGAGATCTGTTAGAGTCCATCCAAGCTGCCTGTCAGCTCTGCTTACTGATGCCTGAGCAACCGGCGGCCGGCTGAGTGATTGCTGGACAGGCCTGGGCTGATTGATGTGATGGACGATTTGACCACAATCCCACACCAACACACACTATTCGCACACACAGGTCGTCACAGGAAATACAGAGAGTGACGAGGGGCGTGATTTCATTACACAAAACACTGCGAGTTTGTTGGGGGAGCAGGATGTTCCCCATTGGCTTCCTGACACTCTTGGTTGATTGATAAGGCAGTTTGCTGGATGGATCAGATAGACAGTCATATTCCTACACTTTGTTTATGGTTTAGACAGCAGAAGATGAGCTCTGGGAAACAGATTGGTATGAGGTTCCAGCTTCCATGAGAACGGACGCATCTCACCCCAACCTTTGTTCGTCCGGTGAAAGATACAGTGACGGTTTAGACCCATATAAAATATTTTTATTGTCATCATTGTTCAAAAACAAACTCTTATGCAACAAATTGACCACTGCTGTAAACCGTGTCATAATTAAAACTATAAAAAAATAATTTGTTAAAATAAATAAAATATAAGTATTAGATGTCAAAATTCAACTTAGAAAACTTTTCCTTAAAATGTTACCTTGGCAATTAAATTAAATAATTTTAAGTTGAAGTATTAAAATTAAATAGACGTGTATTATTAATATTAAAAGGAATAAAACTGAAATTTAAATTAAGCCTGAAAATATAAAAATTTATAAATGCTAAAATATTAGATAAATAATACTAAAATGACTTACAATAACAACAAATCAGGTGCATAAATAATGTTTGTTTTTTTTACATGAAATATTATTTTGTTTATTCAGCTTGGGGCAAGTTTTAATATTGCAGGAGTTATTAAAAACTGAAAGAGCTTAACTTTTTTTACGGGATGGTACTTTCCTATAAAATGACTTTTTAGCTTCATCTTGTATTTTTTTGCATTCTTGTATATTTTAAATAGCTTTTATGCATATTGTTTCAATTGTCATAAACTTCCAATATTAAAATAAATTAAAAATGATAATCTGAGCAAAGAGTGAAATATACATAAATCTATATAGCAGAGGGGTTGGAGAGCCTGGAACCTACCGGTGGAGATGGGTTGCAGGGGGTTCCCGGGACAGTCACTTTGGAAAGCATTGGGGATGCTTGGGGTTAGAGGGGCAACCCGTAAGAACCTGGTGAACAATATAGTAAAGCAGGCAGAGACAGCATCCAGATGGCTGTGGTTGAAGAGGAGCGAGCGGTGGCTAAACCAGGCTGGCAAAGAGGGCGGGGGTCAGAGCTGAGGGTTGAAGTCCTGAATGACCGAGGGAGCAGTTCCAGGATGCTGGTTCTGCTGTCAAGCCCCATTGAGGTGTCGTGGGCTAGTTGACGAAATATCTGTGAAGTGGGGTGCCCACTTGAAAACCAAGTGAAGTCAACAAGTCTGAACCATGCAGCTCTGCGCTCAGTTGAAGACGTTTGAGGGGAGCGATTTGTATGCTAGCCACCCACTTAAGGAGCAGGACGTAACTCTAAAGACGAAAAAGACGTTTAATATATATATCTATATAGATATATAGATATATAGATATAT
The DNA here is from genome assembly GCF_963082965.1 of Carassius carassius. Lineage (NCBI taxonomy): Eukaryota > Metazoa > Chordata > Actinopteri > Cypriniformes > Cyprinidae > Carassius > Carassius carassius. Next base: position 14,612,398 of record NC_081772.1, on the reverse strand, counting down.
ATATAAAGTATTTGACAAGTCTGTGAAGATCTTAAGATGAAATGGAAAAAATGTGATGTCTGAAAAAAAAAAAACATTAAAATTATGGGAAATGTTGTGCTTGTTTGTCACTTTCAGTCAAGTGGTAATTTGTCAAATTAACATATTTAGATCACAGACCATTTTGAAATTAGCCAAAAAGACAAAAGACAAAAATAGTCTGCCATTTTAATAACCACTGACTTTCCCATCATGAAGCTGTTGAAAACACATACATTTGAGATGTTGTGGAAATGACTTCTAGAAAAACAACGTAATTCCTCTGTGATGCATGTATACACACTGTTGGACATTAGTAGACAAATTAGAGAGTATGAAGAGTGTGTTTATTTTCTGAAAGTCCACAGGGGCCACAGAGTTCAGACACAGCTTGAGTAGCAAGATTGTGTTCAGTTTCAACTATTTCTTCCATTTTATATTTTTGGATAAGATTAAGAAGCACTTCTTCTGGTAATTAGTGTCTTTCATTCCAACATAAGAAAACATTTTTGAAATCTGCATCTGAAATAGCTTGTATTTACACAGTTTATGTATCTCAGAGGGGACATGGATGCATTTAAACTGCAGATACAGATGTATAAATAGGCCTCATGTTTTGAAATAATTGAAATTATTTAAAAATAATTTAAAACATGAAAAAAAAATGGTCGAAATGTGAAATTAAAGCCGCCAGTAGGTGACAGGAAGTGAATGTTAATGAGTCATTGAGATACCACCGATTCATTCAAATGGCTGATTCATTCAGAAACAAAGCATTTGACTGTGTTAATGAGTGAATCAATGAATCATTTATGCAACTAAATTCATTCAAAAAGCTGATTCATTCATTCAATACGTAAACACCATCCATTGCTCAGAGAGGCAAATCAGTGCTGTGATCTGGTTGGAAGTACTCTCATTGGCAAAATTGAGAAAAAAACAAGCAATATTATGCATAAAATGTAAGTAATTTATTGCTTTACTGAACTTAAAATGATTATTTTATGTGTTCATGCATTTGCAGAAAAACTGTACTCTTTGTATGATATAGATTAAGTTAACTAGACCTAACTTACATGAAATTAAATAAATATAAAAAGCATACAGAAGGATTTTTGCCATCTACAATTTAGAATGCCTGGAATGGTTTTAATGGACTAATAAATCAATGTGAACACACTGTGTGGTTGGTGATATTTAGTGGCACATCATCACAATAACACTTACCATATTATCACAGATGATGCTGTATATTGCATACCCCAGCCTCGTCTTGAGTGGGAAATGAAATCATCCACGTTGTGCCCGGCACGCACTTGTTTGCACATGAGCAAATGTGGTTTTATGAGTCTAACTTGCAAATGCCAGACCACTGATTCGTCAAACCTTCTTTTCTGCAGTCTGTGTTCTTCTGACTATTTTGTAATAAGTAACAAATATACTTAGGGGAAATGTATCAGAGTAAAAGTATATTTTAATTAGGAAATGTAGTGGAGTAAAAGTTGCCTGAAATATAAAAACTCAAGTAAAGTACAGATACTCCCAAAAAATACTTTAGTACTTTAACAAAGTATATTTACTTCGTGACATTACACCACTGGAAACACCTATGTTTAGTTGCCACTTTGATGTTCTCTTATTTGCTGTGAACATGATACTAATAAGTCAGTTTAACAGTTACAGAAGATGGGTTTGCTTTTGCAATTATGTTGGATGAAAAATGTCAAGAGTAACATAACAAGGTTCTTTCACACAGTTTTTGACAAATTAAAAAACATGGTTATTTCTATATATGAAAAGAGTATAAATGTATAACCTGCATCATTCTTCATTCTTAAAGAGATTCTAAGCCCTATATGTTGCAAGCGATTCAAGTATACGCCAGCACTGGTTTATGGCCTCTAACAGATGTCGGACATATTGACTAGCATCCACGCATCATCCATGCAATGAATGAACTCGCTGGATGGATGAAGCTCAAGATGTTGACACAGCCTCGACCATCTGGGCCCAGCGTATAGCTCAACTGCCAGAGAGGAGCAAACCTGTGTCGATAAAAGAGAAAGTGTGGGATAATTTCGATGACTTCTCATTAGCAGAGCAGGACTATTGGTATTCTGTGGAGTTTTAGTGCTGTTGTATCTCTCTCTCTCTCTCTCTCTCTCTCTCTCTCACTCCGTATCTCACTCACTCTCCGTATCCAGCTGGTTTGGTGGGAAAGTAGATGGCATGGATGAACTTTGTACCCATACAGAGGGCAGATGGGTGTCTGGGTCAGAGCCCAGTCACAGAGAGTGCCAGCCTTCTCAGTAGTGGCCATAGATATGTATGGACAAAGTTCAAGGCTCATAACAGTTGGATTTATTCTATTCAGAGGTGGATAATGATGGTATATGTGGCAGTATTTTGCATTATTTTTCTGCCCGATAATTGACTAAAAATGTGTAATCAAATTGATTACAAAAAATGTTGATTCTTTTTTAAATATTATTATTCAATGTCAATATTTTCTGAGGAAAGTGTCACGCTGTCTGGTCTCTGTTTCCCTGAGTCTCCACTAGTGGTCTCACTTCCCCATATAGGCACCTCACCGCAGGCACTACCATTCCCACTAAGCCTTGTCCATTCATCACAGTTATTGCACTCCTGTTAATTGCACTCAGGTGTCTTCACTTGATAGTCATTACCCTGCCTATATTAACCGGTCTTTTCTGTTTGTCTTCATGGAGTCCTTTCTTTCCGTCACCCAGTTTCCTCGTCTTCCGAGTTCCTGTTCCCGTTCCTGTTCCTGTTCCTTTCCTGTTTGTTTATTTGTTGGATGGATTTATGGTTTTGACCCCTGCTTGTTGATTTCTCTTTGGATTACCCATTAAAACCCATACTGCGATTGGATCTCTTGTCTCCTGCGTTTCACTGGGTGAAATGAAAATAATTATAATACTTTTAATTATTGTGGCAAATGAAAGCACTAACTAGGCACTGCAAAAAATCAATACATTGTTTTGTTCTAATTAAATGTCTTTGTTTTGTCTGCTAAAGTGATACAACTAATTTTGGTAAATATTAGTGTTTATTCTGTTTATTTTGCAGAGGTGCATTTTGCTTTACCATTAATCATATCTTACCATTACGTTATTATATAAACAAGACATGCATAGCATAAGGATTACCAGTATGGGAAAGGTAATACCAGAATACATTGCAATGGAACTGATTTGTATTGATTGAAAAGTTTATATCGAATTCAAATACCTTATTTCAATATGTGTACTTTGGTATGTTTGTACTTATCAAAGAATTGAATTATTATCTTAGCAACAAGCTTATGCACAACACAGTGTCACTGCAATTTTAGTTATTATCGTTAACTTAAAAAATTTTACTTTAAAATAAGCAAAATAAGCATAAAATAGAACACAGGACATAGTTTCTCACACTGCGCTGCTGTGATCTTAGTCCTCTCTTCTTCCACTCTTTTCCAGTAGTTCGGTAACTGTAGTGGGTTTCTTAGCCATAACTTTGTTGCCAAGGATTAACAGAGATTTACAGTCTGGTTTAGATCAGTACTCTTTAAGGAACTGCTTTATCCATTTTGCTATTTGACAGGAACATTTTCTTGCATGAAAATCGCAGGCTGATTGGGAGATGGTTACAGAGAAGGAACCACATGTTGCTGAAGGGGGTTCTGATAACATTTGCAATGACTCTGCCATGTAGCTTTGTAAGAGGCCCAACTCCTGCTGCAGAAAACATCCCACAAACCATGACACTTCCTCCTTCCCTGACTTCTTTACGCATTCGGGCTTCAGTCTTTACCCAGTTTAATGCCGAACATAATGTTTCCCATCTAACCCAAATAAATTAAACTTGCTCGCATCACTAAAGTGTTCTTTGGACCGGTTCTCCTCTCTCCACACAACATTCTCCTCAGCAAAGGTGAGTATAGTATCTGCTGATGACAGGCTTGGTCACTGCAGAGTGTGCTTTCAGTCCGACTTCTCTTAAACGTGCCAAGACAGATCCTTACCCTGTTCAGCACTGAACTGGTGAGCAATTCCAGCTGCAGTGTTGAACCAATTCTCCATTGAGAATCTCCACATTATCCTGACTTCTCATCCATTTGTCTTACCTGGACGACCAGCATTTTTGGGGGGACTTGAATGAATTATTGTCGTAAACCTGCAATATTATAGAAAACACAAATTTGGAATGACCAGCTTCTTTTGCAATGGCTGAAAGGGTCATCCCTTTGACTTTCATCTGGACAACCTCCTGTCACAGGCTTTTTAGTCACCTTAGAGCAGCTCACAATCCTGCATTCTTAGTGAAAATTACAGGTGTACAAATATCGTTATTTAAGTTTTTTTATACTGTGCTTCAGAATACAATTTATTTAATGAAATATGCTTTAAAAACTACCCTTCTCCTCCTGTTAGGATAAGTTCAAATAGGAATAAGCAGTGACATTGAAATTAAGGGAATTGGAAGTTGTTCTCTAATTTCCCTAAGATCCCCACTCTACATCTCATTTGTATATTTTGTTCTTGAGATTGAGTTTAAACATCAGACTATTGGATTCTGTAAGCATTAGTTGAGTTGTGTTGTGAGCAGTGCACTGATGTTCTTCCTTCAACTTTAATTCTATGTTATGTTTGACCAATTAGATCTTCCTCAGGCAGAGTTCAAAAGAATATAAATAAAACTTATGAATTAAAATCAGCTAATTGGATTAAATTGGTTTTAGAGATTTTTGGTGCTGTGTATATAGAAAGGAAGCAGCTCACTAATTTGTAGAACAGAGTTGTAGTGTATAAAACACACAAGACATAACATTAGTAATGTAATATGTCTTACATATTAGTGCTTTATACAGTCAGCATATAGCATTTTCTTATGTACACATTATAATTAGCTCTTTATCCTATATAAGCACAATGGGATTTAATCAAATTCTACACGTAAGAGCTGCACGGGAAAAAATGCACTGAAAATTGTGTGCAAAGGGAAAGAGGCAGCTCTGCGAACCCTCCCTGCAGAAATGCGTGTCTGACATATCACCAACATCAAGAGGACCTGCAGGAGCCACCTGACAAAGACAAACGTTTCGCTCGAAAGGTTGAAGTAGCAATCCGACGATTCACTCACTTTATTTTTAAGGGCTCAGAAATCAAAAAGTGAATAAATCAAAAAGAAGCCCTGTGACGGATTCAGGTCATAGGATGAGTAGACACTTAATCACAAGAGACTTGAGATACTGTACATCGAGAGCAATATGTTTGTGTGCAGTTAAGAGTAATGGTGATGGAATATTATTACAGAACAGAGTTTATGTTAAACTGTTGATAAGGCAAAACCATGGTATGATTAAATACGCATTATACAAGGTTCTCCAACATTTTTTTAACATGTGAAAGTTCACCGACACTTGATTTAGGTGAGAAGTGTTAGTGAGAAGAGGCATTCATGATGGGGAAACGACTCTGAAAATGTAGCTTATGATAGAATATACAATATACAAAATATTTCACCTACTTTAAAGCTGCTCTTTTGAAATAGTTAGCTACACAGTAAGCTATTAAAAAGTCATTAGTAATATTAAAGCTATAAGAGGGAGTAATAAAAGGACCTCAAATAGTATTAACAGCTTCCAAACAGTTCAAATACACTAAATACCACAGATAAAATAAGAAACACCATAATTTAAATAAATGAGTTTAGGTAATATAAAAGAGCAAGAGTATAAAATGATAAAAATTCACTACTAAGTTTGGGCTCAGTAAAACTAAAAAAATAAAATAAAATCTGATGGGAGTAATGACTGCTGAAAAATAAGCTTTGCACTCACAGGAATAAATTACATTTTAAAATATATTAATGTTGAAGACGTATTTTAAATTTTAATAATATTTCACTGTTTTACAGTTGTTTTTTTCTTTTTTAATCAAATAAATGCAGCCTTGGTTAGCAAGCATTAGAGACTATATATTATATAAACTATATATATGTTAAAATTAGTATGATAATATTCCTTGTTATCTGGTGAACCGGCCAAATTAAATTATTTATTCAAATGAACCAGTGCTTTTTCTTTTGAGAGAGGGTGGGTATGTTTAAGTGAACTTTAGTTCCTATTCTCTCTGACTGCAAAGTACTTAAATGTGCCACACTAATTATGACTTCAGAAGTGGCAAGCAGGATCGTCTGACATGCAGTGTTACTCTTCCTACATTTAAATTACACTGGATCTGGTGTCACAAATGTCTTCTGGACTCTCTCACACCAGCTGTGTCACGTATTTTAAAGTCAATTTGGCTTAGCTGCTCACGCACTCTCTTGCATGCGTACAAACCGTGTCCAGCCTGGAAGACTGGAACAATTGTCTGCTCTGCAACAGTACCCCTCCCTGCCTGATTCGGGGCAAGCCGCGTGGCGAGCCTGCCCTGGGTGTTATCAGGGACCAGCCAATGAATATACAGTTAAACAAACAGGCATTCAAGTCTAAGACCACCATGGATAACATTATTATGTCCCGCGTATGTGGCGGCGTGGGGCGGAAGAAAGAGGCAGGCCCTGTTTGAGAAACTCTTGTGGGGATTTAACCGCAGTAGAATTCTGATCGGGCTTGGAACCAGTCCCAGAAAGCCGAGTTAATAGCCTTTCACTCTATTGAATAATGCTTTGAATCACTAATGTGGCTTGTATGCAGGGCCTGTAGTTTAACGTGCCTTTGAAAAGACTTCATTTCCGACGCTACATTGCGGCAAAGGAGAGAGCTAATGTGTTTGTCAAGGTCAGATTCTGTGCTCACACATGGACACCCAGGGTCCAAAATTAACATCAAGTTTTAAAATGGTTTTGGTGAGTAAATTAAATGTAACTCACTAGTGGAAAATAACCTTATAAGTAACTGCAATGTAATGCATCGTTTGGTTTATAAAAAGTCTAAGAATAAAAAAAGTTTATTCTTACTGTATAAGAATGCTAATCTGACCAAATCTAATATGTGACTCAGAGTGATTCAAATAAAAGACACAAAATACTTCTAATAAAACTCCATGTGAAAAAATATTCCTGCTGAAAAAAACAGCATATGCTGGTTAGGTATGTTTCGACACTGAGATGGTTTATGCTGGTCCTTTGCTGGTTTATGCTGGTCCTTTTGCTGGTTTATGCTGGTCCTTTTGCTGGTTTATGCTGGTCCTTTTGCTGGTTTATGCTGGTCATTTTGCTGGTTCATGCTGGTCCTTTGCTGGTTTATGCTGGTCCTTTTGCTGGTTTATGCTGGTCCTTTGCTGGTTTATGCTGGTCCTTTGCTGGTTTATGCTGGTCCTTTTGCTGGTTTATGCTGGTCCTTTTGCTGGTTTATGCTGGTCCTTTTGCTGGTTTATGCTGGTCCTTTGCTGGTTTATGCTGGTCCTTTTGCTGGTTTATGCTGGTCCTTTTGCTGGTTTATGCTCGTCCTTTGCTGGTTTATGCTGGTCCTTTTGCTGGTTTATGCTGGTCCTTTTGCTGGTTTATGCTGGTCCTTTTGCTGGTTTATGCTGGTCCTTTGCTGGTTTATGCTGGTCCTTTTGCTGGTTTATGCTGGTCCTTTTGCTGGTTTATGCTGGTCCTTTTGCTGGTTTATGCTGGTCCTTTTGCTGGTTTATGCTGGTCCTTTGCTGGTTTATGCTGGTCCTTTTGCTGGTTTATGCTGGTCCTTTTGCTGGTTTATGCTGGTCCTTTGCTGGTTTATGCTGGTCCTTTTGCTGGTTTATGCTGGTCCTTTTGCTGGTTTATGCTCGTCCTTTGCTGGTTTATGCTCGTCCTTTTGCTGGTTTATGCTCGTCCTTTGCTGGTTTATGCTGGTCCTTTTGCTGGTTTATGCTGGTCCTTTTGCTGGTTTATGCTGGTCCTTTTGCTGGTTTATGCTGGTCCTTTGCTGGTTTATGCTGGTCCTTTGCTTGTTTTATGCTGGTCCTTTTGCTGGATTATGCTGGTCCTTTGCCAGCACATGACCAGCATAAACCAGCAAAGGATCAGCATTAACCATTATCCCAGCGTCAAAACATACCCAACCAGCATATGCTGTTTTTTTTCAACAGGCATGTGGAATATTCTTTATATTAAAGTGCCAAAGGACTGGGGGACAACATCAAACAGCTTAGTGTTCTTGTACAGTTGCACCATTTATGTCACCTATAGTTAAATATATTTAAGAAATAAACATAAATAATTCAAGAACATAATTCAAAATACCATTACAGTTATGAGTTTGTATTAGTTGTAGCTAAGCTAGCTGGCTAATCACCCAGTGATATGTAAATACTGTCTGCTAAGGAGTTAGCTTACAAGCTAACTGAAAATGATAAATCTTTACTTTGACCATTTATAGCTTCTGTTACATATTATATGTGATATACATAACGTAAAACATACAACGTTTTGTAGTCATATAATAATCACATGCATATTTTAGCAAATTATATGATTTTTGTAATTATAAGACTTCTCCTTATTGCTCTTGTGAGCAAAAACAAACTTGTCATAATTTATAGGTGGGGAAAAAATGACAAGGTTTGAAACAAAGAGCTATCGAGTACAGATATAGAGAAGAAAATTCTCTTCCCTCCTTGTCTGTCTGACCTCTCCCCCTCTTTCTTTCACTCCTTTTGTACCTGTGAATATCTCACTCCATTTCTTCAAAAGCATCCTCATACAAGCACAAGTCAGAAAAGAATGGTATTCAGGTGCTAAAACCCTGCCCCATATACCTATAAACCAATCAATAAAACATTTTTCTGCATTTCAGGCTCCAGCACAAAGAAATAAATAAAATTGAAGAATACATGTTTTTATTCCTTCATGCTTGGCCAAGGTGCTTGCGCTCCGATACACCCATTAGTGAGATAATGTGATATATTGGGCTGAAGCCTGCTTAACACTGACTCAGTCAGCTCACCCATAACACCAGCCCACGTAAACAAGACAATACCATGATTGAATGATGCTGAGAACAACAGATTTTTCTCGGGTGCTTATACATACAGTAAGCACTGTGTATAGTGTTGTTTGGAGATGGATGACTGTAAGGTGCATGTATTGCCAGTCATTGCATTAGGCCTCCTGCTGGAGTGAATGGGTGGGTTCATTCAGAGGCAAGTCGAAGCATGTGACCTCAAGTAGCCTTCAGACTGACCAAGCCCCTTGTCCTAAAACTGCAAAGTCAGAAACCACAAACAATAGATTAATGCTAATTTAGCCACACTGAACAACAGATACATTTTCATAATTATTCATAATTATGTAGTCCTTCGTAAATAAAAGTAAGTATGTGTAAACAAGTTTGCACTTTCATATAATCATTGATTGTAGTCAAGTAAACTAAATGAAATAGTGGAATTCTTAAAAGAAAAAAAGTATTTAAAGGGTTAGTTCACCCAAAAATGTCACCCTCATGTGGTTCCAAACCTATAAGAATTTTGTCCATCATCAGAAAACAAAATTAAGATATTTTTGATGAAATAAGATAACTTTCTGACTCTTTATAGACAGCAACGCAACTACCACATTCAAGGCACAGAAAAGCAGTAAGGACATTGTTAAAACTGTCCATGTGACATCTGCGGTTCAACCATAATTTTATGAAGCTACAAATATGCTTTTTGTGAGCAAAGAAAACTAAATGTACTAATTTATTCAACAATTTCTTCTCTTCAGTTTCATTCTTTGACACGTGTTCACGAGAGTACCAGGATGCATGCATATGCAAAAGCTCTCGGATTTCATCAAAAATATCTTAATTGTGTTCCGAAGATGAACAAAGGTCTTACAAGTTTGGATTGACATGACATGGTGAGTAATTTTTGACAGAATTTGCATTTTTGGGTGAACTATCCATTTTAAGCTTGTCATGATCTATTATTAATAACAAATTTTCCTAATCATATGATGAGTAATGGAAACATAAAACAGGAAATTATGTCATAGATAGGACCCCTGCAGACACTGCAGTCTTTTAAAATGTAAGATAATTTCATGCTGTAAAAATATTGATATTGATATTGATATTGAATTTTTTATTTTTATTTTTATTTTTATTTTTATTTTTATTTTTATTTTTATTTTATAGTTTTTTAACATTTATTTGACAAGGACAGTATTTTTTTAACCAACAGAAAAAAGACTGTATATAAGCCATATCGGACAATTTTCATCTGCTGTTTTAAACATAAAATCAAAATAAGTCACACAAGTACACACAAATAATTTCACAAGTATTAAATTTTTTCTATTATTATTTAAAAACAAAGAAACTTAGTTTTACTTGATGGTCACATCACATGTCTTAAATTTTTTTTTTCTTGAAAATAATATAAGTTTTCCAAACCATAGGAAACCAACATGGACGTGACATATTGTTTTTAACTAGATTTTTTCTGTTCTTTATTCTAACAGTCTTACATGTCATTGGCCCATATATAAATGCCATGATCTCTAGCTGTGCTTTCACATACAGAAAAAATAAATGAATAAAACAAATAAAAACACATTAAAAAAAACTAATAAACTTTTTATCCTTACATTGCACCGGTTACCACACACACACACACACACACATCCTGTTATGGCAGGTTGTCTTGATTGATGTAGCAGCTCCATTCAGGGTTAATATACACTCATATATTATGCATGAGATGATGCCATCTCTCTATTCTCCAGCCCTCCATGGGGTACAACTGAGGCCCAAGTCAAGACATTTCTCCTGTCTCCACTCTTCCTCTCTTTATTATGCTCTTCGCATAGAAGAGGAGAGAAGGAGGAGAAGAGGGGTGGCGGTTTTAGCGGACAGACCTGGTGCATTCTTTTGGTATTTATTATTGAACTGTTGGAAATGAATTAATAACGTGAATCTTTCTCTGTGTGCCAGAGGGGACCCATTCTTTTTCACTTCTCATTCTAAACAGGTGCATAGAGTGGACAGGTTTGTTTGTTTTACTTTTTATGTAATTATATTTCATGGAGTGCTCTAGGTATTGATATTAACCTATTGATTGATTCAGCCGTCACCCAAAGTTCATCTGTTTCCAATACGTTTCTCATTATTAAATATTTGGAGTTCTTCACTGAAAATACAAAGAAAGTCTTAGGCTAGTTTAAGCTGTTTATTTATTTATTTTTAGAAGGGCAGGACTCTCCTTTATAGTATAACCTGACTAACAATGATAAAGAGTCTTTTTCATTTTGGGAAACTATTACTTTACTTCACTACATTCCGAAGCATAATATATTACATTTTACAATTAAAAAAAAAATAATAATAATAAATACATTTTTGACCAACCATGTACAAATCGTTCTTTTGAAGCATTTATTTATTTATTTTTAAGAATCATTTAAACTGGTTGAAATTTCAATAAAGTATTTATTTGTGAACTTGACTGATTCGATTGCAGCATATTTTCAAGCCTGGTATAATATCAATAAAGTATGCAATACCCCTTTAAACCCAGCCTGGGAGAGCAGCAGAAAGTTTAAGCTTGTTTCAAACATTAATTTCAAACAGTGTAATGATAAAGAATGATGTCATAATTCAAATGTGGCCTTTGTTAACTGTGAAATACAATAAAAAAAAGTTTGTGATAACGCAGCTCTAAGAGATTTTGTAGAAAAGTTCACCTCTATTTGAACTTTCTGCATTCTCTGAAGAGAAGATATCAATTGCTGTCAAAGATAGCTGAAGCATTAAATCTTAAATGGGGTATGACATATACCCCTGATGTACTTCAAGATCCTTGAGAATTAATCAAGGTGGTGCATGTGTGCATGTGTGTTCACTTAAATTTGATTATGACTGCTTGCAAACCAGCACTGAGAAAGGAGTTATGTCCACACAGACTGACAGTGGCCACCACTTCTATAATAGCCCCTGGAAGGCGGGACCTATGGCTTTCTGGAATCCCTGATGAGCGTCTTTGACATTGATTGATGAGGCTCAGTTTCATCCAGGGCACAGAAGCCTGGCCCCCTCCTGCTATTTCAGGCCTGTCTTCACGGCGGTCAATTTCTCATAAATGACAATCGTCAAGCTCAGCGGTTTGAAGCTGTCATGATGACCAGTGTTCACATGAGAAAACAATGTTTACCATAACAACCGAGAATGAATTGGGGCAACAGGTGCCCACTTTTTAGCAGCAGATGGTCTTAATGTTAAAAAAAGCTGAAGCTAAAATTGCATGGCTGCTTCAGTAAATGCGTTTTATTTCACATTTGCATTATCGGTTAGATTTAGTCTAGGATTTAGTGAATTAAAGCACTTCCAGATTCATCATCCAGGTTCAAGTAAATCAGTTTAGGATAAAACTTAATGCAATTTTAGCACCAATCACTAGACAATTTTTCTAGATTTTTTTTTTTTTTTTGCGAAAAGTGCAAGCAACATTTTGCAGAAAAAAAAGCCTGACTTAGCACAAAAATTTGTGATGCACTCTTTACCATGATGAGTCTGTTCAAGTGACTATAATACACGGGTTTGTACTTCCCTGTACAAAAAAAATATATATGTCTCAGCTTTAAAATGACACTCGAAGCTAAATGACATTTTGATACTTTAATGTGGTATGAAAGATCACTGTAGCTGCCACAGTTCAAACACGAGAAACTACTAAAGAGCACACACACAAATAGAAAAATAAAGATGAAGATCAGAAGGTATGTTTACAGATGCAGTACAACTTACTAAATTATGTGATCTCTTAATGCCAACAAAACAATTTGTGAACAACAAGTGACCTAAAAATTACCTGAGGAAAGTCATGTAGTATGTACATATATTTATTAGTTTTCTAAAAACAACTTAATAATTGTATTCCTAACATATATATATATATATATATATATATATATATATATATATATATATATATATATATATATATATATATATATATATATATATATATATATATATATATATAAGTTTTTTTTATTATTTATGTATGATTGAATAAATCACCTAACTGTCACAAACTGAACTTTCTGAAGTTTTTTTTGCAGCCACCATATTTATATCTCTACTATATTTGAATTAATATTTTTTATTAGAAATATAATTATGCCATTAGAAGGTAGAGATATTTCCTTTTCATTCGGTTCATAAAACTTCAAATGTGTTTATTTGCAAAAATGATTTAAAAAAATGAAGGACATTTGGAGGATAAAAATATGGTCACATTTACTGTGAGTAAGAACATTTAATGACCAATACAGTGGATTTCCACTGTACTTGGCATGTTGCATTCACCCAGATAGCCTCGGCAACTCAGAAATGTTTATTTATATGTTTACTGTCATTTAAGTAAGCCATAAATGTAATTTGATTCAACACCTCACAACCCTCTGGTCACTTTGTGGTCATCCATGTTTAACATTTACAGCATTAGTTTAGTGCCAGTGATCATTAACACCATTAAAACAAAAGTGAAATCATTAATAATCATGTCATGTCCCTATGCCTCTAGTGCTGGACTTTTTATTTCTTGCAGATGATGGACTGTGGCCAACTGAATACACTGAGCCAATGCCGCCGGTGCTCACCGAGTGTTGTGCAGTCTGTGTTCAGTAACTATTCTGGATATTGACATGCATTATAAATCAGGGAGGATGGATGTCAAGCTACTATTTTTACATGCTGTGACCTCTGACCCGCTTGGATAGCTGCATAGATCCTAGTGGGTTGAAAGGCCTCGGATTGGAGAGAGGAAAGAGATTATTTGACTGGTTCTGTTGGCTCCAGGCATGAAAAATAATCAGACTGTTTTTCCGACTGACATTACTGTATAGTGGAATTTTGGTTTGAGCATGCTGGGTGTTTCATTGTTTTGGGTATCGAATTCATAACTCATTCCTCTAAAGAACTGATTTGGTTTTTGAGTGCAAGTTTTTTGTGCAATATTGTTTTGAAAATTTCAACTTCAAAAATACAAAAGAACACTGAATAGAGCACATTTAATAAGTCAAAGTCTATTTTTTATTGGTGTAAATGTTTCAGAACAAGGGTTTTTAAGAAAAAAAAATTCAGGTCGGTGCAAGCTATCACATAAATTTAAATGTTATAAATTTATGATCATTTAATAAAAAAATAAATAAGCATTAATATTATACATTTGATATAGAATATATTTACTCAAATTTAATAATGGTTTTATTGATTAAATTTAGCTGAAAACCCATAATAGGCCATTTAGTATTACAATGATTTTTGAAAGTTTAAATAAAACTATAAATACTATAAAATAAAATAAACTATAAACTAAAAAAATAATGTTTTATTCAATTTGTTACTAGACACAAAATTATTTTTTAAATTTACTAGCAATTTTTAAAAAAATGTATTTCCATTTATTTCCAATTTCCAAAATAAACCCCCAGTCTCCCATATTTATTTACAGTTAAATTTCCTCGTTTTATTGTTAATAACAGTGAAATTTGCATCGAGACCACAGCTAGCCATAGCGCATAAGTGTCAGACACACGAAGAATATTTCTAGATAAGGATTAAATCTGAGCACATTGAGGATCATTCCTCTCAACCCTCCCTCTCTCTGTCAGTTCCCTCCATCAGCTCATTATTCAATGGAAATAAAAAGCAGAACTAAAGTGAGAGAGCTCCCCTCTGCCTGCTGTCATTATGCTTTGCGTTAGCTGCAACGACTTCATTTCCTGAGAAGTGAGCTATGGAACGCGCTGTTGCTCAGTGACAGGAAGAGACAATGGACTGTCACATGTCCAGTCCAATATATTTTATCCACTCATCTATTTTCATTAGGGCCGTCAAGAGATACCGTGAATTTTTTTTCTTTTGAGCTCTCATTATTTGAACCATATTAAGAGACAGAAAAGACAGTTAGCAAACAGAATATAGAAATACAAAAAAAGACATAAAACAATATTTCTGTTTTTACCTCCTTCTCTTTGTGGTTTCAAATGCTATTTTAATTGCTTAAAATGTATTTAAATTCAGATAAAAATTCTTAAAAATTATCCATCTATCTATCTATCTATCTATCTATCTATCATGACTTAACATTAAGATAACATTGAAAACATTGAAATATCATATAGATTATGACTTATCTTACATGTGCATTCTAAGAATCTCTGACTTGTGTAAACAGTCAGAAATATGGTAGAAATCTACTTACAGAATCCAATCCAAAGCTACTTACAGTGCATTCAGGCCATACATTTTTTTTTTTCCAGTATGTGTATTCCCTGAGAACTGAACCCACAACCTTTAACACTGCTAACTCTATGCTAATAATAGGTCAGATGAACTTATTAAAATGATCTAAAGAAAAACAAGATGTTTTCTCTGGCACCTTAAACATAACAGCAGCAGTCAATCTCAACAGAGCATGACAGTTAAGCACAACCGTGTGACACAAAATGAACTGTTTTCTACAGATTTTTTTTTTCCCCTTTTCTTTTCTTTTCCCCCCAAACCCACAGCTTCCCAATCAAATTATATAATGCTTCATTAGTGGCCCAGAACTGTCAGTTTTTAGCCCTCTTCTGCATTTGTCATTATCTCAGCTCTATGAGAGAGTGCAAATTGATCTATTCATCATGGCTGAAAAATACGAGGAAGAAACTAAGGAGAATGTGAATTTCTCCTGAGTGCCGCACTCCTATGCTGGGTCGTAGAAATGTCAAATGATACTCTTCCCTTCATTCTTATTGTTATTTATCCATATAACTGAGCTGAATTACAGTATCATAATAGCAGTCGCTGTACTATGTTGCTGTGGTTTGTACAACCATCAGACTTTTAGGAGCACCACTGCATACATGCAAACCCATACTGGCCTTGTGTATTGTTACTATAAAATCCCACCAATGTGAAGCAGTGAAAAACAGTATGATGGGGCAAAGACTGTGTGGGCACTCTGGGTTAGATTGATGTATGCATCGCTATTGGAGGAAAAGATATATAACTTGCAAATTCATGAGACTTCTCTGTAAACACAATGAAGAAAGGAATGAGAAATCTTTAGCTATTTCATCCACTGGTCTGTTTCTGTGGATAAAATTGGGATGAGATGAAATAATAAATGACATGCAGCACCAGAGATAATGTTTGTACACTGACAGACAGATGTAAGAAAACTGATATAATCAGATCGTACAGCAAACATTCTCATATGACTAAAAGAAATAAGTGGAGTGTCAGTCTGCCCATTAGATAGAAACTAGCTTACCTGAGACAAAAGGAAAAAGATACGTATGTACAAGATCATTGTATCATTGTAAATCATTCTACAAATCATTGTAACTAACTAAATAAACAAAGACCTAAGCATATATTTATGTACTTATTTATGCATTTATACAAAAACTCCTGTAGGACGATAAATGCCCTGATCACTCTGTATTCTGGAATAATCTGTGGCCTATGTCTTCTCACATATTAAAATAAGTTTAAAAATCTATATTTAAGCATATATTTATTCATTCATACATACTTATTTGTACATATTAAATATTTTTCCATTTAAATAATTAAGCACGGGTTATTTATTTATATTTATGTATTTGCATTTTTAATTTTAATACAGTATTATAAATCTTCTATATTAAAGTAATTAAACAAAACAAAAAAAATAAAGATTTAAGCATATATTTATGTACTTCAGGATCTTTATTTACTTCTTGATCACTCTGTATTTTGTAAAAATGAACAGTTGACTAGCGCACATTATTCCTTAAGTAAATAAGTACATCAACTTATTTAAGATATTAAAGAGAGAAAAAGAAGTATATAGTAACATAGTTACTATAGAAAAGTGTCTGTGTGCATGTATGCATCTAAGTAGAAATTTATTCACACATGACTCTATCCACATACAGTTCACAAAGCAGAGGGAAAACTATGACCCCTTGTGTGTTGAGCAGGTTTTTTAAAAGTACGCCACCTCAAACCTTCAGGAGACCTATTAAAATTCACAGTTGAGTTTAAAATCAGAAATTACACTGTTATGATGTGCAGTAAAGACCATTGATCTGATCATGCTAAAGGAATGATTGATAAACAGTTGTAGAATGCACTTCTGAATGCAACAGAGGAACGAAGGTATGATGGGGTATATAAGGTATTGCAAGCCAGATTCAACCTGCATAAAGATTACATTTGTGCTAACTGCTGAATCATATTTTCATTCAGATTATAATGCACAGGAAACAGGTAGATGAGTGCAGTATCTGTTGAATTAAATGCTATCAAAAAAAAACGGCATTATCAGGAACCTTTCATCATGAATGCAAGGGCCTGTTGTATCTTTTATTTGGAGTCTCAAAATGCCACTCAGATAGAAGTTAAAAATCAGGAGATCAAATTAAAACCTCAATAGTAAACACAAGCAACAAGAAATTTGTTTATGGGTACATTTTGTTGGTCAGCATGAGGACAACAAATATCAATACACCAATACGAGTGATGCATAAAGGTACACAAGTTTTCACATTTTCATAAAATGAAATCCAGTTTCAGCTGTTCTAATGATCTGTGATCTTACACAGCAAAAAGTGCTGTGCTATAAAACAGAGCTTGTTGTTATTGAGATTCCGTGGTCAAAATGCATGAAACTTTGTGAAAACATCACAGAAAATAGTACTGACAATAATTTCAATTGTCTTCACATTGCAACATTCAGGTCATTATTACAAACACAAAACTGTGTAGTCATGTAATCAAGTTGGCCTCAGGAAGTGGTGACTGATCTGTGCCTGTAACATGTATTGATTTGAAACCAGACATAGTGAGCACAATTATATCTACATTTTTCCTTCATTATCTATAACAAGAAAACTAATTGCTTGATCAATACCCTAAATTAAACAAGCTCAATTTTTGCAGTGTATGCTGTTCTTTTGCTCCTTCCATGTTGACTGATTGACTGAAACATTACTTGTTGAAACTGATTTTTAGCAAGCAAAGAATTTACCTCTTAAATGTTTTTTATAGGAATTTATTTAAGGGACAATTAGCAAAGATATTATGAGATATATCATTGTGTGCAGAAGAAATATACATTAAGATATCTGACACTCAACTATTATACCTTCTGAAAGTACTTCAAGTAAAATATTGTAAAATGCAACCATTTAAGGCAACGGGTTCCTGTTCTCAAATCTGTATTCCACAGAGTGATATGGTAAAAAATATATATGTAAATATATATAATAAAATAAATTAAAATGATTGAAGTTGCTGATTATAGGCTGGCAGGTGAGGTGTTAGCTGATTTTACGATCATCTAAATTATTGAAACTGTCCCACGGTTATCACTGTTTTTCTTTATCATTAAATTGACAAATCTGCGTAGCTGAAGATAAAGTATTTACTTAACCTTCACAAATCAAAATAAATGCCATTCCAATTTATTTTACAATCAAAATATTCTGAAATTTACAAGATCAAACCATAGTTCATAGTCATGATAATCGAATCGATAATCGTTTGGTGTGATGTGTTCGGTTAGTTTAAATTAGACATAAAGCATGTCTTTTTCAATAGAATATAATAATACAATATGAATTTTCAAGAATTACCTGAATAAACTCCAATAATGAAATAAAATCCATATTACGTCAACTCGAAATTGTTCTCAAGTGACATGTTGCCTTCATTTTAAATTTTAGTTAATTTACAATACTAGTGGCTAGCATGTATACAGGTTTCCAGTCTTTTTAGCAACATACGGCATTGCATTTGTGTTGTTAAAGTTGCATCATCATTTCATCTCTGTTGGAATTTCTGCAGTTGACTTTCAAATAGTCTCAGTATTGGTCTCTGTAATACTATTTAAACTGTTCAAGAGCCAACACTGTTGGAAAGAAAAAGAAAAACTTGCAATATTACAGTAGCCTCAAGGGATTAAAGCATAATATTATATTTATTTTTACTGTAGTAATTTTTTAAGCTTACATGAAAATTATTTCAAATTGACAGAAATCTTGCTCATATTCTAGATATTTCATGTAAATTATAAACTGTTGCCCTTTAGCTATGTTACAAAAATGTCCATGAGAAAATAGTTTTTTGTCCAGTTTTTAATATCTAGATTTATACACTACAGTAATAAGTTTTAAGTAATATGACTGACTGATTTAACATTTTATTCTCTACTTCCTTCATAGACTAACAAGCAAAAACAATTTCAGAGCAGTTGTATGCTTAAAAGGTGATACTGGAATATTGGAATATATGTACATTTGTCGTTGTGTGAAATTTTTTACATAAATTGTCATTTGAAATATGCAATACTGATCACAATTACCTCCTCCAAATTACAATTAAATGAACTAGCAAGCACAAAAAAGCAAATATTCTCATCGACTAAAAAGACAATTTGAAGCACACAGAGGAGCAGAGCATGTTTACCACAAGCAATACAATCAGTCAGGAGGCTCAAATCAGTTCTGCTTGGGTAAGACAAGACTTTGGTAATGGAGAAGTAGTATTTTGACATTCCAATCAGGTCTTTGCTTAAATTGTGTGGAACTGTGCAAACCCAAATCAATGTTCTAAGTACAATAAGCCTCTCAGCGATGTTATGAATATTTAATATGGAAGATTACCTTGTGAGGCGAACTCTCTGATTAGCATTAGCAGTATTCACTGAGTAAAACTGGCACTTTTCTAGACAGGAAAGTGGATGGGGATAAACTAGGGTGTCCTTGGTGAGGACGAGGACCTTGAAAAATAACTAAAGTCTATGGAAGCCTGTTTCTGCCAGGGGATAAAAAAAATTATTAATAAATCTCGCAATTACTTTTTTCTCACAATTGTGAATCTGTATCTAGCCGTCGCTTGTGGGGTGAAAGGTGGTGACGATTATAGGGGCCCACGGCTGAGGGGGGGCCCCCAACGATCTCACCCGCCTGGCTGAGGCTAGCCTTAAAAGATGCTCAGGACAGTTGACAGGCCACTGCTGCGCGTCGTCACAAAAGCTTATCTTTTTCACGTGTTTTTAAGACTTACCACTTGTCAATTTAAACATTAAAGCATCCAAACACAAGATGAGGAAAAGCTGAACAGTGTAGCTGGTTACTCGCGCTCTGTATTCGGTGCACACGTGGAGAGAGAGCCGCGTATCACGGACAGCGACACTGAACTCAGCTCTCTTCTGCGATGTACTCCTCGAAGTCCCTCATGCACCTGAACGAACAAATACAAATCGCAGTTTGAACAAACAAAAAGATGTGAAAGAGTCCAATTCAGTACTGCTGTGTTCTGGTGTTCAGGGCTCACGCAGAGGAGTCTCAAAACACTTGAATACCGAGTTTGGTTCTTTTTGCTCTTGTACCGACAAATACATACAAAATATGTCAAAATACCCACCTTGGAAAGTATGCTCGAAAAAATTGTCGGTTATGTCTTGAGTGAAAGTAAACAGTTGAGGAAAAAAATTATTTTTGCTAATGCAACCTCACACCACAGTCTGAACAAAATGAAGCATTGCTTGATAATTGGTCAAAAAAGTATTGATAGTCATAATAACAGTTGTCTGTAGTTTTGGTTGATTGTAATGCATTAAATACATTCCTATCAAAGTTATGACGTTATCAAGACAATTTTGTTCTGACACAGTTTAACTCTAAGTTCTTGTCATATTTTATAACCATTTTAGAAGCAAAAGCAAATCAAACTGTAATAATGTGAGAAATGTTGAAGGAGTCTGAATAAATTTTGGTTTGATTGTATATTTCATTTTACATTGAAGACTATCAAATGCTATTTTACATTTAATTATTCGTTTCTGTACCTGGACACCTACTTGACCAAACTTGAAAAGAACTTAAACATTGTTTAAATAGCACAAATGAACGAACATACAAATTAAACAATTTCAAACAGGGCCCACTGGTATAACCTTCACCGGGGCCCCGCAAACCCCAGCAACGGCCCTGCTTACAATTCAGACTTCTTTTTTTTCTCCGAATTACGAGATATAAAGTCAGAATTGTGAGACATAAACTTGCAATCCTGAGAAACAAAAAGTCGTAATAATGAGACAAACTCGTAAATATGTGGGAAAAAAGTCAGATTTGTGAGATGTCATAATTAAGATTATTTATTTATTTTTATTGTATTTTACATGATCAAATACATGCAGCCATGGTGAGCATAGTGCATTTAAAAAAAAATTATATTTGGGAAGCACCAAAAAGTTATGAGATGTAAACTCAGAATTCACAGAAAAAAAAGTCTGAATTCATAGTTCATATCTCACAATTCTGACTTTAAACCTTGCAATTCTGAATTGTGGAAAAAAAACAATTACTCCCCCCATGTGGAAATGAACTTCCATAAGTCCATATTGTAATCCAATTTAAAATAAAAGAAAAAAAGAAAAAGAAAAATCATACTTTTATGAGACTAGATATGCTCATGATGGTTTACAATTTACAGTATATTTTAATGTCAGCATTACTGGTTTAAAATGTGACATGAAAGGAAAGCATAAGGATATTATCTCTCGCTCCAAAAACGTTCCCTTAAACTTTGTTGTTCGGCAACATAAATTATTATAGGCTCTTTTTTAATTCATCAAGATCCGTTTTGAAACTGCCACAACTCCACTTACATCTAAATTGAGAGTGTTTTCACTCCTTCAACCTCCATGGTGCATTGAAAACCAACCTCACCCACTTTATCTGAGAAACAAGAGAGTCACACTTCTGACAACTCACTGGCGATGACAAGAGTCACCCTGAGGCATCAACAGGAACTCAAGACTTGAGAAGATTAATGTCCTTAAATGCACAGTCTGTTGCTAATGTAAATGCGTTCGCTGTCTATCTCGCTGTCTCACAGCTGAACTTCCCCATGATGTGATGAGGGAGACGAATGCCAAGTATTACAGACAGATTTGACCTTTGACACCCCACAATGACAAAACACCAAACTATACACACGGGACCGGTGCATTATATGACTTGCTGTTTTAGCAAACAAAGCAATTTCCTTTCACACACACACTCTTGCTCAGACTGACAGTCTCTTCTCATTTCACTCTCACGGTTTGGATTCCTCAAGAGTGACAGCATCAGTTCTGGTTGAGATTAAGGATAATAAGAATCAGACGACATAAGCTGAAGACGAAACTGAACTCTCCGTCAAACGTCAGTAAACGTCTGTGCTACAACAGCTGTCTGTTGTGGAGGATGTTTTGTACAGATATTAACTGATATTAACCCTTCAGTGGACAGATCTTTAGGACGTGATGTACATGCCACCACTGGTGATTATTTTTGAGCCATCCAATATGTCTGTCCATTCTACATCATTGTGCTTTTAATTTGTGACAACATAAATTTAGCATGGCTGACGAAAGTATATACTCCCGTTCAAAAGTATAGTGTAACTATGATTTTTTTTTTTTTTTTAATTAATACTTTCTATTCAGGAAGAATGCCTTAAATTAATTTAAAACAATAAAAGTGTCAGTAAAAACATTTATAATGTTACAAATGTTACATGAATGTTTGATTAATCACAAATTCATTAATATATATATAATGGTTTCCACTAAAATATTAAGCAGCACACTGATGATATATTTGTGTGTGTGTGTGTGTGTGTGTGTGTGTGTGTGTGTGTGTGTGTGTGTGTGTGTGTGTGTGTATGTGTGTGTGTGTGTGTGAGTGACAAAATTCAGCTTTGCCATCATAGGAATAAATTAAAAATAACAGTTATTTGTAAATAGAGAACAGTTATTTGAAATTGTAATAATATATCACAATATTAAAGTTTTACTGGGTTTTATTGTATATTTTTATTGCATTTTGAATGATTTTTTATTGTATTTTTTACATGATCAAATAAATGCAGCCTTGGTGAGTATAAGAAATTTCTTCCAAAATATAAAAACAGTTATAATATTTATTAAACATAATTACAAAAGCATGTTTTAGGATGCTCTCATTTTGCAACATGATCTCATTAGTAACCATAGATATTCGTGCATTAAAAAAAAGGGATCTGACTCCCCAAGCTTATTCGAAAGGCATGCTAGTCATCTAACTGCATGTAACCTTTGCTTGGTATATGATTAACACATTTATCCAAACACAAAGAAAGAAGGAGGGCAAAGTTACCCACACAAACAGACACACAAAGACACTCACCATTCACATATCCAAACATACACCCAAATAAACAAATGCAGGTAAAGCTGAGAGTAACTCGTCATATAATGTGCTTCTGAATAACCACAATTGTATGTAGCTTAACAGGTGTCTGAATATCAGTTATGCCCATGTTATATTGGTTTAAAGGATAAAAGGCGAATTACAGTAACACCCCCCCCCCCCCCATCCTACAGTAAACATTGCGTAATTCCTCAGCTGATGCAAAGCAAACATATATTGTCTAATGTCTCACTTCGACTGTAATGAAAGATATGTGTCAGGGATGAATAGATGAGATTTAGCACTGTTTAAAGAGGGCTGTGAATTCAGTAAAGCCAGTTAAACCTTTCATCAAATTCTGCTTTTCACCAAAATTATACTGCTGGCACTGTGCTCAAAGCTATAGCACGAGCGCTGAATATGTGCTGTATATAGGTCATCAGACCTGCAGATTACAAAATGTTTTTTTTTTAATCCCAGCTAAACCAATCCATTGTAAAACAGAAAAGCACCTTGACACCATTTGTTCACAACGGTGTGTGAACACATCAAAATACTTGAGATATAAAATGTTTAATATGTATTGTATATTTTATTATTCGAATGCATTTAAGATTATAAATAATAAAAAATATGAAATTCAAATATATTTTGTTTTTAATTAAATATATTAAGATTTTATAGATAGATAGATAGATAGATAGATAGATAGATAGATAGATAGATAGATAGATTTCATATGAAGGCAAGTATTTGGACACAATTAGAATATTAATTGTTATTGGCTATAAATCTGTGTTTAAACAAATAAAATACTCTTTAAAGTCATTTTTTAGCAGTTTTCTCTGTATTACACTTCAGAGTTTCAGATTGTGCCTCAAAATCTTTGCCGAACAAACAATCTGTGAATGTGTGTGTGTGTGTGTGTGTGTGTGTGCGTGTGTGTGTGCGTGTGTGTAGCATGGTTATGAAAGAGCATGGTTATTATTACCCAGCTGTGTTTTAGTCAGATCAGGGCTCAGGAATAGCTCTGCAGGAGAGAGAGATGCATGCTGGGAGCTTCCTTCCTTTCCCATTGACAATTGTTACATAAAGTATTCAGTCTAAAATAAACACCTGGATCATCTCTGCCAGCATCATAAAAAAGTTTGTGTCTTATCTATTCAGTGTTTTAGAAGCAGAGATCACCAAGAGGTATTGCCGAAGGATGGTATTTCTACTGCTGGTAAATTACACCAGTAGGACTGACAAAAGGCTTTTCACATTCAATAAAAATCAGCCGGTTTCATGCATATATAACACATAATTTATCATGCTGGATTAGGAGAACAAATTCTAGTTGGAATGACTGAACTCATCTTTTATTTCTGATAATGAAGTATATGTTGGGTAAGAACTGAAAAATAAAATTATGTAAAATATAGCTAAATAAACGAGACAAAAAAAACTTCATGTAGGGACACTTAAAGGGTCATAGCTTATGAGATAAAGTAGTTTGATGTGTTCAGTAAATTATACTGAAACTTTCAGAATTTGGTGATGAGAAACTTTTCCTGCCCAATCATGGTAATGTAAAGAAAAAAAAGCTGAACATTAAATGAACATTACTCATTCAATTATCACACATAATTGAGTGAACATTAGTTTACATGTAGCAAAATTCATGATCATTACAGTATGACTTCATCCATTTATGAGGTATACATCTCAGATTGCACAGACAAAGAATATAGTAGAAAAAAAACACTCTAAGCTTGTGTATAACAGAATAACTCTCTCAATTAGTTTTGCCTAAAGGCAAAGCAGAAAAACTCAAACATTTTAAATCTAAGAGGCCTGAAAGAAGATGCAGAATTTTATAGGAAGAACTCTGAGAGAGAGAGCACACTTTATTATAAAGTGTACGATTTGAACCTTTTAAATCTACAAATGACAAAGACAAAAAAAGTCATTTTTTAAATAAAATACAGTTTGTCCCTAAAAAGTCTGATCACAAAAACAATATGGACATCCTGTACAAGTGATTAATGAGCGAATCACAGTTTGTTGTAAAAGCATTGACAGCCTTTGTTGTTGCAAAAGCAGATGCATTTTAATTGTTATGCTTTGATGCTTTAGAGCTTTCCTAAAAAGTCAGCATGACAACTTGCAAATCAAAGCCTGTTTCAATTGGACGGCTGACTTCATGCACTGGTAGCGTCCAGCTGGTTTTGGTAATGTTTTATTCTCCGGCAAATTTAAAAGCTACTGTATACATGTCAGTCTGAAACCAAAGAGCCTAATTAATCTGCTTGATTTTTGAAAACAACAATATAAATCACTTCATCTCATCAGCTCGGTCTGATTGGCCAATAATAGTTACATCCCATAAATGTGCATATCACAGCCCAGTCATCAGACAAAATAAAAGGAGCCTTATCATACTTTCGTTTACAGCTAATCATCCTCAGTCTTGTGTTTTATGTGTCAGCAGTATTAATGTAGTTTAGTTGCTTATTCCATAGTTTGCTTTGATAATGTTATCAGCAGCCTAATAGGCTAATGCTGGTCGGCCTTTGGGAATGCAATCTTAAATGTCTCAATTAGGAAAACAGTCACAATGATTAGCAAAGGTGAAGTGTGTTTTTTTTTTTTATTCTGTCACTAAACTAGATGCCTTAAACATTCCTTTTGACAACACCCACTATCAAAAAAGGCAAAATTTTGTCAGAATATCCAGAATATGTCAGAATATGTGTGTTTTTAAGGTCAAAATTGTGAGATAGAGACAGAATAATGAGTTTATACTTTACAATTCTGATTTTATTTCTCGAAATTGGGAGTTTATATCTCAGCTCTGAGAAACAAAAGTCAAATAGTGAGATGTAAACTCAAAGTTGTGAGTCAAAAAAGTGTATTAATAAATTTCACAATTAACTTTTTTTAGTTTCAGTGGCTTCCATACTATTGCAATTAATTAGCTGCTATTCAAATAAAAAGTGTAGTAAACAGTACAACAGTTTAAAAGAGAAATCAGTTTTTTTATTTTTTATTTCCACAATAATAAATCAAAATAATATAATAAATATCAGTAATCAAGCAGTATAACAGATTATTTTTGTGCAACTAAAATAGCTGGAAGTGAATGACACCAGACTTCTAGTCAAATTCTACATTAAAAATAAGATGCATAATTAGGGCTTTTTGATGTAGTACAATTAATTGTAAAAATAAAAGTGCAATTAAACATTTCTCCTGACCCATATGCAGGCAATGTGCCTTGCCAAATGTTGTTGTTGGCATTGCTGAAATAACTGTGAAACATGTTGTAATGGTCGAAGAAGTCTGTCAACAAATGTTCCACTAGTGTTACACACAATTAAAGGTAAAAAACAAAGCTTAAAGGTAAAGAACTCTTCAAGGGTTCTCAAAGGGTTAAATCTTTGCACTTATCTATCAGTATCAGTGAATGTGTGATACGTTTGATTAAATAATCAGTATGTCATAATTTTTGAATTTATGATCAACTGTCACCACTTACATGGTCATGATTCTATGAATTATTATCTCAAGAATATGACCTCGGATAGAACAACAACATGAGTTTGTCTGCATCAAAATAGATGATTATTCTGGTAATATGTGCATATACATGACTCCACAGGTCCTTGAACACAGTGTTCAAAGTTTTTGAGTCTCGCTTCTGTGTGTCATTAAGAAATCAAGCTAAATGACATTCTTTAGCCTAATTTTTCATTGCAAACACCAAGAACCGACAGTGTAAATAACTATTGCTATCTAGGTCATTCAATAACTTTTTAATAAAGTTTTAAGTTAGACATGACACTCTAGCAGACCAATGTTTTTATGCAACAGAAATGAACATTATGTTTTCACAGTTTGTTATTTTCTTGCTCAAAAGTGACAAACAGATGACTCAAGAGACATGCAACACATAAACAAACACTTGCAAATCTGAGTTTATGGGCCACAGTACCCATACAGTGATATCCCAGATGTATTAAACAAATATTATGTTAGTTTCACTAATTAGACTTGGAAAGATAGTACAGATTATGCAAGCAGAAAATCAAAAATAAATAGTCATTTTGAACCCACAAATATTTGAGTGTTATGATTCAGATATGCTTGTGTTCTGTCTGAAACAATTTCTTTTGATTCCTATACAGAATATGACACTCTTTATTGCTTAAAACCCATGATGCTCTGAGCCAATCAATAGAATTGGCACTCGCACTGGCACTCGCACTACTATGATCAATATTTCAACAGAAGGGGCACGAGAAACAGATCTATTATCAAATTGCACTTTCATTACCTTTCCTTTGTATACTCAGTCTGTCCTTTGTCATTTCATTTTAAATCATTTCAAGTAAAATAATCAGGTGTGCCCAATGGTAAACGTCAAAACTTTACCTTTTTTGCTTTTGCTGTTGGCTGATACAAGACATTCAAATAGATAATCAGTGAAAGGAATTTTTTTGAATATTTAACGCCCATGCAATCCCACAATCCTTTGAATTGTTGTTCTCTAGAACACCAGAAGTTTCCCTTGATAATGTCAAAATCATAATCAGCTTGAATGTTCTTTCCGAGTGTGAAATGATCATTTTCTTGGCTCCGTTCACCGAGAGCATCCTAGAATATGCTTAATATATTATAGGTTATGGCTTGCTATATCACAGTCTCTCTGCTGTTTGTCAAAACTGCCCTGTGTCAACACAAATAAAGTGTATCAGCTGTAAATAATAATATTTTTTTTAATAAAAACTGCCAACTAAGGAAATACTTATGAAGATAAATGTCTACCTGAGGAGAAAGAAAAGAAAAAACAGTCAAGTCAAATGATAAATCTCACAATGTAAACTCCAAACCAATTTCCGCCAAATTCTTTGGGGAGCTCCCATTGTCTTTCAGAGTAATAAACATAACTAATTGCCCAAACCCGGTCTCCGTCCCTGGATAGGTGACCTTTAAAGCCTGAAGTATCGTGTGCGAAAGGAGCTTCTTGTTTCTCTGAATTAAGTGCACAAATTCCATCCAGTTATTTTAACAGAGACATTACTCATAGCAAGCACCTCCACTGACCCCTACGCTGAGGTTTTATTTGCAATTCAGTACCAGAATTAGCTGGAATCAGTTAAGACATAAGTGAAAAGTTTTCTCCCTTGACAATAGAGGCACAGCAGTAAAAATATGCTTTACCTACAAAGTCTTTTCAATGTTGCTATTCACCCTTGTAATTATGGGCAAATACACAAATACAAATCTCCCTTTAGAGTAAAAGGAAAGAGGAACGTATTTCCTGATTTCAGTGCGTACTGCTACTATGAGGATTAAGAAACGAAAGCAAGCAGGACATCCCATTGACTGGCCAGAAGAAAAGTGCCCTTAAAGCTGAACTCCAAAAGCTTGTCATATTGGGTCCCGGTCTTGCATACCTCCTGTAAACCAGTCACAATAGGGTGCGCACCCCCTCCCAACCCCTGGACCTGCCAGAGTTTTGTTGTTTTGCATAGGGAGAGTGGGAGATCAGTGCTAAATCCAGTGTAATCTCTCTCTAAGCTACAGAGCAGGCTCAAAAACGCCCTCATGAGCCTGAGAAGCAGGGCCCTGCCTGAGTCTTTGATCCCGGAGAAACAGATTACATCTGAGGAATGAACCTCCTTTGTAACTGTCTCAGAGTGCTGATACCCCAATTTCATTCAAGTCACATCGGCATAGAAACATCTGCAGGACCCCGGTAACAAAGTGGCATAACCTCAAGGCAAATCAGGAAAACCAGACTTTGCTGTGACTATGTGCATGGTTTTGCCTTTGGCCCACAAGGAGCCTGAGATCATCTACACTGAACAAAATCATAAACGCAACATTTTTGTTTTTGACCCCATTTTTCATGAGCTGAACTCAAAGATCTAAGACTTTTTCTATGTACACAAGAGGCCTATTTCTCTCAAATTTTGTTCACAAATCTGCCTAAATCTGTGTTAGTGAGCACTTCTCCTTTCTCGAGATAATCCATCCACCTCACAGGTGTGGCATATCAAGATGCAGATTAGACAGCATGATTATTGCACAGGTGTGCCTCAGGCTGGCCACAATAAAGGCCACTCTTAAATTGTGCAGTTTTACTGTAATGGTGGGTCCAAAAACCAGTCATTATCTGGTGTGACCTCCTTTGCATAGAGTTGATCAGGTTGTTGATTGTGGCCTGTGGAATGTTGATCCACTCCTCTTCAATGGCTGTACGAAGTTGTCGTACACGTAACACGTTGTCGTATACGCTGATCCAAAGCATCCCAAACATGCTCAGTGGGTGACATGTCCGGTGAGTATGCTGGCCATGCAAGAACTGGGATGTTTTCAGCTTCCAGAAATTTTGTAAAGATCCTTGCAACATGGTGCCATGCATTATCATGCTGCAACATGAGGTGATGGTCGAGGATGAATGGCACAACAATGGGCCTCAGGATCTTTTGCATTGCCATCAAATACCATCAATTAAAGGCACCTGTTTCATTGTCATAAATGAGGGCAAAAATAAAAGTGTTGCGTTTATAATTTTGTTCAGTGTAGATTGCATTCTCCTTAATGAAACTACTTCGGTTGAAAGTATACTTTCATAGTCCATTTTCTGCTCCAGGTTCCTCTACACGTGCAGGCCGATTTTTGTGTCCATGTGTGCAAGTGACTTGAGCTTTCGAAAACAAAGGTCCACGAGGTAGTCTGTGCCAAAATGCATCCCTCAGTGTCAACAGACTACTTTGAATGGCTTACACACAAAAATCTGTGCTAGTATAATACTGCACTAAAATTAAAGAAACAAAATATTAACATACACAATTACCATACAACATTTTTTTTTTTTATCATCTCATCTTGTTCCAAAACTCTATGACTCTATGTGTGTGTAAAAAATAAAAAGTCATATGATAATTCTGTTTGAAAAACTGTAATTTCCAAGTTATTTACTAAAAATGTTGACATTTTCTAACTCTTCTTGACATATTCATGTGATGCCTTATTCACAAACAATCATTCATGTGAATCCAATTTTTTTTTTTCAGTGAATCAGATGATTCGTTTCACAACATGATTCATTCACAAATCAAGCTGATCCCAGTGTCAAGTTTGACTCTCTCACTTAACAAACTGATTTGGAAAATTACTTTAACGATGATTTAAAGGTGCTTCTGAGATTTAGAGCTCTGTAAACCTCCACTCCTCATTCACTGTTCAAGCACAATTTCAAAATCTCTTTTTTGTGTGTGTGTCCTACAGAAGGGGGGAAAAAAGATATACGTTTGGAATAACATGAAGATGAGTCAATTATAAATAATAATAATAATAATAATAATAATAATAAAAAGTAATATAAAAATTAATGTATGTTTGTGTATACAATGTGAGTGAAAATCCAGCTGACTTTAGGAAAATGCAGAGCAAGAACAACTAACTGGGTTGTTCATTTGACCTGAGAGAACCTTTTTCTGTCCTTAAAAAATAAAAAATAAAAATAAATAAAAATAACAAATGCAGGTTGAGGTCAGTGCCTCACTGCTGGTCAGAAAAACTAGAGCTATGGAAAAAAAAAGTTCAATTGAACTAGGATTAAAATGAATCCGTAAACTTCCTGCAAAAATAATACAAAAATAATCTACAGATACATTTATTATTCTGAAAGTGCATACAGAGGCAATTGCTATGAAATATATCTTACTGTCCATTGGACTTGCTCCAGTAGTCACTCCAGTTTAACTCAATGCTGTATAAGCTGTGTGACTGATATACTGCAATATTTATTTATTTATTTTTTTACATATTTAGATGATAAAATTTAATGAACTTGTTTTTACCTGAGGGCCCACAGCCAAAGTCTGAGAGGAGCATAACACTACAACCTGTCAGCTTTTCTCTGTGTGTGTAACAGTTTGTGAGGTTTTGAAGTCTCTCGTGATTGAGTGGACTCATCACACAGCAGACAATCAACATCTGTTCAAATGCCAGTGAATTGTGTATAAACATCACATCTCAACATTTATAACCATTCACAACAACTGATAAATAAATACGTTTCAAGCCAAACACACACACACACATAGGCAAACACTCCTCGGGACACTTGTGTGAACTTTGCAGCTACCCAACACTGTGTTACAATTACTGTCACTCACTCCAACAACGCTTTGGTGGTAACAATTACCCTGTTGTGTCCAATTAGTCCTGTAATCAGGCTTTCGTAATTGCGGCTGCAATTGCAGTTCGTATCATAAAAGCACATCCGTCACAACACCCTGATTGTCTTCAGGCTCATTGGGCTTCATCTTTAATCTCTATGGAGAAATTTTGCTCCCCCCTCCTTTTGCAATAACACTTCCCTATCCCATACTAAGACTACCATTTGTCTTTTGGATATAATGCATATGTTGCACCAAGGGCAAAATTTAAGGCCATATGCCTTGTCTTAAACTGTGTGGTTTTATCAAGGAAAGGTCCTTAACATAAATATTAGTTTGTTTTGATCATGTCTGTTCACCTTTTAGTGTAAAAAAAAAGAAAAGAAAAAGAAAATATAGAAATATAGAAAAAAGAAATATCTGAATTAGGACGAATAATGTCTTCAAAACTAATAATGAATAAAAAACTTTATTCAGTTTATCCAAAAAGGACAAGAGTGAAGGAACATTTTTTTTAATTTAAAATAATGATTCTAAATTTACAATATAATGAATCATCTCTGATGCAAATATGACTGAAGACAAACTAAAAGTGGACTTAAATTAAAATACAAACAATGTGATTTCAGGTTCAAATCAGATGGCTGCTCAAATAGTGTGCATCTCAGAAATCTGAACTTGTCAAGAGCAATATGGAAAGTCTTTTTTGAAAACCAAGAAACTATATTATACATATTTGCACTTTTTTCAAAACTTCAGCTAATACTTATAAAAAAAAAAAAAAATATATATATATATATATATATATATATATATATATATATATATATATATATATATATATATATATATATACTGTATATGGTATAAAAAAAACTATAAATGTAATAGAAAACATTATACTAACTTCCGGTTTAAGCACCTCCCACATCCGGTTCTATTTGAATACAGCTGTATATACAGATAATTGCACATGCCAAGTGTTTTGATGTACACTCAATTGATTTTCTAGAGGTATCTTCATAAAAGGTATGAAACTGTGAGACAGCTGTCCACTCTGCTGTCCTTGGCCCTTGGGATGTGCAACAAATGGAGCGAACGCCTGTGTGTGTGAGTGTGTGTGTTGTGTGTGTGTGTGTGTGTGTGTGTGTGTGTGTGTGTGTGTGTGTGTGTGTGTGTGTGTGTGTGTGTGTGTGTGTGTGTGTGTGTGTGTGCTACAGTGAAGCCCAATGAACTGGCAGCCAGGAAGTTCTATTTTGTCTAGTGCCAAACTCAAGCATGCCAGAAAGAAAATGGCAGAGTAGATACGTCTCACTGTGTCTTCAAATGACTGTGTAATATCTATGAATACCTTCCCATGGGTTTGAATAGAGCCAATAGGACACCTGCCTCAAATGCTTACCGAAATGGTGGGAATCCAAAAATGCACTTGAGCTCTCACTATTGAGCTAAACCATGTAGCTCGAGTAAAAATACCTGAGCCGAATGAGGTTTGGTTCCTTTAATGGTTCTCAAAGCATATTCTACCACTAATGTGAACAGATCACCACACTAATATACTACAACAGAGTTTATTCAGCGGTGCGGCAACACCGCTGCCAAATCAAGCCCAACCATGCAGTGAGATGACAAACAAATGACTCTCATGAGTCAGGTCTTTTCTAATGAATCAAAAATATATAGTCTGAGTCACAAAATAATTAAACATAAGGTTATTTTCTAGTAAATCATAAAAACATACAACACTACCATTGTAGTCCAACTTCCAAACAAATGGCTCCTTTGAATCGTTTTTTGTATATTAGTCAATAGTCGTTTAGGCCTGGATATTCATTTATGGTGCCTCTAAAATGCAATAATGCAAATCACTAAAAGGTATATCTAAACAATTTAGTATTTCAGTTATTTTATTAATTGGCATTGGAATTGCCTTTTTCCTTAAGTATTTCTTAAAATTATTACAAAAAAGTGATAGTTTATCCAAAAATTATGTCATCATATACTCTCTCCAATGTCATTCCAAACCTTTTTCTTTTTCTTCTTCTTCTTCTTTCTACAGAAAACACACATACACAAAAAGGATATTTTGAAGTTATTGGTAAACAAACAATTTTACTATTTTGGCTACAATTGTCTTCCACAGTATGAAAAAAACAGAAAACCTTGTAAAGTTGCACAGATTAAATATAGGTTTGTAACCAGATGAGAGGGAGTAACTGATGACAACTTTCATTTTTTCTTAAACTGTCTCTTTATTGAAACAGTCAAGAAACCAGATTCCTTACTATTACCCTCCAAATCTATTCCCCCTCTGGTTTGCATCTGTCACTCTGTGTCTTTCCCTTTCTTATTTGTTTTCTCTTTGTAGCTCTTCCTTTCTCTTTATTCACTTTGCTACACATAGCAGCCTTTCAAAAGAAGAATCATTGTTGACATTCATCACCCATTTACAAATTTGCAGTGGGATATCATAGCAATTTGCACCCATACGACTCCCCCTCACACTTACTTTATTCCTCTTTTATCAGCTTCTCCTAGCAGGAAGTTTTAGTTCTCTTTCTCTCTCTTTCCAGGATGTCGTGCAAAGGCCAGATATTTAAAGAGATGAGAGCTGCTTTCTGAAGTAGTGCTTGAGAGAGACGGCAACCTAATTCCACCCGCTAGATAAATGGGAGCTTTTAGTCTACGTCCCTGTCAATCCACGAGCTTTGAAGTGTGCCAACTTCACAAGGAAATGCAACAAAAAGATGGGGGGAAGGCGGGTGAGGGAGTAAAGAATGGGGGTGTAAAGTGAAAGAGAGAAAGCTGATGTCTCTATTGAACATGGGAACACGTTGCGGCTTCACGCCACCCTCTCTCAAGCATTGAAAGAGAACAAACTGTGTGTCGGATTTGGAGCAAAAAGATAATAAGGGAGACCGATTAAATATTCCCCATCCACTCTCACAGGGAAATTAGTGAGCAAATGAAACTGTAATTCTGATTAGTGCTTTTTCACATTTCAATAGCTGTTAGCCTAAAGCGCACTGACTCACTCTCTGATCTGAGCAGGAACATTAAGATTTCTACTAGTAATCGCTAAACCATGTGTTTCAGCCTCAGGATTATGAGCAGCCAAAGAGTATAAATCTGCAAATAACTGCGTCTATCCTTATGCATTTTTGTGTATAAATGGAGCAGGTCTATGGAAACTCTCTGTCACTCTGAACAACATGGCAGTTCTACATCCTCAATGCATAATGATTTCACTTTCCATATCAGTACTGCAGAAGTACAAAAAATGAAATGACTTACTGACTAAATTGATATTTGTTCAAAGCGGTGGTGGCTGAAGTAGCGCTACAGGACACTGGTCTAAAACTACCCTGGTAATAGCAGTAGGATTTCAGTAAGGCAGGTATGTCCTGCCGAGCATTTGCATGCTTAGTGTTCCAAATAATTGCCCCTCTGGGACTGTTTTATGTCTGATTGTGAAGAATGTTCCCTATTCACAAAAAAGGAGCACAAGAGGGCTATTATCTGAATCAGGTCCCTTCACTGATTTAAAATAGGTTTAGTCTTTTGAGGTGCTTTTTATACATAATATTTTTTTTTTTATAAATATTTAGATTTTTATGTAGAAAGCAATTTTTTTTCTTTTTTCTAATCATCTCAAAAGCAGTGTACTGAGCAGGACATTTGGACACATGCCATCTTGGTTCATGGGTGTTAAGTTCAGCATCCAGGTTGTTTTCAGCCAATAACCTTGAACTGTAAATGGCATGTGAAAATACTAACGTTCAAAAGTTTGTGGTCAGTAAGATGTTTTTAAGATGCATTTAATCAATCAAAATTGACATTTTAATGTTATAAAAAAAATTACAAATTATTTCCAAAAAATAAAATAAAAAAAAATAATAAAAACTTATTGCGTTTTCCACAGACATATTAAGCAACACAGCTTTTTTCCAGAATTGACAATAATAAGAAATATTTATTTATCACCAAATCAGCATATAGAATGATTTTTGAAGGATTGTGTGACACTGAAGACTGGAGTAATGACTGCTGAAAATTCAGCTTTGCCATCACAGGAATAAATTACATTTTAAACTATATATAAAATCTTACTGAACCCAAACATTTGATCAGTACTGTACACATTTATAACAATTTAGGTTTAAATTATTATATCATATATGATGTACTGCCCATTTGTCCAGGGTGTTCTCTACCCGAGACACAGGGTTATCATGTCAAGTCAAGTTAAGTCACCTTTATTTATGTAACGCTTTTAACAATAAAGATTGTGTCAAAGTAACTTTATAGTATTAAAAAGGAAAATAGTGTGAGTGCAAAAGGACAATAGTAAACAGTAAATTTTCAGTTAAAAGCACGTTTATCATTGAATTCAGTGATGTCATCATCCAGCTCAGTTCAGTTTAAAAAGTGTCTGTGCAATCAAGTTGATGATATTGCTGGACATTAAGTGTTCCCAACTAAGAAAGCTAGACTCGACAGTGGCAAGGAACCAAAATCTCTCCTCTGGCCAGACAAAACCAGCAGTTCAATTCCAGGCTGCAGAAAAGTCACATTGTGCAGAGGACTCATCTGGTGTCTTCCATTAACTTCATGTGATCAGTAATCTCTGTGTTCTTCTAGTGGAAACAAATGGAATTGCAAAATTAATCAAGCTGATTGTTCTCTAACAGGTTTCCTAAACATGCTTGCTTCAACAGGTAGTTTGGCTGAGCTAAAATTTGACTGCACAATCAAAAAGAGCAATATTTTAAGAGTGTCACAGAGCTGCAGCATTAACACTTTTCAATAAGTCAACTTACAAATGGCTTACGTAAATTTGTCTTCGCACATTAAACTAGGATATAACGTATTTTAACTTTATAAATTTTTAAATATAAATTACATATTTCACTTAAGTGCCAGACTATGTTTAAGACAAGATCTGGAGGGGAAATCATCTTTAATCAGAATGATCTGCCTCAGTCAGATGGGTATGTGTCAGTTGGAGACTGACAGAGCTGGTAGTGTCTTTCCTTCAGCAGAGGGATGCTGAGTGGCAGTGAGGGGACTCAGGCAGGCAGCCTGGCCTGCAGGTAGACCCGAAGGCCATCTGATGATCAACCGACTGTGTGTGTTTAGCTACTGGGTTAGGCACTGTTCACCTTGCAGTCATGGTTTAAATCACTGCAGACAGGCAGCCCATTAGTGGCATTTATGTCTTCATTTTTGTGTGCTGATTCAGCATGCCTAACACATTTTGTCTTATTCAATAACTATGTACGTATATA
Source organism: Carassius carassius (assembly GCF_963082965.1). Classification (NCBI taxonomy): domain Eukaryota; kingdom Metazoa; phylum Chordata; class Actinopteri; order Cypriniformes; family Cyprinidae; genus Carassius; species Carassius carassius. The sequence goes on along the minus strand of NC_081772.1, from coordinate 14,575,743 downwards.
CACCATCTAAAAGTTTGAGGTCATTAAAGGAGCTATGTGGAGGTTTTTACTTAAAAAAATCTTTAAGATAGAGTTTTCATTTGTACATGTATGAGCCAACCATGATGTAATAAAAAGAATGACACCTCGACTGTCCACCACGGTTGCCTCTATCAGCCTGTAGGCTCAATTGTGTGTGGAGGAGTCGGGCCCGAATTGGCGCGAAAATTCACAAAATGTGACGTCATGTGCGTTCTCGTCTACTTGGGCTTACAACCGTACGGCACGCCAGCCATTATAGTAAGCAGCGGCAATAGTGTTTTCAAATGGACTCTGCGGATGGAAAGAAGCGACCAGCCTCCAGCACAATTCAGACACCCACGGACACTCCTCGTAAGTAAAAAAAAAAAGAGCGTGCGCACTGAGAATGAGCATGAGAGTGGCTGCAGTTTCTCTAATGGCCACTGGTGTCACTAACGGTTAGAAATTTCAGAACCTACACAATGCTCCTTTAAATAATTTTTCAAATTTCAAATAAATGCTGTCTTTCTCTTCATTGTAGAATCCTGCAAAAAAAAAAAGTATTGTAGTGTTTACGAAAATATGAAGCAGCACAACTGTTTTACACTTTGACAATAATATTATGAAGAAATGATTTTTGATCAGAAAATTTGCATATTAGAATGATTTCTAGGATCACATGACACTTAAGACTGGACTAATGGCTGCTGAAAATGCTGAAAAGCCTTGCCATCATTGGAATAAATTGCATTTTTTAAATATGTTATCAAAACTAAATCTTTCTGAAGAAAAATCTTTTCTTTCTGTAGTGAACACACATAATATTCATAATATTATTCAATTTATCATTTAATAATTAATTAAGATTTAATTAAATATATTAATATGCAATTATACAAATAAAAAAAATGCAAACACACTGATTAAGTGTTTGAAATAATTAAGACTTTTTAAAAATTCTCTTATGTCCAAGACTGCATTTATTTGATCAAAAATGCAGTAAAAAAAAACAGTAAAATTGTGAACTATTATTACAATTGAAAAGAAAATGAAATGCTTTTCTGTTTATATATATACAGTACAGACCAAAAGTTTGGACACACCTTCTCATTCAAAGAGTTTTCTTTATTTTCATGACTATGAAAATTGTAGAGTCACACTGAAGGCATCAAGGGCTATTTGACCAAGAAGGAGAGTGATGGGGTGCTGTGCCAGATGACCTGGCCTCCACAGTCACCGGACCTGAACCCAATCGAGATGGTTTAGGGGTGAGCTGGACTGCAGACAGAAGGCAAAAGGGCCAACAAGTGCTAAGCATCTCTCGGGGAAATCCTTGGAAGACCATTTCAGGTGACTACCTCTTGAAGATCATCAAGAGAATGCCAAGAGTGTGCAAAGCAGGAATCAAAGCAAAAGGTGGCTACTTTGAAGAACCTAGAATATGACATATTTTCAGTTGTTTCACACTTTTTTGTTATGTATATAATTCCATATATAATTCCACATGTGTCAATTCATAGTTTTGATGCCTTCAGTGTGTATCTACAATTTTCATAGTCATGAAAATAAAGAAAACTCTTTGAATGAGAAGGTGTGTCCAAACTTTTGGTCTGTACTGTATATATATATATATATATATATATATATATATATATATATATATATATACACATACATATCAAAGCTGAATTTTCAGCAGCCATTATTCTTTGTCTTCACAGTCACATAATCCTTTTTTTATAATCATTATATACATCTTTATTTTCTGCGTCTAAGTAAGAACGCAGTTATGAAAACATTTTGTAAATGAACCTTATTTAATTTTAAAACCTTACAGCAAAAAATTTAGCAAAATCGATTATTTTCCACCCCTGGACAGTTTCCAATGGGGGGATTATAATGATTATAATGAGGTCCAAACTTCATCTGATCTTAGCACAGACCCATCTACGAATCCATTTAAAGATAGAAAGGAGGGTCAAAACATTTGGCTATCCACATATGATGCCCCTAGAGAAGATAGAGTCTGACTATGGTCCAAGGGCCTCAAAAGAAGAAAAAGAAGGATTAAGATAAAGCTGTTTGTTGGTGAAGCAGACTAATGCCAGCTCTCAGTAAAAGGAAAAAGGAGAGTGAAAACTGGCAGAGAATGAATATAGTGTGATTTTTCTCTATTAGTCACAGGATTAAATGAGTTTACATAGGAGAATGCCAGTCTATTTTAATGTACATACATTAGGCAATAAAAGTAGCTGCAATGACTGCAACATGACAGGGAAGATATTTAAATCTTAGTTCAAAACAAATAAAGAAAAAACAGCAGTACTCAAACAAAAATATAATTTGTAAAATCAGGTTCCTTTGTTGTCTAATGAAATAATCTGTTTGGGTTGCATCCAAAGATGCCATTAAACCAACAAATAAATAGCAGATTTGTCAAGTGAAGGGTGTAGTGCATTTGAGCAGCATAAACAGCTGAAACTACATATTCCATTTGTGCAGGCCCTTCACATTTATTTCTGGATGTTTAGTTTTGTTGATAAAAGATGGAATTCTGCAAATGACACTAAAGTAATTGGAGATAATAGATGGAAGAATAGCTCAATGGTTCGATTTCCATCAATACAGTCAAACAGTTAAGAGATTGCTCCAGTGGTTTGTTTGGAATGTAATGCAGTGAATCTTTATGCCTTTGTCTTTAAATGTCTGAATATGAATTATTGTGTTTCATCTTCAGTTGAGTGGCCTAGTGGGAATCCTTGACATTAGAGAGGAGTCCTAGAACCTCTATTTATATACTTTATATACTATATACTTAAATTATATACTTGAAATGTTCTGTAATAAAGTTAAGCCTGAGAAAGTGCTGTCTTGGGTGCACTAAAATATACCTTCTGAACTTCTAAGCTGTCATTCCACTCTGAATAAGAATTAAGATCCGTTTTCCCAAATGAGTTTAAATACTGACAGAGACGTTGAAAGGAAGGGAGGGAAAATCAACAATGCTCCAACTCTTCAATACAAATAACTTTAAAAGAGAGGCTGTACCGCTTCAATGGACAGCGCTATTGTTTAATGCATGGACACCCCTCGCCACGCAAATGAAGTTTGATGCTTGCTGGATGTTTCTATGATTGTGTGTGTGTGTGTGTGTGTGTGTGTGTGTGTGTGTGTGTGTGTGTGTGTGTGTGTGTGTGTCTACTTGTCAATCATACTTGTAATCATAGAGTGGCCAACAGCATTTTCCAAAAACAAAATTCTTGTGGTCTACCTACAACATTTAAGTTTATTGCGCAACATATGCATTATTCATTTCCCATAATGGGATTGTGTATTTATTTCCTTTAGAGGACGGACGGACTGACTGACTGACTCTCTGTCTGTCTGTCTGTCTGTCTGTATGTATGCCTGTAGAGGGAGTATTTTTTACTTTATTTTTTTTTTTTTGCCCGCTTCCTTTTGCCAAAAACCTCAACACCCATAATGCACTTTTGATTTTGGTGCTGCCCCTCCATTGACCCGACTGTCTGTGGGCAAGAAAACAAAAATGCAAAAGCTTGCTCTGTACAAAAGCCCTAGATTTGTTAAAAGTCTGCTATATCATTCAGTAGACTTTTGCTGGGAAATAAAAGGGGATATCTGGGTGCAGGTAACATAGAGAAAAAGTACACATTGTTCATTTACATAAACTGCTGACATTGTAACAAAGCTAGTTTAAAATTTAGTGAACTTATCCTTTAAATCCTGTAGGTAAAAGCGTCATGTTTATAAGCAACAGCCATACAGCCAGCACTTCTTTACTTTGTACTCAAGCTGAACAAACATGTCAGGCTGTGCTTCACTGATTCTGAAGGACAGACCTTGCAACTCCCAACAGGGAGAGAGTTATTAACCATGCAGTATCTTTGCCAATGCCTTTTGATACCTGGTAGTATTGAATTAGACTGAATGCCTTAAAATTCCAGTCAGTTGGAAAGACGGGTTAGTGACTTGATTTTCTCTCCCACTGACTCTTCTGTCTCCTCAGTTCAGGTGTAGTTTATGGGGACAATACATGGGTTCAATACAGCTAATGAAATAATATTACTTCAGTCAATTGTACAATCTCTCTGCTCGACTAATTATTCTCCTGGTGGATCAGTGTGAGGAGAGTCTCATGGCCATTTGTCAGCCTGTGAACCCAATCTCACTTCAGTTTCTATGCCCCAAAGATTTCTGTGATAAGCACGCATGTGCTTATGCAACGTGTTTTAATGTGTTTTAAGTGCATAATGTGTATCATTAACTACTTACTACAGCAACCACACTGAAATGTTTCACAGTTAAGCCATGCACCTTTTAACTTCTTTTCACATCTTTGACAAATGACAGACCAGATGTCATACATTTCTGATCATATGTGTATGTATATTTGGAAAATAGCACATGTGTATGTGGAAAACATTGAGATTAGTAAGGAACAAAGTGAGAATTAATCATATGTTCCCACTAAAACCAAAAAAGATATTTAAACACAAAAAGTCCAGAATAATTATTTGATATTTTTATTATTTTTTTTTATTATAAATATTATTATTATTATTATTATTATTATTATTATTATTATCATATTATACATTTATTAGCTATAGAAAACCTGGTGTTTGGCCAAATTGGGGACCAATTATTTTCATACATTCATTATCATTATCATTCATTTTACCATGGTGAATTCACGAGTTCGCATTTACTTATAATTAAATAAAGGTTATGCGTATTTGGCGTGCTGTCCGGGGGGGGAGCTCCGAGCCCGGCAAGACTCCCGAGCCCGGGACACCCCCCCCCCCCCCCTCCCCGTCCGGGGAGAGGGGTCTGAGCTCGGAGTTCGGCTTAGCCCAAGTGTTCCCCAAAAAGCAATTAGAACGGGACAGCAGCCAGATACGCAAATTTACATCCCCCCAAAAAGCTGTGCTTAAATGTTATATGGGTGCTGGGCGTCCTTTGGTGTATAAATGTTACGGCAGTGTCTATTTGACTTCCGTGGAAGCGTCCACTTGAAAGAGAGAGATGGAAACTCCCGCTGGAGATGCGATTATTGCGGCAGTTGGGAAGATCGAAAAGGCTCCTGCGGGAGCATACACTGCTGCGGCAGTGAAGAAAATATGGAAAAGGCTCTTGGGGGAGCTGGCACTGCTGCGGCGGTGAGGATAATATGGAAAAGGCTCTTGGGGGAGCTGGCACTGCTGCGGCGGTGAGGAAATATGGAAAGGATCCTGCTGGAGCTGACACTGTTGTGGCATTGGGGGATACGGAAAGGCTCCTGCGGGAGTTGATACTGCTGCGGCAGTGTAGAAATGCGAAAAGGCTCCTGCGGGAGCATACACTGCTGCGGCAGTGAGAAAATATGGAGAGGCTCCTGCGGGAGCATACACTGCTGCGGCATTGGGGGATACGGAAAAGCTCCTGCGGGAGCAGACACTGCTGCGGCAATAAGGGAATATGGAAAGGCTCCTGCGGGAGCTGGCACTGCTGCGGCAGTGGAAAAATACGGAATGGCTCCTGCGGGAGCTGACACTGCTGCGGCAGTGAGAAAATATGGAGAGGCTCCTGCGGGAGCATACGCTGCTGCGGCACTGAGAAAATATGGAAAAGGCTCTTGGGGGAGCTGACACTGCTGCGGCAGTGTAGAAATACGAAAAGGCTCCTGCGGGAGCATACACTGCTGCGGCATTGGGGGATACAGAAAAGCTCCTGCGGGAGCAGACACTGCTGCGGCAGTAAGGGAATATGGAAAGGCTCCTGCGGGAGCTGGCACTGCTGCGGCAGTGGAAAAAATACGGAATGGCTCCTGCGGGAGCTGACACTGCTGCGGCAGTGAGAAACTATGGAGAGGCCCCTGCAGGAGCATACACTGCTGCGGTAGTGAGAAAATATGGAGAGGCTCCTGCGGGAGCATACACTGCTGCGGCAGTGAGGATAATATGGAAAAGGCTCCTGCTAGAGCATACATTGCTGTGGTAGTGAGGGAATGCGGAAAGGCTCCTGCGAGAGCGGGGTGCCGTTGGAATGAGAAATGGAGATGGCTAGGGAAAAACGGGTGACTGATGAGGGTTTGGTGGGCTTTCTTGAGATTTAAGCGGTCTGATCGGATGTAGCTCTTAAAAACTTCTGATGACCAGCGACCGAGTGTTTGGATCTGATGTTGGGAAAGGCCATTTTGAGCCACTGTGATGGCTGCACCTATTCTGAGGGAATGGCTGGAGAAATCATCAGCTGAGATAGCAGAAAAACATAAGACAGACTTTAGGCGTTTTTAGAACCAAAAAAACGGGAGACAGGGCGGCTGGAGTCATCTGTGAAAAAGAGGGTCGGAAAGGGATTTAGCTTGGGATTTCCTGAGCTGAAGGAAGGCTAGGAGAGTTTGGTATCGGAGAATAGGTGAATGGAGGTTAAAAATATAAATAAAGTGGCCGTTCATTGTCTGGTCTGTCTTACTTTGCTTTATATGAAATGACATGGCTTCATCGTCCAGGACTGCTGGATCAGAAATGGTGGGGTGGATGTTCGGTTTAAAGCTGGAAGTGGTAGTGAGCTCTTAGCGTCTGAGAAAGCCGAAGAAGGCTAGGATAAACATGGCATCTAGCGTACGAGCGGTGTGGACGGAATGGTAACCTTTGCGGAGCGTGGAAATGCATTTAGTCAGGATTTCAAAGGTTATGGGCTGCCTGGTGTCTGGGCGCGTGGGGTGGGCTCTTTGAATGCCTTTGATGAGAAGGGAGGTCTGTGAATTGGCTATTAGGGGTGAGGATGAACCGAAATATGAGTTGTTAGCGTTGGGGTGTGAAATAAATGAAGTGATAGAGAGCAGGGAAGAATCGGGGAACGGCAGATTATAGGCAGAATGGAATGCTTTAAAACATTTCCATGCTGTTAAGTATGATTGCAGGGTACTTGGGGAAAAGGCTTGGAGAATAGAATCTCTTGAAGTTTCGAGAAGGGGTCTCAGAGGATGATTCAGAGGAATATTAGTTCTGAATAAGGAGGTACTGGGGTTGGGAGTGGTTCCGCCTGCGGTGCCAACAGCCTGAATTTCTGAAAGGCAAAACTTGCCTCAGGAATGTGTTTTGAGGTTATGATGAACTGATCGTTAGCGGAGATCCAGATTAAACGTCTTTGAAAGGGCATTAAGGTGGGTGAATGAGAACGGCCATTATTAATTCAATGTACAGTAGCCTCGTTATCGCAGTGAATAACGATGCTGGACCATTCTTTTCCCCACAGAAAGGCTGCCAGGACAAGATGATATAGCTCGAAAAGGGGTGAGGATATTAATGGCTGGGGAAAATCTAACGGCTGGGAGGGCCATGTAGAAGCGGACCAGTGATTTTGGTGAAATCCTCCGAAACCGATGCAGGGGGCGGCGGCTTTTGATTTATTGGTGATTCCATAGGCTCTCTCTCACGCACCTGCGCGGTTTAAAACATCCAATAGTTATGATTGTCAAGAACAAAGGGTTTAGCTCCACCCATGCATGATAATAACGTGCATTATCGATCTTACAGGCTGACGATATGACGATTTGAAAAATGACCATATCGCCCAACTCTAGCGGGAGCGAGAACTGCTGCGGCACTGAGGAAATATGGAAAAAAGGATCCTGCGGGAGCGGGCACTGCTGCGGCAGCGGGGAAATACAGATGGACGCTCCTGCAGGAGCAAGCACTGCTGGGATGCTGGAGTGAGGATGGGCTATTATGGATGGATAAGGGGATGTTTAAAGAGGGTTAGTTATGGTGGGTCACGAGTTTGAGTGAACAGGGATGGACTGGCGTTAAGGGGGTTGGCTGATGAGGGTTCGGTGATCTTTTATATGGAGACATTAGGGTATGGCGGAACAGAGAAGTAATGAGGAGCATGAGAGGAGGAGGAAAGATAGCTGCTGGAGGCGCCTGCGGAGATGTGCTTACGCTTGGGACGGTTCTGGTAGTGGAATAAAGAGAGGGTAAATGGCGGGCATTGGGGCCTGCGCCATTAGCGGAGGAATGCTCACACTTGGGACAGCTCTGGGAGTGGAAGAGAGAGGGGAAAGGAGGGGAATGGCGGACAACGGGGCCTGAGCCAAGGGTGTTCGGAGGGATGGGTAGGGCGGAACATAGAGAAGGAAGGGGGAGCAAGAGAGGAGGAGGAAAGATAGCTGCTGGAGCCGCCTGCGGAGACGTGCTCACGCTTGGGACGGCTTCGGAAGTGGACGAAAAGAGGGGGAAAGAGGAGGTGAACGGCGGGTATAGGGGCCTACGCCAATATGAGAGGCAATGTCACACTGGGGTTAGACTGTGGGGCTGCAGGCCATGAGTAGGGGAGAGGGTTGTCGGAAAAGGGGTTGTGGATGGGTCTGCACCGCTATCGGAGGCATGCTCGCGTTAGCGTCTGTTACGGGAGCTGGAGGCCACTGAAAAGGAAAAAGGAGGTAAGTAGCAGCAGGAAGAAAGTAAGGGTCTGGGTTGCAAGTGGAAGCAGCTTCGCACTTGCTTCACGTGTTGTTGGTCACAGAAAGGGAATCCTGAAGAACCTATGTCTAACCTGCACCACTACCGGAGGCAGCCTCACGCTAGTGTTTACTACGGGAGCTGGAGGCCGCTGAACAGAAAATGGTTTATTAATAGCATGAGGGAGCGGAAGAGTTGTGGGCATTTTTACAAATGGAGGCAGCCTCACGTTTGCTTCAGCTGCTGTAGCTGTAGGCCATGTGAAGGGGTTGGGGTGTGTGATGTCTTGAACCTGAGTAGCCTGCACTGCTAGCAGAGGCAGCCTTATGCTAATGTCTGCTACTTGAGCTGGAGGACACTAAAAAAGAAAAAAGGGGGGTTAGAAGTAACAGGATGCAAATACTGGGATGTGCAGGCCAGTGTTGCAAGTAAAAGCAGCTTATGCTTGCTTCGGCTGCTGTAGATGTTGGCTGCGTGAAAGTAGAGGGGTTAGTAACATTAGACAATTCCTTGAGCCTTGTCCACATTAATATGTTCCTGTTGAAAAACATCTTTTCCTCTCGTTTTGGCCTTCCAGCCTTTGAACGCTCTCCAGAGTGGATAAATTTGAAGATGCTGTTTTCACGTTGTAGTATGGACTGTAGAAACAGAGGCTTTGAAAACAAAGCATGTTTAGTCTTGTAACACATTCTACCAATAGACATGTTTATAGCAGTTAACTTGCAGTTATGTGCTTTTCACATGGTTTCTAAAAATTATTTTGCATGCTTTTCATATTACAGTCCTAAAAGACAACAGAAAATTTACTCAAGATTGCTGTCCTGCGGAAAACACGAGGGCAGTTGCGTTTTAGATCAATTCTGAGTGATCGTGCCAGTAAATGGTGAAATATTTCCATAAATAAATTGATCCTGCCAGAAAATTTAATGAACTTATGTCTGTATCATCTGAGTGAGGTTTGGACATGCACGGTAAGGCAGGTGTAACGCTAATGGGTTCAGACATTTCGGTGTGGATAATAACTCTGAAAAAATGCCTTGTTGGCTTCATGGATAAAAATGGCATCGACATCGGACAGAATTACGTCATAAGATCGTTTAACAAACTTTAGCAGTGCAACCTGCATTTTAGCAGCTTCACCTGGAAATATTAATTTGCAACACACGGTCTGCGCTACTAGTGGTGGCAGCCTCGAACTGCGTTGCGGCCAGAAAGGCCGCGGTGAAGGGCTGAGCCACGGCAGGAAGTGAGTGAGGCTTTGCTTTGGTGAGATCTGGGGCGCGGCCCCATTAACTCTCTGGTGGTGTCGAGCGAGGCAAGCTCGGGGCTTTGCACGGTCTGTTGGCCACAGCGTGTGGCTGTTTGAGAAGAGCAGGTGTCGCGATAACGCTTGATGCTCGGCGGCTGTGTTAGACGGGATAGGAGTGATCATGGGGCCGGCGAATTGCAGCAGATCAGAAAAAATCCCCGGTCTAACGTTAGATCTCTTCGTTGGGTGGAAAATTGGGTCTGTGATGAGATGGCAAACTGCGCGAACCGAATTCTGAAAGTCTAGAGATAACGAAGGTAGGAAGTACTTGTTTATTTATAGGCGTTTTCTCGAGCTGATTGATAAACTGTGTAATTGCTGATGATGAACTGGCCGTGTTAATTATCCGTGCACACTCCTCCCGAAATTCGTTTGTGAAACGTCACTTCACGAGTTCACATTTACTTATAATTAAATAAAGGTTATGCGTATTTGGCGTGCTGTCCGGGGGGTGAGCAATTTGAAAGTTCTGTGTGAATGCCACTAGGGGACAAACTGTTACAATCTCATGTGAATGTCGGAGATGGCGGAAAAGGTAACTTTAGTGTAGAGAGTAATGTTTTTGATTTACTAAAAAAGAACTGTCTCTTGAGAACCATTTGATTGTTGAATTGGACTACACTGATGTTTGTGATTCACTAAAAAGAACAGGCACTCTGTTTCACAATGTTGAATCAGTAGTGGTGTTACAGCAGGAAACGCTTGTATTTTAGTATGGAGATTTGACTGAATGCACTTGTGAGAACCCAGAAACAGCATTTGATTATGGTATTTTTTATAAAAATGGAAACTGTAACCAACCCTAATGACAACCGGGTCACACCACTCATTCAACTTTCAGTGGACGTTAAATATGGGAAACTTCAGTTTATTAATTTACAGCATTCAGTTATGTGTTAGTCTTTTCCGTTATTACTGATAGAATGACTCAGAATAGCATTTGGAGTGGCACTCAGCTCTTAATCACTTCCGATCCCAGAAGCCTCTCTGAGAGTGACAGGAGGGCTCGGAGATGATGTGAGATCTGAAGAGGGGCAAGTGAGTGAGAGATTTCTGCTTGTTTTTGTACAAAAACTATTTGTGTTAGGTTAGAGTACAGAAAAGACACAATATTTTCTGATACATACAAGAGGAGTGTGCTGCTTAATGAGGAATATAATTTTTGTAAGCGTGACCTGAATGGCTGGTGCTTGTTTAGTGAAAAATGGAAATCTGAGGTCATTTAGTCAGGCAGGCTACAAGCAGGTCAATCTTTTCATTCAGTCAGCATTTTTAGGTGGAAAAATGAATGGCGTTAATTGAGGACAAATGTCTAAGTACTGCTTATAACACAAAGTTGGTACAGAACTCATAAAAAAAAATAAAAACCGGGGTGCCTTTGTGGCAATGTTCTCTTCATGAAAATGCCAGAAATCAATAAATCTGCCCAACGCACTCAGTAAAGTGACATTATATTTTCCCTCTAACAATCAAGAGTGGACATGTTCATAACTGAAACACTGGAAAGGTCTTATTTGAGGGGGAATGCATATCTGCAGAAAGACCGTTGAGCATAACACCTTATCTCCTGAGATAATGAGGGGGGTGGGGGATTATGCTACTTTCTTTCAGCTACCCAACTGGGTCATATGCATGTTAAAATGATTCAGAACTGAAATGTAGCTGTGGTGAGCCTGGCATCCATTTAGAAGCACTTAAAAAGAGGGTGTTCATTTAAATCATGGTATTTTTGCTTTTAATCTGGCGATCAGCATTCTGGGAGAACTCTCTATGACCCCAGTCTTGAAGCTACTGAGATTATTGCATAGGAAATGAAGACTGTAATGCAGTACAAATGTATAGTAAAGTTTAAAAGGCTTTTATAGAGTACACGTTTGAGGTAAGTTAAAAACAGCACTTTGCATGATAATTATGGTTATCTAAACACAATATATGGCTTTAATTAAATGTTTTTTTAGATAAACACATGGTACAGATAGGCATGATAAGCTTGATTTGTGGGTCACAAACATAACCAAAATTAATTATTCATAAAGATTTCTTTTGGAAGACAAATTTCACACCTACAGTATATCTCGTAACATCCACTTTCTGGAGTTTGAGACAGTGTAATCACCATCAACAGCCCATATTCTCTTTTCCATTCTCTCTTCTCTTGGGCAACTGTCTCTATAATTATATAATTATCATTTTGTTTTTCCTCTAATGAGAACCTTTCATCTCCAAAGCATAAAAATCAGTAGATATAAAGGCATCTCAGACAGTACCCCATGGCTTGTCTGATGGAAGCCTTTGAACAATGCAAAGGGGAAGGCGACAGATTATTGGAAAAGGTACCACCAAAGCAGTTCTCATGCATTTCAAATTAACAAACAACACACTTTTTTTCGTAACATGCCAAAGTTCATCCAGAGGTCGGGTAAATATTTGTTTTCCATTTCTGATAGAAGGGCATTTAGAGTTGGTTTTAAATATACAAGACCTCATACCCTCTATATAAGTAGTATATAAATAATACAATTTAATAAGTATAAATTATACATGGGTCTAAGACAACAAGGGTTTTTTACCTGTTTGTCAGCAAGAGGTATTTAATCATTAATAATATAATAAAATTTAACATGATCACAGTTTCTTTTATATATTTTAATAAACACTGATATGAATATGTATATTGTTTCATTTTTACGTTACACTGAATGACAATGGAACATTATTTCATCCATATTTTGACATTTTCACTGCATTACTGCGTCTTTCTATGAGTATAAAATAATTTAAAAAAATAAATTTTAACTGTCTTGTCTTTGACCCACATGCACTATATTTGTGTTATGCAAAACGTCTCTAGGTTACGTATGTAACCATGGTTCCCCAAGGGAACAAAATGCTGCATTGGAATGCTTTGGGGAACACCTCTGCGTGACCAAGCTCTGAAGCACGTGTGAAATCAGTACAAAGGAATGGCAAAACGTCATAGGATTATGCAAAATTTACTACCAACAAGGTAGCAGCCAACATGTGTGGTGGAACTAGTTTCCCCTTCAGGAACTCATGCGGCATCGGGACACTTTGGGAGAAAGAATGCCCATTCCGCATTGCTTACAAATCCCTGCCTAGAGTGGAACAAAGCTAGGCGAGAGAACAAATGAGCAAGATATTGCAACATAGCCAAAGATATTGCAACTACAGTCCACTGACTTAAGGTCTGCTTGGTCGCTGGGAGATCTCTCTTGGCCGGACCAAAGCAAAAAAATAATTGGTCAGATTTCCTCCACATGGACATTAGTAACCAGTGCTCTGACTGGAAAGACAAGCTTAAGCTTTTCCTGGTCTGGTTCGCTAAAGGAAGGAGGACAGAAAGCCTGCAGCACAACTGGCCATGGAACTACAGTAGGCACCTTAGCCACATACCCTGGCCCAAGGTATAGGAATGACTTCAGAATGGAAGGGGCCACATACAAGGCCTGGAAGTCACCAACTCTCTTAAGGGAAGAGATGGCAAGTAGGAAAGCAGTCTTAAGTGAGCAGAATCGATCTGGAACCTCCTCAAGTAGTTCAAATGGAGGCTAACAGAGAGCTTCTAAGCCAAATCTCAAGATGGGACTCTAGAGCATGTAGCAGGCATCAGCGTCAAGGTGCCACTGAGTAAAATGTAAAAAAAAGGTTCTACTTCAAGGAGTACAGTTTCCTCATGGAGGGAGCTCCAGACTGGAGTATGGTCTCAACAACCTCAGTTGAGAGACTGGAAGCTATGAGCTGTGCCCTCTCAGGGTCCACACCCACAGTTTCCATAACTCTAGAGGGGAACCTCCCAAGGAAAGCCATCGAGAAGGGGTATCAGGTCCAAGAACCATACTCTGCCCAGCCAGAATGGGACTACTAGCAACAGACGAACCCCAAACGCCTTCTCAGGTCTGGAAGAAAGTGTTTCAGTGCACGAAACTCAGCCAGCAACCCCAGGAAATTGATGTGCTATGAGAGATGGTGGCCTAACCACAGACCCTGAGCAGAGCGAACACACATGACTGCTCCCCAGCCCGTGAGGGAGGCTTCCATCATTAGCGTTATGTGACAAAAAGTAAACCTCAGGAACTTCCTGTGTTGTGGAGGGATGGAAATATGGAAGTATGTGTCCTTTAGATCTATCATGGCAAAACAGTCCTCTGACCTGTTGTGGGATGGGATCAAGAACCATAGGAGCAGAGTGAGGCCTGTGGAGTAAATGATAATGAGAGACACCTGCACCACTCACAGGAGCTCAAGTCCCACGAAGGAGCTCCGGAAGGATAATAGGAGGACTAACGACAGTGAAGGACTGCTTTTACTTTCATTTTGTGTTAATTTATTAGATTATTAAAGTTTATGTTTGAATGTTCGCCGGTTCCCGCCTCCTTCTTCACGTGACTACAAACTTTGTTAAATAGATGAAATCTGTTTGAGCGTCAGTATTTTGAATCTGAGTCTCACAACTAAGCAGTTCAGCTGACAAACTATAAAATACCGGCTGTAGAACCCAGACTCTCTCAAGAGACGGGGGAACACTTTCTATGGCCTCCTTCCTAAAGAGAGTGTCTACATCCTGTTCCATTGCTCGGGGCCCACCACAGTGGGAATAACCCTGTTGAATCAAGGCGGATGAGAATCAAACTGTATAATGTAGCCTCTTCCAACAGTCAGCAGGACCCATTGAGACACATTTGGCAGAACTCCTCCACCAGATCCATTTGCGATCTCCATAATCACAGCCGCAGCCGCCGCTCTGCCGAGGCAGACGGGGGACCCAATCCCTGATGATTACTCACTAGGATGCCCTCCTCGAAGAGCACCCTGCACGAGCGGAACGTACGTAGCAAGAGACAATCACAATATGGACAGTCAGCCCCCTTAAAAGCTAACTGAGTGTGCTCTGCTCCCAGACAAGCAACGCACTCATAATAAAGAGCAGGCAGGGAGGTGCACACAATCAAAAAGTTGCTTGTCACTCTTCTTGCCAACACTCACCATTTAGAATGTGCACAGTCTGGTGTACTATTCTTGTGCGGACTCCCCATAGTTTTTATACTGTAAACCATATACCTAAACTTACCCCTCACAGAAAACTTTCTGCATTTTTACAGTCAAAAAAAAAAGTAATCTGTATGATTTATAAGCTTTGGTTTACATGAGGACCTCAATTTAGGTTCCCACAGTGAGACTCCATGAGTTAGTGTGTTTTCAGGTTTAAGTCCCCACCAGTGTAGAAAAACCTGTAAACACACACACACACACACATTCTCAAGACAAACAAAGAAACAGAGTGTTTACTGAAGAAGCAGAAGCTAAGGCTGTTTCAGCCTCACATGCTTTTAAGATTATTGGTCACTACATCATCCCGCCTATGATGTCTCACCATTCCATTGGACTGATTTCACGTGTGCTTCAGAGTGATGTCAATTGAGTTTGAAGTGTTACCCAAATACTATGGTGGTCTTCATTTTACCACCAACATATGAAGGATCTGTTGTTGTGATTATATTAGCTTCACTGCATCAGGACAGAATGCGTTGGTCAAGACAAAAGTCTTGAAAAACCTTGAAAGAGATTAGAACTGAAAGAAGGGAGATTTTAATCAACTATGTCCCCTGAGCTCATATTTATCAGCTCTTAACATCTTCATTTTGTGAGCCAGTGGAACTAAATGAATTGGTGCTAAGCTGTGACCCTTCTGCCTTTAGTCAACTTTTTGTGCCCCATAAGTTAGCATGTGCGTCCATGATGCTTAGTCTCCCCCATCTGGATTTTAAAAATAAGTTAAACTTTCTTTATCTTCCACAACAATTATCTATAAAGAATGGAATTTATATTCAATTTGGACATCAAACATTTATGTAGTACAGTGTTCTTTGTAAGGACACAAAAATACATTTAAACGATGTCTCGCTTTGGATGTGCAACTTCAACTTTGATGTGAACACTGTGATTAAAACAAGAAAAGGTTTAGCAGCCCGGAGGAGCAAGTAGAAAGTGCTTTCCATTTGAATAAGTATGCACATTTTTCAGTGAGTCATAATTACAAATTAGTCTAATAATGGATAGAATAACAGCAAATGAGCTTCTGGCTATATGAAATTCTCTTAAGCAAAATTTCATACACTGAAGGCTGCTGGGATTCACAGCATATTTTATAAATTGGATATGGCATATAAAGCTGCATATTCCAAAGTTTGTGTGCATGAATTAAGATTGCAAAAAAGAAAAAAAAAAGCCATGTTTACCTTTAATTAAATTTCTATTTTTATACATAAACATAATTCAATATTAGTAAAGTGATCTTTTTTAACAAAGAAATCTTGAGAATTAAATAATCTTGAACAAGCACTTCACACAGAGATACATTTTTTCATGCTTAATGAGCATGGAACTGCACACACTTCTTATTAACATCATGAGCATCTCTCATAGTCACAAGTATATAAAATAATAATATATATTTGTGTTCTTAAGTTGGATGTATTTTGATCAGTTTACAAAATATGGCTGCAACAGTGCATTACACATTCTCTTTGATTTAAAAATGCTGATAGATTTACAAACAGGTTTATTCATGATATCTCAATATGTTCACTCAGAATTTGTAAGGACACAACATTTTGTGCATATTGTTGATTAAAAGATTAGCCTACATCTGTTTGCTGATGGCTGCAGCCATCAAATGAAGATGCTCTAATTTGCAAATTAAGATGTATGAAAATATCTCTGACAGTCCGATCAGTGGCTTGCTTTGGCAGTGAAGCAAAAGCAATGACAGAAAGTTTGGCAGGAGGAGCAATCCTCAGAGGAACAACCATAATCTCTTTTTCTGCCTCCCAGCCTAAAAGACGACTAAATAAATATGACATCAGTAAGAGAGAAAGTAAAACAGAAAAAAAATGCATAGCCCATGTAAATGAAAACTGAAAATAGCTGTTTTCTCAGTGTTGACACAAACGCTAAGCAGATATTATGCAGGAATTGTTTTGTATAGGAGCTTACATTATATTGCCCATCCACCTCCTGTATGTGAGAACAAAGCCCACACAACAACCCAAATACAACACAACATGTTTCAAAATCAGTAAGCATTGAAATCGTCTTGGGTTACTTGACTGTAACCCTGTTCCCTGAAAAAGCGGGAACGCGCTAATGAGAACATTCTTTGTTCGACCGGTTGTGAAGCACGTGTGTCAAACACACCAAGAATTGGCTTAAATAACCTCGGTAGGTGACGTCACATATTACACGCACCTGAAGGATATAAATAGATGTGACACGGAAACACCCTCAGGTTAATATTTGTCTGAAAGGATGTCCGGGCACGTTTACAGTGCGGCATTGAGGCGCAGCATCTCGTTCCCACTTTTTCAGGGAACAGGGTTACAGTCAACTAACCCGAGACGTTCCCTTATCAAAAGCTACTCTCGATGCTGCGCTCAATAGCGCTAATGAGAACGAGAATACCAACGCCGCCACACTGTAAGTGTCTGGACCCCCAGGGTTGTGTAGTGTGTGCGCACAAACATCGAAGAGGTCTCAAACATGACTCTGGGATGTGGACTCAAGGACATGCGAGCCCGGAGTTGCATGGACATCAAAGCTATAGAATCTGACAAATGTGTGTGGAGAGGACCAACCTGTCGCATCACAGACTTGCTGCAAGGGTGCACCTCTTGCTAAAGCCATTGAAGATGCCACCCCCCTGGTTGAATGAGCCCTAACTCCTAGAGGCGAAGGTTGATCACGCCCCTCATAGGCTAGGGCAATAGCATCCCTCACCCAATGTGAAATTGTTTGCCTGGTGGCAGCCGCCCCCCGTTTGCGGCCCCCATGGCATATGAAAAGTTGCTCTGACTTACGCCACTGGCTAGTGTGGTGGACGTAAATCTGAAGAGCACGTACTGGACACAGTAAGTGAAGTCTTTCCTGCTCCGGTGTCGTGAATGGCGGAGGACAGAAAGCTTCGAGAATGACCGGATGTATGGTTGAGAAAGGAACTTTTGGAAGATAATTAGGGTGAGGAAGCAAAATAACTTTAACTCGCCCAGGTGCAAAATCTAAGCAGGATGGCAGGACTGACAAAGCCTGTAAATCCCCAATTTTCTTTAGAGAGGTAATGGCCATGAGAAAAACCATTTTTAGAGCTAGAAGCCTGTCAGGCGCTGATTCTAATGGTTCGAATGGGGGGCCAGCCAACCCTTCGAGCACTATGGCTAAATCCCATGAAGGGACCGTAGATCTAGTGGATGGCCTCAACCGCTTAGCCCCACGAATGAAGCGGGCGACTAGAGGGTGCTTTCCCACAGAAACCCTGTCAATCAAAATGTGGCAAGCCAAAATAGCGGCCACATAGGTTCTGAGAGTACTAGGGCCTGTGCCTGAGGACAATTTCTCTTGCAGAAACTCCAGTACTGAAACTATTTGGCAGTGAGCTGGGTCTACATGGTGTGTCATGCACCAGTCCTCGAAAACACGCCATTTGAGGGCATACATTCTTCTAGTGGAGGGAGCCCTAGCACTCAGAATAGTTTCTATTACATTTGCTAAAAGGCCAGCATCTCTTAGTTGGTCCCTCTCAGGGGCCAGACGTGAAGGTTCCAGAGCTTGGGCCGGGGATGTATAATACTGTCCCCTGCGCCTGAGAGAGAAGATCTCTCCTGATCGGAATCGCCCACGGCGAGCCGTCGAGGAGGGATATTAGATCTAAGAACCAGACTCTGGTCGGCCAACGGGGCACTATCAGCAAGAGGCGAGACCCCTGTTGACGGACCTTGGCCAGGACTCCAGGGTGCAGAGCAATCGGAGGAAAGGCGTAAAGACGCAGTCTGGGCCACGCATGGGTCAGCTGGATGAGTCAGAGAGAAGTAGAGGGGACATTGTGCTGTCTCCTGTGTAGCAAAGAGGTCCACCTCTGCTTCTTAAAATCTTTCCCAGATTTGACTCACTACTTCGGGGGGGAGTTTCCATTTCCCGTTTGTCACAGCTTGTCTGGACAGCAAATCTGCTCCCACATTCATATGCCCAGAAATGTAAATCGCCTTGAGGGACAGGAACTTGTTCTGTGCCCAAAGCAGGACCTGCTGCACTAACTTGTTCAAGCGGCGCGAACGCAGTCCGCCCTGGTGATTTATGTAAGAGACTACAGATGTGTTGTCCACCCGCACTAGGACATGGTAGCCTCTCAACTGCTGGAGGAAGTATTTCAGGGCCAGAAATACAGCCTTCATTTCGAGGCAATTGATGTGCCATTCGAGAAGATGACCTCTCCAGATCCCTTGGGCTGGACAGCCATTTAAGGCCACTCCCCAGCCCGTGAGGGAAGCGTCTGTCGTTAGCATCGTGGGACCCAAAGTGAGAAACCGGGGTCTGAACCACATAGAAAGGGTAAGAAGCCCCTGGCGCGTAACCCTTATTTGCCTCTGGGGATTGACCCTTGGATGAAATCTCCTGGCTCTGAGCCACAACTGAAACAATCTCATGTGCAGGAGGCCCAAAGGTATCACCGTGGATGCAGCTGCCATGAGACCTAAAACTTTCTGAAAGTGATGAACTGTGACTTTCTGGCCTAGCTTTATGTTCTTTAGGGTGTTTAGAATGGATTCGACACGTGCAGGAGACAGCTGTGCCTGCATTGCGACCGAGTTCCTTACCACCCCCAAATACGTTGTCCTCTGGGAGGGTGAGAGAATGCTTTTCTTGGCGTTGAGTCTGTAAGGGAAACAGGTCAATTTAGCTCAAAGGGAATCATTTAAGATTTTAAAGGGAATTTGAACAGAATCACTGTTTCACGGCTGATCACTGAGACGCCCTGCGATTCACTGAACGAGCCGTTTAACATCAAATCTGCGCTGGATATTAATATCCAAACTATAGTGAAAACACTATCAATTAGCACAGTAACAAGATCGGCAGTTTAAGACATTAACTTGTAAGCACAAAACACAAGATACTTCTCTTTTCAATATGAATAAGGCTTTATTAGATAAATCTAAGACATATAAACTAATCTAACACACAAACGCACGCACTCACACATTCACACAAGTTGCAGGAAGATCGAAAGTTAGGGAAAGATGAGTTTAAGAGAATGGAAATGTGGAATCCCAAGTTTTCAGCAATACGTTAAATTGCACAGACATGAACAACCATCAATCACTTAATTAACCCTCGCATTTAGTTCCTCAATGAGGTTAAAATTATATTAGATACGCCAGTCCAGTACAAATGTCTGAAGGTACATTGCCTGAGTAAAGGTGTCCCTTTGTTGTCGCTGATTGGCTGGAAGTTCAGTAGTCGTTGAAGTGACGTCTTGAGAAGCCCTGGTTGGGCGTTGGCTGAAGACGGAGTTGTGTGCGGGTTGAAGTTGAAACTCAACGTTACAAAACTTAACTCAGAACATGAAACTCTCAAACGGAAAAGAAAAGAAGTAAAGTTTGGCGAGACTAGGTGGTGTTCCTTCTCATTGTGGCTAAGTAGCAGCAGGCGTGCAGGCTGAAGCACGCCGGAACCGCGCTCAAAGAACAGTGATGACAAACAGCATGGCTAAAAGCTAAAGCTAAGAAGCAAAGCTAAAAGCTAAAAGCTGGCACGACTAGTAGCAAAAGCAAGGCTAGAACTAAAAGCCGACATGACTAATAGCAGAAGCAAAGCTAACAACTAAAAGCAGGATTTTATGGTGTCCTGAGTATTTAAACTGGCCTGTTGGCCACACCTCAAATGTTGTCTTGACCAATCAGATATTGTCTTGGCTCGGGGGTATCATAAATCATATGTTTGTCTTACCAAGCATGTGGTCCGAATTTTCCCACTCTTGCAGGGTATAATTTTAGACATGATTCCTATAACACGAATATGATACATTTGACAAATATGTGATTGTCAGGACTATTTCAAGTAAGCAGTTTCCATCACAAACATACCAAACATGATTAAAAGACATACATAATAAGTGATTATAACATGATAGTCAAATGTGTGGGTTACATATACATGAATATGGAGTTAAGCGATGGACTGATATTCATTTAGAAGTTATTTTGGAGTTCATTTTGGTCCATATACATGTAGAAAAGACATTTTCTTTGCCATTCTCTTGGCAAAGATTTCTGTGGAGACTAGAGGTTCAAAGCCCCTTCAAGTCAAAAAATCTTGTGTAGTACTCTCATGGGTTTACACATGATGTCCGGCGTTGCTTATCAATTACAAACAAAAAATTTGACAAATCTCTTCTCCAAATTGAAATTGTCAATAATTGTTCTAGTGGTGTTAATGTTGAAAGCTGTTCTGTTAAAGCGTTGGTTGGTTGGTTGGTTATCTTGCTTGGGACTTGTGGCACAGAATGTTTTATGACTTCCTGTTGCCTTACTGAGGAATTCAGCTCGTGTTTCAGCCACAGCCCTGATCGACTCTTTAATTTGTCTGGTTCGAGTCATTTCTGCTACAAGTCTCAACCCCAGAGATTCGAGATGAGCTAGAACGACATCCCGATGTCGAAGTGCTAGCTCCTGAGACTGAGCCAGAATAAGCCAGTCGTCTATATAATTCAAAATGCGGATGCCCTGGAGTCGTAGAGGAGCCAGAGCTGCATCCATACATTTCGTGTAGGTGCGGGGTGACAAAGCTATGCCGAATGGAAGAACCCGATACTGGTAAGCTTGGCCCCGAAAGCGAACCTCAGGAACTTCCTGTGTTGTGGCAAGATCTCGATGTGAAAATAAGCATCCTTGAGATCGATAGTCACGAACCAATCGCCTGACTGGATCTGAGACACAATCATCTTGATTGTCAGCATTTTGAACTTGTATGCTCTGAGGTAGCGGTTCAACCCGCGAAGATCTAAAATTGGACGCAACCCCCCATCTTTTTTGGGAACAAGAAAATACCGGCTGTAATAGCCTGACTGTCTGTCTGGAAGGGGAACATGTTCTATGGCCCCTTTTTCCAGTAGAGTTTGCAATTCCTGTGTCAACAAATGCGCTCGTTCTGGTTTCACGGAAGTGGAGACCACGCCGTTGAAACGCGGAGGACGATACGCAAACTGAACCCTGTAGCCTTTCTCTACAGTCCTTTCTACCCGTGGGGAGACATTTGGCAGTAGCTTCCACGCTGCCAGCTTCTCCGAAAGGGGCACTAATTTTGACACTTTGTTTTGTTGGGGGGATGTTAGATGTCCGGTGTCCTGAAACATGGCAGGAGGCAACCGAGCATTTAACATTTTGCTGGAGGCCGCTGCTCCCCGAAACACCAGTGGTGGCCGAGATAAAACAACGGGCCCTTGAGGGTGCCAGGAAGGAGTCTTTATTCTCTGTTGGAATTTTACGCGCCCCTCCCAGAGGGGGCACACCCTCATGGTCCTGGGCGCACCAGCCTCAGGACTTCTTTTTGCCGGAGATGATGCGCCGCAGGTTCGGTCTTTTAGAGGCGGGCTGAGAAGTGCGGCGAGCCACTCCCCATTCTCTTCGAGGGGGGGCACGACTTGCCACACTCTCCTTCTGGGCTTCTCGCCTCAGAGAAACCGAACTTGGTCGGGACTGGGTGGCCTGTGCTCAAGTCTTTTAGCAGATCAGCCTGGTACGCCTGCAGAATCGCCATGGTGTGCAGGGCAGCACCAGCCTGACCCGTGGCCTGAAACGCTTTCCCCACCAGCGAAGATGTCATTCTGCACGGCTTGGTGGGGAGCGTAGGCTTTTTAAGGGACGATGAAATCCCAGGGGAGAGATAGCCCGCAAGCGTCTCTTCCACCTGGGGCATCATCATATAGCCCCGTGCCTTTGAATCAACGATAGTCGAATAAATCGATGTCGACGGCACGAAGACACGGGAGGAATATGGCTTACTCCACGACCGTACTAGCTCATCGTGGAGATCACCGAAAAGGGGAGAGACTGTCGCTGAGGCCCCTCCCCTTGGCCACCCGACAGAAATCTGTCGTCTAATTTTGAGCAATTGGGGGTCTCTTGCTCCTGTGGCCAGTCTAGCTTTAAATGATCGACTGCACGAGTTACCACCTCCAGTAGCTCCTCATACGCTTTATCATCGCGGGAGGAACTCTCTGAGGTGGCACTTTCCATCTCAACAGAGGCAACAGATGAAGTCTCCTCGGGCCGTTCAGAAGAAGCGTCGGGGCGCACTTGAGAAACGGACGCGAGGGCTTCATGATCTGGTGAGAGTGCGAGAGAAAGGGGCGGAGTCATGCCACGCGCCTCAGCCAGATTGACACGTGACCCCCAGGATCTTAATGAGGGAGAATCTGCCGGCTCGTAATTTTTGAAAAACGTGAGCCGCGCGCGAAGCACTTTAATAGATAACATGTTACAGTGCTCGCATTCTCCCTCGAGCTCGAGGGCAGCGTGCTCTTCCCCCAAACACTCAAAACAGAATCTGTGAGGATCATCCTCTGAGATGAGCCTCTGACACGGAGGCACACATCTCTTATTTGATTCTGTCATTCTCTCTTTTTTTTCTTTCTTTTAATATTTTACTGCAACGCAGTGTTTTATTTATATTTTCTTATTTACTCAACTCTAACATACGGTGGCCCAGTGGTGCACAACACAACGACATTAAAAAAGCAAACATAAGCTCACAACACAACGACATTAAGCCACAACACAAAGACATTAACCCACAACACAACAAAATTCTCACAACACAATGAAATTAAGCCACAACACAACGAAATTCTCACAGCACAACGATATTCACACAACACAAATACATTAAGCCACAACACAACGGAAATGCTCCCGACCACTAGGAGGCAGTTGGTCTGCAGAAACGGGCAATAGACTACGTATTTCCTGTGAAATCTCAGTGCGAATAAAAGGTTCCTGTCTTTATTCTGCCGTAGTGTGAGTGCATTACCAGCTGCAAACTTTTATCCATAAACGATGAATATTAAATCATATTTATACATTTTGCTATAATACAACAAATTAAGTATACCACAGCAATATAATTATTTAATGAAGAGTTCCATAAACATCTGTGAGGGTGGTTTACACAGCTATTGCTGTGACCCGTTTTGTGAGGCTCCTCAAAGGTTTTTCACACTTCTCCACTGGATGTAGAAACTCGAAATAAGTGGATTCAAATTAGTAATGTAAGATTTAAGGATTTCAACATCACTTCTGATACTTCAGTCTGCAGGTGCCTCTTCAAGAATGACAACAGCATGCGAATCTACACTAGGTAAGATCTAAACCTTTATTACTATATTAACGAGCACAATGTAGGCCTATTGTGAATTTTTTAATTGTCATTATTTATTTTTTGTCATTGTGGTTGCCTGTTTGTTTAAAAAACCTCTTCCGTGGATCAAGGCAATACGTGTTAATAGATGATTTACCCAAAAATAAAGCTGTCATCATATACTCAACATTATGTCGCTGTAAACCCACATGGCTTGCTTTGTTCATTGGCATACAGAAATGTTGTAAATAATGTTAATTATGGCCTTTTGGAGAGTTATTGAACCTGCATTCCACATGGTTCGTGTGACCAGAGCAAGGACAGCTAAAGCGAGGAGAGAAGTTGGAATAACAAGCAATGCAATGGTAAATATTAATATTGTATTGTTTGTGACAGAGAAAGAAAATGTTATATTTATTTTCACTTTTTGATGCACACGTTACATGCATGTATCATAATTATTTAACATTTATTTTGACAGTGTCAGTCTCTGCAGCCCTTCGATGAGTTCCCCCTCTTCATGGTCCACCTTTCAGTCGATCTTCCACAGAGAGATCTGGCCTTACACAAGAAACTTGGGATGGATTCATTTGGTTCTCTTACGAGAGCTCTCTCGTACTGCGTCTTAGCTAAGACGCTACGGGAAAAGTCTCTTTTCACGAAATACTGAAGCAAAAAATTATCCGTATTTTTGTAAAGCGCATTTGCAGCAGTATACAGCCATAGGCGAGACGGCTCGTTCGCTCATTGGCTTGTTCTGCGGCAACTGCACAGCCTATCGAGCGCGGGCTGATGCAACATCAGACCAATAAGGGTGCTTCGCGCCCTTCTTGCCACTTCCCGCCGAAACGGGTGTGGCCCAACCTATAAAAGGAGCTCGAAAAGGCTGACTCACCTGATTTTTCATCTCTTCAGCGAAGCTCACGCATCGCTGGATCACGGAGGAAGCAAGCTCCGTCTGAGAAAGCACATCAGCAGGACGAGCCATTCTGAAGCTGCTGGCATCGCCGCCTTCCACTGCCGTTCCTGCTGCGCTATCCGGCACCTATATCCTTTCAATTCTGTTATATCCAAGCTGTTCTTTATGTGTGTGTGTGTGTTCGCCCTGCGACACACACTCGTAAAAGAGCTCGCGTCTTTTTTAAGATGCCTTCCTGCGGCTCGTCAGAGCCCCACTCAGCGAGGGAGACCGGTACGTCATCTGTGTCTCCTGCCTGGGTGAAGATCATGCAGCGTTCGCGCTCGCTAACGGCGGATGCCCCCACTGCGAGCTGTTGCCATGGTGACTCTGAGGACTCGCCTGGCCTTTTTTCTCTGAGCCTGCATTCTCCGCCGCGCTGAGGCGCCGTAAAAGCATCGCTTCCAGC
Source organism: Carassius carassius (assembly GCF_963082965.1). Taxonomy (NCBI): domain Eukaryota; kingdom Metazoa; phylum Chordata; class Actinopteri; order Cypriniformes; family Cyprinidae; genus Carassius; species Carassius carassius. The sequence continues at coordinate 14,550,397 of NC_081772.1, read as the reverse complement.
GGATTCCGGAACCGTCTTCAGCTCAACCGAGCTCGCCGGTTCGCCCTGCTTCACCGGCCCCCCCTGCATCGCTTCCCGGTGGGCAGCGCCCGCTGTTTGCCGGCGCGTCGTCCGAGGAAGTCGATCTCAGGGCCGCGTCGGAGGAAGAGGACACGCGCTCTCTGCTAGCTTCGGGCAGTGAGGGCTGGGCGAGCTCCGAGGATCTCGCGCCTTCTGCTCAGAAGCCCAGCAGACGAGCTGACATCGAGAAGGAGCCGGGGCGAATGCTCGTGTTGGCCGCGATGAGTCTCGGCCGCGAGTGGTTTGCACCAGCGCCCCCCCTCTCGTTCCCGGCTGGATGGTATTTCCCTTTCGGATGAGCGTACTTCTCAAAGCCCGCCTCATTTCTTCCTGAGCTTCACGAAGAGGTGGCGAAGGCTTGGAACGCTCCATATTCAGCGCGAACTCGTTCGTCTGTCTCACTAGCATTCTCCAAACTGATGATGCTAAAAACAGGATCTACCACTCACTTCCGCCGGTGGAACAGGCGATAGCGACGCACCTTTGTCCGCCCTCTGCTGGACGGCGGCAAAAGCGGTGTTGCCATCTAAAGCCTGCTGTGTGACACTGCGTCGGCACTACTAACGATGGCTGCTTCATCGAAGCGCAGGTGTACGAGTTCCGCTGTGGCCGAGCTCTCACCCAAGCGCGCCGCTGTTTTAGTTCCAGGAATTTTGACTGTCTCAGCGTTTTCTGCAATGCGCAAGCCTGCACAGTTGCCCACTTGCCTGCACACAAAAGCCGTTATCACAACAGCTTCAGCAACGCAGCTCGAGACCCCCGTTCTCGCTCTACCGGCCGTCGCCCCGCGCCGCGGGGACCGCGGCAGAGGATTACGGTGAGGCCGGGAGCCCCGAAGCCATCCTAGGAAAGCCATCTACGCATGCTGCATGACGCTGCGTCGGCACTACACACAATGGCTGCTTCATTGAAGCGCCGGTGTACGAGTTCCGCTGTGGCCGGGCTCTCACCTAAGCGCGCCGCTGTTTCAGTTCCAGAGATTGTGACTGTTTCAGCGTTTTTTGCAATGCGCAAGCCTGTACGGTTGCCCCCTTGCCTGCACACGAAAACCGTTATCACGGCTACCCAGATATTTCCCGAAAAAGGTGTAATTTCTGGTGTCCCGGCCACGGCCGATGGTGCTATAAATGTAGTGACGATGCCCACTGCTCTGTGCCCATCTCCACATATAAGCACAGCCCTTCACACAGGGCTCGCGCCCATAAAAGCGACTCAAGTTGATCACGCGCACTACATAGTAGACGTGCCCACTCCTCAGTGCCCACAATCACTATGTCACACGCGTCATGTGGTTTCTGTAAAAATGAAACCCGTGCACGTTCGTCCGGCCACGGCCGATGGAGCTATAAATGTAGTGACGATGCCCACTCCTCAGTGCCCATCTCCACATGTAAGCACAGCCCTGCACACAGGGCCTGCGCCCATAAAAGCGACTCAAGTCGATCGCGCACACTGCATAGTAAGCGTGCCCACCCCTCAGTGCCCACAATTACTATGTCACACGCGTCATGTGGTTTCTGTAAAAAACAAAACCCGTGCACGCTCGTCCGGCCACGGCCGATGGTGCTATAAATGCAGTGACGATGTCCACTCCTCAGTGCCCATCTCCACATGTAAGCACAGCCCTGCACACAGGGCTCGCGCACATAAGATCGACACAGATCTGTCGAGCGCGCCGCATAGTAAACGTGCCCACTCCCCAGTGCCCACATACACTATGTCACATACGGCGCGTGGCTTCTGTAATAACGAGGCCCGTGCACGTACGCTCTGCACAGGCAGACAGCGAGTTGAAAGTGGCATATGCAGCCCACAGTCACTCGCAGACATATCGAGTCCCACGGGACCTGCTCAGCCTTCCCCCAGTCGGTTAAGCGCCGGGACGGGGTCGAGGAGGAGCGATCTGCCCGCTGTGATCAGCGCGCTCCCCGCCTCAAATGCGCAGCACACCCGAGCGCCGCCGTTGCCCGGTCAACAGAGGGTGCTTCGCATCCAGCCCTTAGCCATTCATGCAGATGCATGGTCAGCGCTTCCAGGGGTATCGGATTGGGTGCTAGGCATTATAAAGAGAGGCTACTCGCTACAGTTTTTTTCGACGCCCTCCGCGCTTTTCAGCGCACGTCGAAACTACGGTCAAAACAGAAGTAGCACACATACTTCGGGCCGAAATATCAAAACTGTTGAGCAAAGGGGCTGTAGAGCCTGTGTCTCAAGCTCAAAGCGGGGGGGGGGGGGGGGGGCTGTACAGCAGATACTCTCTGGTGCCCAAGAGAGACGGGGGTCTCAGGCCCATACTGGATCTAAGACAGCTGAACAAGGCATTGAGGAAACGCAGTTTCAAAATGCTTACGACCAGGAAACTCCTCGCGCAGATTCGCAGAGGGGACTGGTTCATGTCAATAGATCTGAGGGACGCGTATTTTCAAATACAGATAGCGTCAAACCACAGGCGATATTTGAGATTCGCCTTCGAGGGCCAGGCATACCAGTTTACAGTCCTCCGTGGCTTCTCGTACGTTTACGAGGTGCATGGATGCAGCGCTCGCTCCTCTCAGACTCAGAGGCATACGAGTGACTCAAGGGTCATACTCAAACCTAGGCACGGTTATGTGCCGAAATCCCTCAACACACCGTTTCGGGCTCAGGTTATTGCCCTGTCTGCCCTGCCGGTGTCAGGGGAGGATGGAGACTCGAGTCTTCTTTGCCCTGTCAGGGTTTTAAGAGCTTATGTGTCTCGCTCTGCTGCCTTTCGGCAGACGGAGCAGCTGTTTGTCTCGTTCGGTGGACGTTCCAAGGGAATGGCTGTTTCGAGACAGACTCTATCCAGATGGATAGTTGACGCCATAGCGTTAGCTTACGCTTCCAGGGGCCTTCAGTGCCCGTTGGGCGTCAGAGCACACTCCACAAGAGGCGTCGCCTCGTCGTGGGTGTGGTCTACTGGGATCTCCTTGCAGGATATATGTATGGCGGCAGGTTTGGCCTCGCCGTCTACATTTATCAGGTTCTATAACCTGGAGGTCCCCGCCTTGCAAGCAAGGCTGTTGTCGGTATGGTCGAATCAGGGCCCTGAGGGGAATTCTGAGTTCACGGGCACTATGCGCTGCCGACTGTTATATGGGCAGTATTGCGTAAGACCCGCATTGCCACATTGGTCAGGCCTTGCCTCGGCTGTGTGGTGTCATATTGCCGCATCTACGGATGCTGCTAGATATAGGACGGAGGGCTTTTTTCCTTTTCTGTCCTGGACTCTCTGTGAGTCCCTCAGGTGACTGTGCACTGTAAATCCTGGGCGTTGCTTCAGGTTTATTGGTGTGTGATCCCTGCGCGCACGGCGTTTTACATTGGGTTCCCGTAGCGTCTTAGCTAAGACGCAGTACGAGAGAGCTCTCGTAAGAGAACGTACTCGGTTACTAAACGTAACCTCGGTTCTCTCTAGAAGAGCGAACGAGTACTGCGTTCTCTGCCGTGCGAACGATTCACTCTGGTTCGCTTCGGCGATGAAATAAATCAGGTGAGTCAGCCTTTTCGAGCTCCTTTTATAGGTTGGGCCACACCCGTTTTGGCGGGAAATGGCAAGATTGGTCTGATGTTGCATCAGCCCACGCTCGATAGGCTGAAAACAGGACCACCATCCCACTGACAGGACCTGGCTTGACTCTTTAGGCATACCAATTGGGCGTGTTAAAATTATTAATCAAAGTTTATTAATTATGTCAAACATTAAAGAATTTGATAATTCTCTTACTTACCATTGTTCTAGGTTTGTGCCAGCTCTGCTCCCTTCAGTGCAGCTCTGTACAGGAGGAACTGCACTGATTCTCACTTCTGAATAGTGTGCTGTCTGCTACAGTGCTGCAACAGTATGGATGGGAGTCCGTTAAAACAATCTGTGAAGATAATAACATTGGTTTACATATTTAATTGATTTCAGATACATTTTGAATTACTTTCAGTTGCATTTTAAATTATTACATTGTAAATTACTCTATATTTAAAATAAATTATGACAAATAATTAATATTTTATATAATGTTAAAAACATGCCAATAGACTGTAAAGAGAACAGTAATATTTCAAAGGATGTCCCTATCTCTCTTAACCATTTCTGATCTTTTTTGCTTTTTACTGAATAGCTTTATCATACTTGTGTTGGGGATCCCTGGAAAACTGCTATATAAATGTGAACAATTAATTCAAGCTTCAGTTTACAGATAATACAATTTGAAAATATAACAATAACTGTCAGACTAAAGCCCCGTTCACACAATGAATGATAACTATTAAGATAACGATAGAGTTCACAGCAGCGAATGATATAACGTTAATCTGTTTATTCTAAGCGCGCACAAGCTCGTCCGCTGCTTTACATTCTCGAGCTCGTTATAGCAGGATTCTGATTGGCTGTCAATGTTTTTAATCGTTCATCAGCCGGAAAAAAAAAATAGTTCTTAAAGTGATTCCAATGATATTGTTTCTCTATGTCTTTATCATTATAGCTGTGGTGTGGACTCTTTTTTTTAAATAGTGAGAACGATTTTTAAAACTAAATATCTTAATCGTTTTCTTTATAGTTTGGTGTGAACGGTCCTTTAAGATTTATTACGATACATGGCAATCTAAAAATGGCAACAGTATTTAAAATACTTTATATCAAGTGAAGAAATTCCTATCACACCAAACACCCATCAACGTGGATTACCGGGATTCCTGCTGTTATTTCTACTATCTCTTACGAGTTATAAAAAGATGAGGTGGACGGAGTTTAAAGCTAAACTCTAACTTAGCCCTGCTATTTTTGAGCTGATCAAGTCAGTGCAGCAGCGTTATCCAGCCTTATTAGCTAGATTTGCTAGAAGACGATAGAACAATACTCACCCTAAAGTTGTTGATGTAACGTTAACTTGAAACGTTTAATGCCCTTCTCCGCGCAATGAAATTCATTTACAGTCATCAGGGGAAGTTCTTGTAAGATGAAAAATCTTCTCCTCTTGTCAATTTGAAAGCTCTACGGAAAGAGAAATGGATTCCCGCACAGCACCGGATTTAAATAAGCCCCCTGAGGAAAAACATTGTGTACAAAAGCAGAGCTAAACGGTCCAAATTAAAAATATTATCAATTTATTTTTTGCTCGATTCATGAATCGATACATTAAGATTATCAGGATATCAAAACATTTAATAAAAACACGTTTTTCATTTAAAAATCGATTACACATATTAAGTTACACATACGTCTCGATGAAATATCGGTGTTTAACTTTCAACACTGCCCCCTAGTGGTCGGGAGCACTTCCGTTGTGTTGTGGCTTAATTTCGTTGTGTTGTGGCTTAATGTATTTGTGTTGTGGCTTAATTTCGTTGTGTTGTGAGAATTTCATTGTGTTGTGAGAATTTCGTTGTGTTGTGGCTTAATGTATTTGTGTTGTGGGTTAATGTATTTGTGTTGTGGCTTAATGTCGTTGTGTTGTGAGCTTATGTTTGCTTTTTTAATGTCGTTGTGTTGTGCACCACTGGGCCACCGTACTAACACACACACACATACAATGCGGTCCTTGAAGACAAAGAAACCTGAGGGTGTTTCCGTGTCACGTCTATTTATAACCTTCAGGTGCGTGTAATATGTGACGTCACCTACCGAGGTTATTTAAGCCAATTCTTGGCGTTTGACACACATGCTTCACAACCGGTCAAACAAAGAATGTTCTCATTAGCGCTATTGAGTGCAGCATCGAGAGTAGCTTTTGATAAGGGAACAGGTTTTTTGTCAGTGTGTGTGTGAGAGAGTGTGAGAGAGGTTTAGCTGATGACTTGCATGAGTGCAGTTCCCCTCTTGAATCTCTCAGCTCACAGTGGTTACAACAAGCAGTCAGCTGGTGATAGACACAAGAACAGATGGCAGTAAACTGCAGTTAAGAAAGTGCACACATTTCTTCTGCCACATTTGCCCATGTAATTACAGATCATTTTCAATATTAAAAAACTACGATCATATTAAAAGGTCAGACAGGCAGACAGACAGAAAGACAGATAAAAATGAATAATAGAACAATATAATGACAGACAGACAGACATGTTTAGCCAGACCTTCAGACTAACGGCAGAAAGTCTGGGAACCTTGATCTATGGTGGTGCCATATGCATCAGATGTTCAGCTAACTGTCTGTGAGACTAACAGATAGATAACTCGTTACTTTAAGGATAGTGTATAGATAAACGTTTCGCTTTATGTTGTGGTTTGGGGTATTTTTTTGTTTTGAATTATTCTTTGCTAAAGGATTAAAGCAGCACTGACAGACCTATCCAGTACAAGCACGGGTCAGAAGTTCAGTGCTGCCCAGGGGTGTGAGGTTTACACACAGACAGGCCCAAAACAGGGCTATGATGGGCTGCCAGGGATGGCCGCCTGGTCTTCCTCACTGCCAGAGACAGCACTCACTGCATAGCAGGAGATTAAGACATCCTGCTGTCTGATGATAATGGCAGAGGATACTGGTTATGATGTGAGGGCCAAATGTCATCACATCATCGTTGGAGATGCATAAGTTTAGAATGCAGTCTCAGTGTGAGCACCATCTGCAGAAGCCTGCCCAGGACAGGACATGAGACATCTGCAGTCATGACCTCATACACAAATGCACCAAACTGCTGTTTAAGACTAAGCACTTTCTTCAAACTCAGCCACTAGAATAACTGCAGGTTTTGCATAAATCTGGTAATCAATTTAGCTGCTTTAAATGATGATAACATCATTTCTAAAGTTCCCAAAGTGAAGTGTCTGTTCTATCATATGTTGGACCTGCCACAGCACTCTAGTGCCTCCTCAGTGATATGATTGTCAGCGTCCATCTCTCTCCTCTCCTCTCCTTTTTCTACTCTAATATATATATATATATAATTTTATTCAGCGAGGATGTAATTGATCAACAGTGAGAGACATTCATACATTTTTAATTTTAAATAATTGCTGTTCTTTTAAACTTTCTCTTCAATCAACAAATCCTGATCACACTTTGAGGAAAAATATTAGCCTGCACAACTGTTTTCATAATGATAATACGAATTTTTTTCTTGAGCACCAAGGAATATGTGATACTGAAGACTAAAGTAATGATGCTTAAAATTAAAGTTTGCCATCACAAGAGAAAAATGCATGTTAAAATCTATTAAAACTTTAAACTTTCTGAATTGCGATAATATTTCACAAAATGTGGATTTTAATATATTTTTGATTAAATAAATTCAGCCTTAGTGAGACTTTCAGAAACAACAACTAATAAACCTACCAACCCCAGATAGTTTTGCATAATTTTAAATATCATGATGTTATTTTTAGTTTACATTTTGTACTATTTCAAACAAGACTCTCACATTCTGACCCATTATTTCTCAACAGTGAGGTGCTAGCATTGCTATTTTCAAAATCAAGTTGCTTTTCAATAACAAAGCTATTTATAGAGCTGATATCACTGTACAACCAGAGCTGTGGTTGTCTGAATGATGCCTCTGAAATAATCAGTACTTATTACTTTTGGATGTACAGAAATTCAGAAAGCCTACATATATTTTCTGCTGAAGTGCACTCTTTATCAGAGACTTGTGCGCCATTATGAGTTATTTCAGTGCAAGCATATTATTTTGATGTTATCGATTTCAGTTAGACCTGTCCCTAAATAGCATATTAAAGACATAAAGACAAAAAAGTGTGATTTCTAGCTTTAAATAACAGTCAGACAGCCTTGTCCTGACTATATGGGTGGTTCTTGGCCAGAATAAGCTGCAAAGCAGATTTTATGATGATAGTCAAAATTATGCCACTAATGATTTAACAGGTCTATTGGGTTTATATACAATAAGCATATCCACATTGTTGTTATTATTTTGCCTAGTGGGAACATATATAGATTGAACAGGAGATATGCAGGGATTGAGCCCTGGGGGACTCCACAATAATGCCTAAATAAAGCAGAACGGCCATTTCACACCTCATGAGGGATGTAACAATAACTCAACCAAATGGGATGTTTAGAAGGCCATGACCTAATAAAAAGTCATTGAAAACTATATCAAGAGCAGCTATGGGTAATGCCAGACTCTATGGGCATCCAAGCTTCACACATAATCACAGACAAGCTATGGTGCCAGCTGACAGTACTCAGCCTGACCAGGTGGAATTGCTCATGCCATGCTCTACAGCATCTGACCTCCATGCTGGCAAGGCAACGAGAGCTACATGACAGTCCAGTGAACAGCTCCAGGTGGCTGGACCCCTAGCCAGAGAATTCACCTTTGTCCTACAGTATGTTAAGGTAAATGTATGTCACACAGCTGTCAAAGCATCACTGCCAACAATCTCAGCTCTTTTTGAGAAGCGTCACTGAATCTTATTGTTAGTTGAGTGAAGCAGAGTTCATGTAGCTCACCTGTGGTCTACTCTGTTTTCTACTATTTTGCAAGGTTATGTGTGGTAAAAAATTATATATATATATATATATATATATATATATATATATATATATATATATATATATATATATATATATATGCTGTTGTCTTTGTAGAGTTGTTCTTACATTTGTTTTTGAACGTTTTTCCACAGGGACTTAAGTTAACATTAAATTAGTGACTACAGGAACAAGTGCTCATATGATATTAAGATCAACAGCATGTTTGCAACAGTTCAAAAAACGAGAATCTAATATTAATTTACTTACAGTTTAGATATTATCAGCTGTCTTTTTTACTCTGCCAGTGAAAATGCTCCCAAACAAGTTTTTGAAAGAAACCTTTTTTAGATGATGGAAGAGTTACTGTCCCCAAAATAGTGACTCAAAATGGTTGAATGATTCAACCGATGACTGATCATAGAGACTTCATAGAGACTTGTGGCTTATTGCCACCTACTGGCACATCAGATAGGAGGACTAGAAATGAAAGCTTTAGCCTAAGTTCTGCCAGGAAGACTCAATTACTTCGTCACTAATTACCTTCATCATTATCCAATCACTTCTTAATACTTCGGTATAAAAGATTGTACTTACACATGTTTGAGTTCGCAGATGCCGACGCGACAACAACCTCCACCCTCCCCACCACCACCAGGATGGTCCTGTCCTTACCTTCCAGGGGGTCGGCTGCGCCCCTGCCTTCGTCTTCAGGCAGGAAATGCAAATCCGCTACCCTCGGATTACGAACCATGGACGGGGCCTTCCGCCAAAGAAACTTATAATTATGCTTGCTGAGTTGTCAATAAATGTATGCTTCATACACCATTTTATCTCCCGAGTCTTTCTGGTAGAACTAAAATTTGTACAATATATTTCTCTATAATAACTTATTATGGCTTGATATTTACAGATATATTTTCTTTTTAACAAATAGATCTAAAATCAATTTTTGTCAACTGGTAAAAATTCTGTTTCCATATCATAAAATCATAAAAGCTAGTGTAGATAGAACAGCTTTTCTGTGAAATCTAGCTTTTATGTGGGTACTTTTGTCACTGGTTTGAGTAGCTTGGCCAGCACTGTCACTAAGCTCTTAACTGTTCATGAAATGCTTAACTACTTACAGTAGTTATAGAGTAAGGATTAGAAACAGTGGTATGGGATTCGAGTCTTATCCTAGACCAGGCTTTATTTGGTTCTCCAGAGATAACAAAAAGGTGCTTTTGGGCTTATTGACATGGACATCGTCATTGCAGTCCTGATAGATTATTCCATTTGAGGCATTATTGATTAAAACTCATAGTGACTTTTCAATAATCCACTGTTTGACCTCTTACAACAAAGCATGACACATGAGTAAGATTATGAATGATTCTGCAGAATTGAGAGAAGGAACACATTGTTTAGTTTGAATGCAGCCTGAATTCACATCTTAGAGAATTCGAAAACAGGTCAAGGGATAGATTATGTCACCCTGGACCTCCCATGTCAAATTAAGTTTCCTGGAAAACAAGAATAATGTTAAGGTGATGTAATACTTTAAAACATGACCATGACAAAAATATTTTCTTTCAACTTATGTACTATAAATCCCCAGATCAAATCACCTCAGCCAAGCTTACTCTAGAGAGACACAATTACTTCATGGCTCAATCGCTATTTCTACTTTTTAAGATTTGATTTGTCACATTCAGGCTCAAACAATAAGAAATTCAGCTTTGCTAAGCCTCCTTTTGAGCCTATCAAAAGAAGACCGAATCTTCTTACCATTCATCACAGCCAGAGAGGTTATTGAGTTAAGTAGCTGTTTTGACTTGAGAAGGAAGACAGTTAAACCTCTAAAAAACAGTCACCTGCTAGCTAGTGCAAGCCCAGGGCAAGCTCAGGGAGACTTTTTAAACCCCAACAGCCAAAGAGAAAATGTCTTCACATGGTGAATCGTAAAAAAAGTGTCATAGGGATCAAGCTTATAATGTTAATGCTCTAAAGCAAATTGTAAACGGTTCTGTATTTTATTATGTACCCACTGTTACCTCATGCTGAGCTCAAGCACTCGCTTAATCTACCGATAAACACATGAGGTGTGTCCTGAGCTTCACAGGTAGGGAGAATTAGAGCCTGTCCTATGGTTCCACAGTGTGTGAGAAAGATGCTCTGATGCTTATCAAGGAGATGCTTCAGCAGATTAGCATCTGAATCTAAAGGGATGATGGAGCATGTTTTTTTGATTCAAGCTAAAAATGAGGAGCAAATGCTAGTAGACTAAGAAAAATGTACAATCAGAACAGTCCTTATTATCTTCTGTAAAAAAAAGAAGAAAAAAAAATGACAACAAACAAAACTGTGGTGGTCTTTGTTCATTTTATATCCAACAGTTTTACGCTTCCTTCTCCATATTTATTTATTTATTTATTATCAGAATGGTATGTTTTACTGGCAAACAAAACAAAAATACTCATTGGCCCTCTGGTGTTAAATTCTAACATTCTGAGTGCCATGCTGACAGCAGCACCTCACTCCTTGTGCTTGGAGGCTTACAGAAACTGCATTTTATTTGTTAACAGATCATTTACAAGGACTAAACTGTCGTGCTCGGTGCTTATAAATGAGTGCACGACAACAAAGATATATAATCCACAATAATCTTTTAATAATAATCCACAAGGAATACGGGAATCACCAGAACCAACGTAGCACAAAACATAGACAACCAACAACCAGAACAGAACAAGGAGTATAAATACAAAAGCAAGCAAGGGACTAATGACTTAATAAATAAAACACAAATGAAATAGCTAATTAAACACAGAGGGAAAACTAGGTCAACTGACTAAGACATAACTAAAGCAAAACAGACACGTGACATAAACTATATGGCACCTGATTAGCACTAGCAGCCCAGCATGCACTCAAGAGGGTCATATCATGTAATGCAATCAAGGAGCTTTCACTGTCAGTCTGTTTGATTTAGATCACTTTTATAATACCAAGAGCTGTCTGGGGTGTCTCGATAAGAACTACTTTCACAGCTAATCTGGATTCTGAGTGGCAATCAGTGCTTGCAATAGCCTACTCATTGTTTTTTGTTAGAAATATTTAAAATCACATAAATTAATTCACATTACCATTTTTATTTGATGTCTTAGTGATACCCTACAAAAAGGTTCAATTTGTTGAACTAACAATGAAAAACACTTCTAAAGCATTTATTATCTTAGTTCATGTTAATTGAAACATTTACTTATGTTATTAAAATGAAAATGTTATTTAATGGACAAGAGCATGAACTAACAATGAACAGTTAACAAACTTTAAGAATGATTAATGTATTGCTCATTGTTAGTTAATATAAGTTAATGCATTGATTAATATTAACTAATGGGGCCTTATTGTAAAGTCTTATATCTCATACAGCAGAATTCCATAAATAGTTGTCACAACTTTTAAGCCAATTAATGTGTATATGCTTGTACAAAAACAAGAACAGTCTTGGCTGGTGTACAGACATATCCTGCTTAAGATTAAGTTTGTCATTACTTCATTTTGATTTCAGAACTAATTTTATGAATGCAAATTCATGAAATGTGTAAAACACATATGAGAACATTAACTATTTGCATATTGATGTGACAACTAGGCATAAAAAAAACCTCACAAAAAAAGCCCTAATTTAAAACCAAGATAACCACAGCTAAAGAAAACAAACTCAAAACCTTACAGTTACTGAGTTCAAATCCTTGTGACAGCTTCTCCATGTGACAACTAGCCCCAGTTTCCCCTATATTGACCAGTTTGTCATACACCAATGTTATACAGCTCTCCGGCTGATAAAAGTGGATCTGATTAATTAGGTTAAAAAACATGTCAAATCATATGACAGAATCTTGAAGTTGAGTGCAAAGTTGGATATGTACCCTCCGCTCCATCACTTGCTAATGAGTGGGTACTTCTCGTAAACATCCAATCTGCTAGTCATAGAGAGCTAAACAGCAGGAGGCTGTTGCTAATGTATGATACTGGCATGCGTGTCTTACTGTGGAGAAAGAGATCTAAATATAGATGCAGGCTGGGCAGGGGGTTGCTCAGTTACTCTTTCTGGCAAGACTGTGACAGAAAATAGGTATCATTTAATTCCTCTGAGGAAGCAGGCCCTTCAAATGTCAGGGTAACAGGATTTTTTTTACACTTTTATAGAGAGGCAGAGTGGGACAGTTGGTTTCGATACATTCCTGCGTGTGGATTGTCTCACTCACGAGTCGTTCTCTCTTTCTTCAGCCTTAGTGTGAGGATAAAAACTGTTAGCGGACCCACAAAAACATCCATAAAATACTATCTTGACTTAAATAAAGAGTCTTTACTTGTCAATTCTGCAGTGTACATCAGACACAGACTGTCTGATTTCTGACAGCCAGAGTTTTCACAAAGTTGTGAAAAATGCCTCATCATATTCGTTCAACTTCTAGAGCATTGGCCGGCAACAGGTGATTATTATTATATGGTTCTGAAATATTATTATTACTGGTTCTGAAATAGATCTGTCATGACAGCAACAGTTACGCACAATCAGAGTATTTGAGCGGAGCGGAGTGGGAGCGTAGTGCGGAGTGGAGCAGTGTGATTCCCTGTCAAGGGAACTTCGGACTGCGTCCTCTAAGGGGACACTATGGGGAACACCTCGTCGTGACCCGTGTCTGAAGCATACTTTGAAAAACGCCAACGTGTTGGCCGGCAACAGCCTCTGAAGTCACTACCAGCGCGACTATAAATACGCGCCCGTAGGACCCGTCACTTATCTTCTTCGTCTTCTTTGACTGTTTTGTTTGAAGCGTGCATCTGAGAAACGACCAATACGGTAAGAACGATCTATCATTGTTATCATGGCATCCACTAGCAAGGCGTTTAAACAGTGTGTGCATCCATGTCAGCGTTATTTGACACCTGATGACACACACAGTCTTTGCGTCTCTTGTTTGGGCGAAGAGCACGTGCGCGATGTCCTTGAGGGGGCAATCTGCGTGCACTGCAAGCGTTTTTCTGTGAAAAAGCTCCGCTCTCGCTTGTCTCTCTTTTCGAGGAAAGAGGGACAGCCATCTGGTCCCCGTGGCTCAGGTCCCACCATTGCCGAGGCACGGAGGAGAATGAGTTCACGGGGAACACTGGTGGATCTCGCTGAAGAGTGTAGAGAGGGATTTTTCCTTTCACACTCTCCGGCGACAAACGAGAGTGAACTTCAGGAGGAAGATGCGTTGTCATTAACCCTTTCTGATACTGAAGTTAGTGCTCTGCTGGGTTCTACCCAGAAAGAGCAGGAGATGTCTGAGATTGGCGAAGAAGCTGAGGCTGAGCCTTCTCAATCCTACTGCCCTGCATATGGGGAGCTGTTAGAGGTTATGGATCACGCCACAGCAAAATTAGACTTGCCATGGAAGCGTGCCAGAAAGGTACCGTCGCGAGGTCACCTCGATGAGCGTTATATGTCTGACCATAGCCCTCCAGCCCAGGTGAGCCTTCCATTCTTGCCTGACTTACCTGCGAAAGTCGAAAAGGAATGGAAGAGGCCGTTTTCCTCTCGCATCCATCGTTTTCAGCATACGAGTTATGCTAATATCGAGGGCATGCACGAAAATGGCTATGAGAGGATGCCCCCTGTAGAAGAGACGCTGGCTAGCTATCTCTCTGTGGGGGAAACATCCTCTCTTAAATCTCCCTCTTTGCCATCTAAGCCCCTCCAGGATACATCCCGCTTAAATGGTAAATCATACGCAGCAGCAGGTCAGGCTGTGGCTTCATTGCATACAATGGCAGTGCTTCAGGCTTACCAGGCTGACCTGCTGAAGGACCTGGATACAGGCGAGGGCCTTTCAGCTGACCAGGTAGCCGAGCTGCGCCACACCACAGACCTCTCTCTCCGGGCTACCAAGCAGGCCACCTCCGCCATGGGTAGGTCTATGGCGGCCATGGTGGTAACGGAGAGACATCTGTGGGTGAACCTAGCAGACATCGGGAGGGAAGAAAGGGGGTTTCTTCTCGATGCTCCGGTCTCGCCTTCTGAGCTTTTCGGTACCTCCGCCGAGATGGTGGTCGAAAAGTTCAGGGAGGCAAGGGCGCACTCAGCTGCCTTTAAATCCTTCATTCCACGAAGATCCAGGTCCGAGCCCGAACAACAAACGGGTCCTGGCCCATCTCGATCTGAGGATCGAAGACGGGCGCAGAAGGCTAGTGTTGCGGCTCGCACTCCTCCCCCGCCTAAGGGCTGGGGCAAGAGGAATCGCGGGTCACGAAGAGGTAAGCAGGGTCTGAGGGATGTGATTCAGATGAGGCAGCGTCCTCGTCCGGATCGGAGCGATACCTAGGAGTTACTCACTTCCTTTGGGTGTTTTTAACTTCTGTTCTTATTCTCCCCTGCCTAATTCCCCCTGTAGCCACCAGCTCTCCACCTGATCGAGGTTAGGTGGAAAGTTTCTCACATAACAGTCTCCTATCCTGGACCTATGATGTTTCTGGTTGGTCCTATATTCATAGTAACCACCTTACTGACGGTCCGGACCAAAAGGGGGCGCCCCGTAAGCGGGACTCCAGTACAGGAGGGTGGGTGAGTATGTAACCCTTTCTTTATCTGCTTATGGGTGTTATGTTGCTGGTGGTTATATGTCTACAAACAAACTCTGTGAGTTTCCTTTACAGTGCTCAGTTCCGGCCTCGTGCTCTGTTATTAGGTGGCCAAGATCACAGGCTTTAGCAGGCGGCCGCGCCGCGTGGGTCCCGCCCCCCAGGGCGCGACACCCACCGCGGAGTGAGACCCACGTGTGGGAGGCAAACGCTCTGCGGTTGTCCATCCCAAACCCCCTCCCGAGGAGCCTGGCTGGTCGTCAGAACTGGCACAGCACTGCAGGTAATTTCATGGATGTCCGGCCAGGTCACCCTGAGGGGCCGCCTGGCTGCTTGGCGCATTCGGGGAGGTGGTAGTTACGGAAGTCTTCTGTATGTACTGCCTCAGTTGATGCTCCCCTGGCTTGAGGGTTGGAGCCTGCCTCTCCCGTGCGATCCAGCACCTCTGCGATGCTTAGGAACCTTTCTGTACACACGCTAAGCCTGTGTACTTTCTCAAAACCACATGGTGGTCAGTGTGCACGTGAACACTTTGCGCACTGTATGAAATCCACGTAAGTGGTAAGTGTGCACGCAAGATTTTGTGCACTTTCTGAAATCCTGTACGGTAGGGGTTACGCGCTCCGCTTCATTCTCTTTCTTAAGATGATTAGCCCTGGGTTCCATGGGCTTCATTCAACCAGTGTGTATTTGTTATACACCTCAAGCATCGCTTCCCTCAACATGAGGGGTTGTGTGGACATACTGTGGTTATCAGCTAGTAGGCCTCACCAGGCCTCCCTGAAGTTGAGTTCCAAATTACTTTCAGTTTCCACTTAAGGTGGTTATCTGGTAACAGGTAGTAGGCCTCTCTAGGCCTCTCTGTAGGTGAGCTCCCACATACTGTGGTTGTCAGGTAGTAGGCCTCACCAGTCCTCCCTGGAGGTTTAGCTCCCACATACTGTGCTTTTTAAATAGCATGGTTTTTCAGGTAGTAGGCCCCTC
Source organism: Carassius carassius (assembly GCF_963082965.1). NCBI lineage: Eukaryota > Metazoa > Chordata > Actinopteri > Cypriniformes > Cyprinidae > Carassius > Carassius carassius. The sequence continues at coordinate 14,534,300 of NC_081772.1, read as the reverse complement.
CAGGCCTCTCTGTAAGCGAGCTCCCATGTTTTGTGGTTGTCAGGTAGTAGGCCTCACCAGGCCTCCCTGGCGTTGAGTTCCAGATTACTTTCAATTTCCACTTAAGGTTGTTGTCTGGTAACAGGTAGTAGGCCTCTCTAGGCCTCTCTGTAGGTGAACTCCCACATATAGTGATAGTTTAGCAGCGCTCCCCTTTTCCAAAGGAAAATGCCTATGAGCGTGCTACTCTGAGCTCGGAGCCCTCCTCTCATAGGAGACTGAATTCTTGTTTTTTTCAACAGAGCGCTCCAGTACTACATACTGTTTTTGAGACTCACTGTGAGAGCAGACATCCTGCTGAGGCAGGGGTTGAGGCTCGGGGAATGGCGCCTTCGCACCAAGGTGTTGAAGTTGAGTTGGAGAGGTTGGCCAGACTTGGGTGGATCAGTTTTGCGGCTCGAGAGAGCATCGCACTATCCCCTCTGGCTTCCTCTGACTCATCCAGCTCCATTGGGGCTGGACACCATGGTACAGACGTGGCCGAGGCTTCATCTGTACATTCCTTCCTCCAATTGCTCTGCACCCGGGCCATTCCATCTACGAGCTGCTCTATCAGAGTGCCACGAGAGCCCCTCCTTAGAACAGTATTTGTAAATCCATGTTATGTTAAGTGTGCACGTGAAGTCTTTGCACACTTTCTGAAATCCACACTGTGGTAAGTTCACACGCTAGTACTCTGCGTTCTTTCTAAAATCCTATATGGTGAGGGCTTCGTGTGACTGCTTCGTGCCCTTTCTTGAGTTGGTTAAAGCCCCGTTCATCTTGGGCACCACTCCACCCAGGTATCCTCTGATACCTATCTAGAACAGGGCGTTGCTACTAGAGTACTGTTGGGACAGCTCTTTCGGCAAGTTTTTTGCGAAAGCTAGCAGTAGCCCCTGTGTGACAGGCAAGACTTGGTAGAAGAAAGTGCTAGGTTCTTAGCCGTATCCCTTTAAAGGAATCTTTTGTGATTCCAAGCCTTCAGCTCTACCCCGGGCCAAGGCCCTACCAGTAAGTTGGGTATGTAGCTTAGGCCTTTGGCCATAAGGGAGAATGTCATAGACAGCCGTCGAACCGTCCCAGGGGCGACTCCCGGTGAAATGGTAGAGTTGGTACTTAGTGTTTGCCATGATTCTGGCCTGCACTCCCCTCAGCATGGCGGCGTGGGTATACTGTTCCCCATAGTGTCCCCTCAGAGGACGCAGTTCGAAGTTCCCTTGACAGGGAACGTCTCAGGTTACTAATGTAACCATGGTTCGCTGAGAGGGAACGAGACACTGCGTCCTCTAGCTCCCTGCCATGCTTCGGACGCAAGCTTCACGAAGAAGATAAGTGACGGGTCCTACGGGCGCGTATTTATAGTCGCGCTGGTAGTGACGTCAGAGGCTGTCGCCGGTCAATACGTCGGCGTTTTTCAAAGTATGCTTCAGACACGGGTCACGACAAGGTGTTCCCCATAGTGTCCCCTCAGAGGACGCAGTGTCTCGTTCCCTCTCAGGGAACCATGGTTACATTCGTAACCTGAGACGATTTTGACTGGAGCGAGCAGATTTTTTTAAAGTCAGGTCGTGGTTTTTACTTTCTCCAAGAGCACTCCACCACCGCTCCATCATGAGTACAATTCATACCAACAGCCCGTGATATAACTGCATATTTAACAAGAATTCACATGTTAAAAATATTTAGCTAGCTTGATGGAGAAGGATCACTCAAATCAGAAAGAATGTGAATGCTATGATGACGGCAATGGACATGAGCGGAAAGTTATAGTTCTCAAGGAGTATTCAGGAATTTGTTTATTCCTTCTAGATACTGAATATTTTCAGCTGAATGCATGATTTAAACAAGTACTACAACACTTAAATCGCTCTCTCAATAATGCATTCAAACAAATATAATCTTACCGTTCCACTTCACCTGTATCCGATTTCAAATGAGCAGAAATCTGTAAGAAATACATCGATCCATAGGTAAAATGAAAAAAACATACTGTAATTTTCATCACAAAACAAAATTTGCACCGCAAAAAGCAGCAATTGTACCTTTTAATGCTGACAACCATCTTATTAGCTTGTCACCCCTAACCAAAAAGTAGTATACTTCAAGTTTATTTTACTAAATATACTTAAGTAAAGTTCAAGTATATTTTTAAGTATACTTTATGTAGCAAGTATACAAATATCAGTGTTCTAGTAGTATACTTGTAATTGTACTATTTCAATACTCCTTGCGACTAAATTGGCCCACTTTCTAGTATATAAAAGTATACTTTTAAGTATACTTTAAGTATAACAGTAACAAAATTTAAGTACACAACTAGTTTACCTCTATGTTTGTAGTTTGTACTGTAGTTATACTAAAAGTTAATTTATATGTATACTGATGCTTGAAGTGGGGGGGGGATTGTTGATGCTCCACTCCACTCACATACTTTTCCAGACTGTCCTTCTGGATTTAACACAGAGTAACAGCTCACTACCACTTACAAAATACAGTACACTGTAACAGCCTGTCACAGGCAATTCTAGTTTTATTTTTCATCAATTAATTTCTTAAATTATCTTTGACAATGTTCTGGCCCGCCATCTAGTGGCAAAAAAATGTTTTAGCCTAATGCCAAACTTACTTGCCGACCCCTGTTCTAGAGGTTACCTGGAGTTCACCTGAGTTTAAAAAGTCAGGAGAATTTTACCCTTGTATCTCTTTTCATCAATTTGCTCTCATTAATGTCAGTTTCACATAAGTGGCCTAAGAGTTCAAGTACAACACACATTAAAGGTACAAGACGAGAGAGGCCACGTGCAGCTATGCACCTCTTCAACACAGGATGACTTCCTTTGAGTTATGTTGAACATGCCATTCTCACCGTCTCTCAGTTTGGCAAGATGGGATTAAGAAATATTGCTATTCTGAATATGGGCAGTGTGTATTTTATACAGTCTATGTGAAAATATATTGTCTATTAATTAAAATTAAATGCTTAATATTATTTGAATACATTGAATACCAATTACAGTTGGTTGAATGAATGATTAAATAACTAAATTAAATGAATGATCCATTTATAAAGACACGTTTTGCTGAATCAGTGTTTTTGATCAAATCATTTGAATGAATCAGTGTTTTGAATGACTCAATTGAATGAATGATTAAAAGATTCACTTATTGCCACTTACTGACTATGCAATCTGCAGAAAGTGTCATAAGAACAGTAATGAAAAACACAAGCGTCAGTCCTCTTTGGCTCTAGTAATAAGAGATAAAATGACTAAAATGAGATACAGTATCATGGCATTGACCTCATTTCCTCTGAATGGAAAAACAGACGTTAACCTTACAGTGTCCTTTTTCTGTTTCATTATTGCTCTACTTATTCTTTACACATTTTTATCCCGAGAGCTTTCAGCTGTACCACATATTTTTAGTTTAGAACCTGCTGTGCAATAACACTTGGTTACCATGGACACAGTAAATTAGAAGAATGGTACGTTGGGCTGTCTAGCTCTTATTTTTCCAGAAAAAAAGTCAAATTAAACTTGTCACTCCACAGGGCTAGGGCATCCTGACTCTCTGCCTGAAAGAGAAGCACTATGGGGTGAGCTGGTATTTGTGTGTCATTGTGCGCTGGTGGCCATTTTAGTGCATGGCATTGCATCCACAGCAGGGTTCTTGTGTTCCTCGATGTGGTTGGTTGATCTTATGAGTTTTGATCTCATTTTTTGCAAATGAAAGTTTCCCCTAAGCACTGTTGTGTTACACAACTTCAATGAAAATGCACACACTGAGCGTGTTTGAGCAACTGCACTTCTCTATTGTTCCCTCGTCCAGTGTTGATTTTCACAGTTTTTTCTCTCATAGTTTTTGTATTTTGATGAAAATATTGTCAATATTTAATAATATTGAGTAATTAAAAAAAAAAAAAGAAGAAGAAGAAAGTAACATTTTAGCTGACAGTGTCTGTCCTAAAATGTCCTTTTATGGGTCTGCACCTAAAAGGAAGCATTCAGTTAAAGGGTTAATTCACCTAAAAATGACAAATATATCATTTACTCACCCTTACATCATTCCAGGCCCATGGGGCCCAGTTTCTTCATAAAATATAAAAAATATTTTTTTACAATGTTCCAAAATTGAAGCTGTATTCCATAAAATGAGAGGAGATGAACAGGGATTGTAAAGCTCCAAAAAGAACAAATATTATAATCACTAGAAAGGCACCATAAAGACAGTCCACATGACATCTGTTATATAGAATGATTTTATGTTAATGAAAAAAGAAAAAGAAAATAATATATATATTCTTTTTTAAATTGCATTCACTGTATATTTCTGTATTGTTTTTTTTATACACATATATATACTCAATATATTTCATAAAAGGTTAGTATATTGCTATTATGCTATTATGGTCAGCAGTATGGTTTAATTAAAATAACTAAAATATCATCATCATGATTTATAACAATTTTTTCTGTCCAGTCTTCATTGCCAAAAAATAAATAAAAAATCTTTGTTAATGAACATTTTCGTCAGTATTACACTAACAGGATTTACAATGAACTCTAGGAAGTTTATCCAATGTGATGCAAATTTAAACAAGCTGATTTTTTTACTTAAATGACGAGATCGGTGAATGATGGCTTCCTTTTTCTTGTTTTTATTTAATTATTTTCCTCTTTAAAATTTAGGTAGGCCCTAATAGCCCTAATCTAATTCAACTGTGTTTACCCTCTGCCCTCAAAGCAATACCTTCAAGCCCAAGTCATTGTTATGGCTGTATTTACATCACTTTGTATCTAATTGCTTCCTCATGAAGTCCCAGGAAGGGCCTGTGTCCAAGCAGGAAATGCTGTAAATTGCATCCAATATCCAAAGCTTTAAAGTGGAAAACTTGGTGGATCCTGTCATGATAGATTGGGAGGAAATCATCTGGAATGGAGTTGAATGGCATGGACTGAAAGCTAATGTAGTCCCTATGTTGATTGATGAGGAAAGAAGTATAAAAAAGGCTTTTTAATTGACATCAGAATGAGCAGGAGACAGGGTTATAATGAACTCCACCAAGCACTGCTGGTAATCACAGAGCCAGCAAAACTCTCTGATTACACAAACTGCAGGGTTTTTCAATGGTATATGCCACAGACATTTTGTGATCAAAGACATAAAAAATAAAACATCTGTCCAGCAGCGTTTTAGTCTTTAAATATGCTGACATCTTCAGATCTAGTGGGACTTATATCTGCATGCAGTGGAAGAATGGAAAGACATCTGAATCTCCTTTCCTCACAATATCACTGTGTCTCAAAACTCTGCAGTGTTTTTACGTTTACATAAATATATGCAGAGCAGAATGGGCTCATAACAAGCCATACTGGGACTTTCTGCAAAGAAAGCGTTCAGTCTGCAATGAATGTGATTGCCGTGGTGCTATGGGTTTCGTTCTGTTAAATTCTGCTTTGCATTTACAGACCCTGATTCCTGGGTTTGCAGCTATGATTAGGAGCCTCAATGGGACTGGCTGGGAAACAGACTGCAGCTAGCAGCACAGGCTTGGGTTTGCTGCTCCTCCCAGGGGCTTTGGAACCTTCTGGGTGTGGAAATAGATTCCAGTCTGGCACAAATCTGAGTGCTGCTCAAGGTCTTGCACATGTGAAAGTGCCCAATGCACTAGGATCAGAACATTCCCCTGACCGGCGAGGTACGGCTACGGAGAAACTTTTTGTTTAATGCATATAGTTTAGAGCTAACTTAAGGAAATGCAACACTAGCGAAGGACCATACATCCCAGCATCTTACTGGGTGCACTGCCCAAACTTCAGAATTATTTAAAAGCTGTATATTGTGAAATTAACTGTCAAACCTGAAACGAACAAAAAAAAAATCACCTGGTAAGCACACAGGTAATTAGGCAAGTAAAGTTTTTCATTTTGCCGTTTGTGCCCCGAAGCACAGCTAAAACTTTATTGAAAAAGGGAGGAAAATCAATCAAAGATTACATTACCTAAACTTGCTGAAGTGGTGCAGTTCATGAACAGAAAATCAGCAAAATCAGAATAATCCAGAGAAAAATGGCTTTGGAAATATTCATACAAATCTAGTTTAAAACAAGTGCTTGTTTTCATTTTGGTTACATGGCCTTGAAAAACTATTAAACTATTTTCTAGAATTGTTTCCTAAACAAAAAAACTTAACAAAAAAAAGTTTTTAAATATTTTTAAAAAGGTAAGGGCTTTTTGTTGTTGTTGTTGTTGTTTATAAATTACACATGACAATTTTCAGCCTGTTCTGTATGTTGGTTGCATGATTTTGATCAGGTGTTTTTCGATATTAATAAGCTTTTAAGTTGAGGAAATATTTTGTTAAAATATTTTCTCCTAACAAATAATACGATTTATTCTTAATATTGCTTTCAAGAATTTAATACCTTTAATCAGTATTTTCTTCATTTTTATATTATATGTATCACCATGTGTGTGTATTAATTAATTATGAATTACCTTATTAAATAGATTTTGAATAAATTAGTAGATCAAGAAAAATAAAACGAGTCACATCATTGACCCACTTAATTTATCCTTATTGCCAGAATATTTCTTTAAAATCATGAAGATATTTGATGCTATTTTGCTATTTGTGCATATTTTTGTTAATGTGAGAACTCCTAACCCAAACACATGTTGTATCTGTACTGATTCTCTCACCCTTTACCAGTATTAATATCTAGCCAAGTATGCTATTCTAAATTGAAAGAATAAGTATTCTGGTGGAAGTCATCTACAAACCACCCTATTTAGTTCCAGTCTCTTGAGTGCAGTGTTGTACTGTAGAGACTTATTCGTTTCTGGGCAACTAGATTATGTGAGGAGGTTATGTTGGGGGAATGTAAGGCAGTAACCCCGCAAGTTATCACTTATGAGTTACACTTCATAAACAGCTTTGTGGTTTGTTTTCTACACTTGTCTGCCAGAGAACTCATATAAAGTTAAATATTGAGAACTACCTTTTGAAAATCAGGCTGAAGGCTCAGTAAACAAGCCTTTGCTCAGCGTTTCATACCGGTTCTTTGACACAGCCCCTGTTTTTTTTTTTTATTAGTAGCAGATGGAGGGGAGCTTAACTAATTATTCTGAGATATTAAAGCAGGTTATGTGACTATACAGCCACATGAAGCAAAATAAAATTATTGAGTAGTGTTGTATTTATAGAGTAGAAAATAAATGAATGAGGACGCACAATGCTCAATGTCTCTGAGCGGGTAACATTTGGGAAGATTCACAGGGTTTTGTATGCTCAGTAATATTGTTAGCCGTTTTTGGAAATAGGCCAATTCAGACAATTATTCAATTTAATGAGGTAGACCTCCATACACAACGTTGTTTAATATTTCTCCAATCAGACCACTGCACAGACTACAATAAAATATGATAAATGGCTAAGGTAATGTGATGAAAAATGAAGCAGAAATGACTTTGGGGAGGACCACTGGGAAGAAATTACTTTTTAATTTGATTTATTGCTATTCCCTCTGAGCATACACCAAAAATAACAATCACGTGTGATGTGTAAGGACACAACAGTACTTGCCCAAAAACACAAATCCTCTCATGTCCTGTCTTTAAAGCCTAAGGATATTGAAACAGCTGTGTCCGTGTGTGTGTGTGTGTGTGTGTGTGTGTGTGTCACTGTGTGTGTGTGTGTGTGTGTGTGTGTGTCACTGTGTGTGTGTGTCACTGTGTGTTTTATTTTCTGTTTGTCAGAGAGAGTGAACATCAAGAGCAATGTCCCATCAAAAAAAACTGCAAATTGAACTTGTTTTACCTACACTGCAAAAGACAAAGCCGCTTTCTATTCATATTGTGCTCAAAAAAATGTGAAGGTGCTGAGTGTAACAACAAACAAAAATAAAGATTTATAACTACAAACATGTTGATAATGTGCTGCACAGAACATAAATACTATAAGAATTGAAACATGTTACCGCAGTTACTGCCAGAGAGCTTGTTTACTGTCGGGCGGTTTGATTAAAGGGATAGATCACTTAAAATGAACATTCTGGCATCATTTTCTCACGTTCCAAACCTGTGTGACACTCTTTCTTCATAGAATACAAAAGAAGAATTTTTGAAGAATAGTATAGTATCATTATTTCAGTATCTGGCCAATTTCAAGGTCTCATTCAAACCTCTTACACTATAGTTCACTGAATCAGTGGGTTGAACCAATGCTTTTGATTCATTTGGCTCATGAATCAAACAGTGCTTCTTCTATCATGAACTTTCATTTTCAGTTAGTAACAATGTTAATTTTGGTCTGTTGTCCATTGTATGACTTCAGAAGAGCTTGAATAATGGGCATGAGTAACATTTTCATACTTTAAGGCCTTTCACAAAAAAAAAGAAAAAACCTTTCGGTTAAGATTCACCTTAATATTCATATTAAAAAGAGTGACCAGGATATTCCTCATAAATTCACCTTCTTTGTTAGATTGAAGAACGACAGGAGGGTGTGTAAATAATTACTGTATTTTCTATTTTTAATTAGCTATTCCTTTAGCAACAAATAAATGTTTATAATTATCCCCTACCATGGTGCTTCTTGGATCAGAAACGACTCAAACTTTCTCAAAGTGAGGAAGCGCAGTGACTCATCAGTGCTCTCAGACAGAGTGCTCTATGAAACTGCAGTGACTGCGTTTTTCATAGCTTATGTAGACAACCAACATCTTCACCCTGTTCCTATATAACAACAACCCATCCAATGCATTCATGCTTGCGTTAACTCCATTTTAAACCAGACTAGACTGTTTCATTTTCTTCCAGAAAGATAAGCGAAATGGCTGCTGTCTAAGTGACAATGAAAGCCACACAGAGTAGCTGCCAAGCCGGCCAGCGAAAATTATGATGGAAAATGGGCCAAAACTGAAAGAACACTAAACACAGATGTACCCAAAGAGACAGAAACACACACACAGTATTCCCTGTCTTCTCCCTTTTTCACACACAGCCTTTGATAGAGGGTGCTACAAAGCAATGAGGGAGATAGAGACTAGCTGTGCATTAATATTTTAAAAAGGGCATCCGCTACTTCTGATGCACAGACCTTTATGTAAATTAGGAGGAAGATACAGGTCTCTGAGGAGCATGTGCTTTATACTTTGTTCTGAATTTTTCTTTTTTCTTGATGAGTCTAAACAAACTTTTCACACTCCCTCTGCAACCTTAAAAGGCAAAGTTAAACTCTTTTGCCCACCAGCCGTGTAAGTGTGTAAGAGCACATGACTGTATGTGCAGACTGCATGAATCATGTTGGCAGATGTCCCGGTAAATTGTGGACCACGTGGCTCAGCAAAAATATGCATTTGTTTCCTGTTAATATTAATTAAGTTGATGAGAGCTCTGAACTAATTGGAAATAAATGAAAACAGATTGCAGCATTAAGAAAAATTGGTTAGAACACAGCTATGCCATTGATCAAATTTGACTCAGAGGATCTCAGTTTTAGTGTAAAAATTAGAAGCTATTATGAGGCCAAATTGTTTTAAAAGGTCTGATTGATAGCCAAAATTTCTCATTTGATATCTCTTTATGAAATGTCAACAATCTATCATTAACATCATGAATTATCTTTGTTTTTTTATTATTATTACTATTGTAAAACACTGAGTTCCATTTCTTGTATGAAAGATGCTAGTAAAGTTTATTATTTTATTATTACTATTACTGTTATTTTTATTATTAGCCCAATATTCTTGCTTAGGGGTTTTCAAACTGGAGCACAGGTGGCCAGAAAGAGGGCTGTGGACAATTGAATAAAAATATACAAAAAATATTTTTAGGGCTGTCAATGTTAATGTTTATTTACGATATATCAATTTAATTTTGTTTAGCACAAAATTAAAGAATTTAAAGAATTTTGCACACAAACACACATCTATATTACATTTATAAATGTATTTCAAATTATTTGAAAAGTCATTCTAACTTTGGGGGGAAACATGCTGTCTTTATAATATTGCAGTTCAGTATGGGTCTTTAAGCTGAAAATGCTGCCTTTATATTTTATTGTAGCTGAATGGCACAATTATTTTGCTGTATTAGATTTGCATAGAGCTCAACATTAAACTAATGCTGTGTTAATTATGCTTAAATTAAAACATCATACTGCTTAAATGTCTGCAATGGGTCCAATAATTTGAAAGTGACTCTCAGCTGGCTTTGAATCTTCATTTTGGCTAATATACCCCTCCTGAGTTTTAAAGGAGATCTCACAGATTAAATATGTGGACAACCACAGATAATGGGATATAATGTAAATCAGATGTACTGCGTTTTTCAGCATAGCAGTCATTCAGCCTTGCAGTCATTCCAGCATATTTCCCAAATCTTTCCACTGAAGGTAAGACTTGTCTCAAAAGGTTTTTTGCTTTTGAACTCCTAGATCTTTAGACCTAGTTATTTTTTTTTTACCACAGAATATGACTTAATAGATGAAATCTAATGCTTGTTTATGCATAACATTTTTTTACAAAAAATACTTTAGCACTTTACCTGTCTGTGTAGTGTTAAAGCCATGAAACCTCCCCATCGGTTTCTGAGGAAGGTGATGGAGTGTCTTACTTCTATAGAAGTTGTCAAAGTTTTAATAGCTAAAATGAGGGATAGTGCTATATGCAAAGATGTTTGCATAGTTGGTTTGCAGTCTTCAAAGAAAATCAGCCTTCCCACACATATCGAGTTTTGCTTTCCTTTCTCTTAACTTATGTAAGATTTTTGTGTCAGATCTCATTTGAATAATCAACAGAAAAGATTATTTTCTGTTGCCTACAATACAATCTGAGCAATCATTTCTACTTCTATTAGGCAAGGCAAGGCAAGTTTATTTATATAGCACATTTCGTACACAATAGTAATTCAAAGTGCTTTACATAAAAGAAAGTAAAATAATAATGAAGAACAAGAATAAAACAAGCAATTTTAAAACTTTTAAAATTATTCAAAAATTGACTTATTTAAAATGAATTTAAAACAGTAAGAAAATGATTTCACATAAAATAAAATTAAAAAAAACAGTGAAAATATAGTGCAATCAGTTCGGGCATTGCAAAGTGCTCATTCAATAAATGCACAGCTAAACAGATGAGTTTTAAGTCTAGATTTAAATGTGATTAGTATTTTAGCACATCTGATCTCTTCTGGAAGCTGATTCCAACTGCGGGCGGCATAGTAACTAAAGGTGGACTCCCCTTGTTTTGTGTGAACCCTTGTTATTTCTAACTCGATTCTTATGATCTGAGTGGTCTGTTAGGTTTATATTCAGTGAGCATATCTGAAATATATTTCGGTCCTAGGTCATTTAGTGACTTATAAACATGAGTAAAAGTACTTTAAAATCAATCCTAAATGTAACTGGAAGCCAGTGTAAGGACCTGAGTACTGATGTGATATGCTCAGATTTTCTGGTTCTAGTCAGAATCCTGGCAGCAGTGTTCTGGATGAGCTGCAGCTGTCTAATGGTCTTTTTGGGAAGGCCGGTGAGGAGCCCATTACAATAGTCCACCCTGCTGGTGATGAAGGCATGAACTAGTTTCTCCAAGTCTTGACTTGAAACAAAACATCTAATTCTTGCAATGTTTTTTAAATGATAGTATGCTGATTTAGTTACTGCTTTGACATGACTACTGAAACTAAGGTCTGTCTCCAGAATCACACCAAGATTCCTGACTTGATTTTTAGTTGTTTGACCCCTAGAGTCAAGGTATGCATTCACCTTGAACACTTCATCTTTGTTTCCAAATGCAATGACTTCAGTTTTTTCCTTGTTTAACTGAAGAAAGTTCTGGCACATCCAGCTATTACAATGCAACTGCATCGCCAAAAGCTCTGTCAATCAAACAGAAAATTATATGTTCTTTTGACTCTGTCCAACATGTGATAGCAATACAGTATGTTGCAGCAGACAGAGGCAAAAATAGATATGCTGTTCTGTTCAGTATTGATACGATTCTGCTGCTGTGTGTAAGTGACAGTGATTAATGATGTCATAAAAACCTCACATATTCCAATCTCCACTGTTTTCAAGACCACAGCTCCTCTGACAGCCCAAGATGACACTGGGTCAACATAAAGGGAGGGAGAGTGCAAGTGCTTTCGCTATACTGACCATGTGGATGATCCATATCCTTTTTACAGTATTTAGGCACAGGTTCACCGTGAGGTAGAATGGAAAAGGTGAGCTTCTGCACACAGCAGAGCACTGAAGAAAAAAAGTGCCTTGTTCAAAATTATATTAAATTGCTTCTTGCATGTTTTGCGGTACTTTCAAAGTGAAATGTCCAGTGAGAGGTGCTAAAAGCAAGTTCAGTTAGATGAACAAGATTCTGGCTATGTTTTATAATGATGGTTGTTGTGTGTATCATAACAGCCTGGAAATAAAAACTCCGGTGAGTGGCGCTTATAGGTTAATGCTCTGTTGTGTGAAAATAAAATACCACCTAGACTAAACTCAAATCTAAAACAAAATGATAGTGTAAGCAAAAGCTCATGTGAGATTTAAAAAAAAACACATGCCAATTTAGCTTGCTTCTATAAGTTTTTGAGCTCTCATATATTCCTGTTTCATGATACACAAGAGCTCATACACAAGAGCTCTGCATTGCAAGTAGAGGGATGTACCACAGGTGCAAGCAAGTTTACCATAGATATGGAGCTGGTTTTGTGATTCAAATGCCAAAATGTATTGTACAAAACGGTTTAATCTCAGTTGTCAGTTGCTTTAGAATTAATGAAATTCACGCAATCACTGTTTTCACTTTTCCCCACAAAAGGCAGCTAAAACACCTTGCATCAAGCCCGCTGTCCTACTGAGGTGTACATTTGGGCTGTGTAATGGCTGATAAAGGTGTCCAGCCATGGGCATAAAACAGATCCTAAATGCTGCATGCTACTAGAGAACAGACTGCCACTCAGACTTAAGTGGAGTCTTATTAATTCGGTGTTGGAGTTAATTTTCTTCTCAGAAGCCTGAGTGGAAACAGAATTTAAATGACTCACACATGTCAGCTTTGGTCATCTCTTTTTTTCTCTCTGTCTCTCTCACTTTCTATTACTTTCTATCACTCCTCCATTCACTCTTTTACCATTTTTTTATCTAATTCACCAACTTGATTGGGAAAGTGAATATGATTTAAGATTACACAATAAGATGGCATTTCAGAAAATAAATTGCGGTGCCCTTAGAAGTATGAACCTTTCAGTCATTTCATTTGAGTGAAATAATTATTTCATATGACTCATTTAAAACATCAATTTGTTGCTGGAACAAAACTAGACAGTGAGTCATTTGAATTATTCACTTAACTGGTTTGTTCAAAAACATGATGCATGCATCTAAAATCACTACTGAGTAGATACATATTTTGAATTATATTTATTTAAAAAATATATGTTCTATATAGGTCTAGAATAAAGGTGTAGTATGAATCCAGATTTATTAAATTTTTCATGTTGTCATTGTCATGTGACCGTCAGTTGCATCGTTTCACTGCCATTTACCAATTATCTCCTCTGGCCTCACGGGATAGTAAAGCATCCACTGGTTGTGCACTTTAAAATCTTGCCAAGAGTAGTAGAAAGGCGTTTCAGAAAGGCGGGGCATAGAGGAGAAAAAAATAATGTACATTAAATGGAAAATAATGTGTTTTTTTAACCTTAAACCACATTAACACAATGGATTACTCCAAATACACAAAATAATGTTCTTTTTAGCCTTTGTCATATGACCCCTTTAATAATAAAGGTAAAAGCAATACATTGTTGGTTTATAGCCTTAATGGCTGTGGGATTCATAACCAATAAATAAAGGTGGAAAAATACTGAGCTACAAAATCAGATTCACACGTTATCATCCAGACCCCACGACATGTATTCACATAAATCATTTCCCTCATATTGTGTGTGGCATTATACTATATGCAGTAAAATAAGTAAAATAAATAAATATTTAAATCCTTTTCATGGCTTAACCTCATTTTTAGATATTAGGATTTCTACCATGGAAAATCCCAGCTATCTGTCAAGTTGGCTTGAGCAGGCAGCACATGTTCCCTGTGGATTCAGATGGCCAGTCAAGAAGATCTCTCAGCAGAGAACCCCTCGGACTGACTGTTGCATGCTGGGACATCACTATGAATCAACCCTCACCAATACTTTGATGCCACCAAAACACGAAAGAAACTCTTGTTCAAGATAAATTGCTTTAAAAAAAAAACTTTTGACAAGTTGTGGAGAAAGAAAAGTCATAGGAAGAAAAATTACCGCTGTAGCATATTATGTTTTACTATTTTTTGCCTTCATGGTCCTGTCACAGAGGTTTGACAGATGTGCTTTTAAACTTGCAAAATTACATTTTGCTGTGTTTCTCTCCACATACTGTGGAAGTAAACTCATAACTATGGTGTCATTTTTTATTAAATTAGGCAGATTTAATTGTTAAGTCAAAGTCTTCCACTGGTCAAATAGACTATTTGTAATTTCATCTGTTCTCAAAACAATTCTTAAACTGTACGTAATCAGTGCCATGGTCTCCACAGGACAGTGTCAGAGAGGCTGGTCTGTATGTGTGGAACTGTCCAGCCAGTGTTCCCTAGAGCTCTTTTGGTGTAACGGAGCTGATATCTGTTGCTGTGGGCTTCTCTCGCTGTCAGTTAACAGACAGATAAGCTATGGCACGCTGTCCCTGCTGAGGGCAATCAAACCCTGAGTGGCTTCTCAGAACACTTTTGAACCAAACCTAGTTGACAGTTTCAGGGGGAAAGAAAAGGAGGAAAGAGATGAAATAAGCTTACATAAAAGAATGGGGAAAATGTACTCTTGCCAGACATGTCGGCTTTGCTGAACCTGAGAGCCCTGTCATAAACTGACTATAGCCAGTCCCTATAGAAAACCTGCTGAAGGATAACATAGTTCTCTCAGCTACTGCACTACAACAGAGATAGTGTATGGCATACTGACTGTTCTGTGTTCACTCCAACTTGATATGTTGATTCTCAAAAGGATTTCGAAAAAACTTCCTAAGAGACATGATATTTTTTTTTATCTCAGAGCACCTCAAACCAGTCTGTGGTCCTATAATGTTTCCAGTATAGGGACACAGTGCACCTGATTCATAATTATGTCCATTTCTATTTGTATGGAGAAGAAACTTATTGCTAAGGGACACTAATGTTCAATCCAAAGAACATTGTGTATTTTTTGTCCAAGTAAAAACAGTAACAACAAATACAGCCAGGAAATACGTATTAGATTCTCTGCTTTCAGATAAATGCAAATGCTTGCTAAAATGTTTCCAAAAAGTGGCTCAAAGTGTTATCATAAAATTATGCTTTCTTATCACAGCTAGTGTGACAGGTTGATGTTGATTTTCACCAACTGCAACTTTTGACATTGCATTGTATTTTTCATTGCATTGTGGTGTGATGTGAGGAATTTAGAACAGGCCGATGATTTCAGCTTTGTCTAGTAGATTATATATTCTTTATGATTTTTTTTTTTCTTTTATGTAAAGTCACTATCTGAGAATCACAACTGGCTCTCGATCCCATTTTATATCCATGGAATATTTGTGTACTGACTTCAAAAGGAAAAGTTTTGCTGTATCAAGGATTGTATAAATGCTGTGATATTTTCTACCAGACCAGAGTTATATAAGGTAAGAATTACACTATAAAACACATTTTAATTTGTCAGGCTAAGTGGGCAAAGGCGTAGTGTGGGTCAATTTGCTAATTACATTAGCAGATGCTAAGTGTGCTTTTGCTAGCTGGAAGTAAATTGCAAAAGATTTGAGTTAATACAATGTTTCTGCAAGATTATTCATTCATTCAAGTTTATGAGTTATCTTAATCAATATTTCAGTTTAATTTTGATTAACATACTTGTAGAAAATCAATGTTTAAAGTTATACTGATGTAATCTTTCAGTTTATGATTACCTCAAATTTTGTGAGTTCTGCCAACTTATTAGGGTTTACAGTTTAATATGCATTATAAACACTCTAAATTATTAGTTTGCAGAAACGTATCTTTTTTTGTAGTTAATAACTTATGTATCCAGTTCTTTTTTATACAAGTTGTGGATTTTGTGTGGATGACACTTGAAGATCATATATAAAGACACAAATCACTTTTAATACCCAGCTTCTGATGAGTGTGTGGGTGTGCATAAAAAAGAAAATGCTGGACCAGACATACCGACAGACGTTCATGGTCAAGTGGAGGAATATTAAATGAAAGGTTATTCATGACTTTAGACACAGTAAATTACAGCAGCTTTCTCTTTGAGCATGAAAGGTTAAATAATAAAAAACTTCAATTAATTCCTGCTATGTTATTGAGAAAATTCCAGGTATCCTCACATAATGCAGCAGCTTCAGTCCTTCATAACGAAGCTGTGTTAATGGCTACAGAACAAAATTAATGACTCCAGAAATCAGATTCCCACGCAGACAACCAGGGACAGTTTAAGTCGTTTTCTCCTGCAGCCATTCACTGCATCTTTCTTGTGACAGGAAAAATTGTGGTGTTTCTGACCTTAATTTCATCTCCTCATCATGTTGAAATAGATCTCTGTGGAGCGCTTCACCGTGCTAAACAACGACTTCTCCTGCATAACTTATCTCCCTCCCACACGCACACACACCTCGAGAACACCAGCGTCGGCCTAGCAGCACATTTCAACAACTCAGTGCCTGCCATCAGCATCACTCAAAATGAGCTCTACAGCGGATGACTAGTAATAAAAGGCAGAAAGCTTGACTTCTGGGTAGATGTGGGAGGATGGTAAGCTAAATGGAAATTCAGATGTGCAACAAATAACCATTTTAACTTCAGTAATCATTTTAGCAACATTTGATATGTTAAATTTAACATCTATCTATAAAACTTTATTATAAAGAAAAAAATGATGTGTTCAGTTGGCATGATTGGATAAATGCATTTAACAGATTAATATATTCATACTGAATTTAATATTATTATTAGTAGTAGTAGTAGTAGTAGTAGTAGTATTGGCTTGATGTGCAAATTAAAGAACAAAACAATGAAAGTATGTTCATTTTTAAATGTTTGTGTGAATCTCATGCTAAAGTGGCATTACTAAATATAATCCTGCATTTATAATACATTTATATTATTAGTTGAATAATTTATTCTTCTAAAATTAAACAGGATTACACTTTTCTATTCACTTTGCCGCTATTTTCACAAGGAACTTAAATTTTCAAAACTACTAAAACTACTACTAATATCACAAAAGATCATCAAAAGTGCAATTTTTTCAAACATTTCAGCATTTTTAGTTGTCTTAGTACAACGCACACAATCACAAAGTATCCTTTTTTAACTACACAAAATAAGTATCTTTCATAAAGCTCTGTCTGTACTATCAAACTTTTCATTTGCATGTCTTCTCATTTAGTTTACTAGGCCTACATTTGTGTATTATTTAATCTAACTAAACTTAAAGGGGTCATAATATGCCCATTTCCACCAGTTTATATGATTTTTTAGGGTCTTAATGTAAAGTCTGTAACATAGTTAATTTAAATTTCTCAATGGTAGTGTAAAAAACACATTTCTTACCCTGTCAAAAACAGCTCTTTTCAGAGCACACAGTTTTGTAGCATTTTCCTTTAAATGTTAATGAGCTCTACTGACCCCGCCCCTCTCTGAGGGACTGTTTACTTCATTAGGAAAGGCGATTTGCAAAGATTCAATAAAAAAACCTTACAATCACTTCTTCTGTAGGTGAGGCTGGATCACAAATGATTTTCCGCTAACATAGACACATCTATGTAGATCGGTTTGCATTCCCTTGAAAAACAAACGTAATCCACTGCGTCTTCAGCAGATCAGATGTCAGGAGTAAATGATGACTGCTATTTTCATTATTACACCCAACAACAGAACACCTCAATCGCTTAGGAGACATTCTTGTCTACATCTGTTCCGGCGGTGAAACAATGACAGACTGCTGACAGCTCACTAAGCGAGGGTCTAAGGTAATTATTATTATTAGCATTAGCATCAACTAATATGCTAATTAAAGAGCAAAACCAATAAAAGTTTTTTTTTTATATGATAATTAAATATATTAATCAAATAATGTATTTATCTAAAGTTAAACAGAATTCATACATTATTGATTATTATTACTGAGTGCATTTATTCTCTGGTATTAGAGACACCATTAGTCTAGCCCAGATTAGTTAACTCCGTAGACCTAATATGCAACTGAATGAGCAAAAACCAATGGAAGTTATGTGTTTCTATGCTCTCCTCTGTGATTATATTTCAAAGAGGCACTCTCTTAATTTCGAAATCACTGTGAAAACCCGACCTAATTTCTAGAAAGACTGTCTACACATGAAAAAGGCACGACGATCTTTGAAGTCTAGAATTAGACACATGAACTTTTGCCCCTCCTTTAGCGCAATGACGCCTTTATCAGTTCTGCTTCTTATTTATTCATAATCTGACTTAATGCTTTTGAAGCATTCAAACAATTGATCCACAGCAAAACACTCCATGTACAGGCGTCTTTAAATGTTAGGACATATATTCAAAGGCAGCGATTAATATTTCATATCAGCCTTCAGGATTAGAAAAAGGGTAACGCAGATGAATTGCCCCAAGGCAAAGGTTTCTCAATTTAATGCTGCCATAGCGTTCCTTTAAATATTTAAGGTAATAAAGTGACGTTTATTTTCTCAGTCTAGAACAATGGGTTTAGCAGAATAATGAACATTTGAAACAACTTCACAGAATGTAAATCAGTCACACTCAATGGCCATTTTGCTGCCTAACCATACTAGAGAAATAATGTGAAAGCAACCAATTGTGCTTCCTCTGTAGTATCTGGTAGGAATGTGCAGACTATGAAAGCATTTATTCTTTACTCAGCTCGTGCTCTCATCTCCTCAGAGGAGACAGCGGGCAGCTGAAGGACTGTAATTAGCACCTGAAGGCTAATTCTCACCCGGAGTTTATTTTTCGATTAAGGCACCATGGTGGTCTTACTGGGTCACAGTGACCATTCAGTGGAAACAGCCCAGATTAGATTCATGCACTTGTCTGTACACAATCATATATGTGTATGCAGTATGCAAATTCATTCTCAGTCACAAGCTATCAGTGACTTGGTAACACAAGCTGAAGGCTACAGAACGAAGGTGTCAGAGAGAAGGGAATGGGAAAAATTTGTGCTGATGTTGGCTCTGTGTTAACACCAATTTCATAATTATCTCTAAATGGAGAAAGCTGGGAACACCTAGTAACAGTTTTGCATGGGGTGTTAATGTTCCTTCCCTCTCCAGCTGTTGTTCTCTCACCTGCTATTGTGCTGCTTGTAGTGTTAAAATGTGCCTGCAGAGGCGGACAGAGAAGAATTGTTTACTGTTCAGATTATATTTATGAATTTACAGAATACTCATAAAACACCAGCGATTTTAAAAGTATATAGAAGGTAAACATAAGTTATTCTTTCAGCACAACCATAAACTTGATTATGCATCAAGTTATAGTTTTGGTATAGTGTTCTCCCATAGCAAACTATAGTAGTAGCAAATTATTGAATAAATTAAGCAATGTTTGTTGTAATAGACAGTTATTAGAAATATAATGTGTGTGTGTGTGTGTGTGTTCATGTGCAATATTGTGTGTCCCTATTGTTTATGTCCCTATATTTATATATATATATATATATATATATATATATATATATATACATTACACACATTAGCTATTTAACTAAACATAACATTTTAGTATATTATAGTAAAACGTCTTGGTAACGAGCTCCAAAAATGTTCAATATTATAGTTTTTGCTTTGTCCTGTTGTGAGACACTTCCTCAAGATCTAAATTTGTGTTTAATTTTCTCACATATTTTCACACAAGAAGTTGCTGTTGCCAAATCATGCATAGATTCATTTTTTTTAACCCCTTAGCATTCTTGTACAATTTACCTGAAAAGGAATATTTTTTAACCATTTGGAGTATCTAAAAAGTAATCTTTTCTATAACCAATGTTTTTACAGTATATTTGTTTGTTTGTGTGTGTGTGTATGTGTGTGTATATATATATATATATATATATATATATATATATATATATATATATATATATATATATTCCATGATATTCCAAAGTTTGTATCTAAATTTTTAATTTATGAAACATTTGTATTATTTACTTCAAAAAGGCTGAGCAAGTATGTTTATATAACTTTCTGGGCATTTCTTCCCGAATTCATATATCCATATTTACACGTTTATAAATTAACTAGTTTGAATGTTGTTTTAGAGGCAATTTAAGTATTTGGTGATGCTATTGACGGCACTATCATGGTAAGTTTTGCTAACATGGTGTGTTATACTGATAATTAAGTGGTTTTAATGTGCTAACAAAGTTTTAAAGTCTTAATGTGTAATAGTGTTTATTCCAGTAAAGTAGTGTTCAGATCTGGGAATGAAGCGTGAAATTGTTTTTCTCTTGGAAATGTAGAACACTCCTCTGCTAAAGTTTCAAAGTTGTAAAAAAAAAGAAAAGAAAAAAAAAGAAATAAAATTTTCTCAACAAAATGAAGCATTAGAAAAACTCTTTTAAAAAGTGACTATTTTCTTCTTGTGATGCAGCTTTCCTCTCTGGAGGCCTCTGACAGCGTTCTGAGAGTTTCTTTATTGAGACTTGACTCATATTCCCATATATAAGGTGAATGGACATTTTTATTTTTGCACAGCTATTTTATAGAGACTGCAAGTACTTTTTGCGTCAACTGGCATAATGGCATACAGCATAATTTACTTCAGAAGCCTGTGCAGAGTTAAACTGTTGATAATGGCTTCTGAATTCTCAGTTGAATTTTCAATACACTGTATATCACATTGAAAATATTTAGCCTTCACCAGAAGCAGCTGTCCAGACCGAGATTAGCACACTGTCATAAGCACATGGACGCATTCTGACCCATCCTTGTAAAATGAGCATGTGGAATGCATATTTTCAATCTAAAGAAAAAAAAGAAATTACATTTTGCATATTGGCGACTCAGAGAGCAGCCCGTGTTTCAAAATCCTTAAAAATATACATATTTAAATATATGCTTAATAGTTTCATATATATATATATATATATATATATATATATATATATATATATATGCATTAATAATATATAGTTATAGTTAATAATATATATTTTTCTAATAGAATAACTACTTTTTGCATCTCGACAAGCATTCATTTGTTAAATTAATACTTAAATTATTTTATTCAGGGCTTTATGAGCTCTCCTAAATCTTAAATTCTGACATGATGTTTTGCATTAAGGGAGACTCAAAGATCTATCCATGTTTCAAAAGCTTTTATGAAATATATGAAAAAATACTTTATCAGAATACTTTAAATAAATTCTTGAAAAAATAAGTAATAGTTCATAAAAATTTATTATTTCATTTTTTATTAAATTTTTTATACCTGTGTGTGTGTAAATGCAAAATACAGTATGTACTGTAGGCTATTATATTTAATAGTCTATTTCTGTATTTATTATTAATGAAAAGTTGTTTGGCATGTAAATTCTGCTGTCTAAATAAGTTTCAACATTTTATGTATCTGAGTTTAAATGAGGATTTTATGAGTTCCTTCCTATACCTGCATCAGCATGGTTCCACAGAGAGCGAGACTGAAGCAATACCACACCTCACCACACAACACCTGCATTTTCACTGATGCACATCACACAGATACAGCACCTCATGTAGCACAGACTCACAGACAGACTGCAGAGGGTTCAAAAGGTCTCCAAGGGCGGCTGAGCCTCTCTAAACATGCCTCCTGTACCTGTGAGTTTCCATCCTGATGAATCTTTCTGTCTGTTTTTAACTCTGTGTCTCACACTCGCAGCTCTCTTAGTCTCTCCTCTTGATCTGCTTCTGTCTCTCTGATGTTTTGCAGTCTGTCTGCTTTACTGTTGTCCTCTCTCTCTCTCGCACCCCCTCTGATTAACCCTAGACCCCCGCTGAGCTGACTGCCAGACAGAGCCATTTAATTTTCACTCGGATCCTTTTCATTTTTCTCCTCCAGGCATATCCCTCCATCACCTCAGAGTGGATAAAATACGAGCAGCTTTCAAGGGACACTCTCTCTGCGAGAGGAGACTCGGTTGCGCAGCGTTCGAACATGAAATGTGAGTTATGTATGAACTTTTTAATTTCTGACGTCTTTTATACTGTGTCACCATGAGCTACTGTTGTTTTAATGTTCAATCAGCTTCATTTACCATCTGTTCTTCCAAGTATAATTGGAATACTTGCACATGCATTTCAGACTCTCCTACCCCATTAGACTCCCATTAAGGTGTGTGATGTGAACAAAAGAAAAGAGATAAAAGAAATAAACTTTTGTTTCAGTTATGCTAAAGAAACATTGACACACTGACAAAATATTTTTTTGGTGAATAAAAAGACAGTATAATTTTATTTTATTGTACAATTGAAAATTAAATGTTTATGTGCATTAGAGACCAACAATGATTTTGTCCATTGGACTGAAAGCACAAGCAAAGTCCCGCTTGTCCTTCAGGAAGCACACAAACACTGAAGAGGTAACAGTCAGCTGCAGATGTGGGGTTAAGTGCCTTGTTCAAGCACATCACTAGCAGGCAGACCTCAGTATACCTCTGCCCGTTAGTTCACTCCCATCACCCTTTGCCAGACCTAGAAACCAACAATTTTATGTTGATTTCCCCACCTAGAGATCCACTAATCACCTAGTGCTTCGACGTCTTACCACAATATCTATCAAAAGATGGTCATTAGAATCCTACATTTTAAGAGTCCTTTCACATTAAGGATATAACTATGATTATAAATTATATAGTTTTAAAAATTATACTTAATTTAAAAGAATATCAGAGTCCACACTACAACTATAACGATAACAGCATAGAGGAACAGTATCATTGGAATCACTTTCAAAATGATTTATTATTATTATTATTGTTATTTTTAGCTGGAACATTGACAGCCGACCAGGATCCATTCTGCTTTAAAGCTCGATGATTTAAAATAGCAGACTTCAAAACTGTAGCTTGTGCTTATAATAAACAGAATGTAATCGTTTGTTGGTGTGGATGCTAATATGGTCATTGTTTAAGTTATCATTATATGTAGCATATTATTTATTTACTTATTTTTGTGAACGAGCCTTAAAAACTGTCAGCGCCACTGATTTTTCTCAAAATGCACAGCAGTAGTGTTTTTACCTAAGGCGCGTTTATAAAAGCTACTTAAATGTCCTAATTGAACTATGGCCTAATTCTGGCTTGACCTAAGCCCTGTCTGTAAAACCAGGCCTTGATGTTTTTTGTAACTGATATGATTCACGCCATTCCATTGATCCCTGTCCAATACTGCCCTCTAGTGTCTGTAAATGTATCTATGTAACTACAAAGCAGATACCATGAACGTCTATGAAATTAGATGGTCCTGCTGTTGTGGATTTATTGTAGCCTATTAATGAGAGGGGCACAACAAACACATGAGCCTCAGGTGTTTCAAAAAATGGTTCAACAAAATACAATTTCTGATATTATGCCTAAAGAAAAATCGTTCGTAGTTTCAACCACCTCGATCTTTCTCCAAGACAGCATTCCAAAACATCTAAAGCAAGCCATTGAGCTAACACAAACCATTTTTCTGTTTACCAATTGATGTCAAAGGCAATTTACATCCATTAAACCAGCCTAGCTATCTATTTACTGAAATCATTGATACTTTTTACTGTCTAATATTTCTAAGATTCAGACCAGAAATTATTAAACAATAATTTACTTAAATTAAAATAAAAAAGTCTAAAAGTTATTTTTAAAGTCTAAAACAGCACAGAATGTGTTTTGTCATGACCCTGAATATGATTTGATGGATGGATAAATGGACATGTGACGGACATTCTCATTACAAGTGTGCTATTACAACATATTATTGTCACCAGTAGATGGCAGCCATCACTCACAAATGTAAACCTCAGAATTACAGCTGTATTATTGAAATTATTGGTACTTGTCAGTGGTAGGCTTAATCAACGAGGATCTTAAAACCCTTCAAATACAAACTTCTTTCTTTCTTTCTTTCTTTCTTTCTTTCTTTCTTTCTTTCTTTCTTTCTTTCTTTCTTTCTTTCTTTCTCTCCATAACTTGGAAAATCCAAAAGTCTTTAGGAGCTTAATGTCTTTGAACGTTACCAATAAAAATGATCATTTAAATTAAGAACATCTCTCATCTCTATGTCTATATCATACCTAGAACCTGCTTGCTAAAACTAGCAAAACTTGATTTACTTGTGCACCTTCTACTCACAAAAAAAACTGCTTTTTGAGAATGCAGCGGAAGTGGAGAACTATAACCAGGGGTGCACATAATTTTTTCAGCCTGGTTCTCATAAGAGAACCTGGAGATTTGGATTGGTCCTCACACTGCATATAAGATGACCCATTAAATGCAACTATTAAAAAATTAATTAATAATAGTAATAATATTATTACACCTTATTTATTTAGTTTTTTTTATTTATTTCATAATAGTAAATAAACTAATTAATAGTGTGTGATAATATTATTAAAAAAAAAAAATCAGTCCTAGTATTAAATACAAGTGCATTTATTTTAAAGTAAATAAACTTAAAAATAAAATGCTAATATTTATAACTACTTTGTTTGTTTGCCTCTTTAAGAAGAATAGCTTTATGTATTCCCCAATTTTAAGTATATATATATTAAGCGTCCAGAACAACTACCCAATTAAGCATTAAAATAATCTAATTTAGAGGTCATAAACGCATGGATTAACATTTCTGCATTTTACATTGAGAGCATAGGCCGTAATTTAGATATATTTTTGAGATGGAAAAATACTGTTTTACAAATGCTAGAAACGTGGCTTTCTAAGGAAAGATTGCTATCAAATAGCACACCTAGGTTCCTTACAGATGACGAAGAATTGAGAGAGCAGCCATCAAGTCTTAGACAGCATTCTAGTTTATTACATGCAGAGATTTTAGGTCCTATAATTAACACCTGTTTTTTTTTTTCATAATTAAGCAGTAAGAAATCACTCGTCATCCAGTTTTTTATATCGGCTATGCATTCAATTAGTTTTTCAAATTGGTATGTTACCTGGGCCGCAAAGAAATATTGAGCTGAGTATTATCAGCATAACAGTGAACGCTATACCATGATTCCTGATGATATCTCCCAAGGGTAACATGCATGTAAATCGTGAAGAATAATGGCCCTAGTACTGAGCCTTGAGGTACTCCATACTGCACTTGTGATCAATATGATACTTTTTTTCAGAATTAAGCAGTAAGAAATCACTCATCATACATTTTTTTATATCGGCTATGCATTCCATTCGTTTTTCAAATTGGTATGTTACCTGGGCCGCAAAGAAATATTGAGCTGAGTATTATCAGCATAACAGTGAATGCTTTACCATGATTCCCCATGGGGAAGTCGTGGCGGTGGGGAAGTCGTGGCCTAATGGTTAGAGAGTCGGACTCCCAATCGAAAGGTTGTAAGTTCGAGTCCCGGGCCGGCAGGAATTGTGGGTGGGGGGAGTGCATGTACAGTTCTCTCTCCACCTTCAATACCACGACTTAGGTGCCCTTGAGCAAGGCACGGAACCCCCAACTGCTCCCCGGGCGCCGCAGCATAAATGGCTGCCCACTGCTCCGGGTGTGTGCTCACAGTGTGTGTGTGTGTGTGTTCACTGCTCTGTGTGTGTGCACTTCGGATAGGTTAAATGCAGAGCACAAATTCTGAGTATGGGTTACCATACTTGGCTGAATGACACTTCACTTCAGGGAAGTCGTGGCCTAATGGTTAGAGAGTCGGACTCCCAATCGAAAGGTTGTGAGTTCGAGTCCCGGGCCGGCAGGAATTGTGGGTGGGGGGAGTGCATGTACAGTTCTCTCTCCACCTTCAATACCACGACTTAGGTGCCCTTGAGCAAGGCATCGAACCCCCAACTGCTCCCCGGGCGCCGCAGCATAAATGGCTGCCCACTGCTCCGGGTGTGTGCTCACAGTGTGTGTGTGTGTGTTCACTGCTCTGTGTGTGTGCATTTCGGATGGGTTAAATGCAGAGCACAAATTCTGAGTATGGGTCACCGTACTTGGCTGAATGTCACTTCACTTTCACTTTCACTTTCACTTTCCTGATGATATCTCCCAAGGGTAACATGCATGTAAATCGTGAAGAATAATGGCCCTAGTACTGAGCCTTGAGGTACTCCATACTGCACTTGTGATCAATATGATACCTCTTCATTCACTGTTACGTATTGATGGCAGTCATACAAGTACTATTTAAACCATGCTAATGCATTTCCATTAATGCCAACAAAGTTTTCTAGTCTATGCAAAATAATGTTGTAGTCAATAGTGTCGAACGCAGCAATAAGATCCAATCGCACTAAAAGAGAGATACAACCACAATCAGATTATAACAGCAGGTCATTTGTAACTCTAAGGAGAGCAGTCTCAGTACTATGATATGGTCTACATCCTGACTGGAAATCCTCACAGATACCATTTTTCTCTAAGGAATATAATTGTGAAGATACTACCTTTTCTAGTATCTTGGACAAGAAAAGGGCGATTCAAGATCAGTCTATAATTAACTAGTTCTTTGGGTTCAAGTTGTGTTTATTGAATGAGAGGCTTAATAACAGCCAGTTTGAAGGTTTTGGGGACATATTCTAATGACAATGAGGAATTAATAATAGTCAGAAGAGTATCTATGACTTCTGGAAGCACCTCTTTTAGGAGCTTAGATGGAATAGGATCTAACATGTTGTTGGTTTAGATGATTTAATAAGTTTATACAATTCTTCCTCCATATAGTAGAGAATGAGTGGAACTGTTCCTCAGGGGGTCTATAGTGCACTGTCTGATGTGATACTGTAGCTGACGGCTGCATGGTTACAATTTTATCTGTAATAGTATGGATCTTAGAAGTTAAGCATTTCATAAAGTCATTACTGCTGTAATGTTGGGAAATGTCAACACTTGTTGATGCGTTATTTTTCATTAATTTAGCCACTGTATTGAATAAATACCTGGGTTATGTTTGTTTTCTTCTAAAAGAGACGAAAAGTAATCAGATCTAGCAGTTTTTAATGCTTTTCTGTAGGATAGGTTACTTTCCCGCCAACCAATACGAAATATCTCTAGTTTTGTTTTCCTCCAGCTGCGCTCCATTTTCCAGGCTGCTCTCTTTAGGGTGCGAGTGTGCTCATTATACCATGGTGTCAGACTGTTTTCCTTAACCGTAAAGGAGCAACTGTATTAAAAATGCTAGAAAAGAGAGAGTCCATAGTTTCTGTTACATCATCAAGTTGTTCTGAGGTTTTGGATATGCTAAGGAATTGGGATACATCAGGAACATTACTTACAAAGCAGTATTTTGTGGTAGAAGTGATGGTTCTTCCATACTTGTAACAAGAAGTAGAATTTACAGTTTTAGCTTAAGAAATTAAAATTATTCTTTCTCATGTTTTCTCTCTCTCTCTCTCTCTCTCTCTCTCTCTCTCTCTCTCTCTCTCTCTCTCTCTCTGAACAGCAGGCATCCTTCTTCAAAGAAAAAAAACAGTTAAAGTAAGAAAAAAAAGTAGATTAAAATATAGACATCTTGATTTTTCATCCTTTTTGGCTTATTTAATGCCTGCTAAATAAGGTCCCCCTTGGATCTTGTTGTCCCCTTGGAAATTTGCTGAGGCACCTAGGTGGTCCCCGGCCCCCTGGTTGAGAACCCATGCAGTAGAGGTCATCCAGGTATCGTTCTCATACTAGGCTATGTTATACTCTACTGGCTGATATACTGCTCATTTGAAGTATCTCTATAGATGAGCTTAAGGCTACATTTTATGAATAAATTAATTAGGTTATTAATTGTTATAATTAAAGTTTGTGATAGCCTATAACAAAGCATAATAAAACTGCTCAGCGAAACAGCGTTTGGGTCACCAATATTCAAGTGGTTCTTCACCTTCTACTTGAAATACGATACATTACAGTGGTTTAACTGTATTGTAATCACGCCGTTGAATATGAGGACTGCACGGCAGCTGCTTGATAATAACGTGAGCGTTCTACTTTTGTCGCGTCGCGCGCTCGTAGACACGGTGTTCAGCTCTACATGTCTTTCCACATCAAAGGGAAATCACACAAGTTCCAACAGTTCAGCAGTGGGAGGCAGCCAGCGCTTGAAAGGATCATTCGCCTCCAATACACCAAAGCAAACAAAACACTCTTGCCCTCGGAAATTGCATTTCCATGAACCGCTCTATGGATAAAAAGCGTCCTTGAGTGCAGTCGGTGTTGTTTGCGATTAAGCTCGATATGTCTGAAAATCAGCCTCTTTACGCTCTACTGTTCTTAACTTCACTCTTCAGCTCCGCGTGCTCACAGGGGACACGATTCGTTCATTCAGCTGCTCTAGATGCGGATGGGAGATACAACATTAAGTGGGGGTTTGACGAATCCACGATAACTTTTGAAGTAGAAGTTGAAACGAGGGGATATATAGGATTCGGTTTGTCACCGACCGGTGCGATGTCCTCGTCTGATATCGTGATAGGTGGTGTGCTCAACGGAAGTCCATATCTGCTGGTAAGTGCATTCACCTTTGGGTTTGAATGCATCTCACATTCAGTGCTGATTGTACAATTAGAGAACACTGACTCACAACTTAATATTAGTCTGCGGAATTTGATTTGTGCAAATGATGTGCTGGACTGATTATTATAATAATTTCAGTTTTAAGTAGTAAGGCATTTGTGTCTTATTTACTCTTTGTATAATTGTTCTAACAAAAATAGTTTGGGATGGATCTATGATGAATAATTGTAATAAAAAAATAAAATTAACATGTTTGCATCCATCCAATTAACTTCTACAACAATAATATAATGGGTAAAAATAAATACACTTTTATTCTATCCCATAGTGCACTGTGTTTTCATCAGGAAACAACACAGTTCACATTTCACAGTCATTTGCATAATTACATATTTACATTACAGCCATTCATTGTCATTTGGGCAACACATAGCATTTTAAACTTTACAGTTAGAAACATCCCAAAATATGAAAATTAATTTGCACTCCTTTGGATCACAAAATCTCTTATTATTGCTTATATATTGATAGAATTTGTCATTATTACTTGACTTCCTTCATTTTTTTGTACAGTAAAAATGCTATGATCATAGAGTTTATTCTAAAATTATATATATATATATATATGTGTGTGTGTGTGTGTGTGTGTGTGTGTGTGTGTGTGTGTGTGTGTGTGTGTGTTTTTAAAGAGTGTGAGCAACATTAAAGACCACTGTCGAACATTTAAATCTGCAGTGAGAGCTTTTTGCGTCCTCAAATATATTGCACTGAGATCATCCACTGACCCAATGACCTGCTACAATCAGCTGCCCTGTTGTGACCTGGATTCTATTCAGACAGTACTCACATAAACACTACTATTTCAAATGCAAGCAGGTCAATATTTAAATACATCCACACCTGCTGTCCATATTCACTGCACACTATAATCTCCATCCAGCTGTAAACTGTATGATGAATACAATAGAAGTTTATGATTAGTTTTCAGCACAGCACTATTCATCAGCATTGTGTAATGAAGGCTCATTTATATCGATACATTTCTGTTTTAGTTTCGTAAGCATGAGTCATGACATGTTTTGTTGCAAAACATATTCATACTGCTGTCTGAATGTATTGGAAAAAATGGGACATTTTCCTGTGCAGCTAACCAAACATTTAGGTCAAAGGTTCTCAAATGTGACCACATGCATTTACTCACACAGTCCAATGCTCCATAAAAATACCTTCTTTTCTGATTCAGACTTTTCAAAATGTTCAAACCTGAGATGGACTAACTTCGTTCCTCTTCACTCTGTTCAGGACTGCTATACAGACTCAAATAGAAAGGTCCATAAAGATGCGCTGCAGAGCTATCAGCTGCTGTACGGCAGAGAAAATGACACACATACTGTCCTAGCTTTCAGCAGAAACCTCCAGACCTGTGATGACAATGACAAAGTCATTACGGTAGGTTTGACTGCATGCATCATTACATCTGTTTCCAAAAGTCTGAAAGAAACATCAGCGGCAAGTTTTCTTTATCCAGTTTTTTGGAGCATGTACAAAACCAAAACTTTTTAACTGGACACTCAGTAGTAATTGCCTTCTGTTCGGGGGAAACAATAGTACAGTGTTTTATCCAGGAGTTAAATAAACTCTCTTCCCTAAAATGTTGTCAAATTATTACTTATATAAGAAGTCTCTTGCACTTAAGTCTCTAATTACCCATAATTTGTTACTCCGCAGGGCAGTACAGTGAGGGTGATCTGGGCGTTCCATGAGGAGGACGTGGGAGTGTCAGGACCAGTCTACCATGGGACGAACAGAGGCAGAAAGAGTCTGCGATTACTCAACCCAGGAACCAGCACCAGGATCCCAGCAGGAACAGCTTTCTTTGACCTTCTAAACGAGGAGGTGAGGAAAGTGCTAGGAGTGACAGAGAACTGATTAGCCCTAGGCAGTTTTGTCTATTTTTGCATGCTTAGGAATCAAGGTCCTTGTGGTTACATATGAATCCTTTTTAAATACACTCTTTTGCTTCCTGATTGGGTATTTTTAATGAAAACAAGGCCCCTTTTATGCCTGTGGGATACTGCCAAACACCAGAATTTATGAGAGTGTACATATTTACAACTGCATAACAAATACTCAGCATTGAATAGAAAAAAGAAAAAAAAAACGGAAATTGGATCAATAAAATGCCCACACTCTCCAGTCCACAATGGAATATTTCTGCTTGTTGCTGATTGCTACTTTTAACTGTTTTGTGACTGATGCAAACCTTTTATCCAAAACTTTAACATATTCAAATATTGTAGGTTCCTGTACCTGATAAGGATACAACATACTGGTGTCAGATCTTTAAATTTCCAGAGCTGAAGAAGAAACATCATATAATCAGAGTGAGTGAAAATACTGTTTACATTTTAAAGCATGCCCATCTTAATCAAATCATAAAGTTTAAAAACATTTACATTCATTCAAGACATGAAGTACAGTAATTATTATTCCAGAGATGCATGCTTAAGAAATTGCAGGCTTACATACAGTATTGTCAATTAAACGCTCCCTGTTGTGAAGTACCTTCTACTATCTCAGTTCACTTCTTCCATACTTACATTTATAGGCTTTATTGAAACTTGTGCATTTTCCTCTGTCTACAGTTTTAAACTGATTCCTGTCAGTCGAGATAACCCTAAATTAAAGCAGCTCAACTTCAGTCAAGCTTATATTTTAAACAGTAGCTACATATATAGTATATATTTGCTGATACAATAACAATAATTATGTCAGGATAACTATCGTCAACATGATTGACACTTAGTATATAGTTTGGGTTCAGTGGTATGGTTCTGTTATGGGTAAAAAAAAGTCCCTGCCCATCCATGCAGCCTGTCATGAGTGAGCAGGGAGAGCAGCTATAACCCTGCAGGGTAAACAGAACAGAACAAGCAGATATCATTATATTTCCTTAATTATCTTTTAAGTGTAAAACATTATTCAAGATAAAGTGAAGAAATATCAGAAGCCAAGTCCTGACTGTGGAGAACGGAGGAGTTGGGGATGGAGCAGGGTGATTTGCTCCTGAGCAAGCGATAAAGCTGCTGAATAATTATGAATAGAACTTGATAGAACTTGCCCGTGATGGCGTCATATTCCTATATGCCGATCAGCTGAGAGTCAGTCAATGCAAGCTTGACTCACGTGACCTGTCAGAACTAACACTATACGCTTCATTTTGCATAATCAAGTCAGAAACTTAAATTGGTGAATCATTTTTGTGATTCTGTTCATTTCTGGAGGAACAGGTTCCCTTAAATGTTTTTCCAATCTAATATGGGAAAAAGGAGGATCACTGCGAGCAAACCAATTTACAAGAATCAATCGAACCTTACAATGCATCTATCACATGTATGTTTTGTTTTGTTTTTGTTGTAGTTTTCCTTGTTTGACCTAGTTTCTTATTTTCCTGCCACTAGTTTGTTATCTTAGTTACTCATTGATTTGATTAGTGTCTGCGCCTGTTTGTTTGATTGGTTTGTTTCAGTGTATTTAAGTCCTGTGTTTTCTTCTGTTCCTTGTCAGTTCTCATTACGTTACCTGGTTGTTCAGTTCCTGTTTCCAAGAGTTTGCATATATTAAACTAAATTGCTGCACTTAGATACAATCTCTCAACTTTATTTGAGAATGAATCAGATCCAGCTCTGTGATCTTTACAGATTTAATCACTGTCAGTGTGAATACTGAACGCAGTTTTGGTAAGCTTGTTTGATTATTCTTTCACCATTTAATAGCAACATAAGCTATTATGAGAAATGCTGAATGACTTTCATGCTACTGAATAAGTAACGTCACCATTTTTTGTTACTCCGTGGGATGCTAAGTTTGCTAAATATGTTGCTAAATTATATTCCTTGTATGTGATTTCATTTTTAAAAAATATATGTTTTACCTCATATTGGTTGTTTTTACATGGTTTATTTTGCTACAGAACCTTGTCACCTGCCTCTGTTTAGATCTCTTTCTGTCTCTCTCCCTCTTTCCCTCAGCTTCTTTTTTTGTTTCACCTGCTTATTATTGTCTTTTGCATCTGCTATTTGTAGATCAGACGTGTTACTGAAATTATACTCTCTTTCCCAAGATGAAAGAATCTTCCCATAAATAAGCTTTTCAAGTTTTCTAAATTAGAGGCAGAATAGGTACTTTTATCGTATGATAAAATACTTGCATTAAGCATCATTCTTTCAGGCAAATTTTTCAAATGCACTAACCTTTAATTTAAATTAATTGTTGTAGTCACCATTTTATGCTCATGTAAAATTCAGCTCCACTTATTTTAGTGAGAAGATAAGTGCTGCACATGCAGAAGTGAGCAGTTCACATTATAAATGGAACCCATTTACTGTGCTGCAGTGTTCAGTATGTAATGTGACGGATACAAAGACTCTACAGTGAATAGTGTATACAGTAGTGTATATATATATATATATATATATATATATATATATATATATATATATATATATATATATATATATAGTTGCTTTGCTTTATATTTTAATATTTACTTTGACATATTATAAATGATAGAATAAATGCATAAATAGCCTGTCACAGTGTCTGGGTTGTGTTCCCTGGGTTTCCACTAGGTGTCCTCAGTTCCCACAGTGTTTATCATTTATCACTTCCTGTCTCCTTATTTGGTCACCTTCCTCCTTGTTTAGTTAATTGATTGTTCCCCACCTGTCTCCTGTTTCCCCATCATCCTTTTGTGTATTACCTGGTCTGTCTGAGTCTTAGTCACGGAGTCCTTGTTTAATGTTAAATGTTAATTCATGTCCGTCAATGCCTTGCCTTGCCTTGCCTTGCCTTGTTTATGTTATGTTTGGATTTACCGGTTTTGACCCTGCCTGGACTGTGTATTCTCTTTGGATTTCCCTTTATTAAAGACGTACTCGCAATTGGTTCTCTCTCCTGTGTTTTCCATAACACCGAACGTGACAGAAGGACTCCGTCACTACAAGAGCCAGCGGTATGTCGGCTTATGTCTCCTCCCCAGCCACAGTGCGGGAGAGGAGTGGATTTGAAGGAACTCGCCTGGTGGTTTTCCGGGGAACCAGAGGAGGTCGCCGAGGAGGGAGTGGTCGAGAGGATACTCAGCACCGCTCTCAACCAGGGCCGCCCTTCGACCCGGGGCTCGTGTGGGATGGATTAGAGCCACCGTCTCACCATGGCGGACGGAGAGGAGAGAGGAAGCGCACGTCCGCCACAGTGGCGTCACTGCCCATGATGGCCGCTAGTCCAGCGCCACGGGGCAGGATGGACGCCAACACAGCACCACAACCCAAGGCGATCACGAGTCCAGCGCCACGGTGCAAGATGGCCGCCAGCTCAGCGCCAACGCCCAAGAGGGCCGCTGACTCATTCTTGGACTATTTCGCTACGCTGTCCAAGATCCTAGAGATTCCCAAGACGGTTGACGTCATGGCTGCTGAGCCAGCGCCACAGCACAAGATGGCCGCCAGCCCAGAGCCACAGCACAAGATGGCCGCCAGCCCAGAGCCACAGCACAAGATGGCCGCCAGCCCAGAGCCACAGCACAAGATGGCCGCCAGCCCAGCGCCACAGCACAAGATGGCCGCCAGCCCAGCGCCACAGCACAAGATGGCCGACTCAACGCCTGAGTCTCCAGACAAGGTGTCACCGACTCGCCAAGAGAGAGGGCGGAGGAGGAGGAGACAGGCATCTACCGTTCCTCAAAGCCCAGAGGACGTTCCCGAGGCGGTGCCCGATGCTGTTCCGGAGACCGAGGCGGTGCCCGATGCTGTTCCGGAGGCCGAGGCGGTGCCCGATGCTGTTCCGGAGGCCGAGGCGGTGCCCGATGCTGTTCCGGAGGCCGAGGCGGTGCCCGATGCTGTTCCGGAGGCCGAGGCGGTGCCCGATGCGGTTCCGTAGGCCGAGGCGGTGCCCGATGCCGAGGCGGTGCCCGATGCTGTTCCGGAGGCCGAGGCGGTGCCCGATGCTGTTCCGGAGGCCGAGGCGGTGCCCGATGCTGTTCCGGAGGCCGTGGCGGTGCCCGATGCCGAGGCGGTGCCCGATGCTGTTCCGGAGGCCGAGGCGGTGCCCGATGCCGAGGCGGTGCCCGATGCTGTTCCGGAGGCCGAGGCGGTGCCCGATGCTGTTCCGGAGGCCGAGGCGGTGCCCGATGCTGTTCCGGAGGCCGAGGCGGGGCCCGATGCTGTTCCGGAGGCCGAGGCGGTGCCCGATGCTGTTCCGGAGGCCGAGGCGGGGCCCGATGCTGTTCCGGAGGCCGAGGCGGGGCCCGATGCTGTTCCGGAGGCCGAGGCGGTGCCCGATGCGGTTCCGGAGGCCGAGGCGGTGCCCGATGCCGAGGCGGTGCCCGATGCTGTTCCGGAGGCCGAGGCGGTGCCCGATGCCGAGGCGGTGCCCGATGCTGTTCCGGAGGCCGAGGCGGTGCCCGATGCCGAGGTGGAGGCCATTCCCGATGCGGTGTCCGAGGCCGCTCCCGATGCGGTGCCCGAGGCCGCTCCCGAGGCCGTGACCGAGGCAGTGCCCGAGTCCGTTCCAGAGGCGGTGCCCGAAGCCGAGGCGTCTCAAGTCTCCACAGGCAGTCCAGAGTCGAGTCAGGTTCCAGTTGACCCTCCAGAGGCGAGTCAGGGGCCAGTGAACTCTCCAGAGTCGAGTCAGGTGCCAGTGACCTCTCCAGAGTCAGGGCCAGTCACCGTTGAACTTTCAGAGTTAAGTCAAGTCACTGGGTGGTCTGCTGCTCCGCCCTGTTGGACTCCGGCATCGACCACAGGGGCGTGGTGGTCATCTGCTCCACCCTGGAGGACTCTGGCCTTGACCACAAGGGTGTGGTGGTCTTCCGCTCCGCCCTGGGGGGCTTCCGCTCTGACCACACGGACGTGGTGGTCTTCCGTTCCGCCCTGGGGGGCGTTTGCCCTGACTACACGGTTGTGGTGGTCTTCCGCTCCGCCCTGGAGGACTCTGGCCTTGACCACAAGGGTGTGGTGGTCTTCTGCTCCGCCCTGGGGGGCTTCATGTTGTTTTTTTTTTTTTTTTCTCCTTTTGTTTTTGTGTTAATGTCGGTCCCTGTTCCTTTCTGTTAGTCTGGCCCTCCGTCCCTCCCCCTGAGCCTCCACCTGTCCGCCTCCCTCCTGGTCTCTGTTTTGTGTCTGTCTTGGAGCGTCTGGGAGCCGCTCCTTAGTAAGGGGGTACTGTCACAGTGTCTGGGTTGTGTTCCCTGGGTTTCCACTAGGTGTCCTCAGTTCCCACAGTGTTTATCATTTATCACTTCCTGTCTCCTTATTTGGTCACCTTCCTCCTTGTTTAGTTAATTGATTGTTCCCCACCTGTCTCCTGTTTCCCCATCATCCTTTTGTGTATTACCTGGTCTGTCTGAGTCTTAGTCACGGAGTCCTTGTTTAATGTTAAATGTTAATTCATGTCCGTCAATGCCTTGCCTTGCCTTGCCTTGTTTATGTTATGTTTGGATTTACCGGTTTTGACCCTGCCTGGACTGTGTATTCTCTTTGGATTTCCCTTTATTAAAGACGTACTCGCAATTGGTTCTCTCTCCTGTGTTTTCCATAACACCGAACGTGACATAGCCTCGTGCAAATATGCACACCCGTAATAGGATTGTGCTTGTAGTAATTGTCACAAATGTTGGTCAACCAGCTCAATTTCTGGGCTGTGATGAACAAAAATACCCCAGTGTGACATTTCTAAATAATTTAGAATGACATGACTTCAATGACAAAACACACAAAATGTTGTTACTTTTATAGCATTAAAATACAATACAGCCATGTGCATGAAATCATACTGTTTGATGTTTTACAGTATAATGATAACATTAGCATTATATAAATGGAAAGATCTGAATCTGTGATAGTTTTAGAAGATGGATGGATCAGACATACTGTTATTGGTTACAAACAACAGAATGCTATTACTCAATAAGCTAAATGTTCATTAGATTTTAGGGCTTCAAAATAAAATGGCTCCCAATGAGTAAAAAAAAAAAGAAGGTCGAAGGGAAATAAAGGAACGTATGAATATTTACTCAGCCACTGCTTAGCCCAGGGTCCCACTCCTTCAGGCAGAGACCCCTGGAAGATCAGGACACAGTTCATTCTGTTGGAAATGCTTTTACTTAGAATTCCAGTTCCGACAGAAGAAGCCCACTGTGAGCAGAAAAATAATTCTAAAATCCCCCACATCCTAATCCAGAGCTAGTTCTATATCCAAGCTAGTTTTAGCTCAACAATCCATGCACACATAGTTTCCTTGTAGAAGATCAAAATAGAGTGGTTTAAAATCAAACTTTTATCAAATCTTTATGGCTGATCCCTTTAACAAAGCTTGGAACAGTGTAGTGGAAAGTGTTCCTGTTTTGAATTAAATAACTTGGATTCATTTAATTGTAACTACATTAAAGCAATACTTTCACTATATTATATGCACTGCTGTACAAAAGTTTCTAATTAGGTATTTTAAGAAATTACTACTTTTATTTATAAGCAGGAAAACATTCAAACAAAAGTGATAGTAATAAATAAATTCAGTTTTTTCACAGGAATTAAAACGGATTACAAGGATTAAATGTAATCATTCACAATAATAGTTTTTAGATCAAATAAATTCATCATGGGTGAGTATGAGAGACTTTTTCCAAAAATATAAACAAATCTTACAAACTCCAAGCGTTTGAATGGTAGGGTACACCGATTAAATATTAATCAGGGTTGGGTTAATTTCAGAATTTATGTAAGAATTTGTTGTTGAACTGGAATGATAATTGGTGTAACCAAAAGACCATTTAATTTAGTGAAATTTGTGACAAAATATAAACAATGGTAAGAAATGAACAATTTTGACTAATTAATTATGTTCATTCTCTGATATGTAGATTATAAATTCAACACTGTCTAAATGAGGCCATATATTAATATAGATATATATCTAGACATATACCATAAAAAGAGATAATTTTACCAAACAGCAGCACACAATGTTCAATACATAGTTTGACATATTTATTGACATTTATTATTTAATTTTCAGATTTAATATATAACTATATACATGCATTATAATAAATAAATACATTTCATAATCAATTAGTCCTTCATAATAAGGTTTTCTTTACTGCTAAGTGAAATTTAAGCACTTTTACTACCTACAGTATTTGAATTTAATACCCCTTTTAATTCCTTAAATTCAAATTCAAACAATTCTGCATCTTATCTCAGTTCAAATTCAGAAATATAATTGAAATACAAAAGGCATTCTCAATTCAATTATGAGAGCGCACAGCCCTGCTGTTCATATTTATCTCTGTTTGTTGTTGTTTTCAGATAGAGCCAATGATTCAGAAGGGTCATGAGAATCTGGTTCATCACATTCTGCTCTACCAGTGTGACAGCAATCTGAACAAGAGTGAGATCAACAGAGGACATGAATGCTACCATCCAAATATGCCAGACTCCTTCTTCACCTGTGAAACTGTCCTGTTCGCTTGGGCTATTGGGGGAGAGGTGGTCACTTCATATTCATTTCAAGTTCATATTCAATCTTATAATAAAAAGAGTTTTAGATATTGAATAGAAACTATTTTTATCCATTGTAGGGCTTCACCTACCCTCCACATGCTGGAATGTCTATAGGAACCTCAATAGACCCAGTCTATGTACAGATGGAGATTCACTTCGATAACCCATCTTCAAAAAGAGGTATGTTATGATACACTTCAACAGTTTAAAACCTGCCTCACTTTCTGCCCTAAGTGACTTAAGACATGGTTAAGTCATGTGACTTTTTGTGTTGTTTAATGTATTTTATGTGTCTGTGCATGAAGTGATCTGTAGTCTTCATAGTATGTTACGGTGATACTCAGCTACTAAATAATGAGCTTTTCTGTAAGGGTTGAGTCATGAACCTCAGAGCTGCTTCAGAGTTGAGTTTTGGTCTCGCCACAGGTATAGTGGACAGTTCAGGCCTGCGTTTGTACTACAGCCCCAGCCTGAGGCGCTATGATGCTGGGGTCATCGAGACAGGAGTGTGGGTCAGTCTTTACCACATGCTGCCCCCAGGCATGCAGGATTATATTACAGAAGGGCACTGCACACAGGAGTGTCTCCAAGAGGTGGGACCGCAAAAAAACAAATAAATAAAAACACAGCCATTTTCTCAATTTACACTTTATAAGATCATATTTGAGACCTACATTAATGCTGAAACATTTGAAAAATGAAATAAATCAAATTAAAACTATTATGTTTCTTCAAAAACATAAAAATGCCTTATTAATTCCTAACCTCTGAATGCTAGAGCAAGTTTCTCAAAACCAAGAACAAAAAGACATGAGTATAACATTTGTCTCTTTTCCTGTAAGTCATTAGACGGTGAGATGCCCAGTGGAATTCATGTGTTTGCAGTTCTGCTCCATGCTCACCTGGCAGGACGGGCAATCAAAGCCAGACATTTCCGCCAGCAGGTCGAGCTCCAGCCACTAGCCTCGGATGATCAGTTTGATTTCAACTTCCAGGAGTTCCAGCCACTTAGCCAGGAGAGGATCATCCTGCCTGTTAGTCAAAGTCCATTTCAGTTTCATAACCTTCATTGCTCCCTCTGAGGGTGAAATTGCTGTTGCATTAATCATCATCAGATACTGTACAGTGAACCTCACAGTTTACGGTAATGATTTATGGAAAACCTAGAAATAGCAGGGAATTTCTAAATAGTGAATTCTAGGCCTGGAAAATTCATGAAAAATCAAATGGTCAAAAGGTGTGGCTGTCTGAGGTAGGTTACATAAGTACACTCTTTTCACTATGTTGTAGTGGTGTGTACCTGGGTGTCAATAGTGGTTAAGCAATAAAATCTGTTCCAACAAATTTCCAGAAAATATAAGAACTCCAGAAATCATGGGTTTTTAAATGTAGACATTTAAGCATAAAAGCACAATATAGTGAACAGACTGTGCTTTTATACCTTGTAGTCTCACTCTCATTTGGACTCTGACTAAAGTCATAAGATTGTTTTCAGGGCTCCGAGTTTATAGCTGAGGGATTGGTAGTGTTTTACCAGTAAAGAATTGAGCAATTATCATTATCTGCTCCAGTGTCTCAGCCATATACAAGCACATTGTATTACCTAAGAGTGGTGTAATAAATTCAACATTTAAAGAGCACACACTGTGCATCTGCAGGACTGGTGTCTGATTAAAAGGGCCCACAGGCGAGAGGTGACTCATGTGTGAGTTTTGACTTGTTATCCTGTTCTGTTCTGACAACAATCAGTGAGTTTATACTCAAATGAGTTTCAGTGGCCTGTTCTGTTTTGACAAGCACCCAACAGTGAGCATAATAGATGAGCAAATGGTTTTTGTAATTCACTTTTAATGTCTGTGTGTTAACCGACATGTTCTTTTGTCACCAGGGAGATTCTCTAATCACTGAATGTCGATACAACACTAAAGGCAGAATGAACATGACCTGGGTAAGATTAAGGCTTATAAAGCCTTGTTTCCTTTTACTGACAACAATTATACAGATTCGTGTCATATTGTTTGGCTAGGTTTTCTTGTGGATTATACCAATTGTAGAGTTTTTCATGATAGAAATCCTGGTTAACAGCAAGCTTATTCAAACATAATAGAGCTGTTCAGTCATTATGTCCAATTTGTAAGCCATTTTAGGGGCTAATTTTACAATTTCCTTTGGGAATTTATAAAGAGATTTTAATATAGCATTTTTTTTAACTTTCTCATTTTATCAACTTAGTTTGCCCAAAAATGAAAATTCTGTCTTTATATGCTCACACTTAAATGTTGTTCCAAACCTGAATGACTGACTGACATACAGCTTTAGAACAATAATTCAAGACAACATTTGCATTTTTGGTTGGGTGGGCTATCTCTTTCAATTACAAATTAGCTCAAATATGAATTGTTAAACTGTTATGCTATTTTAAAAATTAAGAAACCCACTACACAAGAATGCAAATTCTGAACAGAAACATGCCTTTAAATCGGGCCTGTGCATGCTCTTGGCTAAACAATGTGTCTGCAAACAGCTGCAGGTCTGTGGAGATGGATCCAGCTGCTGACGTTTTCCCATACACATTCAGCCCAACTCCTGAGCTGAGCTGCTTTTTCTCTGTAGACAGTCCACAGTCTATAAACATCATGGCCAGATCACTGGTGTTTTGGATTCGTATTAGAGAGATCAAGATATATTTGCTGCTTTGTGCATGTCAGTTCAGTTTGCTCAGTACTGGGCATAATTTGTCACAGGCCTCTGGCTGCAACAGTGCTACAGATGCATTATGTCGGTGTAGTATTTCAAGGTTCTAGTAATGTGGAATTTATTTCTTTTTTTTCTACAGGGAGGTCTTAGTACTCGGGATGAGATGTGTTTGTCCTATCTGCTGTACTACCCCAGGGTTAACCTAGCCAGGTGTGAAAGTTTACCAGAAATCAACGGGCAGCTCAAATTCATTGGGGTCAAAGAGATCCAGGAGCCTGTTACGTAAGTCTGAGAAACCACTTCAGTGAAGAGGGTCTTTGTTAGTGGCAAATACACGTATTAAACTCATAATGATGAATAAGTGCATGTAGCTGTATTATGACCTCATTGTTTTATCTCAGTATTAATTATTATAATAATCCCTTGTATACCCAATTTTATATTCTGTACGTGTTAAAAGTACTGTAAGTGATTTGATGCAACGTCAGTCCAAAAATATACCAATTACCTGACAGACACAGTATGGTTGTTTTAAAGGGATAGTTCACCCAAAAATTCTAATCCTTTATTAATTGCTAATAGACTAATGTTGTTCCAATACCCTATGACTTTTGTTCATTTTCAGAACACAACTAAATATATTTTAAATGAAATTTGAGAGGTTTCTGTCCCTTACTTGACAGCCTAATCAACTTTCAATTCGAAGGCCCAAATATATAGTAAAAACATTATGGAAGTAGTCGATGTTACTCTAGTGGTTCAACTGTAATTTTCTGTAGCGACGGGATGCTTTTGTGCGTTGGAGAGTAAAGAAAATAATGTTGAATATAGTCTCTTCCCGATATTTCCTAAATTACCTAAATGTCAAAATTATTACAATAACAATTTCATAATTACAATATCTTTATAGTAAAATTATAAAACTGAGCATTTCATTGCATTATAATGGGTCATATTTTTCACCTATGAAAATTAACCATTGTTAATTTTTGTAATGGTTGTGTATGTTATTGTCTACCATAGCTCCCTCTAAACCTATTATAAAAAGATGTGTTTATTTGTCTGCTAAATTAAGAACTAAATTGTTTACGAGTGCTTGTGTGAGAGGGTTACGAGATCTCCATTTAAATGAGTAGAAAGACATTTTTATCAGTCATAGCTTCTGAAGAGAAATAACGCAGACACAATAAAAGATGATACTTTCTAGTGCGATCATATCAAGCGCCTGTGTTCGCGCACACTTTCAAATTGACTTATTTGAAACTTTTTAAGTACTTTGAAAGCCTCTGTGTTCCACTGTAAAGCTCAAAGTATACTTTGGTTTTTACACTTACACTGACTAGGGTATGCTTACAGTGCGTGATGTGAATTTTGTCATTAGCACAGTTACACACACACACACTGTCAATTTTTTAGACCACATGTATAATATACACAGACCTCGCACATATGTACACTTTGAATTTTTTTTCCCAAAAGGTGGCAACACTGGCCCAAACCATTATTTCACAGAAACAGTGGTGACAGAACAAGAACAGTAAACACAATAGACACACAAGTTGACGAGTGCTTGTTTGAGGGAGTTAGATCTCCACAATCTTTCTAGTGTGCATTTGTTAAGCTATTTCCTGTAAATGTTAGAGACTCCAGAATCATTAATCGCTGTAGGTTTAAAAACATTAGAAGAATAACAAAGTCTAGTAAACAGTTTGTTTGATTATGGTAATAAATTAAAATAATATAGCAAATACAGTTTGCAGTATCAAGCAGCATAATGGTCTGTTTTTGTGCTTTTTTTCTTTCACTGTAAGGTGGATACTCCAGGCTTTAATCTGGTGTAAGTTCCATAACAGATCATATTACTTACAGCTCCTTTAAAATGAAATTTGAAATGATAAAAGGAGGTACAATAATAATCAGAAAGCTATATATATATATATATATATATATATATATATAAATTGTGGAACATACAGTAGGTTATGAAACAAAGAGAATAGAAACAATGGGAGAAGTAAAACAATGGAAAGAAAGTTAAAAGCACGAAAAAGAAACCAACTTGAGACGAGACAATACTGTGACCTGTGAGAGACCTTCCAATTGCAGTTTAGTTCACATATAACTGGCGTCACTATTATAGACCCTTGATAGCTAAACAGCGATTGATTGATCATGATGGCTCACCGGATGATTATATGATCAAATGAGTGTAATTGTTTTCACCTATCCAAATCTTCTGGTTGTCATGTCAACAAGAGAGCTTTACAAGATGTGCCATCTTTCTCCCATCAGAAAGTACAAATTGTTTGTTGGACCCAATGCAACATCTGGAAGTGGTCATTGTAAAATGTGTTT
Organism: Carassius carassius; assembly: GCF_963082965.1. Taxonomy (NCBI): domain Eukaryota; kingdom Metazoa; phylum Chordata; class Actinopteri; order Cypriniformes; family Cyprinidae; genus Carassius; species Carassius carassius. Next base: position 14,490,936 of record NC_081772.1, on the reverse strand, counting down.
GTCAAAAAGAAAGACACTCTGAAGCCACAAGGCCGTCACACAGATGGTATCAAATCTTGTTCATCCCTCTTGCGATTTCATTGCTGAGATAAAAATAAATAAATCTTAACGACTTCTCTCCTTTCACATGTTTCTGGATTTTTAGTTGTGCTAAACTCCATCCTTGATCGGAACATGACATCTGTGGGCATTATAACACCACTGTTGTATAACCCATTATGTTAGCAACACATTCAAACATGGTGGTTCTCCAACAGTTATCCATAATGATAAGTACGTCTTGGCTAGTTTTAGGCAGAACTAGCTTTCTGAGATGTTATCGCAGCCACAGTATAGATATAAAGACTTACTTTATGAATTTTAAGGTATGTCTCAAAGCAGCTGCGGCTCCCAGGTTCTGTGGGCGTCTGGTGAGCCACTGATGTTTTGTATAGATTCCATTTACTATAGAGAAAGAGACATGTGGTTTGTTATGTCCGCACATGTTTGTATGTGATTTCACATGTGAGTGGGTGAATGTATGTTTTGGATTGACGTGTGTGTGTGTGTACGTCTATAAATGAAAAACATCTGAAGGGCCCTGCTGGTGGAGTGTGTTTATTCGACCCCCTGAGGCTCACAGCAGTATTGTGCTCAGATGCTGGAATAAGGGGGATTATAAGGGGATAGACCTGGCAACTCTAAACAGATTTAGTTTCAAAGCTCTGCCCCAAGCACCTTCTGTCTTTCGATCACCACACACACATATAAAGCTCACTGAGCAGATATGGTTCCCCCAGGAGTATCTTTGATCAGTGAGTAAATTAATGACACTCAAAACATCATATATGTTATGGGGAATACAGTTAGTGGTACCAAATAAATGTATGAAAAATCATATCTATATATTTTCAATTTCATCATTTCACACAAGAAGTCAAAATTATTTCAGTTTCAGAGAAGCTAGAAAGATGATTTATTACCTTTATTTACAATTGCAATTAATTTACACTTAAAATCTAAACTGATGAAAGAAGTTTAAATGTACAGTACTTACCTGGATCAATGTGAACTATGATATTTGTTTTAATATGTGTAGACTTTTTTTACATGCAATTACTGCCGTACCTCTGTTGGAAATTATTGGAAAGACTTCAGTACTAGATTAGAACTGACTGCAGAATTAATATCACTTTGGAAGTAAGGTCTTGATATTAAATAAATGTACTAAACTATCTCTTTTGCTCTTTGAAGAACCTGGCCTTTTGTGATTAAGAGTCCTAAGAAATACAGTAACCTCTCCTTCACGGAAGCCATGGACAAATACAAGTGGACAAGGAAGAAAGGGAAAGGATTCAATGACATTGTACGCAAACTCCCCATGAACGTTCGCTGCTCCAAGATTGGCCAGGATGAGTGGTCGGTGAGTGATTCTGATTACACAGGGGTCTGTGCATTATCCTTTTATTTTCATTCATTTTAAAGATGCTCTTAGTAGTTTTATATATATATATATTTGGCCAATAAGGCATCTAGCACATATAGTGATGTGGATGCAGAATAATACAAATGTTATTTTAACGGCACGTTAAGCATGCTGTTCACTGTCAGTCAGCTTTTGTTCCGTGAACAAAACTGAAAAAATAAATAAATACTGAGTGCACAAATGAATTATAAAATTTGGAGTCAGTAAGATTATTATTATTATTATTATTAAATTATTACTTTTATACTTAATTTAAATTGCAATAATATTTTGAAATATTGCTGTTTTAACTGTATTTTTGATTGATTGAATGCATCCTTGGTGAGTATGAGAGACTTCTTTCTGACCCCAAATTTTAAACTGTAATGTAGCTCATCCATGTCAGAAAGTTGATTCAGGTTATTTCTTTCGCTATTAGATTCAAGGGATGATCATCTCTCCTCCAGAGCTGAAATCAGAGCAGACGTCCGCTGATGTCGTGGCCTGCAGGAATGTCTCAGAGATACAGTGTGGACACTCCATTCTTCTGCTCCTCACTGCATGTCTCTTGCTCATACTACAGACCTGCCTACACCTCTAATGTCTGCTGTCATCTCAGCCCCCTACTCATAAACATAGCCTAAATGAAGTTTATCACTAACACTGATCACAACTGTGCTGTATTCATGAAGGATGTTGGCATCATACATGCTTCACATGGAATATCCTTGGTTAGTGGATACTGCGGTCTTGAACGTCTTACCATAGTTGTAAATTTTAATAATCATACCACATGTCTGAAATAGGCTGTCACACTCCAGCATACCACAACTTATGTCTTCTGGGTTGTAGGGATAGTCTTAGATAACTTTAGTCATCATTTACTCAACCTTGTGTCATGCCAGTTCTGTATGACTTTCTTCTGTGGAACACGAAAGAAGATATTTTGAAAAATTGTATTGGTGTTTTTTTTTTTTTTTTTTTTTGTACAATCAGTTAAAGTCAATGGGGTCCACTGTTGTGTTGTGCCAAAGTCCCTTTAAGACAATGTCACTCTGTGGCAATCTTTGATGAATGGGAAACATCAAATTCTCCAAAACTGTTCGCCAAGAGCTGTCTCTAAAATGTTGTTTCTTTTGCTCAAATAGCGTTAAAAAAGACTATATTTCAGGCTAGACCAGCAACACTGTTTCTATAACAACCGGGACTTCTAACGATAGCTGCAGTGATGCTCTGACTTTACAGATTAGCAATTGGCTCTTTTACTTAGAAGGCGGGGCTTTGTTCTATAGAGCGGCCATATTGACTTTCATTGTAAGGACAAAATCATGCTATCATGCAGTCTTTCTCAAAAGTTGTGTACATTTTTCAATACCTTCCTCTCAGTCACATTGGTAGATTTGTTAAAAGTTAAAAAGTGAAAATTGCCTTTAAAAATGTACTTACAAGTGAAAATGTGTTTAGTCCAGAGCTCTACGAACTGTGTTCCTCTCATTATAAGCTAAATATTTGTTTCACAATGGAATACTGGCATTATATTCAAAACCATTACATTTTATAATTTGTCTATGTCTTTTTAAGCAATAAATGTTTATTTCTTGTAAATATTTACAGACTTATTATTGTATTTGAGTTTTTAATGAAAAGACACAGACTCATGGCAATTTAAATGACACATGTATCTTAGTAGGTAAAGATGTTAATTGTGTCTTTGCATTGTTTAATTTAGTTTGATTGCTTGTTTGCTTTTAAGGTTAAGGTTACCTTGTTCATTCGCAAATGAGAATTATTCTTTCATATACATAAAAGGAGAATATTTTACAAATGTCTTAAACAACCTCTTCTTCAAGACCAGAACTAGCGAGGATGTATTCTACAGTTATTTGCAATGGTAAAGTTGAAGCTGAAGGGATGTGATTGTTCTGAAGGCTCACAGTAGATTTACCCAGTGTTACAGCGGGGTACTGTAAGCCCACTGTTAGCGCCGGGGAGTCCCTGGTACAGCAGGGAACATCTCTTACTAAGGCCTCCAGGCTCTCTCACTCTCACACACCCCAACACAGAAAAAATGTGCCAATGTGTGCTTGAGAATGCCACAGAATGGTGTCCTGCCCTTAGTCTCTCATTCCTAACTCTTTCCAACCAGCCACAAGATGTTCTTCAAGAGAACGGTAAGATTTGTTATTTGTTTACTGTTTCCAACTTAGACCATAATCGCTCTAATGAAGGGCTAGTTGTGTTGAAAAGATGACTATACCACAATCATCAACCTAAGACTGAAAGAAGGAGGGAGAGGAAGTATGATCTCATTTCTTTTTCTTTCTCTTCAAAAGACTCGGCCTTTTAGACCTTTTATGTTGGTGTGTTTAGTTCTACTATAATAGGCATATGGAAAACAGCAGCCAGGCATCATGGGTCTTAATAGTTAATGGGATGCAATAGGAGGTTGCGGTCATATTAGAGTTTAGGAGAGGAAGTCACTGATGTAATACAAGAACAATAGCCTTTGGTTTGAGACTACTTCTTTTTCTTGTCAGCTGGAGCCGTGAAAAGAGTTTTTGTGACTGAGACTTTCCAAGCTTTGGTGAAGGAAAACCGATCTTCATCAGTTTAGCCACATCACAGGAACCACAGATGCTTAGACAGTGTCCAAAATCTCAACTAATGTAAAGAAACAAGGATTAAAAGACAGGATATTTAAAAATATGTACAGTATTTGTCGTTGTTGTTTGTATTGTGGCCTGAACTGGGTTATATAAAGTAGCAAGACAGGTGAAAAAGTCATGTTTGGGAGTCTGGTAGTCTAACAGTCTGTGCTGAACTTTAACTGAAGTTTAGATTCTTGTAATGGAACTTTACAGACAGTTGAGAATACTGCAGGGTAATGGGAAAGCTAACACATCCTGTACTGCCAAGGCAACTTCCTGTTGATTTTGTTTCTATTTTGACTTAAGTCAGGACAGTTAGGCTTTATAAAGGAAACTTAGCAAACCTTAAAAATGCATGTCCTCCCAACAATTTGGCTTGAAACCATTTCTCAATATTTTTTAATTATGTAAAAAACTGAAAACATGACGAGTTTTTGGATGTTTTGTGTTGCGTCGAAGCATTTCAAATTATGTTAATTCCCATAACAGCCAGCAGAGGGCAGTGTTTGGCAGGGATGGAAATAACTTATTGGTTCCTTTCTGTCACATGGATCTCCAGTCTAAACAAGGTGATGTTCTCTGGTCTGATTTGTAGAATACTAAAAATTGTTTAGTAGTAAGTCTTTAAAACTTAATGTTTAAAAAAAAAAGAATTTCTACTATGTTTTATGAATAAACCTATGTTGAAAAATGATACTTTGTTATTATAAACTAATAAAAAGGGTCAACTGTGTTCTCTTACGAGAGCTCTCTCGTACTGCGTCTTAGCTAAGACGCTACGGGAAAAGTCTCTTTTCACGAAATACTGAAGCAAAAAATTATCCTTAATTTTGTATTTTTGTAAAGCGCATTTGCAGCAGTACACAGCCATAGGCGAGACGGCTCGTTCGCTCATTGGCTTGTTCTGCGGCAACTGCACAGCCTATCGAGCGCGGGCTGATGCAACATCAGACCAATAAGGGCGCTTCGCGCCCTTCTTGCCACTTCCCGCCGAAACGGGTGTGGCCCAACCTATAAAAGGAGCTCGAAAAGGCTGACTCACCTGATTTTTCATCTCTTCAGCGAAGCTCACGCATCGCTGGATCACGGAGGAAGCAAGCGCCGTCTGAGAAAGCACATCAGCAGGACGAGCCATTCTGAAGCTGCTGGCATCGCCGCCTTCCATTGCCGTTCCTGCTGCGCTATCCGGCGCCTATATCCTTTCAATCCTGTTATATACAAGCTGTTCTTTATGTGTGTGTGTGTGTTCGCCCTGCGACACACACTCGTAAAAGAGCTCGCGTCTTTTTTAAGATGCCTTCCTGCGGCTCGTCAGAGCCCCACTCAGCGAGGGAGACCGGTACGTCATCTGTGTCTCCTGCCTGGGTGAAGATCATGCAGCGCTCGCTCGCTGACGGAGGATGCCCCCACTGCGAGCTGTTGCCATGGTGACTCTGAGGACTCGCCTGGCCTTTTTCTCTGAGCCTGCATTCCCTGCTGCGCTGAGGCGCCGTAAAAGCATCGCTTCCAGCGGATTCCGGAACCGTCTTCAGCTCAACCGAGTGGGCAGCGCCCGCTGTTTGCCGGCGCGTCGTCCGAGGAAGTCGATCTCAGGGCCGCGTCGGGGGAAGAGGACACGCGCTCTCTGCTAGCTTCGGGCAGTGAGGGCTGGGCGAGCTCCGAGGATCTCGCGCCTTCTGCTCAGAAGCCCAGCAGACGAGCTGACATCGAGAAGGAGCCGGGGCGAATGATCGTGTTGGCCGCGATGAGTCTCGGCCGCGAGTGGTTTGCACCAGCGCCCCCCCCTCTCGTTCCCGGCTGGATGGTATTTCCCTTTCGGATGAGCGTACTTCTCAAAGCCCGCCTCATTTCTTCCTGAGCTTCACGAAGAGGTGGCGAAGGCTTGGAACGCTCCATATTCAGCACGAACTCGTTCGTCTGTCTCACTAGCATTCTCCACACTGATGATGCTAAAAACAGGAACTACCACTCACTTCCGCCGGTGGAACAGGCGATAGCGACGCACCTTTGTCCGCCCTCTGCTGGACGGCGGCAAAAGCGGTGTTGCCATCTAAAGCCTCCTGTGTGACGCTGCGTCGGCGCTACTAACGATGGCTGCTTCATCGAAGCGCAGGTGTACGAGTTCCGCTGTGGCCGAGCTCTCACCCAAGCGCGCCGCTGTTTCAGTTCCAGGAATTGTGACTGTCTCAGCGTTTTCTGCAATGCGCAAGCCTGCACAGTTGCCCGCTTGCCTGCACACAAAAGCCGTTATCACAACAGCTTCAGCAACGCAGCTCGAGACCCCCGTTCTCGCTCTACTGGCCGTCGCCCCGCACCGCGGGGACCGCGGCAGAGGATTACGGTGAGGCCGGGAGCCCCGAAGCCATCCTGGGAAAGCCATCTACGCATGCTGCATGACGCTGCGTCGGCACTACACACGATGGCTGCTTCATCGAAGCGCCGGTGTACGAGTTCCGCTGCGGCCGGGCTCTCACCTAAGCGCGCCGCTGTTTCAGTTTCCAGAGATTGTGACTGTTTCAGCGTTGTTTGCAATGCGCAAGCCTGTACGGTTGCCCGCTTGCCTGCACACGAAAACCGTTATCACGGCTACCCAGATATTTCCCGAAAAAGGTGTAATTTCTGGTGTCCCGGCCACGGCCGATGGTGCTATAAATGTAGTGACGATGCCCACTGCTCAGTGCCCATCTCCGCATATAAGCACAGCCCTTCACACAGGGCTCGCGCCTATAAAAGCGACTCAAGTCGATCACGCGCACTACATAGTAGACGTGCCCACTCCTCAGTGCCCACAATCACTATGTCACACGCGTCATGTGGTTTCTGTAAAAACGAAACCCGTGCACGTTCGTCCGGCCACGGCCGATGGTGCTATAAATGTAGTGACGATGCCCACTCCTCAGTGCCCATCTCCACATGTAAGCACAGCCCTGCACACAGGGCCTGCGCCCATAATGTCGACTCAAGTCGGTCGCGCACACTGCATAGTAAACGTGCCCACCCCTCAGTGCCCACTATTACTATGTCACACGCGTCATGTGGTTTCTGTAAAAACGAAACCCGTGCATGCTCGTCCGGCCACGGCCGATGGTGCTATAAATGCAGTGACGATGCCCACTACCCAGTGCCCATCTCCACATATAAGCACAGCCCTGCACACAGGGCTAGCGCACATAAGATCGACACAGATCGGTCAATCGCGCCGCATAGTAAACGTGCCCACTTCCCAGTGCCCACATACACTATGTCACATACGGCGCGGGGCTTCTGTAAAAACGAGGCCCGTGCATGTACATTCTGCACAGGCAGACAGCGAGTTTAAAGTGGTAAAAGTGCACACATGCAGCCCACGGTTACTCGCAGATATATCGAGTCCCACGGGACCCGCTCAGCCTCCCTCCAGTCGGTTAAGCGCCGGAACGGGGTCGAGGAAGAGCGATCTGCCCGCTGTGATCAACGCGCTCCCCGCCTCAGATGCGCAGCACACTCGAGCGCCGCCGTTGCCCAGTCAACAGAGCGCGTTTCGCATCCAGCCCTTAGCCATTCATGCAAATGCATGGTCAGTGCTTCCAGGGGTTTCGGATTGGCTGCTAGGCATTATAAAGAGAGGCTACACGCTACAGTTTTCTCGACGCCCACCGTGCTTTTCAGCGCGCGTCGAAACTACGGTCAAAACAGAAGTAGCACACATACTTCGGGCCGAAATATCAAAACTGTTGAGCAAAGGGGCTGTAGAGCCTGTGTCTCAAAGCGAGGGGGGGCTGTACAGCAGATACTTTCTGGTGCCCAAGAGAGACGGGGGTCTCCGGCCCATACTGGATCTAAGACAGCTGAACAGGCATTGATGAAACGCAGTTTCAAAATGCTCACGACCAGGAAGCTCCTCGCGCAGATTCGCAGAGGGGACTGGTTCATGTCAATAGATCTGAAGGACGCGTATTTTCAAATACAGATAGCGTCAAACCACAGGCGATATTTGAGATTCGCCTTCGAGGGCCAGGCATACCAGTTTGCAGTCCTGCCATTCGGCTTGTCCGTAGCTCCTCGTACGTTTACGAGGTGCATGGATGCAGCGCTCGCTCCTCTTAGACTCAGAGGCACACGAGTGCTGAATTATTTGGACGACTGGCTGGTTCTGGCCCGATCACGAGCGGAGCTCATGGACCACAGAGCCGTTTTACTCGATCACCTCGAGAAGCTCGGCCTCAGTGTCAATTGGGTGAAGAGTTCGCTGAACCCCAGTCAGACGATCCTGTTTCTGGGTATAGTTCTGAACTCGTGTTCCATGACGGCGCGGCTGTCACCACAGCGCGCGATGGGCATTCAGCGTGCAGCGAGTTCTTTCCGCTGTGGCGCGACTGTGTCGCTCAAACACTGTCAAAAGATGCTGGGTTTCATGGCCTCAGCATCTCCGGTTCTGCGGCTGGGCCTGCTCCGCATGCGCCCCCTGCAGTTCTGGCTGAAGGCTCGGGTGCCGTGCAGAGCGTGGGCGTCTGGCCGGCTGCATTTCAAGGTCGATCAGAGCTGTGTTGCGGCTCTAGCACCTTGGACAGCGAACGGCTGGTACCGATCAGGTGTAAGCCTGGGGACTTCCCCGAGTGTGAAAATGGTGTCGACGGACGCCTCCACTTCGGGATGGGGAGCGCTGCTCGAAGGCAGACCGTCCTTTGGCCTATGGTCAGAATGGGAAAAGCTCCATCATATCAACTGCCTGGAAATGCTGGCAGTGGAGAACGCGCTGACGCGCTTTTGTCCCCATATCAAGGATCACCACGTCATAGTCCGTTCGGACGACATGTCCGTGGTGTCCTACATAAATCGCCAGGTCGGTCTCGGGTCCCGAAACCTGTGCAGGCTGACGGAACGCCTCCTGATTTGGGCTCAGCGCAACGTGTGCTCGCTGAGAGCAGTGCATGTGCCTGGACTGCAGAATCTGGGTCCAGACAGGCTGTCCAGAGGCAATGTTCCTACGGGCGAATGGTCTCTACACCCGCAAACAGTCCGGCTGTTGTGGCAGAGATTTGGCATGGCGGAGGTGGACCTCTTTGCGTCCCACGAGGACGCTCACTGCCCCGCGTTCTTTTCCAAGAACGAAAGCGCGCTGTCACGGAGATGGCCGTGCTGCCCGCTTTATGCGTTCCCTCCCGTCTCCCTCCTTCCGCAGGTGATAGAACGGGTGAGAGAAACGAGATGTTCAATACTGCTTGTAGCACCTCTTTGGAAGAACCAACCATGGTTCCCAGATTTGATGCAGTTAGCAGATGTCGCCCCGTGGCCGGTACCATTGAGGAGAGACCTCCTCTCGCAGGCCAGGGGCTCGATTTGGCACCCTCAACCGGAGTTGTGGTCCCTCTATGTATGGGCACTCAATGGTTACCCGCTGATCTCGCAGTGAGAGTGCTAAATACCATCACTCAGGCTAGAGCTCCGTCGACACGACGTCTGTATGCCTCGAAGTGGTCGGTGTTCTCCAGCTGGTGCACAGCTCGAGGTTATTCACCCCTTAGTTGTGAGGTGACGGAGGTCCTCTCCTTCCTTCAGGAGCTGTTGGATAAGGGCAGAGCCCCATCCACGCTCAAAGTTTATGTGGCTGCCATCGCGGCGTTTTCTGAAACGGCGTCCGGTCAGTCAATAGGAAGGAATGATTTAGTCATCCGGTTCCTCAGAGGAGCTAGGAGGCTGAATCCTCCCAGACCTCCGTCAGTCCCTATGTGGGACCTCGCGGCGGTTTTGGAGGCCTTGAAAGGTCCCCCTTTCAAGCCTATCCAATCGATTAGCCTTCAGCATCTGTCGTTCAAGACAGTATTCTTGTTGGCTCTCGCTTCTGTGAAGTGTGTGGGTGATTTGCACGCGCTCTCGGTGAGCCAGTCGTGCTTGGAGTTTGGGCCCAATGACTCAAGAGTCATACTCAAACCTAGGCACGGTTATGTGCCGAAATCCCTCAACACACCGTTTCGGGCTCAGGTTATTGCCCTGTCTGCCCTGCCGGTGTCAGGGGAGGATGGAGACTCGAGTCTTCTTTGCCCTGTCAGGGTTTTAAGAGCTTATGTGTCTCGCTCTGCTGCCTTTCGGCAGACGGAGCAGCTATTTGTCTCGTTCGGTGGGCGTTCCAAGGGAATGGCTGTTTCGAGATAGACTCTATCCAGATGGATAGTTGACGCCATAGCGTTAGCTTACGCTTCCAGGGGCCTTCAGTGCCCGTTGGGCGTCAGAGCACACTCCACAAGAGGCATCGCCTCGTCGTGGGCGTGGTCTACTGGGATCTCCTTGCAGGATATATGTATGGCGGCAGGTTGGGCCTCGCCGTCTACATTTATCAGGTTCTATAACCTGGAGGTTCCCGCCTTGCAAGCAAGGCTGCTGTCGGTATAGGCGAATCAGGGCCCTGAGGGGAATTCTGAGTTCACGAGCGCTATGCGCTGCCGACTGTTATATGGGCAGTATTGCGTAAGACCCGCATTGCCACATTGGTCAGGCCTTGCCTCGGCTGTGTGACGTCATATTGCCGCATCTACGGATGCTGCTAGATATGGGACGGAGGGCTTTTTCCCTTTTCTGTCCTGGACTCTCTGTGAGTCCCTCAGGTGACTGTGCACTGTAAATCCTGGGCGTTGCTTCAGGTTTATTGGTGTGTGATCCCTGCGCGCACGGCGTTTTACATTGGGTTCCCGTAGCGTCTTAGCTAAGACACAGTACGAGAGAGCTCTCGTAAGAGAACGTACTCGGTTACTAAACGTAACCTCGGTTCTCTCTAGAAGAGCGAACGAGTACTGCGTTCTCTGCCGTGCGCACGATTCACTCTGGTTCGCTTCGGCGATGAAATAAATCAGGTGAGTCAGCCTTTTCGAGCTCCTTTTATAGGTTGGGCCACACCCGTTTCGGCGGGAAGTGGCAAGAAGGGCGCGAAGCGCCCTTATTGGTCTGATGTTGCATCAGCCCGCGCTCGATAGGCTGTGCAGTTGCCGCAGAACAAGCCAATGAGCGAACGAGCCGTCTCGCCTATGGCTGTGTACTGCTGCAAATGCGCTTTACAAAAATACAAAATTAAGGATAATTTTTTGCTTCAGTATTTCGTGAAAAGAGACTTTTCCCGTAGCGTCTTAGCTAAGACGCAGTACTCGTTCGCTCTTCTAGAGAGAACCGAGGTTACGTTTAGTAACCGAGTACGTTTTTTGATTTTTGCAACGCGCTACTGGAATTCGTCCCTGGATGACAACTGCCAGGCTATTTGCTTAAAATAGATGTCATATTCATTCAACATCCTCAGAAGCTTATAATACATGATTAGATTTATCTAAATATTATATCACTTTGAAATGAGAAGTTTTGAGGCACAGCACATGCTCCAAACTACTGTCGCTGAGGTAAACCCCACTGTTTGTCTCCCAATCTTGGTTTCCTCATTAGGAGTTTGAGGCCAGCGTTTAAGTCACCAGAGTACTTTATTTTCTATTTCTTTTTTTTCCCACTGTGTAAAAGCAGTTTAATTTGTCTTTGATTCCTGTCAGAATCCTGCTGAGAGCCAGGCCAAATGTACCAGAGTGTTCTGCCAGCCATATTTTTAGACACAGTGCCAGCCCACGGGAAATACATTTCTGTATTTATCTTCGTCCAGAGGGAAAGGAAATAACTGCAAACCAAAAAGCTACAACTCTTGTTCAAAACTTACATTCCTCCACTGCCCAATAAAACGGTTTTAGCTAGGATTTGCTTACCGGTGGATTCAAGGGACGCTTCCACATCACATTCTGTCAAATTCATCAAAACCTCCACAGAATTCAAACTTCCCTTTGGAGCAAACGTGTTATCCGTATTGTAGCAGCTCCACGTGTGCAGATGCTGTGTGTTTGCTCATAAAAGAGCATATTTGAGGCTTTGTAAAAAATTGTTTACTGTTCTTCTTGCCCTAGGCCTCAAGCCTTTGTTACTTGAAGGACGGGACCTTTGAGTTAAGTTCATGATGAGGGTTGGTCTACTCCACAGTGTTTTTGAGTGAGGCAACATGGCCTCGGAATGGTCAGGATTCCTCTCAGGTCTGCAAGGAATGTGGAACATTTGATGTGCCAACACTAGTGACGCACACAGCTAACGGCAAACATTTCCTTTCACCTGTACTTCCTTTCTGGCTGAAGGCCTGTCCAGAGAAAACATGTTGAATGCCGTTGTTTCACTGAATCTTATTCATAGGACTAAACATTGGAATTTATCTTGGATTAGGGAGTTAAATGAGTCGTGTATTTCATGTTCATCTGGCTGGATTGAGAAATCATGGCAAATTGCGTCAAAGCAAACAGAAAAATGGATATGAAATGAGTGATGTAAATCAGATCCACTCTGCCAAGTGAGTGACATCATATTTCCTAGTGTAAACCATTACAGTCCACATTACCATGTCAGCAGACACTGTTTGTTCTTAAAATCGCATGGTGCAAACTCAAAAACACAGAGCGCTGCTGAGCTGTTATCTGTGCAAAACCAGCTTACTTTCCACTTGCATACAATATCACTTTCAGACTGAGGACCCAAATGCCCTGAGTTCAGCACCTTGGGGCAATATTAACAAATACCACTTTTCCTTTACCTGTACTCCATCATGGTAAAAACTGCCTTTATCTGGCCTCAAACTAACATTAGGCCAGACACAGCACTGCATTGACCAAAAATATGCTTTTAAAAGACATTACAGCCAAATATGAAAATGCTGACATCAATTATTTACCTTGAATTTGTTCCATATACTTTATTTCATTCATGGAACATAAATGGAGAAGGTTTGCAAACTGTCTGCACTGCTTTCTTGCAGACAGTGGAAGTGGATGGGGACTAGATGCAGTCAAGTTCCAAAAAGGACAAAAATAAAAGCATAATAAAAGACGTTTATTCGAATGAATGAATGAATGAAACCATACAGTAGCTTTTTGAGAAAGAAACTGAAGTTTCTTGAAAACACAATTTTATTTCATTGTATAAAAAAAAATTATTTTTACTGATAATTTTTATTTTGGGTAAACTATTTATTATATCTGGAATACACTACACAACTTTTTCCTAGTTTGTAGTCTCGAGGAGTCAACGTTACTGAAAGTCAAAGTCAGCAGGTTTTGGGCAGTCAGTGTTTACAGATTCCTGAAAATCATGTAGTGTATGATGGGCACAGACTTTAAGCTTCAGACCATGATTCCTTCAGTCAGAAGAGATCAAACATGTTTGATATTTTGAGCAGATTTTATAACACATAATGTGGTCATTTGTCATGCGTCTCCTACAAATGTTTATTGTTTTTTAAACAACTTAGCCTTCTATTCTATTCTATTCTATTCCTTAATCACGTCCTGAGTCGTCTAGGTCTGTAGGGATAGTTATATGGAGTATATCAGAAAATGATCTAATCTGGAGAATAATCTAAAAGAATTTCTAGAAAATATCAGTAAATACAGACAATAAAGCAGCTTTGTGACCCCGGAGCCCTGTTCTAATAACACATATTCATGGTTCCCAGATGGACACATTCTCTCACACTCACACAGAGATTCCCCCGCAGCACACCATTTCTTGACTCACACCATACTGTTACTTTCGTCATGTAACGCCTCTGAACTCACGCCGGCTACTCTGTTTCCGTTTTGTGGTTGTTTTCCATCTCTCTTACCTCTGTCCAGACAGATTAACAGAAACGCATATGGGCTAGAGAGATCACAACTGCGTGTCTGAGGAAGTGAGGTGGCATAAAGCTTGAATTCGACAGGTGGGTGTGCGAAAACTGTACATCTCACTTACATCCTGTGCAAACAAATGCATCGCATTTGTGAACCGGCCTATTTACAGACGCTTCGTTCATTCGCCACAAAGCGTTGTTTCTCCTTGCAAACCAGCTTGACTCGTACCCCACTGCTGGACATAGCTTCAGCATCAAAAGATATTTTTAATAAAGTGGTCAACAGCAGTTGCGCAAACATTCTAAAGTAGCTTATGAAAACAGCCGCTCGAACGTCCATAGAGAGAGAAGCCTTCTTATGTCCACTGGAATGTTCTTAAGGCCCCGTTTAAACACCGTCACAGACACAGGGGCTCTTTGTAACCGTTCACTGACCACACAGTACACCAGATCGCTCTGGAATTCTGGGGGTGTTTATCCTGCAGCATACAGGACTTGTTTATTTTCTTTGCCATTTTTCAATACAGTATGTACAATTGGAGTTTGTCTAGCTGTCACAGTTAAACCTGTGAACTTTATGAAGTAAAATTAGAAATAGACTTTATAGAGTTTCTGAAGTTAGTTAGGAAAAAGTTTGCCTTTAATTTCGAGGTTCAAGTTTAGCTGCAGTACCATGGCAGCCTGCTTTTAACAGCTCCAGAGGTGATGAGAAATCTGTGTGACATTACAGGGCTCTCACGGATATTGTATGAGGTATGGGTAACATTCAGGGATTATTACAGTACTTTACATTCCCCTGAAACAATGAAGCAGTGTGCATAAAAGAAAAAATAGTCAACCTTGTACAGAAAAACATCGCTTCTCGGAAACAGAGTGTTTTCTAACCTTTAATGCCCTCATATTTTGAAAAAAAAATCTCCTTTAAATCTTGGACACAAGAAAATGATTAGAGGTCCCCTTTCAGGCCTAATGCGGCTCATTCACTGATGAATAGACTACGGAAACTTGAGAGAAACCAAGAGTTATTCAAGGTGAACATAATTTATAAACGCATACATACACCTTGGCATATAATTAGGAAAAAAAACTCCTAACAATAATTAACCCAACCTGAATTAGTTCAGACATTCAACTAATCTGTGAGTGTTTCTGACATGCTGCAATAAACTGATTATGTCAATTAAGAAAGCTAATATGTATGATAGATATATGTATGTATAAACATCAAAATATATATATAGTGTTTCTCCCATCCATTTTAGTCAGATCAGGCACTACATGTATTTTTTCAGAAACTCTGGGTCAAGAGGTCACACTGAACACATGGTTAGCTCTGGAAATGAACATGTGGGAGAAAACATGGTTTTAAGAGATTAAATTGCCCGTAAAAGATAGTTTTTGTCTTTTCTGCCTATCAGAATGAGCAGAGGGAAAGTGTCCACACAGAGAGGCCGTAAATCACACTTGCATAGTCAGAATGCCCCCTTTCTGGGCAAACAGTACCTGCTGTACTGCAAACAGTCCTGGCATTTACTATGAAGATACTGTATTTAGTCTAACTTAATCTACTAAAATAACTAAAACTAACACTGAAATAAAATAAATAAAAAAGAATATACTGTAAACATTTAAATTACTAAAACTTTAGAACAGTTTTAACAGGGTGTGAACAGGCCTTTTGCACACTAGACTAACTACAAGTATACTGTTGTTTTTCAATTCTGTAGGCCTCCTGGTCATTTAAAACCTGTGTGAAATGACTAACATGACAGACTTTGCCAGGCTGTTTTAATGGATAGCTGAGCGATCTGGTACTAAATTATTAACTTTTGCATCTTGATTTGTTTCGAAGAGGATTTGCGAAAAATTTTCACTGCATTTCTGAAAATGTTAGTTTCTCTGTTCCACTCTAAATCATTGCTAAATGAGGTGTGAGCTCCAGGAGTTCCCAGATGAAAGTTATATGTAATATGATGTGGTTTACAAGCTTAGGGATCAGACTGTAGGCTGGGCAAAGGAGTGATGGTAAGCTCACTGCATAACTGTTTTTATACTCAGTTATTAAACTCAAAATGAATGAGACCCAGACCTTACTTCTGGCTGCCTTTTTATCTTGATCCTCAGGCACTGAGATATAAATCTGAAATCTCAGAGGACACACAGAGGGCTCAGAGAGGGTATTTCCCAAGTTTTCTGCTGACCTCTATTCAAGGTGTGCACCTCTGAAACAATGACTTTAACATGGAGGTGGATAAGCACACACCCAAAGTAGCAGTAGAAAAACAAAAAACATCAGATCAGCAGCTTCACAGAGATTTTACCCAAATCCACAGAGATTACGAGTGGTGGTTTGGATGCTGGGAATGGACACACCTCATGACACATATGTTCTATAAAGAATATGCACATTTCCTAACCAAATAAGGTAACACTTTACAATAATGTTTCCTAGTTAATCTTAATGTATTAACTAATATGAGCAAACAATGAACAAAACATTTATTACAGTATTTAATAATATTTGTAAATGTTAGTTAATGAAAATACAGACGTTCCTTGTTAGTTAATTCACAGTGCATTAACTAATGTTAACAAGCACAGCTTTTATTTTATTAATGAAATGAAATGAAATTAACATTAACTAAGATTAATAAATTATGTAAAAGTATTGATCATTCCTTATCAGATCATTTATACATACACATACACTATGCCTCAATTTACTGTAGGTAGTTTGTAGGTATTTGTACGGTGGCCGAGAGAGCTCAACGCGATGCAACTTAAGAAAACACATGCAAATTGAAAAGGCAGGCCTTTTGGTCACCCTAAACACACTCATGATACAATGACACATGTATTTTTGTGAGCTCAAGTAGGTCAGTTTCAGAGAATTGCCAGATGGCACTCTGAACTTATGACATTAGCCATTGAAATGCAATGACGTTACTCTCATGCATTGTGCAGGTCGTCTTTGGTTTGGCACTTGAGGATCATATATCAGCCTCTATCTGGGACTGAAGAAAGTTTTTGCTATAAGCACACAAGCAGCATATTTTCACAACACACGCAAATTAAGAAACGTGCTGCAAATCCTCACAACACACGCAAATTAAGAAACAATTAATCATGAGCATCGCTAATTTATTTTCATTAACCTTGAAATTATATTTAGTTGATGATGTTAAAGTTAGCCATCTTAAATAGTAATGTTTCACAGTTAATCACAGTTAACTTATTTAGGCTAATAATATCCAAGAGACAAAGGAATTTGCATGTGTTGTGAGGATTTGCAGCGCATTTCTTAATTTGCATGTGTTGTGAGGATTTGCAACACTTGTGTTGTCAGACTGATGAAGATGTTTTCTTTATTTGCTGGTGTTTTTTCAATTTGCATGTGTTCTCTTAAGTTACAGTGGGTTGAGCTCTCTCGGCCACCATTATTTGTTTATTTTAAGATCATTCAAAGTGCAAATCCAATCATTACTATGTTAATAGTAAATCGTCTGATTTTTTTTGTGCCTGTGCTTTAAAAATATGCCGTTTGTGTTCTTATAGCAAAAACTTTCTTCAGTCCCAGATAGAGGCTGATATATGATCCTCAAGTGCCAAACCAAAAACGACCTGCACAATGCATGAGAGTAACGTCATTGCATTACAATGGCTAAGGGCATAAGTTCAGAGTGCCATCTGGTAATTCTCTGAAACTGACCTACTTGAACTGACAAAAATACATGTGTCATTGTATCATGAGTGTGTTTAGGGTGACCCAAAGGCCTTCCTTGAACAATAAACACAAAGCAAAATAACCATGACGCAACCCACACGCACAGTGTCTTCATAATGGCCCCATTTCTAATAACAGCACAGCGGAAATGTACTGGTACAGACAGTTCAAGAAGACCCAACATCTGCATTGTGGCCTGCCCGTGTCCTTGCTTTTGCAAGTGTGTGAGCAAGACGACTACTTTGGTGGTTATTTCCGCTGCCCACCGCCGTCGTGTGTGGCTGAGGAGGCCTCAAGACCTCCAGCATGTTCTTGGAACTGTTGCTTAGTAACTTGTGACATGCTTAGGAGAAATAATTAACTAAAAGGACAGCACAGTGCTAAAATGACAAGAACAGTGGTTTGGCCTGCATGAAGCACACTGTTTTATATAAAGTAACTTAAATCTGTGTGTCAAACATTTCTCTTGTTGGCATCACTATTGATAAATAGTCACCTGCTTAACTGCCTTCCTGCTCAATTTCAATAATTACTCTGCGTCATCATACCACACAGGTTTAGATACTAAAATACATAATGCTATTAGGCAAAGTGACCAACTGCAATTACACATGTGCAAAACGCAATTTTTCCAATAATATATAATTTTTCCCCAAAGTGGTTTCAGGATAAGACCAAAGCAACATTTCCCTGTTATTATTCAGTCAGTCGTGTGTAAAAAAAAACCCAGACCTGCTGTTTAGTATGCGACCTACTTACCACCAGCAAAGATATATTAATCATTCTATGGTGATTTTGCTGCAGGCTAGTAGGACAGATGTTAACACATGTACACGCCACAACAGACAGAAGCAGAAACATCTGTTGTGCATTTCCTGTGTGGGCCGATGGTTTCGGGTCAGGTTAGTGATGTAACAGATGTGAGCAGGAACTGTTCATTCATAGACAGCTGATGCCTTGGGGTCTAAAGAGTTTAAAATAGCTCTATTTAGATTCAGCTGACTGACTGAGGAATCTCTTCTTTATTTTTATTAGTCTGTTTCAACCTCCCCTGCCGAGTTCCCTCTCTTTTCTTCCATTCTTGCCCTCATCTGCTACTAAGATTATGACTGTCCTTCTGTAGATAAAAACACAATTGGTCGTTCATTTAAAAAGGTTTGGCCATTTTTTGTATTTAAAAATAGTGTTTGGATTTGAATTGAGATAGCAAACAGGTTGGAGAATATGAATATAATGACATTAATAAAATTAATTAAAATTTTAAGAAATTCATAAAATTGTTTAATTTTTATGCAAACTATTTTAAATAGAAAAGATAAGTTTGGTCAAGAAAAGTAAAAAAAAAAGTATGATTTTTCAAAGTTAATTGGCTTTATGGATGAAATTAACAACAAAAACAATGAATGACAGGAACGATGAACAACAGAAATAATGAACAACAAATACAATCAAACAATGGATAGAATGACTAACAGACAGAAAGTTGGATAGATGAACAGATAGTTGGACTGACAGATAGGTAAACTATAGGCAGAGTGACAGATATATATAGACATAAATATACAGATGAACGATAGATAGAGCAAAAGATAGACAGATTAGCAGATGGATGGACTGACAGACAGGTAGAACAATAGGCACAGCTTCGGATAGACAGGAAGAATGATAGACAGAATGAAAGATAGATAGAATGATAGGCACAGCAACAGAGAAGTGGGTAGGTGCACAGATATAGATAGATAGATAGATAGATAGATAGATAGATAGATAGATAGATAGATAGATAGATAGATAGATAGATAGATAGATAGATAGATAGATAGATAGATAGATAGACAGACAGACAGACAGACAGACAGACAGACAGACAGACAGACAGACAGACAGACAGACAGACAATTTTATGCTACCTGCAATGACTTGCTCTCCATTACTATAAATGTGTGGTTAAATGCCTGCCAAAATGACTGTAACACATAATATGAATTTGAATAGTGTATATGTATGCTTTATAGAAATCGCATGTGCATGTGTGTCCAATCTCAGCATGTGAGAGAGTGTGTATATGATCTAGTCAGGTGTTTACAGATCACAGAGGCAGTCTAACATTTTTATTTGTGATCTTTAACCTGTGTTGAAGGTGAGCAAGTGTTGAGTGAATTGTGTGGAGGTGCTCAATGAGGGGTGTGAGGAGTGCTGGGTCATTAAAGCAGTCTAGCCGTACACCACACAGCTCTTAGCTTCTCAAGGCAGGAAATTCCTCCTATGGGCCGTTCCACACCTGCACAAACATATCGTGCCATAGCTAAAGCGAAACTCTACTACTGACACCCAAACAGGTCATGCAAACCTGACTAGATTTAAGATATGTCTGCACTTTATTCTCATCATGTAAACGCACACAATGACATTGAAGGTCCTAAGAGTGTGAATGTAAGCATTTTATACTGTAGAATTTTGAGAGAATGAATACATTCCTCTTTTTTCCCATTACTGTATCAAGTAAATTATAGGCCTATATAAACTCTATACTGTTTCTAATGGTTCACTGCAAAAATAACATTCTTGAATTTACTAACCCTGAAGTCCAAACCTGTATGATTTTCTTTCTTTCATGGAACAAAACGATTATGATGACCCTGGCCACTCTTTTCAGTTTAATGAAAGTAAATGAGGACTAGGGTTGTCAAACTCCAAAATGATAAGAAAGAACCATAAAGCTCATCATAAAAATGGTTCTCAGGCATTGTGTTTAAATTCTCCTGATATCATTGCTTAGAGTGATGAACAGAATATTTTTTTAAAAAGCACCAACGTTCCTTTGTTTTGCTTTTTATTTCAATTTGACCTGTCAGTCAAAACATGACATAATTGTCTTTACATCGTGTCAAATGTTAAAATGAGTTTGCTGGCTGGTACAATTAAAAGACTGTAATAGACCAAGATCCTGGAATATGTGTTTTCAGATTATTAAACATAAACACTGCTTTCTATTTTCCTTCATATAATTTGCTATCAGGCCATGCTTCTGTCTCCCGTCTATATCAGAAGTCAGGAATATGTTTTAGTGTCACGAGCTTCCATGAGACAACAACAACACACAGATAATAAATATAAGATGTAAATAAAATACACATGCATAAATATAACAACAACAAAAAATATGTGCATATGTGCTATAAAATAAAATAAAATAAAATAAAAACTAAGTTGTAGGGATGTACTGGGATTTACGGTGATAAATAAGTATAAGGTTATTGCACATATTTTACTGCACAATGGGAGAACATTAACTGTTCATGAGGTAGATTGTCTGGGGAAAGAAACTGTTCGGTGCTCTGTAACAGACCGAACCATTCTCTGTTGTCTTCTGATGTCTGATTTTTTTACCTGAACCAAACCAGACAGTTACTGAAGTACACAGTTTGGACTCAGACTCCGACGGCAGAGTAGCACTGTTTCAGCAGCTCCTGGCAGGTTGAATTTCCTCAATTGGCGAAGGAAATACAACCTTTGTTGGACATTTTTCATTTTTTTTTCTGTTGTTTTTTTTTTCATTGTAGGCCCTGCTGTGAGTTATTAAGGCACTTGGGTCTGTCTGGTTTTATTTCCAGAGTCTCATTTTTCTTCAGCAACAGCAACTGGAAACACTGCCACCTGACACACTACCAGCTCTCACTGACCTGTTCTTCTGCTTCCCTCTGACAAGAGTGAAGGCTATGGCCCAATGCTTACTCAGAAACAGAGAGCCTTAGGTAGCAGACAGAGTGAAATTGAAAGGATATATGATTCCAGACATGTCTCAAGATCAAGAGATGCTACAGTATGGACCTATATGGACCTAGGGCTGGACCTCCATTAAACAAATGTTAATCGTACAGCATCAAGTCCTGACTCAATGTAATACAGAGTAATCGACATGCTGGAAGCAAGCATTGGTTTATCATTAAGTAATGTACTATGTAATTTAAGATGTTATTAAGAGCACTTGTAATTGTACCGGAAATCCAGCTTAAGACTTTTATTAACATTCTCTCTGATTCTGTCTGCCGGTCTCTTTTTGAGTCTGGCCTGTGGAAGGAGGGTGGTATGAGTATGGCAGTGTGTGAGTTTACAGTGAGAGAAGTCAACAGCAAGCTGTGAGAAAGTGTGCAGAGCAAACACACAAGCAGTGTACTAACATCACTTCAGACGTCATCAAGACCAAACATGAGAAAGTGTAAAACCCCTGCCTCATCAAAATGTCTAAAATAAATGTTCTGATAAAGACAATAACATAGTTGTGCATCATTATGACAGTATGGGATCAGTATGGAATATTTGAATTAAGAATTGGAGACGTACAGTTACAATCATGAGCATTAAATGTAAAGAAAAAAACGTAAAAAGGCACATAAAATTACTATTTATTTTTATTTTAGTAATTTTAGCACTTAAATGTTTTAATTAGTTGCCAAGACAACATAAGGGGAAGTTGTGGCCTAATGGTTAGAGAGTTGGACTCCCAATCGAAAGGTTGTGAGTTCGAGTCCCGGGGCGGCAGGAATTGTGGGTGGGGTGAGTGCATGTACAGTTCTCTCTCCACCTTCAATACCACGACTTAGGTGCCCTTGAGCAAGGCATCGAACCCCCAACTGCTCCCCAGGTGCCGCAGCATAAATGGCTGCCCACTGCTCTGGGTGTGTGCTCACAGTGTGTGTGTGTGTGCACTTCGGATGGGTTAAATGCAGAGCACAAATTCTGAGTATGGGTCACCATACTTGGCTGAATGTCACTTCACTTTCTAGGTGATGGGGACTTGGGGCAAAAATGCCTCTAAATTGGACAAAAATGCCTCTGCAAAAACAAATTAAATTGATTACGTCTGCTGCTAACAAAGTGAAAATGAACTGACAGTGTCGATTGTGACATCAAATTAAGATTTGCTCATGTTGCACCGTATTTCATTTGTGTATTCAAAGCTTTATCTTTATCTTCAAAAATGATGTATGCAATTAATTGTTATATTGTGATGTTTGCTGATTAATCTGATGTGTCTTGCTTTCTATAGAACATAAAGACACTACCCAAAGACAACAAGGAGTGCTGAACAAATTAATGATCTGATTTGAATCGTGCTCTCATTAACTGATATATTCCTCATTTGCCTCCAGCTATCAAGGACAGGACAAACTGTGTCCAACCCTAAAGCTTTTTCCAGAGCATAAATCTCAGGCTTTTAGCACCATTGCACATTTATGCATGCAAGAAAACAGGCAATTTGATTGAACCATGGGAGATCCTAAATAGAAACAGACCTGCTTTTCACAAGCGCATGCAAATATTACGCAACTTCTCACCTAAGTGCCATAGGTTGAATCTTGCTTGAGGGAGGAAAAACCCCATTGTGAGGCCCTGTGATGAAAAAACACTGGTTTTATGAGTTGCTTTTAAATCGTAGTGTTAGATTAGCACTACTTGCAGCTTGAGAGCTCAGCAGGATGTGTTGTGACATCCACTGTCACATACTCACTTACACTGCATTACTTTTTCTCCTGGATCTTCACTAGACAATCATTCCACATTGTCAGCGAGAGAAAGCGGAAGTGCATACTGTAGAGGCCAATGATAGATTTTGATAAGACTGTAGGAGGGGTTTGATTTTGCAGACCCCTGACTAGCCTGTGGCGTGGGTTTAGTGAAGGTAAAAGCACATTGTTTAGTATGAGTCATGCCCAGACAGACAGTGCTGCTCTCAGGGGCTCCTTCACTGACACAGACAATACAACTCTGCGTCCAAATGGTTGTCTGCCAGACACATCAGCCAGAAAGATCCAGATTCCAAACAGGCCATGTAATCCACCCGTTTATATAATCTTTTCCTTTGTCCTGGCTTTTGCTGGAAAAGCAACACAAATAATCACAGCCAAGCTGTATAAATAACAGATCACTTACATGACAATCTCAGGGGACTTACATTTTTTTTTACCTTTTTTATTTTTTTAGGGAAACTAATGCTTTAATCATAAAATGACTTCATTATAACAGCATATTCTTTATTATCTAATATCAGAATGATCCTACTATTATTTATTTAAAACCTCATTACTGCTATATAATAAACTTTCCTGTTTTCTATTCAAATAACCATGTATTGTCCACATATCTATTTTGGAGGTAAAAATGCAGCCTCCAGAACTAAATTAAGACAAGAAACCTATAATTTATGTCACACTTTTAGAGCTGATGGGGAGTTAATTCTATAAGCATCTATGTCTATAATTATCTGCAATTATTCAATTACAGAGTCATATGATGACATCTCATATTTTATTTAATTTGTTAGTTTTTTGTAAATTAAGACCCACAAATAGAAAAGTTCATAGTGGAGCCAAGAGTTTATCATGTAACCAACTTAAAAAACACACAATGAAAAGGTCAGATTTACCATTGTTTAGTGAATTTTCATGAGCAAAATTTCAATAGAAATCCACAAGATGGAGAATTTAGCAAGAAGGTGAAAGATTTATCCAAAGATTTTCCAACATTTTTCAAGTTTCTAACCAACAGAAATCTGCTTGGTTTGAAAGTGTCTTCTGTATGAGCTGTGCTTAATACATTGCTATAAACTGACATTAGACAATGAGACTTTTTTTGCAGCAAAATGGACCAAATATTT
The DNA here is from genome assembly GCF_963082965.1 of Carassius carassius. Lineage (NCBI taxonomy): Eukaryota > Metazoa > Chordata > Actinopteri > Cypriniformes > Cyprinidae > Carassius > Carassius carassius. The sequence continues at coordinate 14,466,810 of NC_081772.1, read as the reverse complement.
TGCCAATGTGAGTGTTTTGATATCAAGAGCTAAATTATGTTCGTTCAACTCTTTAAACTTCCCTGTTTTGCCTTTAGAAATCTTGAGAGTGTGTTGATGGTTAATAGGAGCTGGAGTTAATCAGGCATTGCCAGGAAGATCTGAGAGGTGATATTACCACTGGAATGAGGTTGTTCAAAACAAAACTATTACAGATATTTTCCAGCATAATTGGACAATGGTTAAAAAAATTAAAGGGCAGGTCTCTGGGTGTTTGTTATTTTGCATAAAACGCTCATGATGAGTCAAGGTTGAGTTACCACACTGCATTAAGACTTTCACCCGGTTACACCCTTAAGATACACAATCAAGCCTGTCTTCTCTTTCCACAGGATTGGATTTTCTGTCTCATCTCATCTGATCACATCTTGTCTGATTCAGCAGCAGTGAGGTGGAGCTCTAATCTGAGCAGTGGGACTTCATCAGGCCACACGTGCAGCATCAGTAGTCTGAACCAGCATTTGTATCAGATTCGGGTCAGCTGCGTAGACTAAACAGGTGTCGGATTTTCTTGCTCTTATGATTTTCAGCCTGAGAGAGATTCGGCAGGTGTACAGCATTCCTGTGAGAGTGGGACGAGTAGTTTCAGATGTTTAATGCTGACATCACTATTAAAGCATGATGTCATTGTGTAACACCATTAATGGGTTGAAGTTCTGCCAAGCTTTGATTATATAAGTTCGATTTGTATTGTATTTTCATAGCTATGCATGATATAAACAGGAAGCCATAGCAAATGCATGATGTCACTAAAATGGGCATGTCTGTGTACTGTAGATATCATATTAAATTATCACGTGTTTTTTTTTCTTATAATCGCTATATAAAACCATTTACTCTGCACTGTGCATGTTAATTATCTTCTATATATGTTTGAAGCTTTACAAGGCCTAACTTTTAGTACTTTCATAACTTAAAATAAGCAAGGGTTGTTTACACAGCTGCTCTCATAGACTGTGTTCTCTAAAAAAATTATCTTTATGACACACTCACACTTCCTAATAAAAGACAAAACCTCAATAACAGAGTGTAGCTGCTTGATATGAGCACACACGTCACTTAACCCCAAATAAGAGCTTATTTTATGAGGACAGTTGACTCTGAATTGTGAACATCAGTTCTTCTCTTCCTTTTCTTCGAATGATAAAAAAACTATGCAGAAATATTTAAATCAATAAAAAATTATTTTGTTTTCTATAACATTTTCTATAGTATTCCACAAATATTATTAGTTTATTAGGTCACTGCTTAAATTATTTCCTGTTTAAAAAATAAATATATAATTCTGACATCCAAATCATATTTCAGATTTTCAGTAATAATGATGTGTTTATACATTTTTTATGTTTATTTTTTACATTAAAAAAATTATTTACTGTTAACATACCTGAAAGCATTTGAAGTGAGAAGCGAATGTTATTCAAAGTCTGACTTTGACCATTAAGTAAATAAGCCAAAACACCTGTAGGTCTTTTTCGGCTGTCAGACTCTGACAGCTCTTTCAGGAAAGCCAAATCCACATGAATTTACTAGGTGAATGCAATGTTTTGAATTAAATATTCATTGGAGGAGGAGACAACATACCAGGTTCCTTTGATTGGGAAGGATAGTGGTGTATCACGCTATTAAACACCTGTTTTGGAAAAAAAATCACTCCCTGAATGAAATATTTACCTTGGCACATAATGAAACAAAAAGGTAGATTTCACCAACAGTACTCAAACTGTTTTCAGGAAACCAGTTAAAAGTACTTGCCAAATTACAACAAGAAAGAGAGAGAAAATAGTATTCCTGTTAAATCACCCAAAAGCAAACAACCGATGTTGGCTTATGAAAGACGTATAATGACTGTTTGGGTACACGGGTTCCTCGCTTCTCAATGAATGAGGCAAATTACACAAATAAATGAAAGGAAGTCAAGTTTCCGGCTCTCTTATTTTCATGCAGTCTATTGAATGCCAAATGAAGTTACCACCTGGGCAAACTGGAGAACTTGAAAGAAAGAGAGAGAGGAAAAGAGGTTACTTTTGGAGCGATCGTGACCTACTCTGCAACTCAATATCTGAAGGTGGCATGCGAGTAGTTATAAACGACTAAAAACATTGAAAGAAAACAGAGACTGCAGGGTCGACATCTGGCAAGGTAGCGCGCTAGATTGGACATGTTGTTAGTAGGTCAAGACTCGACAGTTGTCTGGAAAACGTCTCTTTTTTTTGGGCACCTCTGTGGCCTTTTTTCTTCTTTTTCTACTAATGTGACTTGAAAGTTATAGCAGCGAGCACAATGATCTAGGTCTGAGCCATCACACAGACAACTGCAACTGCTGTTTTTTTGTTGTCTACTCTTGACGTCACCTTCATTCACATCCTACATTCTGTTTTCGTTCGATAACACTGTGTGTCTTTTGTACAGGACAGTGATCTTTGCCATGGGAGAATGTTTTTAAGAATCCTGCCCATGAACCCACATTAATTGCCTTTTAAGGGAAAGTTAAGCACAAAGCGGCCCGAGCTGAATAAGATGCCTTTTCAATGAGGGATTCACCACAAAGCAATACTGCTAAAATAAAAACAAAGCTTTTTTGTGCATATCCTGTATTTTCATTACTTGGAATTTCAAAGTAAACCCATTCTGTTACACACAAAGTCTGATTTGATTGTGTATAAAAACAACTACAAATCCTTTAGGAATTTTACTGCACCTATTTCAGTTAAACGGGACAGAACAAACCTGGCTCAGAATAAGCGAGTGCACTTACATATGAAACATAAGTGAATGACTAACTGATCTTACTACTCAAATCTTTCAAATCAGATGTAACAGTAATTTTACATTTTATACATTCACAAATATTGTATATATTTACATCACAGCCCTACACCTCAGAAAATAGACAAATAATTATTTTGAATTAAAAAAACTATCATTCTTTTAACTATAAAAGTATTTTATAACTTTCAGTTAACAACATTAACAACAACGTATTTTGTTAATTAATGCAAAGACATCAAATGTGGCTTAAATGTACAAACACAAAGGAAAACATTTAAAACAAGAACACCACCAACATCAGGCATGCTTGACTTAACACACGTGTTTGTGTGCTATAATTAAGCGAGTTAGCATTTAGCATGTGTGGATAGACATTAACTTGTGTTGAACCCGGAATATTCCTTTACACATAGTGCTGAATGATGCAGTTAAACCATGAATCATCAGCAAAATGCTGTGGAAGACAGACCCGAGTGTTGACGACAGGGCGAGGTGCATTCAAGCAGTCATGTTTGTGGGGATTAGCGGGCGAGTGCACAGTAGCGTACAGTAAGCTAACAGTGATAGATTCCTCACCGAATGAGCAGACACTTTCACTCTTTCCTAACCTCACCTCTGCACTGCTCTGACTCATAACATGTCTGTTATTCTAAATTTTCTTATGAGTGGAAAAAATTAATACTCATCATTGAAAAAAAAAACTCTTTATTCACCATGTTACCATTGCCTGAGTCACTGTGCTGTTTTGCTGTTTGTTCTCCATTGTGGGCAAACAGACTTTAAAAGACTACAAGTGTGTGTGTGTGTGTGTGTGTGTGTGTATATGTGTGTGTGTGTGTGTGTGTGTGTGTGTGTGTGTGTGTGTGTGTGTGTGTGTGTGTGTGTGTGTGTGTGTGTGTGTGTGTGTGTGTGTGTGTGTGTGTGTGTGTGTGTTTGTGTGTGTGTGTGTGTGTGTGTATGCAGTGTTCAATAAGCTGTGATGTGTTGCTAATCAAGCTGTTTTGCATGTTCTTTTTGGCTGATGTAGTGTTATGCCACGTTATTCATCTATTCGTTATTCAGGTACAGATGCATTAGTCTTGAGTTTGTGGCTAAGAAACTTGTGTTTTTTGTGTGTATTGTGTGTCACCAGTCTGCTATTTTCACCCAGTTTTGGGGTAACATTCCTGTTCTGCTTGTGTTGGCGCTGGAACTGTGTCCTGTACTGGTCATATGAATCCGAGCTTTTCATGGCCGCTGCCACAGACATCCACTCTTCACTCTCTGAACACACTATAGAAGGCCAACATTACACATCTAAATGAAGATCCACAAAGAGCAATTATATAACAGCTAACAGAGAGAAACAAATGCCAAATACTGTATGTACTGTAATCAGCTTCTAATGACTTGCCAGTATCACTGTACAAAATAAAATAAAATAAAATAAAATAAACTAATCAGTAAGATTCTTTATACTTTACTGTCTGTATATATATATATATATATATATATATATATATATATATATATATATATATATATATATTAGGCAGCACAAATGTTTTCACATTGATAATAATAAGAAATGTTTCTTTAGAACCAAATCAGCATTAATTATCATGTGACAATTCAGCTTGGCCATTACACAAATAAATTACATTTAAAAAATATATTAACATATTTAAAAATGTAATAATACTGTATTTCACAGTATTACAATTTTCATTTTTTTTTATCAAATACATGCAGACTTGGTGAGCATAAGAGACAAAAAAATAAAAAATCTTACCCACACTAAACTTTATGACGGTTGTGTATGTACATATATTTAGGTGTGGCTGTAATGCACACTAACTTTTTGGAGCCTATATATTTATATCTATAAGAGCACCCTAGTCTTCACTGAAATTATTTACAAATAAATCATTTTATAAGTTTAATTTACATGTCTATACAGAAAGTCTTACTTTCCATAAACAGCCCATCAATGTCCAATTTAGAAAACCATTTAAGACGTAAGACTGGGAAACAGCCTATAAACGTATAGAGTTCAATGGTACAAACTCATCTTCTTGTCTCTCACTCACACTCTCAGTATGTTATAACCTTTTTAAGTGTCATTACGGGTGTCTAAACACAGCTTCAGACGCCACATAAGGACAAAGCCATACTATTTGCGTGAGGCTTGACGAGGCTTCTACAAACAGCCGATCTCTCTGAGAGATTGAAAATATGGAGCCACATCTATAGAAGGTTCTAGTAACTGCTCTTTAGGGGCAGGAGGAAATGCATACCTTTGCGTTGTCTGGAAAAACAGTAATGTTGATGTATGTCTAGGGGCTGTTCCTATATTTGGATCATTGTTCTTTGTTGGACAGTGTTCAACCACAACCTGAATTCCAGGAGGACAGAGGACTCAATAAACTGTGTAAAGTCAGTCAGGCAGCCATATGGAATATTCTTCAGTGTGACTGGTGGACAGAACAAAATTGCACTGGTTTAGTATTGTTACTGTGGAGACTTTCTCTCTTCTGTAAATCATACAAGAACACACATAAGACCACAAATCTTCACTAGATGTTCTGTTTTAGCCTGAAAAATACATGTTTATGAATGTTAAATGTTTAAATGTTTACTGACCATCGTCATATTTCTTCCAAGAACTCACATTTATCTCCATAGCCAAGATAAAAGCAATTAAACTACTGTAACTACACATGGCTGCCCACTGCTCCGGGTGTGTGTTCACAGTGTGTGTGTGTTCACTGCTGTGTGTGTGCCCTTTCGATTGGTTAAATGCAGAGCATGAATTCTGAGTATGGGTCACCATACTTGGCTGTATGAATGTCACTTTCACTTTTCAACTGCTCCCCAGGCCCCGCAAACAAAAAATGGTTTCCCACTGCTCTGGGTGTGTGTTCATGGTGTGTGTGTGTGTGTGTGCCTTTTGTGTGGGATAAATGCAGAGCACTAATTCCGAGTACGGGTCACCATACTTGACCATGCACTTTCACTAAAACTGAACTAAACACAGATTTTTTTATAGTCCAAGACCAAGACCTCTAGAAACACAAGCTTAGTTGCCACTGTTAAGATTATTATCTACTGTTATTCAGGCTATGGAAATGGGTCTCAGATTTTCTCAAGTTTTGACCTAAACCTAATGCATCATTTAGTTGCTGGTAACATTAGACACCTTCAAAAATGGGCTTGTGGCGAAGATGAAACTTTACAGGTCCGCACATATTCCAGCTTCCTCACTCAGATCAAACCTTTCAACAAATCAACCACTGTTTCCCACCACATTCCATCCTTTCAATTTCAAACAAAACAACACTCAATCCTTGATAGCCTTTTCCACGTCCCACCCACCCCATAATTCCTCTTTACTTGTCTCATAAATCAAGCAACCCTTTCTAAAGGGACCCAATTTCTAAATTTTTGCTCTCAGACAACCCTGAATGATCTAATGACCAGTGTGGGTTTTTGCTTCTAGACATGTGATGTAGTACGGTGGGTTCGGGGCAGTCTGGACTTTGAATCAATGCAGTCTGACCCAGCCGCACCATTTCAAAGGGCCAAAACTGCAGCCCGTAACCACCATTAACTCTGTTTGCTGTGTCCGTCACATGTGGTATTTAAACTAAGGCTGAGGGAGGGTCAGTTTGAAGTTTCAAAGTGTGGAACATTCTTTTAACAGCCAGCCAGAAGCCAATTATATAGGTAGCAGCTTTAGATGGTGTGGCAGATTGGGGGGCAAATAATCTTTCTTAGGGTTTATTTTATGGTTCAGCACTCGTAGCTGCTTGAGCCTTTTGATGATGTTTTTTATACTGCAATATGTGATGCAACCAGACTAATTTATGTAGTTACATAAATCCCTCAGCAGTGTAGCATGATCAAGCAGAAGTAATCAAATATGCAGATTTAGATAATCATGCTATAATCAATTTGTCAGACACAAGACGGGAACAGAGAGGTAGGTGAATGTGTAGTATTTATTGTGACAGAGGTTTCAGACACAGGTGAAGTAACAGGAATGGTCTTGACACGAAGAAGGTGGGAACTTAGCTCTGGTTGTGATGGAAGTAGATGACAGAATCGGAAGGTGGCACAGAGGAACTGACGATGAAGGAACAACAGTTATCCAGGAGAGCAACAATGATAGCGAGGATTCAGGTAAGTACATGTGGGTCAATGCTAGATCAGACAAGGAGTAAGGGGAAGTGATGGTCCTTATATAAGAGCCTGGTGATGATGGACAGGTGTTCAGAATTCTGGTGATTGGGAACGAGTAGGCGTGGCATGGGGAGAGGGTGTAGGCTGTGACTCCGTGACACAATTATACTAATTTAATATTGTTTGTTTAATTGGCTTCTGCTAATACAGTACGTGCAATATTCAAATCAACAACGTTACAGTCACCCCAATCTGCTGAAAAAAAAAAAAATATATATATATATATATATATATGCTTGTCCCCTGAATTATGATTAATGTTACACTGGAAAATGCTTGTGCAGCAGAGGTGTTAAGTGTGGATTTTATGCCTTTCTTATGGTCAGTTTCCACAGAAGCATTTGTGAATTGTTGTGGTTCAACTACCATGAGGCAGGTTGGAAAATATGGATCATTTCTGGCATTTCTATAAACATAAAGTTAGCATACTTCGTGGAGGCCTGATCCTTCAACACGTGAACCCATTGAACCTATAGTAGTCTCTTAGAAATGCTTTCCTATCACACATAAAATATAGGTATACTTAATGAATTCTTGTTTAGTAAAATGTAAAAAAATAAAAAAATATTAAATTTTTACATTTTGTCATCATATTTGTTGACTGACCACAATACTTCAACTATGGCATCATCGCATCTGATGGGTGGAGAAGAGAACTGATGATGTAACTAGAGGAGATGTGAGAAATGCATGAGTGAGAGGACTGTCAGGAAAATCCCTTGTGGAATGTTTCACTGAATCCCACAGGAATGTGGCCGCAAAAAACCTCTGCTGCACAACAACCAAGCAAATGAGGGCATCCCTCTACCACCACCACCTTGCCAGCAAGACAGGGGAAACTGAACAAGAAGTGACATAAAAAACACAACATAGGATTTCCAGCTGCTTCATTACAAGTGTTTACCCTTACAAACAGCATTACATCTTCTTTGATACTTGTTAAAGACTGTGTCAAAAGCCATAAAAGCCACCTGAAGACATCTATGACCAAATTTATTCTGTTGAATAGAACTGAAACACTTGTACATGCATGGCAGGTTACTTTCAAAATTCAGTTGAAATTGAACAGAAGCAAAAAAAGGAAAGCAGAACTGCAGTGGATAGATAGAATCCAAACTAGACCTATTATTTGTGAAGGACTGTAGACTGCAGTCATAGCAAGTCAAGTCATAGCATGTTTTCCATCTTTTCAGCCTTCTGTTCAACTATCTTGATACATGATCTCCATTCATATTTATTCAAACATCCTTGTTTGCTCTTTGTACGATTCCAAAACATTTCACCTATCACATTAAACTAGACAAAGACCCAGTCCAAAACAAAGACTTGTTTTGGGTAAAAACAGCAGTACTTTATAGACAGCATATTTTGGTTGAACATTGGAAATTTGAGCTCTCAAATGAACTGGTTTAGGAGCAGTCCAGACAGAAAGAAAATGGGATGTTGAAATTGTGTAGTGATGGAAAATTGGTTCTGGCAGCCACAATATGGCTCTAAAGTATTCAAGCTTTGTTCGCTTATGTCTAGAGAACAATAAAAAGCTTCCAAATTATGTGCAGAACACCTACCTGCCTCCTAACTCTTGAGTCTTCACGTCTTGAGAGGAGTGTAAAATGAAGCCATGTGACCACACACCCCAGTGACTTCTGTCAACAGGTCTTCATTTCCCCAATGCCTGGAGTCTTTTCCATTACATCATTAGATAGTGACCTTTGACCTTTCTCAGCAACTGATACATGCATACTCTTAGCTGGCCAAATTTAGTCCTGTTTGCTGATCGCATCAGTCTTACCAGTTTTAGAATTGGTTCATCATTTAGAGCCACCTTTAACCAGTCATCCAGCCCACTCTTTAAAGTTACCTTATTCCCCTCCCAACTGTTTTACGACATTGTCAGCTTTTCCATCATCCTCTTTATGAGCAGTGTGCCAGCTTGAATAAACTCTATGAGGGGGTTTCAGATATGCTTCTGTTCAAAGGGCTGGCAGCAAGTTGTTTCTGAAATGTTCTGTTGGTGGTAAAGTTTCAGTCCTCCTTCATCTTCCTAGGGAGGTAGTAAGCATGACAAAATTTAGCAGAGCTGAAAGAATTTATCTTTTCTTCACTGAGGCAGATATGTAGCTGCAGGCACTCAAAGAGCTTAATGCAGAGTATGAAATGAATTGTGCCACACACAGCTACTGTATGTTTATTTAGCCACCAGACTCGGAGCATGGTCCATCTTGCTTGTTCACAGAAAACCGACACATGCACAGCAGATTGTTAATAACTGACACTCAGTAAGATATTATGCTTATATTAACATAACATATATATTAAAAATACATAAACTGAATGAACATGTTCTTTTATCTGTTGAAGACAGATAAATTTCAGCAATTTCAAAATCTCATCAGGGTTCAATATTTTTTTTTTCTTTTTAAATAAAAAAAACTTTGCTGGCCCATTCGATTCAGTCAAATTGTACATTGCCACAAAAATGCTAAATGCACATTTTTAGCAAATGTCTTTTAAAATGTGCCAGACCAAATGTCTATTTTCCATTAAATATTAAGTTTTATTTACATCATCAAATTGACAAAAAATATATTTTAATGTAGATGAGCTACAGTATAAATTCATAAACTTTAAAATTTTATAGTTATAGTTTTAAAGTTATAGTCTCACACTGACCCTGTGAGATTTTTTGTTATCAGCATTGTGTTGTAAACCTACATCTTGCATCTTGATGATCATAATCTGTTCTGTAAGGGGGTTGGGGGGGGGGGGTGATCTGTGTGGCAGCAGCTTTCAGCCCAGTTGGAATGAGAGGTTGTTGACAGACAGGGCACATTACAATCCTCAACACTGGCAACACTGTTTCCAGACTAGAGGGAAAGAGTGTGGACAAGAGAATGAAGAGGAGGACGAGGAGGAAGGGGGGCAACAAGCAAGCCTAAAGTGAAGATTCCCATATAAGGCAAGTCTTCCTCTAAGACTGTGTGCATGTAGTAACAGTATGTCTGCTGGCAGGGGGATAACATTCTTTCACCTCCCATTTCTTCTTTGGGAGTTTTTCATTTCTGATTCGCCAGCTGGCAAGAGGCAGTGCTCCGATTCATAATAGTGTGGAGGGGAGTCTGTGGATCCTTCTTTTTTTATAAAAAAAAATTATTCAAACGCTTCAGTCTAGCCACTTTCCTGCTGCCCTTCTGTCTGCTGTCTGAAGGAGCAAAATAGAATCATACCACACCTGAATCCAGAATCCAGAATCTAGAGCCACAAAAAAACAAGATGCAAGTCTAATAATAATAATATATCTAGAATTAAGAATAAATATTTTCAACATATATGTTTAGCCTTTTTTAAAGCATACTTACATACAGTATACATGTTAAATCAAATAATCCACCAAGACATTTAAGCTGTGCCACAAGACATTTTGTTCTTCTCTGGAACCAATATATTTAAGATCTGCTTTTAAAATGAAAGTCAGTGACGTCTTTTCATTGTATAGACAATATATAAAAAATCAGATTTGAAGATTTGGAAAGACATAAAGATGAGTAAATAATTACCAGACTTAAATAATGATGTTCATTTAAGGGTGTACCGTCCTTTAACTGCATAATGGCCACTTCATTATCATCAACTGTCAATCACCAGTTATTTAGATAACAAGCATGCACACATCTATCTCTAAGCAAATTGCATAAACTCCAACCAAGCACTGCAAGGTAATGCCAGAGACTGCACTTTTATTTTGCTGTGTGACAGCCCAGGAATGTTGGATGGCAGTGGGTGCAGGTCTAGTGGACGGGGAGAGGGGAGTGGAGAGTGGAGGGGGTAGGAAACTAGGAAAGAATGCCAGGAATGCCCATGTTTATCCAGCGTTCCATTGAGGTAGAGGCAGCCCACCACAGTGTGGTGTGTATAAAGGTAGCTCAGCTGCTGCTGGAGAATCAGAACACTCTACATCCTCCAGAGAGAAGCAACAGTTGCTCGAAACTGCTCAGCCTAATCTTCATACCGAAGCTAAATTCTAGCTTTCACTCGACACGATCAGGAGGAACTTGATTCAAAGACTACACAACGAGATCAACTTGATCAAATCTGAAGAGGAGACTGCATTACAGTTGCAAGACTTTCTAGGATCCAAAAAGATATACATATTATTTTTTTTAAAGAGATTGGAAAGAAGTGGTCATAATGTTTTCTGGAATGAATCTAAGAGTGCTTGCTTTACTGTGCCTGACTTTCTGTGGATGGGTAAGTCCTTTAAAAGCACTATTATAAGAAAGAGACCACTATCTTGTTTAAATGCATGTAGAAATCCAGACTATTAATGATTAGCAAGATCAGGCTATAACTTTAATCTTTTGCCGCCAGACACAAATACCTCATAAAATGCCACATTTTAACCCTTATATTTAAGGTCAGTGTTGAGCAAATGTACAAAGTCTTACAAGAGCATGTGTTATATTCCTCAGGCTACGGCTCAGGATTGCAGTGGACAATGCCAATGCCCTGATGTACCACCCCAGTGTTCGCCTGGTGTGAGCCTGGTGCCGGACACCTGTGGGTGCTGCCGGGTGTGTGCCAAGCAACTGGGCGAACTTTGCACAGAGCGAGACGTTTGTGACCCCCACAAAGGCCTTTACTGTGACTACGGCTCCCCAAGCAACCGTCGTATTGGAGTCTGCACAGGTAAGGATATTGACTGTTGACATACAGACACTGAATCTATAGTTGTTGAGTTGAGTCAGAGTTGTAAACCATTTTCTTTCCCCATCTCACAGCAAGAGAAGGTGCCACTTGCGTGTTTGGTGGAATGGTGTATCGCAGCGGAGAGTCCTTCCAGAGCAGTTGTAAATACCAGTGCACGTGTCTAGACGGTGCTGTAGGTTGCGTGCCCCTCTGTGGAATGGACATTAGGCTCCCCAGCCCTGACTGCCCGATGCCCCGCAGGGTGAAGGTCCCAGGGAAGTGCTGTGAGGAGTGGGTGTGTGACTCCCCTCAACAGAATACCTTTGTGGGACCAGCTTTGGCAGGTGAGCATTCTTTGACCTCGACTGTTCTTTGAGTCAGAACTGTCAAAGTGGTGATTCAATGAGTCATACATATTCAGACACAGTAATGGTCTCCATTAAGGAGGTTGGAATGAATTCCAGTGCAATGATGTAATGATATGAATATTTGGATGACATCATGCAGCTGTAAGGAATGTGTTAAGTAAAAATGTTGTCTTTTTTTGTAGCTTACAGAGAGGAGGAGACATACGGGCCCGATCCCTCCAAGATGAGAGAGAACTGCCTGGTTCAGACCACAGAATGGAGTGCATGCTCAAAGACCTGCGGCTTGGGAATCTCTACCCGTGTCACCAATGACAACCGCGAGTGCCGTCTTGAGAAGCAGTCCCGCCTCTGTATGGTTCGCCCCTGCGATTCACACCTAGAGGAGAAAATCAGGGTAAGCAGCAACCTACCTTCCAAACCAATCACAGCACAGCTCACTCTTGGTTCCACTGATGCATGATAATGACGTCACAGAACTTGATGGCTATCTTTTCATTTTATGCTTTTACAGAAAGGGAAGAAGTGTATCCGCACACCACGAGTCTCAAAACCCATGAAGTTTGAGATTTCTGGCTGCACCACCACCAAGTCTTACCGGCCCAAGTTCTGTGGCGTTTGCACGGATGGACGCTGCTGCACGCCTCACAGAACTGCCACCTTGCCCATGGAGTTCAAGTGCCCAGACGGCCAAGTCATGAAGAAGCAGATGATGTTCATCAAGACCTGCGCATGCCACTACAACTGCCCCGGGGAGAACGACATCTTTGAGTCCATGTATTACAAGAAGATGGTCGGTGACATGGCGTAAGGAGACAGTGACAGCAACGCCAAGGAGTTCCATGCGGTGACTGTCCACTTGAATCTAGCAGATATCCATCTCATATCTCAGCACAAAGTAATTGTTTGTCTTTTTATGGTTTTTTGCTTTCATTTTACATTTTTTTGTGTGTATGTATTTTGTACATGGACTACATTTGTCATGGTGGATGTCTAAGGTTAGGGGGTGGGGATTGTAAAATGACTCTGTTCGGACGCCCCATAAAAAAACATTACTGCACTAATAGTCCGACTCTGTGACGCCCAATGTCACTGATTGGCAGATGATGCCAAGCCCCTCCCCCAAACTGTGGTGGGCAGATTCAGATTCTGAGAAAAATAGTAAGAAACCGGAAGGCAGCTTTTAGCCCTAGAAGCTAATCGCCTCACCAAGCCGATAGAAGGCAGAAGAAAGAGACAGAGAAACTGATGTGCTCTTATGTTTAGTTGATTTTTTTTAGCTGAAACAAGACATGAAGTTTGGCCAAGAACTATGAAGGTTAATATAGCACTGAGTGTTTGACTTCGACTGTCTGGCCCCTCCTGATGGGAGAGAGTCAGTACCCCTGTCAAAAAGACTGGATGAATTGTAGCTTCATTCTATTTTTATTACAGTATCTATTTTTTGAAAGCTGTAAATAATGTACATATTTTGTACATCTTAAGTTAATTTTAATTCAAAGCATTTGATGTCTTGCTTATTTTCTTGCTTTACCATGTTTAAATAATAGCTCCATGTGCTGACTTGACTGTTCTTCTTACAGTTTGTCCAATATTTTATTGAGAAGTGTGACCAAAAAGTTACGTTTTCACTTTTTTTGTAGTTATAAATAAAATATTATATTTTTATAAACATTGTCATCTTTTGAGTCATTTTCACCCTGAGCCTCTTCTTATGGTAAATGTACATAAACCCTGACGTCAATCACACATGAACACCATGTTTTCACAAAGGCCTCTCATGCTCATACTTACGTCAATGCCATTTTTACATAACCACTGCAGACCACACAGTTGCATTGTGTGCGGTCCATCAAACTCAAGACCACACACTGATAGTACTGATATACATCTACAACTGATGTTCTGTATATATAGCATTTTTATGTTTTTGAAAGAAGACTCTTAAGCTAACCTGTGTTTAACCCATGTTTATTTTAAAACAATAATCATGTAATAATCATGCTTATAGCCTTTTTTTCAGGATTATTATTAAAGTGTGTGTGTGTGTGTGTGTGTGTGTGTGTGTGTGTGTGTGTGTGTGTGTGTGTGTGTGTGTGTGTGTGTGTGTGTGTGTGTGTGTGTGTGTGTTAAAATTATTGGCTTAATTGTGTTCAAGCACAGTGAAACCGGTCTTAGACCATATTTTAATGATTTTTTTTATCCAGCATGGTCTAAAAGCGCACGGCACAATTGCGCCTTGGGCGTGTCCGAATACACTTTTGTTGGTTTAAGGACAGGAAAAATATTTGGCGCGCCCGATGCATTGTCTAAATTGGTTGTCCCTATTCTCCTAATCATTAATGGGTGTGTTTTGGGCGTAACGTGCCATGGCATGGCATATCTAATAAGGGAATGGATCTGCTCGTGCGCGTAATTCTGATACATGCAAAGACTATCCATTATGACGTCCCTGTGTGCCAAAGCAAAGTGTAGCGTACATGCGTTGTGCACAATGCACATATTACTAACGCGCTCTTTAAATAACAAAATAATAATAATAATAATAATGCGCCAGACTTTAGACCAGGTTCTTGTTGTTCAATTGCGCAATCTATTTCAGTTGCCTCAAAATAACAACGCTCCAGCAAAGCGCCTGAACACACCTAGTTTTCAGACCAGCACGCCCATGGGCGCACAACTGCCTCGGGCTGAAATTAGCATAAAATATTTATCAAATAAATAACACTTGCGTCGCGCATTGTGCCGGGTGTATGAGAGGGCCCTTGAGTTTACAGAAACAAGACAACAGGCGAAACACGGGTGATGTGTACGCAACAGCAGAACAAAAGAAAAAAAAGTAATGGGTACACAGACACACAAACCATGTGTGAGCAGAGATGTATAAAGTACTAGAGGCCCAGACTTGAGTAAAAGTACAAGTGCTCTATCAAAAAAATGACTTGAGTAGAAGTTGAAGTGCTCTTTAAGCACAACACTTAAGTAGAAGTACCAAAGTATTCAACATTTTTTGTACTTAAGCATTGCAAGTGGCCTTTTTGAAAATTTACTACTCAAGTACTGAAAGTAAAAGTACAAGTATTGTGTTATGAAGTTATTAAAGAAAGTAGTCCAGAAAGGTAAGAAAAAAATTATCAAAGTAGTCCATGTGACATCAGAGGGTCAGTTAGAATTTTTTGAAGCATCGAAAATACATTTTGGTCCAAAAATAGCAAAAACTACGACTTTATTCAGCATTGTCTTCTCTTCCGTGTCTGTTGTGAGAGAGTTCAAAACAAAGCAGTTTGTGATATCCGGTTCGCGAACGAATCATTCGATGTAACCGGATCTTTTTGAACCAGTTCACCAAATCGAACTGAATCGTTTTAAACGGTTCACGTCTCCAATACGCATTAATCCACAAATGACTTAAGCTGTTAACTTGTTTAATGTGGCTGACACTCCCTCTGTGTTAAAACAAACCAATATCCCGGAGTAATTCATTTACTCAAACAGTACACTGACTAAACTGATGTGAAGAGAGAACTGAAGATGAACACCGAGCCGAGCCAGATAATGAACAACAGGCTGACTCGTTCACGAGTCAAGAACACTGATCTATTTTTTTTTTTTTTTTTTATTAAACAATACAAGCATTAAAACATTAATACAGTACACTTAAAATAATAAAGACAAAAAACAAAAACAACAATACACACAGATTTGTTTGTTATGCCAGGGTAACAACAAGAAAAACGAGGTAATAAAACTACATCTTAAGAAGACACAAAGGACGAATATAAAGAGACTGTTTTCATAGCTTTCAAATTAACAGAACTTCGGATAGTTTCCACATACTTGTCCAAGTCCAATTTGAATAAAGAAAAAAGAGGTTTAGAGCCAGTAAACTTTTGTTTATGAATGTGAAATTTAGCTAACAGGAAACATAAATGAATTATGTAATATTTTCCAGTATTCTCTTTTGAATTGTCAAACAATCCAAAGAAAGCATCATGAAAACAAAAAGAGAAGTCACTTACAAAATAACACTGAATAAATGCCAAAAAGTCTGACCAAAATTTTTCAGTGTAGGAGCATTGCCAAAATAAATGAATAAAGTCTTCTTCAGGAGAATGACAAAAACAGCAACTCACGTCAATGTCTGACTTATATTTCCTAAGAAAGGCTTTAGTTGGGTAACATTTGTGAATTAACTTAAATGTTATTTCTTTTACTTTATTGGTAAGCAGATATCTATGAGGCAAGGTCCATACTTCCTCCCAAGGTATATTCTCCACAATGCCATTCCAATAAGGTATTATGTAAGGAATTGTTATTATCTCTCTCTGAAAAAGAGCTCTAATTTTATAGTTATTTTTTTGTTGATCTGCAGAAAAGCAAACATTTCCGATCATTGTGTCAGTTAAATTCAGAGTGCAAGTACATGGCCATGGAAATGTAGTACCTTGGAACAGAAAAGACACACCAGATGGAATGGCATTGAAAACAAAAGCATATTCATCAGCAGATACAGGAATATTATATTTCTGTGAGAAATCTGAGTAGTTGTAAAGTCTGCCTTGTGAATTAAAAAGCTGTCCAACTAAAAGAAGACTTGTCAAAGAAAAGTGATTTATTCTTGTAAAGAATATCCTTATTGTTCCATAAATAATATCTGTGCGGAGAAAAGTTATGTTTGTATATTAAGGACCAGGCCAAGAGCATCTGCTTATGGAAATTAGAAAGTTTGATAGGGATTTTTAAAACATTATAATTACAAAGTAAAAGGAAATTCAGGCCACCAACTTTAGAGAAAATATAATAAGGGATAATATTCCAAAGTGAGGAGGGATTTTTAAGAAAATTCTTCAGCCAATTAATTTTAAAAGTATTATTTAGGGTAGTAAAATCTACAAAATCCAGTCCCCCCCATTTAGTTTGGTTCATTATTACAGATTTCCTAATATAGTGAGTTTTATTTTTCCAAACAAAATTGTTTAACATGCTATCAATTTTTTTCAATGTTCCTTTATCAACCTCCAAGGAAAGAGCAGCATAAGTCAGTCGAGACAAACCTTCGGCTTTAGAGAGTAAAATTCTTCCTCTTATTGACAAATCTCTCTGCAGCCATGAGTTGAATTTTCTTTGGGTTTTCACTAGTAAAGGGTCGAAATTTATTTTGCATCTTGTTTTTTGGTCTTTATTAATTAAAATTCCTAAGTATGTAACTTGATCATTCACAGGAATGTTACAAATAGAGGGAAGATCACAGCGTTTGATTGACATTAACTCACACTTGTTGATATTTAAGCAGAGACCTGACGCTCTGGAAAAGGACTCGATCAATCTCAAAGCTAAAGGGATCTGAGAGGCGTCTTTCAGAAACAAAGTAGTGTCATCAGCCAGCTGGCTAATAATGATTTGTCTATCGTCAATTGTGATACCTTGCAAATTATTAGTAGAGATATGCAGAGCTAAAAACTGAGAGGCAAGTAAAAATAAATATGGAGATATAGGACAGCCTTGTCTTACTCCACGTGACAAATTGAATCTTGGTGAGGTTCCAAATTTTAACTTAATAACACTATTATTATTTCTGTATAATGTCCTGATGGCTTTGCAGAAATGATCTCCAAACCCAAATTTGTCAAGAGCTTGAAATATGAACTTGTGCTCAAGCGAATCAAAGGCTTTGTAGAAGTCTAAGAAAAGCATGAAACTGTTATTAGGAATGAGATTCTCGTGATCTAGAAGATCTAAGATTAATCTTATGTTATTTGTAATATGACGTTTCTCCATAAAACCTGATTGTGATTCATCAATAATAGAGTTAAGGACGTCTTTAATTCTTCTTGCTAAAACTGAAGCTAAAATTTTGTAATCATTATTTAAGAGGGTGATTGGCCTCCAGTTTTCTAGACACTCTTTATCTTTGTTGGGTTTGGGTATCAGGGTGATGACTCCTTGTGTCATGGTTGGTGGAAGTGCTTCCAATTCAAGACTTTCTTCGAACACTTTTAATAAGAAAGGGGATACATTTTTAACAAACATCTTATATAGTTCAGCGGTTAGACCATCACTGCCTGGACTTTTATTATTTTTTAAATTCTTAATTGCCTGTTCAATTTCTGATTGAGCTATATCACCATCACAAGCTTCTTTTTCTTCTAATGAAATAACTTTAATTTGATTGACAGAATCAAAAAACAATTTGGCTGAATTATCACAATATCTTGATGTATATAATTTATTATAGAATTTGGAACAATAAGTAGCTATTTCTTTAGGCTTATCAAGAACTCTATCATTTGTTTGGAGACGATCTATAGAGACATTCATAGCATTGGATCTTTCCAACCTAAAGAAATAGGCTGAGTTCTGTTCTCCTTCTTCCAGCCATTTTTTCCTGGATCTAACATATGCTCCCTTAGCTTTGGATCTGTACAGGTCATCTAATTTATTCTGTAGATTAGAGTATTCAGTGTTTTGAGTCTCTGTCAATGGTTCCCCAACTGATAAAGAAGAAAGCTGTGAAAGAACTTCATCTTCAATTAATCTGTTTTGTTTTGCTATATTACTTCCAAATTTTCTTAAGAATTTCCCTAATTCATATTTTAGAAGCTCCCAATTCCGTCCATAAGATTTTTCTAATTCAGCTCTTTCCCAGTAAGTTTGGATTAACTCAACAATCTGCTCTTTAACCTTTTCATATTTAAGAAGAGAATTGTTAAGTTTCCAAAGTGACGCTTTAGAAGTATTAATTGTAGTATTTTGTGATAAATTAATTGAAATATAAATGGCATTATGGTCAGTCAGTGGACTGTTACTAATATTAACAGAGATATTATTATTCACTAGTGTTTTAGAGATCAACCAATAATCGATTCTAGACTGCCTTGAACGGTCTTTGTTACACCAGGTGTACTGTATTACATCCGGGTACATTTCTCTCCATATGTCAACTAAATCAAATTTATCCATAAATGCTATAAGATTTGAGTTTGGAGAAGCTGCTTTCCTTGGAGGGTGTCGATCTAGCATGTTATTCATTACCATGTTAAAGTCACCACCTAAAATCAGAAAGGCAGTAGGATATTTTCCTAATGCAGATGAAAGTTTATGATCTAGCGTGTTTAAGAAAGTGCAGTTTTCCCCAACAGAGTTGTATCCATAGATGTTGATAATAATTACTATAAACTGATTAATAACTACTACTATTAGCAGGAAGTGACCTGAAGGATCAATACTGGTTTCCAGAATACGACCATTAAAATTATACTTCATAATCCCTACTCCAGCAGAATATTCTGACCCGTGTGACAACCATATTTCATTGCCCCACTGTGACCTCCAGAATTTGGAGTCTTTGGCTGTGGAGTGACTTTCCTGGAAAAAACAGAAATCTACTTTGTGCCTCTTAGAAAACAAAAAAAAGGCCTTCCTTTTAACATTATTTTTTAAACCTCTGGCATTTAAAGAAAACAAAGACAAAGACATAAAAAATAAACAAGAATATAAAACCTAAAGAACTAGGTATAGAACAAGATATCAATTAGAACAGAAGAAAACTTCACTAGAATAAGACAAAAAAAGCGATAATTCGCCTGACTCTGCAACATAGGCATGAGTAAAAGTATAAGGTCATGAGTAAAAGTCTGTTTTGTTTTCTTTTATCCTTAATTACAGTTCTTTCTCACTTTCGTTCTTTCAGTCATAATGACTTTAAATTTTGTTCAAAACGAGCACTCATTCTTATTGACAGCTAAGGATGGTTCCAAAAGTAAATATTCCGTGTTTAAGAAAAATGTTCTAAACGATTAAAACCCAAAATAAAAATATGAACTGAAGATCCAGCACGTGAAGATTTTAAAGGTAATGGTACCTTTACATTTTCTAGCTCCAGACTCCAATTAGCTGAAAACTACACAGTCTGTCTATCCCGTTTAAAGAGAATAGAAAAAAAATAATAATTAATAAATAAATAAATAAATAATTAAGTAAATGAAAAAATCACTGGAGCAGTTCGTGCTTAATCGTGGGTATCAAGAGAGTCATCTGCTGCCTTGATTCTTCGATGAGGACGCCTCAGCATCATTCAGCCTAACTGATCTTTGGCAGAAATCCTTTTACCGTCCACATATGCAAACGGCCCTCTGAAGCCTGCTCTCTTCCCTTCCTTTCTCGCTCGTTCGACAAGAGGCAAAAGCTTGTTCCTGGCGTCTTTGGTGCTTTGTGTCAAGTCTTCAAAAATCCTGATTTTCCGATCTTTGAGGACGGCGGCGGTTCGGGCATCCCTCCAGATTTGATCTCGAACGTTCCGTGAAAGAAACTGTACAATGATGCGTCGGCTCGAGCGCGCTCCCTCAGATCGAGCACCCAGTCTGTGGGCCACATCAAGCGTGTAGATGAGCTGGTCTGCTATCCCAGGAGAAACTTTACCGAATAAGTCGATTAGAATCTTTCGAACATCTTCTCCCCGCTGCTCGTGAATACCGGCCACTCGTAGATTCCACCTCCTTTTGTAAGCATCCAGTTCGTCGCATTTCTCCCGTAGCACACAGTTCTCCTTTTCGAGTGATTCCACCCTGCTCTGTAATGAGCTCACCTTGCTTGTAACCTCTTCTACTTGATTGCTCATAAACTCAAGCGCCTCAGTCACACTGTTTAATGAATTCGTATTGTCTTTCACTGTTACCTCAAGGGACTGCATGCGATTCAGAAAATCCAATTGCATTTTTTCTACTCCCTCCAAAACTTCCATCGGGTGTAAATTGGAGACCGTCTGATTGTCCGACGCCACTCTGTCGACCATTTTTGATTTTTTGGAAGGCGGTTTAGGAGTTTCAGGTAATGGGATTTTCGATCCAGAGGCATTCGCAGCGTCATTCACTTTGAAGGCGGCATCCAGAGATTTCCTCGCGTAAGAATGCATGGCACTTCGAACAGGCTTATCTTCTTCCATGATATTCGTTAAAGGTTAGAAAAAAGTTAGAAAGACGAAAGAACGAAAAAACATGTACTTAGATCAGCAAATAAAGTATTATTATGTTCCCTTCTACATGTGTCAACTATAAAATAAGTGCAGAGCTTCAGCACATGGATGTTACACAGTCGCCATCTTGGCCCCTCAAGAACACTGATCTATATAACTTATATTATAGATCAGTGGTCAAGAACCGTTTCTGTCAGACGTGTCCGATTCGAGAACCGAGGAGCTGATGATACTGCGCATGTGTGATACAGCGTGAAGCAAACCGACACACAGAGCGCATGAACCGAACTGATTCTTTTGGTGATTGATTCTGAACTGATTCTGTGCTAATGTTATGAGCCCAGGTAAACCGAAGGCTTGCAGTCAACGCCAAAGACGCCATTACGTCGAGCGCAAAAGAACCGGTGAACTGTTTTCTTCAACTGGTTTATTGAATCGAATTGTCAGAAAGAACTACTGGTGATTCGAAAAACGATGCAACCGGTTCTTGACTCGTGAACGAGTCATTATCTGGCTCGGCTCGGTGTTCATCTCTCTCTTCACAGCAGTTTAGTCAGCACGCGCAGTCTTCTTAATCGCTTGATTCGCTCAATGATGTGCCAGCTTCATCAAACCTGCCATCTACAGTTCTGTTTGTAATGGAATGATTCGTAACATTTTTATAATTGTAACGAGTAACGATGCAGCACATAAAAAAAATATCGGAGTAAAAGTATTAAACTCATCGAAAATATGTACTGAAGTAAAAGTGGAAGTAGGAGAAAAAAATAATACTCTAGTAAAGTACAGATACCGCCTTTTAGTACTTAAGTACAGTAGTGAAGTAGTTCTACTTTGTTACTATACATCTCTGTGTGTGAGACAAGGTAAATATTCAGTCAAATATATTTACAGTAAGTATTAAATGTTATGTGATAGTAAACGCTTATAAGAATGATTAATTACAAAAATGTGTACCTATTTGAGACTACGAGTGTAAAAGACGGGGGCTGAGCTATCGGACCTTAATGACAAGGATTCATGCGCGTAATTTGCACGGGGGTCATGACCCCCCCAAAAATCAGATCCAGCTAATATAACCCCCCCAATATCATCACATCATTCAGATTAAAATAGATATGAAATATTCAGAATGAATACTTTTGTTCATTTTCTTTATTAATTTCATTTGCCAGCAAGAAAGATAGTATCATATTTTAAATAATCTGTAATGTACCCCCCGCCCACCGCACCGATTTGGTATTACCAAAGTCTCTGGTATTACCCAACCCGCTTTCTGTACCAAGTTTGTTCACTATTTTGCGCAGTCGATGGGATGACTGGTTGGAGAAAGCTGACGGAAAGATGAAAAGGACACTGAAAGGCAGCCAGACAACGATTTTTCATTGTTTGTCGACACCAGCCAAAAAAAAAAGAAAAAAGAAAAAAAAAAGAAACGAAAAATCCTGACCAAACGAAGGTACCCTTAAGTTAGCTGTTAAGTTAGCTCAGCGTTTCTCAAAGTGTGGGGAATAGAAACATGACAAACAGGTTTTGTGCCCATCTTTTTAATTCCTTTATTTATTGACCATACACTCAAAACAAAGACACATTTAAATGTAAGCCTTGACGTTACTTAACCTCTTCACACGTAAGTTTAAAAGTATTTCAAGGCTACCGTTATTGATCGTAGTATCGCTTTATGGTTCCCATGGAGACGCGCCATTCATTGCTTGTCACACCGTAGCCACAATAGTGCTGAATGACTGATGATCTGCTTTTATTTCCTTTTTTATTCAAAATTTCACAAATGTGTTAGCTATAGCAGGATATATCTGATATTCCGATTGTGAAATATGTGCAAGTGGAAGTGTTTTGTTGTTCAAACACCTTTATAACGATCGCATTACTTGAGCTGTATGCGCAACGTATTTTAGGTATCTATCTTATTAAAATACCTAAAAAAAAATACGTACATTATTAGGAATTTACCACCTCTGGTTCAATTTGAGATTATTTTTATTTTTGTTTGTTTGTTTGTTTTTTTGTTGTTCTTTTTGCATGGATTTTGCAAAGTGTCAAAACGAATCAAAGCACAACTAGGTTAATGTTAGTCCACACTTGTATTGATGTTATCAGAGGCTAAATGCAAACACAATTATTATTTTTTTTTAATCTAATTTTGAGTCTTATTTCATCACACTTTCATTTTCTTTATTTGAAAATTTTTAATGCTGTTATTTGATGTTAAGTTTTTAAAATGTGATGTTAATAAAATACATTTTAACAGTTAAACTTAAAGCCTAGTTTATTAACATTTTGTTGGGGTGATTGGGGACAGGTGGGGCTCGGAACCCTTTCCTACCTATGAAGTGGGGAATGGCAGAAAAGTTTGAGAAACACTGAGTTAGCTGATGATTTGTTTTGTTGACTGGAGTTGGCTGGCTAGATGTTCGTTTGCCAGTGTCCTATGAGGTAAAGCCAGAGGGTGCCAGGGACTGTGTAGAACCAATGTCACTGAATTGTAACTGCTGTTTGCTCCAATACAGTCACCCGTTTTGGGGGGGATTGCATAATTAAATTATGCAAATTAGCATGTTACCTTTTACACAAGAAAATAATACAATAAATTAATAAATAAATAAATATGCCGCGAGTTTAACCCCCCCAATGGTAGACCCAAAGTTACGCCCTTGCAAGGATTACACACTGGACATGCACATCAGCAGTAGGATATAAACACTGTTAACAACACGTGATGTCAGTCACGTTGATAAAATGTCTGTTAGCTATAAAAACATCCACCTTTAGGCAATTTTTTGAATATTAATAAAAATAAAAACTAATTAATTGCTTGATCTCGGAATCGTTTTTCCGATCGAGTAGACCAGAGACTTTGGTACGACACACAATGGATTTGTTCTGTGCAAACCACTGAAGTTATATAGAATGAACGCCATCTAGCGCATCGACTGTGGTAGTGAAATATTTATATTCAGAGCAGCAGACCCTTCTCATTCAGAGGCTGTGGATTGTAGATTGATTTCTAATTTCTAAACTATTTTGACGTTAAAAAAAACGACCAAACAGAGAGTATATTCAATCTAGAGGAATCAACAATAGAAATAATATATGTTCATAAAACAAGTTGTATAAAATTTCGTTATTACATCATTTGCAAAGTTTCATGGGTTGTGTAGTTGTAGCCTACCTTTGTCTTAAAATTTTTAAATTACATTTCGTGTCTTGTCTTGCAGGTTGGTATTTGTTCATGCCATAGAATATTAAATTTAGAATTTAAAATACTGCATACATCTCCAGAACAACTTTAAAAATCTATTAACACCGTTGATGATTTTGTGGCTTTGCAGGGCAATGTGTTACATGTGCATTTAGTATAGAATATTATCAAAGCCAGTTATTTGCTCACCATAACAAATACATTAATATCTGGAAATCTGGCTTTACAGTACATTAATTCCCTCTTTCTTATAGTTACATGGTGACCTCAATGCCACAAGAAAGGCCATTTTTAGGGGGGGCCATACTTATCTGAAGATACTGAAAAAAATAAATTAACAATTAACAACAGTTCACTCTGCAGAATCTTTTGGGGTCCCTTTTTTATGAAAATGTTTTTCATTTTGATTAGTTTTTTTTATTTAGTTTTTTATGTGAATTAAAAATAAAACAAAATAAAATATCAAAACAAACAAAAAAGCAGAAAACAGTTATTTTAAGATAAGAATCGTAAACATTCTGTTTTTATTTTTGTCTTTGGTGTACAGTATATGATTTGTAATCAAGCCCATAATTTGTTCCTATAGATGTTTATACAATTATGCATTAAACAAAATAACAAAATAAAGAAAAAACACCACACAAACTTTCAAAATCCATCATCAACAATTCAAATGTGCAATATCCAGTTCCAGTCTGTTCATAAAGCCAAACGCTGTTATTAATATCGCCAATGGAGACCGTAAGCCATATTATACATTCTTAAAGCGTTTATAAATCTTCCCTAAATTTGTACAATAAGGAATTTAAAGCACAATTTGTGTTCCGTCACACAATTTCAGATAACATTATATATCATATGTTCATTATATTATTAAATATATTACAGTGTCTTTAAAAGTGTTTCAGTATTTAATAATAAAGCGATTAAACATGCACTGAGGCTCCAGGAACAGCTTCAGGAAGCTCAAGTATGATTGGCATAGTGGAATCTACAGATTACTGAATTTCAGCAATTTGAGTGACATCTTTTGAACCTATTCATACATAAGAAGCTACAGTGCATAATGTGTTCAGATTAAAGGCAGTAAACTCAAATAAAATCAGTTATGTTTATGTTTAATCAATATGTTTAGATTACTAATGCACTTTAAAAATGTACAAATTTCAAACCAGTTCCTAGCCCAACCGAATCATTATTACCCAATAATCCCCATTATACAACTTCAAGCATGTGTGAGAGTAAATGTCACTGCATGTAAACATCTGTTAAAGGCAGGGTAGGTAAAACAATGTATAAAAAACTTTTTTCCCAAATTTGTTTAAACTTTATTTATATATCAATACATAATTAAAATGTAAGTACTCTGAAAAAGAAAGTACAAAAATCGAGTGACTGTAGACCTCTCACGACTGTTTTAAAGACAGCTCATTATTTCCATTCACTCCACCCCCTCCCTTCTGGGCTCCTTCCAAAGCCTCTACTATGGCTCGCTAAGTAATGTTATGTTAGCTATATTACGCAGCTACGTGTGCTAATGACACATGCTTCATGAAAAAAATATGTATGATCAAAATACAAAAAGAAAGATTTACCTGTCCAGCTGAAATAAAGCCATCAAGGAGTCACTTTTCAGCCCCTTGAGTTCCCTCAGTTCTCGCCATCGCTGGAAAGCCACGCCGATATAAACTCGCGTTTTATTTCTTTGTTTATCCAAAGACTTTTTGTTCATTGCCTTTTCTTGTACTGTTACTGTCTTCCTTTTTTTGCCTGGTTTGCCTTCACTAACTGCATAGGCTGGTACTGTGAAATTAGCTTGCTGTGTCTCTGCCATTGTTTTGGTATTCCTAGGATCCGTGCCTGTTGAATTCCTCAAATCAAACGTGCACAGTGACAGTCGCCTAAGCCAATCCTATGTTTCGTCCCGAAATGGAAATAATGAGCTGTGTTTAATACAGATTAAACGGTCTAGAGTCACTCGATTTTTATACTCTTTCTATCAGAGTACTTACATTTTAATTATGCATTGATATATATAGAAAGTTTAAACAAATTTGGAAGAAAGTTGTTTATACATGTATTACCTACCCTGCCTTTAAGTAGTTCACCTTTTTTCAAAGGTGTACAGGGTCATTCCAATATACTTTTAAAAATGAACACTTATAAACTTCTGTTAAATGATCTGGTTAATTTTGGAGTGCTAATGAATCAGATGTGGAGTTCACAGGTGAGGTGTTTCATCATAGAGCTGCAGGTCAAGCCGCACTTTGACCTCTCCAGTTGGAACTTCATGAAGCAGCAGACGCTGTACCAACGGACCTTTACCTTCTTGATCCTTCTTTATTGTCGCTATAGGAACTTCAGTACGACCAAGAAAATCTGTATTGAAAGAACAATCCTATTAAAAAATACATGTTTTTGTGTATGTGTATTTTGTGTGTGCAGTGCCATCAGGTAGAATCCCACCGTCGGGAGAGAACTGGTCCCTCTCAAAGATGGTGAGGCACAGGACGTCCTGATACAGGTCTTTGATGAAAAAGTGGCAGTTGAAGTTCCATTTGGGGTTGAGCGTGTCAGGCTGATGGCGGGACGAGTAGCACTGCGCGCCCATGGTTAGCTCACAGTATGGGTTACTTTTTCCTGTAAACACACACATCATTTCCTACTCAGTATTTTTGTCTAGTTCTCCAAATGCCAATGTCATGGCTTTGATTCCCAAAGAATGGAGGAAATAAGCAAATATATATCTTTAAGTCACTCTGGATTAAATATATATGACAAATTGTATAAAAGTAAGATACTACGGCTTATTTTCAGATCAATTTAGTGTTAATGTATACTTAAAATAACAATTGAAATGTTAATTTTGATATGATTCTTATTCAACTGGAACAAACTGTAAACAAAAACTAAAATACATTTGTTTTTGATACACAGTATACTATAAGATAATAGTAATAATTTAAGCAAAATTTAAAAACAGGAAATATGTTGCAAAATTAAATTAAAAAGAAAGACAATCTGTATATTTAAAAATATATATTTTTTGATATTATATATGCATCTTATTTCTGAGAAAATTTTAGGTTTAGTGAGGTTTAATGCATAAAATAATAATGAAAATACTCAGATGGAACAAACTTCAATACAACTGATTTTAAAACATTAAACAATACATCTGCATCAGATGAAAATGCCACTATGTATTAAAATTGGGCTGTGAAATGTAGCACCATTAAACATTTTAAATTAATACTAGTTGAAATAATAAAAATAAAACGCACAAAACACAAAAATAATAGAGTGAAAATTGAATAAAAAAACATGATGAATGAATGAATGTGAAGTGAGTCTGGGATGTTTGTGTGAATAGAGCTCAGACTGATTGTGTATGTCTCTTCTAACCATTTGGTTTGCAGGGCTTCAACTCTGTGGCCTCCAGGACCGTTACTAACAGTCGCCCGATTCCACTGTTCTTCTGCGAGCGAGCTAAACAACATACACAGGCTTTCATCAGTAAAGCTGTATTCAATCACTCTGACTCTTAATACTCCTCACTTAATACCTTGGTATGCCTTCTCTCTTTTCAGCTTCTCAGTCTCTATGAAGTGTTCAGATGCTGCTTTGATCTTCTGCACCCATGCAGTCCTAATTTATCAAGAAAGTGATCAATTACTGTTGTACAACAGACACTCACTGTAATAAACTCTTGCTTTATACTCTTATACTCTCTTTATACTCTTATACCGAACGTTTGATAGCCTTTTATAGCCTCACTTATAGTTCAGTGGATCATGTTGTGTGTGTTATTGCAGCTTTAGGCCTGTATCTGAGCATTTTAGTTTGAATGTGTGTATAGTATTTGTACCTCTCATTAATGGTGTCAGCCTTGAGAGTGTAAACACAGTCAATGTGTGAGATGTGAAAAACTGGATCATCACTGGAAGGGTCAGAGGGCATTTTAACTAAGACCTCATTCAGAAACACTGGCTAAAATAAGAAAGACATTGTTAGAGAGGGACATTTTACAAAGTGTTTTACACAAAACGTAATCCAGCTACATACGAGCTCCTGATGGACACCGTTATAACCAGTCATCCTGCTTTACCGTTTTATACATCTTGTACTGTGCATTTGAGTTCGGATTGAAGAGTCTGTCAGGCCCAGATGAGAACTGTTTTGAGGTGTTGGTGAGGAGCAGGAAGTCGTTAAACAGGAAGGCCCAAAGCTCCTTGCTGCTCTTGGTCTTATGTAGTTTGCCGCTGTGCAGCAGCTTTCGAGGGCCCAGGCAATTCGTCAGAGAGTTAAAAACGAGGTGCTAAATTGAGAACATTACAAAATAACATTTTCAAAAATACCATAACACATAATAAAAGCTGTTGTTTTACACTTAGAGGTCATTATGTAGCACCAAAAGGTCAGCAGCAGCTCTCCTTCAGTGATCTCACCTCAATGATTCCATCACACAGCACATGGTTCTGGATCCATTCCAGCCGGTCAGAGTTTTCTTTCTCCCTCACGCCCTCGTTCACCTGTGAGCACAACTCCTCGGCCTGCTCCAGTGCCGCCTGCAGGTTTGCGTGATCTGCATGAGTTGGAGGGGTATTCTCCAGAATCTACAACCATCGGATTTCAGAAACAACAAACAAATGATTTTCATCAAAATGAATATTGCTGATTATTTATTTGTATATTTGTATAAACGTTTTATTAATATTCTTACAGATTTTTCCATTCTGTTGCACAATAATAATAATAATTATAACAATAGGGCAATAACACTGTATTAGTGTTGTATGTAGTACTGTACACTACATCAGTACAATAGGCTTAGGCACATTAGTATTGTCAAAAGCCACTTATTTAAATCTTTTGCTGTAGTGTGTTTTAGCATTTCCATTCCAGATATTCTTTTTGCCATTATTTGTAATAATCCAGTGAGTCTGACAGCAGCCAGTATGCTCCACACAGAGATCTGATCTCACTATTAGGAGTCAGTATAGGATTACAAGAAGAAAAAACCTGAGACAGACTGAATCAAGTAGAACCGTGGCGACGTCTTTAAATTTAATATTATATTTATTCAATTATACATCTTATAGATTTCCTTATAAAATCTTATATATTTTTTTTTAATCCTTTAATTTTTTTTTATTTCCTTCCTATTTCCTCTGATTTTCAATAACGGATATTATTTCTCCTATTAAATTTTCTATAGTTGAGGACTGTATGAGAAGCTTCTTGTACGTTCTTGATCAGCAGTGGGTAGCGTGTGATTCTCTGCATGGGTTTCAGGAGGAAGCTGGACAGTGGCATTCCTTTACAGCGATAATTACTGGCAATTTTCTACAAAGAAGATAAACACAGAAGGAAGAGAGTCTCATTAAAATCTTTTCTCTATCAACAGTTAATTCATCCACAGTATTCCAGGAGAGAGTAAGAAGCGACAGCACCATCTTGTGGACTACTGTGTGAAACGTTCAAAACAACTGGTTTTGCTTCAGGACACTGATCAAGAAGCAACCCAACACTAGACCGAGTTTGTTTATTGTGATTTATTAGAAAGCATTTATTAGAAAGTAAGGAACTCCACTTACCTTCAGGAAGAGTTTGAAGTCAGCTGATTTGTCTGTTTTCTGTTGCAGCAGAGCCGCAGCATTGAGCTGGCAGCTGCAGAAGCGAATATAGGCCTGCATGTGAGAGAGCTCTGAAGACAGGATATCACCCACCACCTGCACCGGCATCCGCTCTCCAGCCATCTTCTTACGGACACGCAGAGCTCTGAAAACCACAAAGTATATCACCTGGTATATTACTTCTCATATTTTAAGACCCATTCAGTTACCTTATATTGACAAATCTGCTCGTATATAAAAGCTCTCTGTTTTAATTCTTTCATTTGCATCCTTTGGTTGCTAGTTGATAGTCCCAGGTGTAAGGGGTAAATGGTTTTCCAGAAGCTTTTAACCCACTAATGCAAACTTCAAATAGAACTGGAAAATGAATTAATATTGGACAAAAAAAATTAAAACCAGACGCTTAATGTCCGCAAGACACCACTTGCAACTGCCCAGACGGAATGCACTCAGCATTGACTCACTTTAGGAGTTTGGTGCTGCACATGATCAGTTCCCGCCAGTTCACAAAGATCAAGCTCATCTCAGCCTCTGTCAGCCTCCCTGACTCTGCCATTGGTTTATAGAAAACCTGAATTTCCACACACACAGGAACCAAATTAACATATTTATGTAATTTAGAGTATAAACAAATAGCATTACTTTCCAAACGCGGATATATCATGAATATTGTTGAAGTGGCTGTTAGATCACCTCCAGTGCCAGTTCCAGGTCCTCCAGATAGGTCTCCTCCGTCTGAATGAGCTCATGGATATAGCCTTGCCTCTTCCTCTCTTCAGTGCACATAGACTCTAAACTGAGCAGATCAGCACACCCTACACACACACATATGCAGGACAAGCCACACATGCACATGCACTCATCAGTAAACACATCACAACAGCATCTCACAATTAAAAACTTTATTTGCGAAATTCTGCATCATATAATTGTGAATGCTTTCCATACAAAACTGCATCCAGAGCAAAGTTATGACATTCAGAATGAACTCTAAACTCTAAAATATCTAAGGTCACAACTGTTAGCTGGCTGCATAGCTGGTCAAGTGTGAGGCTGGTCATCAGTTTTAAATAAACACACAGAGGCAGACTGACAATCCCGTGATGTACTAATATATGATTGTGCTGATGAACAGTGCTGACTTAAAGGGTAGTTTACTTTAAAGGGGCCATGTCATTTATTCAGGTTATAACAACAAAAGGTTATTCAGGTTATAATGAGCCATTTTTGTAGCCAAGTTATTATTATTATTATTATTATTATTATTTATTTATTTTCATTTATTTGTTTGTTTTTTGAGACTGAACTGACAAAATATTCAAGAACTTTTATTTTAAAAAAAGATCAAGGATAATTCAGTCACTCATGATATGGCCCCTTTAATTAAAGTCACTTCATAAAATGTACAGAGAAAAGCAGCAAGTGATATCTTTTCCGATTAAAAATTTACTGATTACAGTAAGAAAAATATGTCCTAAAACCAGTGGAGGTAAATTGATGCGTTCATTTATTATTTAATCAACGTCTAAACAGAAATAGTTGAAGGGGTGGGGTTAGATCCAAACAAATCTAGCCAGTCTTGAGGCTGCTTCCTGGACCAGAGCAGTGTTCTGATTGGCAGAAAAGAGAGGAGGAACAGGAAGGCGGAGCCAGAGCTACGTCCTACAATAAAACAGATGATGCGATTGACGTGGAAAAAGGATGGAAGGGAGGAGATAAGGGCAGAGGAGAGAATGAATAATGAAGGAATGGATAGAGAATACATATTAGAAGTTGTTCAAAGGAAGAAAGACTATAGCCAAAAAGTCCTTCCTTTTCTGCCCATCATAAAAAGTAAAAACCACAGCTGTGTAAATGTGTTTGTTCATCAACATCTTATTTACTCTTTTTTTTAGATTATTTTTAATCTTATTTTTAAGATTATTTCAAACCCAATTAATTAAATCTATTTTGATTTATATGTTCCCCATCCTTACCCTTCCCCACCCTTACCTTATGAAAAAACAACTCTGAACTCTGATGTGAAAACAGGAACTGATAAAGTAACTCCCATAGTACTTACACTGCTGGCTGGGATCACATTCTGTGGTCATCTTCACATAATTAGTTGGAAACAGCCCTACGACCCCGGCGACCTCTCCTTTCCACCAGTCAGAGTTGTCCTTGTTGAATACGGTGATCAGCTGACCTTTTTGAAAGCTCATCTCATCCTTATTGGCTGCTTTGTAGTCATACATTGCAATAACCTGACACACTACAGGGGGAGGGGAGAAAGACAGAGAGAATGGATGGATGGAGCAGAATGGAACAGATGAGGGAAAACAACATACACGCAACCACATACAAAAGAGTGTGAATGAAAGAGTGTCTCACATAGCTGAGATGCAGGAGTTATTTTGCCGCTGTTGGCCTCCAGTAATCTGACATTAGAGGAGTGGAACCAGCCCTTTTTACGCTTTTTACCCCGTGCCTACAAACACACACATTCTTTGTTTTTAAAAAGCTGGTGACTTTCCACTGATTTTTATTGTTTTTATACTTAGCTATGAAATTGTCACTTAATGTGTATGTATCTATCTATTTCATTATGCATTTATATGCACAATATGCAAATCCTGTCCTGTGGTTAGGTAAAGTCTGGTTATGTGATATACAGTACTAACCTGTAGTTCACCCAGCCACCAGCTGTTTGAGTTCTTATGCAGCACCACGATCAGCTGACCAGGTGTCAGACTCAGTTGTTCTGGTGTTGTGGCAGCATTGGTCGAACACACCTGAGCAATCTCTGAACACCAATACAGATGGTATATGAATAATGTCTAAAATGTGAAACAACCAGCCTTGATTTTTACTTCTACTGTGTGTGATGGTACTCGAATCTCACCTGGCTTTTTACCGGGAACTCCAAGATTGGCAGTCTAAAATGATAACACAGTGAGCACATCATTATCGAAATGCATACCAACTTAAATGTCTCTGAAACAGCAAATTATTTTGAAACATTTCTCTGCAAAAGAACATTAACTTTTAGAACATTATCTAGCATCAAAATGATCATTATCATTCAAATTTCAGATGAATAAAAATACAAATTAAAAAATAAATTAAAATGTAAAGTATTAAATAAAATTTCAGTATTAGTAGGTCAGTATGTGTATAAATAATTAATATTCATAAGGCAGGTATAAATACATAATAATATACAATTATCTGAATATGCATACATCAGGCTCTTTGGGTTTAACGTAGTTGGAAGGAAAGAGGCCAGACTGGTCACCGATGCACCCTCTCCACCATTCTCCTTCCCTCTCGGTGACCAGGACAACATCCTCTGCACAGAATGTCAGGTCACCTGATTCCGGACTCTCGTATGTGTACAGAGCGACATACTCTAATAAGATCAGATCAAATCAAAACAATGACAAAAACCTCAGTTTAATGTCTCATAATATCTCGCATGGATGACTAGAGGTTCTATGAAAACATAAACAGACTCCTCACCCTCAAACAGACCAGAATCTGAAAGTTCAATCTCATCCACCGTAGAATATAACGGCCTAGAAGAGACATAAATGGTTTAGCTTTCTAGCTTTTGTTAAAAGAAGAATATAGTAATACTACCATCTAAATTTATATTCAGAGACATAACAAAATACTAAAAACATAGTTTAATTAAATGCTACAATCCTCTCCTCTGTATCTCAAATAAAAGCACATCTTAAAATAATGTTTATGATTTTTTTTATACTTCTATATAATAAACAGTAAACTATAATATTTTTTAACCTTTATATGATAAGAGTACTTTAAATGTCTGGAATAAAAGCAGTCCGCTGTCTGTGCTGAAACCACGCCCACTCAAGGGAAAGCTGCCACCTCTTAACTGTCAAATACACATTTCCATGACAAAGGCTGGCATAGCTAGCTAGCAAACTGTAGGCTGTAGTAACTACAGTACTGAAAGTAACTCATGACTGAGTAGGTGAACTGATGCAAATGTACTCTAGTTATAGTGTTAGGGGAGGGGCCATGCTCAATGGCTCTGGTATGTCATTGAGCCACCGTTTTAGCCCTGCCCAACAAATCCTGAACACAGAATTGGTGAACTAAACTATTCAGTACTGCAGAATTCACAGTATTTGTAATGTGTTTCAGCAATACATTAGTAACATTTATAATCCGTTTAGAAGCAATTCTCAGAATTGACTTTACAGGGACTTTAACCAAAATATTAAATAAAATAAAATAAAATAAATATATATATATATATATATGTAATTATAATTAGTAGTCTTTAATTATACTTTAATCATTTTTTTATTAAGCATGTTTTTGAGGTTAAGAGAGAGTTATCCCATGTCTTACTCATTCTGTGTGTTATTGGTGGTAAGCATGGAGACATGTGAGCAAGGGAACCAGCCCCGGCTCTTATTGAGCTCTCCGTAGATCCAGTTGTCCTGCTTCTCCAGAACCGTGATGATGTCATCTTTAGAGAAGCCCAGGTGACTCTCAGTCTTAGCGCTCCACTCACACAGAGCTACAGCCTTCAGCATAAAAAATACACATACACAAATGATTAGAGTAATATTCCGTTCAATGATCAAAAAACAATGCTGTATGAAATAGATGGTGTGTGTGTATATTCACATGTGCCAACCTGTGTGTGCTGTGTGTTTGAAGACACTGGTGTGTGTGTTGGAGTTGGTCCTTCAATGTCCACTCGAGGAATTCTGGGGAAAGAAAGACTTTAAATCATTTATTACTCATTCATCTAAAATAAACGCATTAATCTTTTAAAATACGTGTGCGATTTTAAACCCTTGAAACACAATTTAATTTAAGTTAGTCTGTTAAGATAATTTCTCACCATCGCAATAGCAGTCGAATGCTGCTGAATCTTCATAATTTATAGGTAAATTTCATTCATTTCAGAAAATTTCTTTAAACTGATTATATTATTAATCGCCATCATTACTCATTTTAATGGAAGTCTCTATCAGACATGTTTAGTGAATAGTGAAATGGTTTTAGAAAAAATATATTGCTATTTATTATTATATTTGGGCATATAACTGGAAATTATTCTTTTTTTTTTTTCTTTAGTGTTTTAAAAAACATTCCTTTGTTATTTTTAACTTGCTTCTATGTGTAATTTGAATAATAATAATTTTGTTCTGCTGGGCAATGAATGAAATGTTGAAAAGGATGATTTCTCTGATTAAAAAACACCCCTTTCAAAAAGAGGTTGAACACTATTGCACAGCCTAGTTAATAGAGTAGTTTTAGTGCCATACCCAGGGTAGTTGGTGGAGGGCGCTGTGGAGTGTGTAACAGCTGCGGTCTGCTCAGTCTCACTGTCTTTACAACATCTCTCAGCATAACTCTCTGGGAACCAGCCACTGTTACCACAGTAACTCCCATACAGCCAGCCGGTCTCCCTAACTGTTGATTCATCTATTGATTCATCCACCTATGGATCCACAGGAAGTCAAATTATATGTGTACTTAAAAATTACAACTGCATGAGTGAATGTGTTTACTTATGTACAGTACCTCGATCAGACAGTCTGCCTCCAGTGTGAGCTCCTCAGAGTTGCGTGCTGTGAAGGGATAGAGAGCTCTGTAGGTGGTGAGGTGAGGACATGTGTCTTGAATAGTCACCGCTGGCAGCAAGCCTGCAAAAAAACAAACAGTATCACCTTACAACCATATCACAACCATCTCACTACCATTCAGCAAAGGCAGCACATTTACAAAGGCATATTTCAACAAATAAAACATTTTCATAACAGAAAGCCCATAGCAGTAATTGTACAGCTCTCTGCACTTTCTGAGACTATTTTGTTTCTAGATTCAGTTTAGTAGCCATTAAGTTTTGTCTAAAAGTTATATATTTCAACATCATTAGTAGCAAGTAAAGAATGAAATTATTGTTAAATTCTATTCAATTTCCAAACATGAATAAATCCTTCAATTGTAATAATTCAAATCTTTACAAATGAATGAATTTCTTGATAAATTTTGAATTAACACCGCATATACAGTATGTAATATTCCATTGTGAGTTACAGTAGATTTATTCGCTGAATCTACTGAACCAGTTTAAAAATGTGTCTGAATAATTCATTTACATATCAGACTGTTTCAGTTCTAAAGTTCACTGAGAAGAAGTCCATATTAAATCAATAAATAAATAATTTGATTGCAGCCATTAACAGTTCTAATTACTTACATTTGAGTCTGTTTCTCAAACAAAACTGAATTCAGAAGACTAGCGCGCAAGTTTTATGGAAAAGAGTGACTGGTAATTCAAATGTCTTTTTGTGTTTCGCGGAAGAAAGGAGGTCGACATTAGGGTGAGAAAATGATGACAAGATTTTCTATTTTGGGTGAATTACCATAAAGTTGCATTGTAATAAACAAAATAAGGCATCATTTAAATAAGAATTAAGACACAGAACACAGTATGAGTTTAGAGGATTATGTGAAATTAAAATATAAATACACATAACACTGAATGAAACTGTTCAATATGTTTAGCAGCCTATTACCTTCCTTCTCTCAAAACACTCACATTCTAGTGCAGTCTGTTATATTAACTCAGATAATTAATGGGAGGTAATTAAAGTGAATTATGAAGCCATGAGAGTAACGACACCCATTACAATGAATATAATGAAAACATCATATTCATTGCCAAGTGAATGAAAACAAGCCATTTTTAAAGCACCTCACACACTCACTGTTGTTCTCTGTGCTATTGTATGTCATGGAGGGCTGAGAGTGTACAGCCAGTTCATTGATTTCTCTCTCTTCCCTATCTCTCTCCTCAGCACTCCTCTTCTTCTCTTTCTCCCGTGCCTGCTCCTGGGCTTCCTGAAGTTGGGCTTCGGCTTGGCGTCGCTGTTCTTCCCTGAGTTTGGCTTCTCGCTCCTGGGCAAACTTCCTCTGACGCTCCACTTCCTCCTGCTCCAGCTTCGCCTGTCTAATGTACACATGAGCATAAGTGGGTAAAAGTGGGTGTTTAATCTAGCCATATCAGGGGGAATATTTGCTGAGAATAGAAATATGACACTCTATTATATAATTAATATATTATATAACTATAATATATTTTACAAAACTATAAAATATTGACAGAAATTTATGTTTTTTTTTAAAGCCTATATGTCTCAATTATATAACACCCATATATTTTATACATATTTTTCATTTAAAGTATGTGGAAACTCTGTAGATAAATATGTATATCTGTATGTGTGAAATTGAAATTTTACCTGGCAGCCTCCTCCTCTTCCTTCCTCTTCCTCTCTTCCTCCCTCTTCCTCTCCTCCTCCTCTTTCTTCCTCTTCCTCTCCTCCTCCTCTTTCTTCCTCTTCCTCTCCTCCTCCTCTTTCTTCCTCTTCCTCTCTTCCTCCTCTTTCTTCCTCTTCCTTTCCTCCTCTTCTTTCCTGTGTCTCTGTAGCTCTTTGAGTTTCTCAGACCTCACCCTCCTAAGCTGTTCTAGGACGTCCTGCTGCTGGCTCTGCCTCTGTCTCAACTCCTGCAATGTTACCCACACAATTCTTCAACATACACATCATGTTTATAAAAACACTAAGAATAATATGGTGCAGGTTCAAATACATATGGTATTGCATTATGCTCAGTTTTACTAAATGCCGAAACTAACATAAATTACTACTACTGAAAAATACTGAGCTCCTATAAATGATCTGTTCCATTAATGTTATTTCATAAATATAATATATAAATATTTAATCAGAAATGCAGTAAAACATATTGTTACAATTGAAAATAAATGTTTTGTATTTTATTACATTTAAAAATGTCATTTATTCCTGTAACGGCAAAGTTGATTTATTTATCAGCCTTTATTTCAGTCTTCAGCATCACATGATCCTTCAGAAATAATTCTAAAATGCTGATTTGGTGCTCAAGAAACATATTTTATTATTATCAGTGTTGAAAACAGTTGTGCTGCTTAATATGTTTGTGAAAACTTTGGTACATTTCTATCAGGATTCGATCAATGGAAAAAAGTTTAAAAGAACAACATTTATTTGAAATAGGTTTTCTTTTTTTCTTTTTTTGTCACTGTCACTTTTGATCAATTTAATGCATCCTTGCTTAATAAAAGTATTAATTTCATTTATACATCAAATAATTGTAATAATTTTGATGATATATATTTTAGATACCTGTAGGCCAGTTCTATAGGGCAAATAACTGTTTAAAAATAATACTAATAAAGTATAGCACAGGTCACAAATGTTTTACTTCCAACATCAAATTCTTAATGATTGTTTAACTTTTTAGACCCTGGCTCTTAAGTTTATTGCTGCTTCCACATAAACTAGTTATAGAAAAATAAATGTTTCAAACATTAAAAATAAAAATATAAATATTAGTTTAGTTTTTGGGCAGTGAGTAGAAACCTTTAGAGTAATTAATGACACCATTATAAGTTGAAATGAAATGAAATCGCACAGAGAGACACTAAGATGTTAAAAGGTCATGAGGTCAGACACTGAAGCTCGTTTCAGTATAATATGGGAAAACTGACACTTCTTTCATGGAGAATAACTAGGATGAAAGGTGACATGAAAGACAGGCAGATTTGGGATGAGTGAGCGTAAAAGAAAGATAAAGAGAGGTCAACCTTTATTAGAAGGAAGAGATTGGTTAAGCAGCTCAGCAAAGAGAGAAGTCCTTGAAGCACACAGTCATCCACTTCTACAAACTATAAAGTCAGTCGGGGGAAAAGAGGAAGAGAAGAAAGAGGAGAAATACAGTGGGAAGAAAGAAAACGATAAAAGTGGGCTCAAATAAAGAAAAAAGAAAGGCTTGGAGCAGAAAACATCAGACATATACTGAACAATAGCTGAGTACTACGTGTACAATGCTCAGGTTTCTGATCCGACCAGCCGGTGCAGTAAGTATGTTAGTGATAGTGTTTGTGTGTTGAGTTTTCTTAAGTAGTGTGAGCTGTATGAATGTTAGTGTGTAATGAAGTGCTCAATCCTCTGCCTTCGGGGCTGGGAGTTGAACTGTAGATTTTAATCACAGGAACATGGAGAACAGCAAACTAGTGAGTCTCTCACAGGGACATAAAGATTTAAACAAAAATCTAAAGAGAGCAAGCCACCACCCAAAGGCCACATTAGCTTCAATCAAAACACGGCACTTAAAATGTTGTTCAGATTTACACTGGAAATGTAAGAAAAGCCACTGGCCTTGATTTCTCTGTTGTAATGCTCCATTTGTGAGAGTTTCGCAGTGGTCTCTCTCTCTAAAACATCCAGCTGCTCCTTCAGCTTCCGACAGCTCAGATCTTTCTCGCACAAACTCTGTTTCACGTCATTTATCAAAGGACCTGA
This sequence comes from Carassius carassius, assembly GCF_963082965.1. Lineage (NCBI taxonomy): Eukaryota > Metazoa > Chordata > Actinopteri > Cypriniformes > Cyprinidae > Carassius > Carassius carassius. The sequence continues at coordinate 14,427,520 of NC_081772.1, read as the reverse complement.
AAGGGGAAAAAGAATGAGAGAAAGAAGGACATTAAAAAACATCAATGCTCCCAGACCTTGAATTCAAGAGGGATGCATTGGACACAAATGAGATTAGTCATCCATCCGTCTATTCATTGATTGCTTCAGGTCTATGTGAGTGCTCACTTGAGTTGTTTTGGGTAAGATGTAGAAGTCTCTCTGTCAGTCGCTGCTTCTCAGGACCAAAACGACTCATCTGCCTCTGAATTTCCTGCAAAAGCACAGTCATATAGAATACTGGTTCAAAAATTTGCAATCAGTAAGATTTTGGATTTTGCATGTTTTTGAAAGAAATCTCTTATGCTCGCCAAGGCTGCATTTACAGTATTTGTATAAAAAAAATACTGTACAGTAAAATATTAAGAAATTTGCAATTGCAATTTAAAAATAAATGTTTTCGATTTGAATATATTTTCAAATGTAATTTATCCCTGTGATGACTCAGCTGAATTTTTAGCAGTCATTACTCTTCAGTCTCACATAATCCTTCAAAAATCACTCTAATAAGCAAATTTGGTGCTAAAAAAAAATATAAATTGTATTGTTGGAAATAGTTGTGCTGCTTAATATTTTTGGATTAGGATTCATTGATAAATAGAAATTCAAAAGAAGAGCAGTTATTTGAAATTACAAAATGCCTTTACTGTCATTTTTGATCAATTTAATGCATCTTTGCTGAATAAAAATTCATTTCTTGAAACATTTTACTGATCCCAAACTTTTGCACAGCAGATAAAATGAAAAGAAAGTAGAAAAATAATAAATACAATTCTATTCATGCAACAAAAACAAAACCTACCTCAAACTGTAACTGTAGGGAGTTGATATCTGTAATACGACTATCTCTCTTCTGATTGATCAGGTCCAGCTCGGCCCTCTGGATCTGCCTCTTACTCTTGGCATCCCGCAGCCTATCGGAGATCTGCTTATGCTTGTTACCCTAGGAGACGAAAAGACTGAAATGTTTTTAATTTCTAATATACTATAATCATCAATCCCACAGAAAACAGCATGTTCAGAATGAGGCTTGATGGGGAACATAACGTATATGGAAGGAGAAAAAAATAGAAGGAAGAAATGGCAATCTGACCACCGCCTCCAGCTCCATCTCGAGACTCCTCTTCCTGTCCTTAAGTCTCTGTATGTCGCTCTGCTCTTTTTCTCTCTGTGTCTGAAGCTCCACTCGTTTACTCTTCTCCCATTCCATCCGCCTCTGACGCTCCACTTCCTGAGAGAGTGATACAGAGAAGGAGAGGTTAATCTACAGATATATGGTCTAATCACTCATACAGACATGAATATACTACGTAATAACGCTCCCATCATTTTTCCCTGGGCAAGGATCCACTCCACTGGTACAGTATATATTACGGTTAACTCTATGACTTAATTAAATCTATCTAATGCCATGCCATTTTTTAAAGCAATTACCGGTAACCTATTTTCCCTTTTTTGTATATAGTATAACAGTATATCTTCAATTTCAAATTATTTATGTTTCTGTTATTTATGATCTCTAAAGACCATCACAGCAGGACATTTTGCTTGTGTGATGAAACGCAGCATTACAGAATTATTACATTTTTTCATGTAAGACCAAATAAAGCATAATAAATTATAGTAATTCATAATTAATAATCGTTCACAAGCTTTCCGATCTTTATTAATAATTCATTTTTATTTTAATTAGTTAATTTATGCACGATTTAATCAACCACTATATTCCTAACTTAATATTTCAACATTAACTTCATTACATTATTTATACAAATGCAGGAAATGTATATGTATGCATTTATACTGTTTATATATATTATAGAGTTATATTCAATATAAATTATTTTGTAGAACACACACACACAAAAAAAAATCGCAGGGCTTTGCTGTAACATTCGTGGTCGTTCAACCTCTGTCTGCCCTTGCATGCTCCACTTGCCTCACGTCGCTCTAATTCTTTCAGTCTTTTTTCTTCTCTCTGTCGCTCTAGCTCTTTCTGTCTCTCTATCCTCCTCTCCTCCTCCCTTTGTCTCCTCAGCTCCATCTCCCGGGCTTCTCTCTCTTTTCGTTCTCTTTCCTCCATCTCCTTCTGTCGTCTCCTCTCCTCCTCTCGTCTTGCCTCTTCTCTCCTCCTCTCCTCCTCTCTCTTTTGTTCCTCCTGCAGAGCCAGACGTCGCTTTTCCAGCTCTGCATTTCCTCTATGGAAATTCTCCTTTAGTTTATCCTCAAATGACGCTGACAGAGACAGACAGAAATGTGAGGTAAGTGTCATCAAAGTCAACACAATAAAAAACAGTATAATACAGAACAGAAAAGTGTATATTAAAAAAATTACTATATGATCTAAGTATTCAAAAACTACTATATCATGAGGTTAATCATATTATTTCAACCCAAACTCAAAAGAGACTGAATCAGCAATATTTGGAAGGATCATTTTCAGTACTGTACTGCATTGTGAGCATTAAGCATTAAGCATTGAAACAGGTAAATACATTATAGGTCAGGTTTAAAAGGCAACACATAGTTTTGATTAATAAATGTAAATGTTCTGTGTGTAGCTCATATAGCATCATTTAAAAATTAAATATTAAAATACAAATATCATATATATTATTCAGCATATAGGCAATATATTGGTCACCTATAATCTGTTAACATCCACTATGTATAGTATATGTGTATGCAAAATGCCATTACTCTTGCTTCTCTGTGGTTGTTCTGGCTCAATCAGCTCAGTGTTAATCAGAGGAACAGGTCCGTTCAGGAGGTCACATGATTTCGCTTGTCTGCAAACAAACGCACACTCACAGAATAAACACAATCTCCTCCATAACTTACTCATTCCAGCATGGGCGGGTCTATGTGTGTCTTACCTGAGTGAAGGCGGCACAAGGTCTAGAGGTAGAGTCAGAGGTAAGGGCCGCCCAGTCTTGGCCATATCAACCAGGTGCATTGCTAGAATAAACTCTTCTGCTCTCAACTGCCCATCACGATCTACATCAGCAAGAGCCCTGAAGACAGAGATATACACACATAATGTGCCCATGCACACACATTTGTGATTAACCTGGAAGCATTTCAAATGTTTAATAGATGAATCAGTTCCTAATCATCAATGTCATCAAAACATGTTCTTCTTGAGATTAATGAGTGATTCATATGATTTCGTGAACTCACCATATGGTAGAAAGCTGTGTTTGCGTGAGGTTAGATGTTGTGAGGGCATTCCTGACCTGGGGACCTTCAAACAAACATACATGTCATGCCTAAGATGCATGCAGGGATGCTATCAAATGCAAACACAGCCATTGCCTCCTCTTTCTGACATCTATAAACTCACAATCACCTGACAGGTATCCGCTCATCAGCTTGTCTAGACTGTTGAACTGCTGCCGGTATTTCAGACGGGACAACTGAGGCACCGCCCAATCAGATGCATTCATTTTGGGGGAGTTACTCGCAAGGGAAGTGGTGGAGGAAGAGTTAGAACTGTGGAAATTTAGAAATAAAAGATTAGTATGTTTTTCTATAAAGGTGATCATTTAATATGTAATGCTTTTAATTTCTAAACAAACACACTTATGAAGGCCTTATGTTGCACCTAATTAATAAATGTATGGTAGTCTTGAATGTACCAACTAATGCTAAATACAGATCCTTCTCGTTCTCCAAATCTGCATGTTCAAATAATTCCTGAGTTTTCACTTGTAAAGCACTCTGGAATTCAAAAATTGCATTTGCATGGCAAATTCTTATCAAATGAGCTCCATTTAGCAGCTGTTCATTAAAACTAATATAATCCTCTCATGAACCAATAACCCATACCATCATAAAACACAGACAACTGGTCTCAGGCTAGCTGCAAGATCAGCTTTTACTTCAGTACTGTGAGATTCTGCTGGGACTTTTTATAATTGATATTTCTGAGCAACATTTGTTGAATCCTTGTTAGTGCAGTAATAACCATTACCGGGACCATTAAAATCTTAATCACAATTCATAATTTTTAGCAATTCTGCAGTATTATAACTCTCTGCTGAAAGTTTATTGATTTTTAAATATTCTGAGACGACGCTAACAGGATTCAGCAACCTTCTGCAGTTCGGCATGGGCTGGAATGACAGATAGAACGTTTAGAATGTGAGATATGTCTTAGACGACTAGTAGGCTTAGATTATGTGACCTGAGGGGAATGATCATCCTGGTGACTGGCTAATACACCTCCAAACAGACCCAAACACATTTGCACATACAGGTGGACACACACAGACAAAATAAGGCTGAGCGATGAAGCTAAAAATATATATTTTTCACTCTTTTGATAATATTCATATATAATATTCAATAATCACACAACGTTTCACTTCACAAGAAGTTAATTTATTGTTTAGAGTCGAGTGGATTATTGTTTTTTTATTATCTGTTTGGACTTATTCTAATGGCACCTATTCACTGCAGAGGATCCATTAGTTACAAGTGATGTAATGCAAAATTTATCAAAATCTGTTCTGATGAAGAAAAAAAAATATCTACATCTAGAATGGCCTGAGAGTGAGTACATTCTCTTTCTTTTTTTTTTTTTTTGATAAACCATTTCTTTGATATGATCAATTAATTTGATAAAATAGCTTTAAAAAAACTGTAAAAAATCTAGATTTATATATATATATATATATATATATATATATATATATATATATATATATATATATATATATATATATATATATATATATAAACACAAAGAGAATAATATTTAATCATTGTCGTTCATATGCATTCAAACAACACTGCATATTTAATATTTAATCAACACATTTTTACTAAAACATTTCTTTGAACAATTCTGAGAGATGACTTGCTGGGTTAAATTTTGAAATGATTCTTTGAAATGGACAGATTCCATGGCAATTGAAACTTAGAAAAGTTTATGGCTAATTAAAAAGTCTATTAAATTGATTACGACATACATGATGTTGCTTAATTTTATATCACCGGGATAATAATCATCTCAAATTAATTGTGTATATTAGATATATTGCACAGCCCTAGACCCAAATTAATTTTACACTGGCACTGAGCAGGAATTAGTGGGTTTATTACAGGCTTCTTTACCACCACGTGGAGATTGGATGACTCTCGGAGGAACCCTAACAAGATTCTATTAAGATACAAGGAGACAGCTGTGCTCTTCAAGCACTCTGTCAGCAAATAGACTCTTATTTACTACAAACTTCTAGTACTGGCAAAACAAGCCCAGAGTAAGAGGGTGTCTCAGAGTGCAGTTCTCAGAAAATCACTGTATTCACAAAATCACTTTTACTGAAACAAACACAATCAAACGCTTGCATGCAAAAGATATTATACCCAATTCCAATACAAACAGGGGTGCTGAACTTAGTATGGATGGTTCACACCTGCTAGAGCCAAGGTCCAAGAGTGAGTGAGATTTACTCAAACCACTGGAGACTGGGAATGCTGGAAATATAAAAGAAGAAAGATAATTACTTAATGCACATACATAATTTGTTATGAATTAGTTTTATTTGACTTTGAGTTATAGATTATGCAGTAAATCAATGTTTGAGTCTCACTGCATGTGGTTTCAATAATAAATGCATACTGAATGTTCATTTGTGCAAAATGGTGGTTTGTGCATGAATTTAGAATAGAAGGGGTTGCAGTACCTGGTGTTGGTGTGAAGAAAGCTGCATTGCCGTTAGGTAAAGCTTGCACACTGAGAGAGTTGGGCATCTGAGCCAATGGTCCTGACATCAGTGCAGGCACAGGTACCAAAGGGGTCATAGCAGGGGCTGCAGGGATGGCAGTTAGGATGGGCATCACTGACATGGCAGACAGATTTGGCATGGAACCCATACCTGAAACAAAACAAAGCCAGATTATATGAGGTAAATATTTTTGTATGATGTATTGGTATTTTTTATTATTATTAATTGGTACAATATTGAACATTTAACTGTATATCGGATAATTAGCTGTTCATGCTCATTTCTGCCAATTTAAAAAAATTATTTTACTTTTGCCATTCATCTACAGCTCAGTTTTAGATAATCATCTACTTATTTAAGTTTTAGTATTTATTTTTTTTTGTATTTGCCAAAGCAATGTTTCTAATTTTCATTTACGTTTATTAAGTTTAAGTTTTTCTTCTAATATTTATATATTAGATCGTATTATATACATATTTTTTTATTTCAGTTTTATTTGAATAACAAAAAAATATCATCCATTTACACATTTCTGAGATTTTATATAAAAATAATAATACATGTCTTAAAAAACAATAATACATGCAAACAAACCTCACATGGCATTACATAACCAGCAATCATCTCATACCAAAGCGTGTTGATGATGTCATAGAAGGGGTAGGCGTCTGCTTCATGATGATTGGCAGGCTGGACGGGAGGGGTTGACCCTGCAGCTGCAGTTTAATTAGTTTCATTGCAATGGAGAACTCCAATCTGTCTATCTTCCCATCTTTTCCTATGTCTGCCAATGCCCTGAAATAAAGGAAGCAGCCATTCTCATTAAAAGTGGCTTACAGAACACTGATTGCTAGCACAATGTACAATTCCAGCAGCAAAACCAAGAAGCTTTGTTATGCCACCATATTTATTTATGAAACAAGAGAATTTTAAAACAAGCAAATGCTATAAACTCGAATCAGACATTCTGTACCCTGTATCAGTAAATCTACATCCTGTTTGTGGATGGGCGACAGTGTTTACACAAGCAGACTAACCGCAGACAGGAAGAGGTTACATTTGGGAACCTCCACCCTCCAGTGACATATGTGGCTACAAATGCACATTGTCCAACACACATTCATTTTGAATTATATTATGATAAATTCAGCCATGCAAAAGCAAACACAATCCCACAGGCACACACATACAAATGCAGGTTATTTGTACGGATACAGACATGCAGTGGTGCCAAAAATACACACTAGTGTCACTAGTGTTTCACACCTGATCTTAAAATTTACATCAACATTTTTGGGAAATAAATGAGAAGGGTTATACAGTCATCTGAAAAACAGAAGAACATTAAGGGTGTGTGTATGTGTGTGTATACTTACCAGACGTCTGCTAGGACCGCTGTGGGGAGACCAGATTGCAGGAAGAACATTCGTGCTTGATCTCCTAGAAAGAAAGAAAAGTTATGTGCGCTGTACAAGAGCATAATATGCATGTGCATACACTACCTTTCAAAAGTTTTGGGTGTTATGTATGCTACAGTAAAAAAAACATCAGTACTGTAAAATAACATTATAACTTAAAATATCTGCTTGCTATTTTAAGAATCCTGATACATATTTCAGGATGTTTTGATAGAATGCTTAAAAGAACAGTAATTATTTGCAGAGATGGGTAGTAACAAGTTACATTTACTTCGTTACATTTACTTGAGTAAATTTTTTGGGTCACTAATACTTTTGGGGTACCATATTTTTCGGACTATAAGTCGCACCTGAGTATAAGTCGCATCAGTCCAAAACTACATCATGATGAGGAGAAAAACATATAAGTCACACTGGACTATAAGTCGCATTTATTTAAAACCAAGCACCAACAGAAAACATTACCGCCTCCAGCCACGAGAGGGCGCTCTATGCTGCTCATTGGTAGACTACAGGAGCAATGAGCAGCATAGACAGCGGCTGTAGACGGTAATGTTTTCTCTCGGTTCATTACTCTTGGTTCATGTCAAATTAATTTTGATAAATAAGTCGCACCTGACTATTAGTCGCAGGACCAGCCAAACTATGTAAAATATATATATATATATATATATATATATACACACACACACACACATACACATGCACGCACACACATACATTAAATACATTTTATCTATATATCCAAATAAAAATAGACTATAGATATTCAGTATATGACCCAAAGTAAATAGTAACTAACTACTTGAGTAGTTTTTTTTTATCCAATACTTTTTTACTCTTACTCATTTTTTGGATACTCTACCCACCTCTGATTATTTGGAAATAGAAATCCTCTGTAACTAACTATAATCTGTCATTTTAAATATCTGTACTTCTGATCAATTTAATTTTGTCCATGCTGAGTAAAATTATACATTTATTTCAAAAAGAAAACTCTTACTGATACCAAAACTAATGAACAGTTCTGTATGTATGTGTGTGTGTTCTTACCTGACAAAAAGCCCAAAGTGGGAGCCAGAGAGTCAAATTGTTTGTCATATTTCCCCCTCTCTTCTGGAGTTATAGCCCAAATATTAAAACCACCTGCAACAATGAGAGGGACAGAGAAAGTGAAAGGGATTTTTTGTTGTTGTTGTTGTTCTGTCTTCTCAAATCTCATCCTGGATCATCTGTTGTTTTTCTCCTTTTTGGGTCTTGAAGTTCCTGCCAGTTCTCTGAGAGATTGTCTGGTGCTTTGACAAAGGCTGTTGGCTTGTGTGATCTAGGCATTAGAGCTGTCTGGCTGGAAAGAGGCTGCATATTTGACAGATTTTAATGGAATGACAGCGCCGTCAATCATTATTTAGTATTTACTGTAAACCATCTCGCAGAACAAGCCCACAAAGACCTATCAAAAATGTCAGTGTCCAGTAACAACCTGCTGCACTAACCATGCTCAAAGTGGGTCAATCTCAGCACATCTTTCACACATAGTGCTGAAGACAAGCCTTTTATCACCTGCTGGTGTTTTGGCACCGCTCTTAATAGGTGCAGACAGTACTTGATTTGAAAAATACAGCTGAATAGAAGCTCTGACTACATGGTTTCCTTCAAACAGCTAGAAAGAATATTGTTTTCATATCTATGCACATTATACACATTTATTAAAAAAACGTTAACACTAATTATGTCACAATAATATGCTAATTGCTGAAATTGTACTCACTCTCAGGCCATCCATGATCCAGATGAGTTTCTTCATCGGAACAGATTTGGAGAAATTAAGGATTATTTGCTCACCAATAGATCCTCTGCAGTAAATGGGTGCCATCAGAATGTGAGTCCAAACAGCTGATAAGAGCATCACAATAGTTCACAAGTAACCCACAAAACTCCCGTCCATCAATGTCTTATGAAGTGAAAAGCTGCATTTTTATAATAAATAAATTTATCATTACGGAATTTTAACTTTAAACCATCTCCACTGGCCAAAATACCAGTCTGTGCTTGATCTGTGCATATTTCTCTCCTGTTTCAGATGAGACAGCTTTTTCACTGGAGAAAGCAATATAAAGATTAGAGAAATTATATTTGAGCTAAAAGCAAATGTTTTAAGTTAAAAACATCCTAATAATGAATTTGTTTTGTGGATTATTGTGCTGTTTTTATCAGATGGTTTAAAACTCATTCTGACAGCTTCCATTCACTGCAAAGGATCAGTTGGTGAGCAAGTGATGCTAAATTTCTCCAAATATGTTCTAAAGAACAAACAAACTCATCTACATCTTGGATGGCCTGAGGGTGAGTACATTTTCAGCAAATTTTCATTTTTGGGTGAACTATTCCTTTAATGAAAGAATGGGGCAAATGTTTACACATCCTCTTATTCTTTCTTTCTCAGCCTCTCTTTTTCTCTGGGGAGGAAACACAATACTTTCAGTTCATGTTTTGTGCATTGTCAGCAGTGATAAGATTCAGAAAAAGGCCATCATGATTAATTAAGTGCAGGCCTGTTAAATCACGTGATGTCTTTCTTAAAAAACGTAAATTTAGCCAATTCAACAAAAGATAAAAAGTAAAAACTATTTAACAATTTGAGATAATCGGCCTTTACTTCAGGAAAATGGAGCTACTTTTTATGACAAAAAGGAGCAATTAGTCCAACCTTGAACAAGTTAGTAACAATCTTTACTCTTTACTCAAAATTAAGCTCTAAAGAAATGAACAGTACTTTTAATATGTTTGAACTCATGTGACTCTAGTAATATTAGTATTTTAATAGTCAGCAGTTTTGTTTTATTTTTACGTGAGTCTGAACACCTTATGGGAGCCAACGTTTTGATGGTGAATCTTCACATTTTGAACAACAATTAAAAAATATTTAACATTGTAAAACAGATATACTGTAGGCTGATCTGCTAAAAATGTATTTGCTAAAACAGTTTGCAATAACAAATCCACAGCTTTTCTTCTCTGCAATGTCATTCTATTGTGAAGCACATATGATACCAGAGGCAGAAACACTCAATGTTAAGTCAGTGAGCCTAAAAGCAACATAACATATTCCAATATTCCAGAACATATTTCAATTTTTGGTGGAATTATTGGGATACAGCTCATGAAGCAGAGACTGTCCTGAGTAAATAATAATGTGTATTTGCTGAAATAACCTGACTACATACAACAACAAAAATTATTGTTTAGCACTACCTACTATACCAACTAGTTTTGTACCTTTTGCAGAGAAGTCAAGCGGTACAAACGGTACCACAATCTCCTAAAACTGAAACGTGGCAACAGACTGTGACAGTGTGTGAATCAGGGAGTCTGTCTGATGTTGTATTCAGGTACTCTTTTGAGAAATTTTGATCCTTCCAGTCCACACAGTGAAACATGTCCAAGGTTTATTGCTAATTCAGGACCAATTAGCTATATATAAAAAAGGTAAGTGTGTTTCTCTGTTTTGAAAATGTAGCAGGTTTGCTTTTTTGCTTATTTAGCATTAGTGCTTAGACAGAAACACATACATAATAATACAAGTAAAAAAGAGTGAGTATACACAGATACCAAATAACCTCGCAGACACAAAGAACATATTCCTCAAAATGTCCAAAATATTCCTCGCAGTGCTGACATAAACATTTATTTGAGATGATGTAGCTATTTAGCTTTAGTCCATTTAGCCATTTACACAAATATGACTGATCATAGAAACCAACTACTAGTATTTAAACCTGCAACCTCAGCTTTCATACTTTTACCACCACCCTGATGCTTTGCCTTCAGCAAACAGATCTGAAAATCCCACCTGAGATTTTCTTAATGTCTGGAAATTGTGTCTAAAGAGTAAATGCCTTAGTTTTGCTTCACTTTAAAGCGAAACACACCTAAGGTATTAAACAAACTCCACTCACCCTGCTTGCTCTCTTTCTCTAGCTTATCATGGACTGTAAGATAAATATTGTATTAAAACATTAGTGAGAGCTGACTTAACCCACAGCAGACTGGTGTCTCAATCAGTATATCTGAAAGGTTCCTTCTTCAGATTTCACTCAGAAACAAGTATAAATGTATTACTAAGTTTAAAACATTACCAGAATTATTACCAGAATTAAACATATATTAAACACATGCACAGATTATTCATTCATGATAAAAAAAAATCAATAACATGCATTTAGAAAACAGATTTCTGAATTTATTTAACAAACAAATGTGCTCCATATTGTACGATTCAGATTCATTGACTTTATTTTATTGTCTTGAACAGTTTTTATCTTATTTTATTTCATCAAAAGTATTACCACCTACAAATATATTGCAGGTACAAACCTACAAAACTACATTTAAGGTTGAGAAATAGCTCCTCAAGGTAAAATTTGTAGTAAATATAAAAATAAACTAATGCAAATATTAGTCTATCCCTATTTAAACAGGGAAAGCAGTCATTAGCAACTTTCAGCTGGGTGTGTTCTGTACAAACACTATGCTGACTCTAAAAGAAATGTGACCGTTCTGATAACGACGTCACTAAAAGTCTGTTCCACACCAGAACCTTTCATGTTTTTCTTATAGTGCAGCGCTGCTAATGAGCTGTATCTAAGCCTCGTCATCCTTTTAAAGGGATAGTTCTAACCAAATTTAAAACCTCTGTCGTCATTTACTCATACTCATGTTGTCCAAAATTTGTATGACTTTCTTTTGCAGAACACAAAAGATATTTACAATTTGTACCTAATAGGTTCTAATATGTACACTTTAAGTGCTAATAGGTACAAAATGAACTCTTTAGGTACAAATATGTACCTTTTGAAAAGTTACCACCCCAGTGACAGCTTTATTTCTGAAAATGTGTCAACATTCCAAGATGTCTGAAGCCATCTAGACCTCTATGAGGAATGAAGTGAAATTTAAGTTCACCATTCACTTTAATTGTATATGGAAAAGAGCAAGTTGGACATTCCGCTACACCTCCTTTTTAGTTCCACACAAGAAAGAAAATCACATGGGTTTGAAAATACATACATTTAAGTACATTATAATGTGTTTAAAGAAAATTCATTCCTCTGACACACAAAAAAGCTGTGCTCTTACCATTCATGACTGCAGGTGGGATGTGAGGGACCCTCTATTCAACTGTTTGGATAACACACATCTGGAGAAACAGAGAGAAAAAGAGTGAGTAGATGCAGACAAGCAAAAGAAGACACACTATGAACGAAATGAAGCAAGAGAGAGACTGCGAACAAGTCAAAATGGGACTAAATGGGAAGAAGAGAACAAGTAGAGAGTAATGAGAATGGTTAAGAGGGCTTTAAAGGTTGAACAAAGGGAGATTCAACTCTTCTCAGCTGCTCTTGAATATTTTGCCCATTGTTTCTATCCATTTTCCTATTTTACAATCAATCATGTTGCTTGCCATAACACACACACACAAGCAACAAGCCACATCCCTGTGTACCATCAAACACTCACACACAAACAGGATATTGATTTTGCCTGACCATTTTCACCTTATGCAAAGCAGCTGTTCGTCTCTGTCTTCACTCTAAAGCTGTTTCTGGGAAACCAGCCCTGCGTCTCACAGCTGAATCTGAGATGGTGCTCCGTGGACAGACTGAAAAAACACAAGCTAAACACAAACTCCCTTTACTTCTGAGGAGGCTGAACCCATTTAAACAATTATTGGAAAAATCTAGAAGTCCAGTAAGGTTGTGAGTTACAGTGTGTACAGCTACATTCACACAGCAGCAGGTTGTCAGTCCTAAAAGTACTGTATAATACTCTAAATACTGTATAGTCCTTTCTTTACACAAATTGTGTTTTGCTTTGTTTTATGTGCTGCATGCATTTTCAGTCACGAATGTTAAGGCTTTCAATGTCAAATGGCAAAATAGGTGCATTGTGTGGTCAAACATAAATATAATCATATAAAATCCTAAAATAAATCATTTTGACAGATTTGAGAGAATGAAAATTGCAGAAGTGCCAAACAATTTAGAATTTTGTCAAACAAACAATTTTTGAATGAGATTTGAATGTTTTTAATTACAGTAAAATATACATTTGAGAGCTGAAAAGCTGAAATATCATTACAATAAAAATATGTTAAAATATATTTATTTCAGTTATGGCAATGCTGAATTTTCAGCAGCTATATCACATGATCCTTCAGAAATATTCTGATTTTGTGCTCAAAAAAAACATTTCTTGATATTATCAATGTTGAAAACAATTGTGCTACTAAATATTTTTGTGTAAAGAATGATAGTCTTTTTTTCAGGATGTTTTGAAGATTAGAAAGTTAATAAATCTTTTGTAATATAATAAAATGTCTTTACTGTCACTTTTGATCAGTTTAATGCGTCCTTGCTAAAAAAAAATGTTTTAATTTATTTTAAAAATAAAAAATAACTGACCCCAAACAGTCAAACTAATTTCATGATCTATATTGTATGTTTTAATTTTGCCTAAGCTGAACTGTAAACATGTAGAAATAGGACAGACACAGATTCTGTTAAACTGTCACCAGCGTGAGAAAGTTTGTGTGTACAAACGCAAAAAAAAAGTTGTTTTAGTCAGTGACATTGCAAGCTAATTTATGTGTTTACAAGAGAGCACAGCTTAGGTCAATGTGTTACACTACTCCAAACAAGAAGTTTACCTTTTTATATTAATATACCTGATAGTTATGTAATTTCAGGGAACATATAGGTTTATGAAAAAGCAATCCATCAGTTACAGTAATTATTAACACTGACTGCATTTCTTTGTAGTATTCTCAAAGAAAAAGCTATTGAAGCAGTTCAATATCAGTCCGTTTAACGGTTACTTTAGAGCCATTTCACAGTTGATATAAGTTCAAATTCCATAATTTATCATTTGTTTTAAATAGAAGTCACTGGAATTTTTTTAGATGGATTGGCAGTATTTCAGCTGAGCCACTGGGGAGGCAGTGGTGCAGCTCGGTTATTATCCACTCAGAAGTGAGAGACAAAATATTACATCTTTCAGTATCTGCTCCGTTATGCTAGAGTGCATTAGTATACAAATCAGCACATCTCTGAACTTCAGCTGTCAGCAAATTTTCCTGCAGTATTGGGAGTGTTTGAATCTACTTTTTCAAGTGCTAATTAGTCCTTGCCTGCCAGTGACTAACCTCATTTGCTTTAATACTGTTATATCAGTCTGCTACATCTAAGGCAGAAAATATCTGATTATCATTTGGTTGAGAAAGTGCTATGCACCAAAAAATACTCACTTCTGATGTACTACAGATCGCTGTATTTAGTATTATCAGTAAAGCTTAGTTTCTGATTCTTATTACTGAGTCATTAGGCCAACCAAATTTGAAGACCAGAACTAACTGTTAGAAATGATAGAAATAGAAACCTTCACACATCTACTATATAGAAATTTTAGAGGCCCAAATTGCACAATCAATTCTCATTCCAACCTTGCAGTGTAAACTTTACATTTACTCTAATATTAATAAATAATAATTGTTATTACAATTATTATTGGTTAGAAAGTTTGGTTAGATAAAAATTGTCAAAGCTCTTCACTCTGCAACATGCGCTTTGATTTCACATTAGGTATTTCTGTAACATTTACCATTAATCATTGACAAAAACAAAGATTTTCATATTTCATAGTGCTTTTTGTTTCTGTGAATTTCTGTCTGCTTAGCACAGCAATCTTAACTTACAATGCCACAAACAGCTTAGAAGGTCCGCACTTACAAAACAGCCCTGCATTATTGCATGCACAATGTTGTGCTTTTATGGCTCCCAGGAGAATCCGAGCTCTGTAACAGCATTGGCTGATGGATTATCTATGCTTTATGCATAAATTACATTTTAGCACAGGATTTCACCGTTACATCAGTATACAGTACCTTTATTACCTCTTCACCAGCAGGCTGCAATCCAATAACAGCAAGTTACTTGAGTCAAAAGTGTCAACCAACTGAATAACATAAATAAATAATGCAAAACATCATAGTGCAAAATATGCTGTCTGATCTACTAATTCTATTCCTTTTTCTGAGCTCTAACTCTCTTACTGTCTTAATGAAAAGTGACCCAAGGTCGAGTCCCTGCTCGAGTTCCTTTCCGAATCCTGTTTCCCTCTCTCCTCTCCCATTACTTTGTGTCTAGACTTCTAATTTATAATGCGAATGAAGGAGAAAGTCATCATCGGTTTTGCATTAAGCAGTACCGAGGCTTACGTGCTTAGAGTGTTATTTCTGTGATATGATTCATGAACAGCACAGTATCATTCGTTCCTGCAGACTACAGAGGTTAACAGTACCATTACAGTGTAATGATGTACAGTGCAAATATAAAGGCCTATGTTCATCTTGATTTCATTTCTTGATTGTGTACTTGCATGATAAAAACAATTCTAAGAAAGAAAAAAAAAGGGTTTCATGTCATGTTGTTGAATCAAAGGCTTATGTTTGACCTTAAATCTATCCATAACATGTTGTTATGACTGATCTTATCGTTCATTATAAAACATTTCCATAGTCAAAAGGAATGCTTTTTGGCATATCAAACTTACTTTTAAAATCAGCAATAATAATAATATAATTTTTGGTGTGGTGAAGATTCCTTCAGACTGTGGAAATGCTTAAAACCCCACTAAATTATACTTTGTATCATTCATCTTAATATGTGCTGACACTCTTGAAATTGGCATTTGAGGCAGAAGAGAGGAGAGATGGCGGTAATGAGAGGGAAGGTGTGACCCAGGGTTCTCATCCTCTACTAATCTATTGTGTGCAAATAAAGAGTCTATTACAGATCAATGAATGGAGGGTTAATAGACTGATGGATAGATTAAAGAGCTGAAAGCTGAGGCAGACAGGATCTGTGGTTTGGATTGGGTTCTCATACATTCACACACTGAAACTCAAAACCTCTTTAGCCTGCTGTGATTGCTTTCACTACATAAGAATGCTCATTAGTCTTTTACTTTGACTTTTAATATATAGCTCTTCCAAACACCTCACCGAATACCAGCTTTAAATAATATTAACAACAATAAAAATAATAAAATGATTATAATTATTACCATTATTATTATTCACTGTAATGGCAATTTTCTGTTTCTGTCTTAAATATATCACAACGAGTCCACACAGGTCAAAAGGCAAGTCATCAAGCTAGTGGAGTGAAGATGAGAGGAAGGCGAAGTGGATCTCAGTCATAAAGACAAAGTCCTTTAACACACAAACACAACCACATCCCTCTATACACATACAGACATTTTTCCTATTCATTTGAACCCAATTCTTTCATTCAGGGCATAGATATAACTGCGATTTTCTTCCAGTGGTCAATATAAGGGAATTAAAATCCAGTTTCTCTGTTGGCAATGCTAAAAGCCAAAGTTAAAGAACTGTGTTTCCAATTTCCATTTATAATTCAAGTTAAAATACTTATCTTAACGAAACAAGAGAAAGTTGTCAAAAAGTCATAATTACATTTAAAAGTGCCAGGCTCTGGGCAAAACTTCCCTACAACATATTAGAAAGAAAGAGTATAAGAGAGATTTTCAAACTTAAATATGTTGTTCAAAGCTAAAAACTATTCAACTTTTGTCAAATATGTACAAAAAAGAAAAAAAAAACATCCATTGAAAGCAAAAAACTAAAGGTAAAGGAAAAAACATTTTATTCTCACACAGTCATGGAATTCTGAGCTCATTTATACTGTAGCACACAGTCAACAACTGATATTTGCATGTCATTATTAGTTGAACAGGGGAATATTTTGGTTCATTTTTAAATCAGTTTTATATAATCCCCCATAATTTGCATAAAGTCACAAAGTCAAACAAATGTCATCTACAGTCCATTCAGACACATTGTTTACAATAACTGGAGAGTGTTTATGGGAATCAGAGAGGGTGTCATTTCTATTATTTAATCCAGAAATTTTGCTGCTTCACAGTGAGGACGTCTAAAAAATGTGGCTCTAAAACAAGGCTCGGGATGTGGATGAGAGATTCATAGGTGTAATAGACCCAGAATGAATTGCTTATTAAAAACGGCTCTTTAAATTTCATTCTCAATTTCACTGTTCTCATGTAGACTGAACTAGATTGAAAATTAAATTGAGTCTCTCTCTGTCTAATGCTGCAGAGATGAGGAGAGAGAGAAGAGAAGAGGAGAGGAGAGGAGAGGAGAGGAGAGGAGAGGAGAGGAGAGGAGAGGAGAGGAGAAGAGAGAAGAGAAGAGAAGAGAAGAGAAGAGAAGAGAAGAGAAGAGAAGAGAAGAGAAGAGAAGAGAAGAGAAGAGAAGAGAAGAGAAGAGAAGAGAAGAGAAGACTTTGTACATCAGTGATCTCATAGCACGGCCTGCAGATCCATGTTTATTAGAGCAACTCTAATATACCTCTCTTGCTTTTTCTGGCCATGTACACACGGCAGCTAAATACATTGTCACTCTTCTTCTGAGTGCTTAATCCCATTCTATACCCTAATTCACTCAGGATAAATCAAATGTTAAGACAACTGTTAGTTTAGTGCCTTGACAGTATTTAAAAGGCCAGAATGTAATTTTGGGATTTTGGGAGTGACTCTTCATATCTGTATGAATAGAATCATAATTTCGAGTGAATACCCACATCCATCTATGCAATGTCCTTTCTAACTAGAATTAAAGTCGTCACAGTGAGTCTCACAGTTTTTGGGCAATAAATTTAAGATGGGCAGCAGCAACATTTCTACACCCACACAAATGTGTCTCGCAGAAGCTCTGAGAAAACATTACATGAGATTCAGACACATACACATATACACAAACTGATCACTACAAACACAGACAGAGAGACAAAGTTAGACAGAAAGAAACTACTCCTTCTCTTAAACAGTAAGTCTCTTTATAATAACAACGATAGTATAGACAAGGACAGGTAGCTATATATTTTACGGTGTATTCATAAAAAAGTGCATTGGTACCAAGGTCATGGATTTGGTTATCAACTGACAAAATAACACTTTTGGATGTATTAAACCTAAATGTACACAATTAAAATTATTATTATTATCATAAAACTACATATAATAATTATTAATAAATAATATAGGCTAGCTGTACTTTAAACCCAATATGGCAATAGAAATAGGAAAAAAATAAGTATATCTATATATTAAGGCTGTCAACAATAATAAAAATTACACTTGTTCATATAAATTCACATGAATATTTAATATTTTATATGCATATATAATGTTAACTTATGTGTATATTTCCTATTTTCTCAACATTAAATGTCTTTTCATCTGAATGCCAGTTCAGAGATGAAGCTACCTGCTCAGTCTGGTTTTTTAACCCACAGCACTGATAGTTTGTAAAGTGTAATGATGACTACTTTAAGCATGCTAAATTAGATAGTGTATATAATGATTTAAAAGCAACATTTCTGGTTTGTTCTCCAAAGCAGTATTGAATTAGGTTTTGAGTTTTACTGTGGGGTACTAGAAAGCCTTTAATTTTCATTTGTTACCTAGAACGCTTCCTCATTTGTGGCAACATGGACAAAATCACTATTATGCATGCAGTGTGACTGTGTGTTTGTGTATGTGTAAGCCCAGAGTTGGCGTTACAACTACAAACAAGGTCTGAGCCTTCAAGCCATGGAACATGATATACAAGCTCTCCTTCACACACACACACACACACACACACACACACACACTAACATGCTACCCCACCCAAAATCCTTCAGTCAAAACAGCCCCAAACCTCACATTCAGGAACACTCATGTGAGGAACAACAGGTAACGCTATAGTCCACCAGTGTGAGTTCTCCTCAAAACCTTGCTCTTTCTTTCATTGTGCCAGAGGACTGTCTGTTCCATCATTATACTTCACAATATCTCACACAGTCTCATAAAAATGTCCCTTGAACTGTTAGTGATGGACACCTGCGGCACTGGCAAATCAGCATTCAACATATCACTCTCCTCACACAGCACATATCTGTTATGAGTGTGCTACCCAGCATGCTTTGTGCAAAGAAGGGGAATAAGGACTCCTCTGTCCACACAGGAAACAAGCCCATGAAACATGCCAGCAGAGACCACACTAGCCATTCAGAGACTGAATGATGCTTCAGAGGTGAAAGTGAGCAGCAAAACACCAAAACAAAATAAAATAGAGTGGTATCCTATATTATATCTGAATGATCAGCAGACTCATATTCATACAAATCTCCAGACGCTGGCAAAATGAACAGCAGCGTATCCACGGGTGAAAAGTGAGGCAGCTAAATGAATGCTAATTCTACGAATACTAATTTCACTGATGTACCATTGTTGAAACAAAATCTTTTCCTTTTGGAGATTTTTTGTTTTTCCCCATTAAAAAGATGGAAACTACATTAACCACTTAATTTGTAAAGTCAATTTGGGGCAAATTTATAATAGTAGGCTAATTCGCCATGGGTTTTAACTGAAGCTCTGTGGTTAATACTGCTTGATGACAGTTTTATAATACAATACTAATTCCACCCAAAATGCATACCTTAACCATGTAATTTGAAAACACTGTGAGCTTTAAAATATGGAATGATATTGCAGACTTTATTCAAAAGGCATAATATCTTGCTATTGTTTATAAGGATGACAACAGTTGTATGACTCATCAAAAACACCAGCTCAAAATATTGTGGTAGTTGTCCTTACTTGAACTTATATTTACAGCAGCTTAAAAAAAACTGTGTGCAATTCATGTTGTACAGATCATATTATACTAAATAACAAGAATATTAATAATTAAATGTTTTAAAAAAATGATGAACTCACTAGCTCAAATTTGCAACCCTCACTGGAATAACGTTCCTGCAAAATGATATTGTGTTGGTTCTTGCTCGTTTCGAGACACTTTTTACACAAAAAGCATGTTTAATTTTACCTGAAATTTGGCAGCATTAATTACATCGGTTGTAAGTATTGATGCAGATCTGAAATGAAACGTCTGGTGAGTGGAGCAAAAAGGTTAATGCTCTATCATTTTTTTTTTATAATGTACCACCTTAACTAAACCCCAAGCTAAACCTTACTATTGAACATCTCCATTAAATACATTAAAATAGCTGCCAAATATTTTTATGAAGATGGCCGGCAGATGAAGTTAAAGGATTTGAAGGGAATTAGGCTAAACACAGCAATCGCAAGAAGTCCCAAGTACATTTCTGTACACGTTATTAATAATAGTAATACAGGCAGGAGAACTGCAGCAGCAGCAGATCTTATACCTCTCAGCTTTCATCACCGACACATATCTAAAGTGGAGTTACACAAATAATGCTTGTACTTCAGTTGCATTTAGCATGCTTTTTCTCACAGTTCACAGCATGTGTGTGTATGTATAAACAGTAGCACAGAAGGCAGGGGCCACGTTCTCTTGAAAGTGCACGTTGTCTTCTCTACTGCACTTCTTTTTACTCGAGTCCACCATCCAACTTGCAAACCTCTTTTTAAGTTCAGAGACAAGTCCATCATTCATATTCCATGCAGGATCTCCTTTTCTCCTTAAGACAGGTGCACGACAAGCTTTGAGAAACTTTTTACATTTGAAGGTGAACAAGAACAGTAGTCAAGTTTTGTAACTGTAACTCGGTAATCCCATTGATATTCACAGTACGAGACTGTGGATCTCTGGATGACGCAAGAGAATTTGACTCTTGCAGCTTTGATTATATTAAAAAGTGTTTTGAGGACACATAGTCACACATACCATGTCATTCCCTTTCTTTATCCCTTTATCTCCTCTTTATATCTCATTGGTAAACTCTCTCTCTCACATGCACACACGCGCACACACACACACACACACACACACATACAGTACTACTATTTAGGGCAGCCAACATCCTCTAGAAAGCTATCCTCTCTGTGTGTGTGACATATAAAGCATATTTCTGGGGCACTCCACCCTGTTCACACTGGGAGATTCGCACACACACACACACATCAATATTTGCACAGAACATGGATGGACGGCATTCAAGAGTGAAAACTCTATCAAACGAGATATGAAACTCAAATAGAAAGCATGGCACGTCAGCCATCCACACTTTATATAAAGCACTTTTAATTCAGTCTGTCTGCAAATGACATCTCTGAGTTGATGTCAATTCATTTTTAAGTCAAATTCACAATATTTTAATTCATTTTCTTTTTTCACTCTAAGACATCCATACATACACATTACGTACACGTAATGTTTGGATTCAGTAAATAAAATGTTTTATGGTTTTAAAAGAAGTCTCTAATGGTTTTTGAAGGCTCCATTTATCTGATCAAAATACAGTAAACACAGTAATGCTATGAAATAGTATTGCAATTTAAAATAGCTGTGTTCTGTTTGAATACATTTCAAAATGTAATTTATTCCTTTTATTGCAAAGCTGAATTTTCATCAGCCATTACTCCAGTTTTCAGCTTCACGATCCTACAGAAACAATTTTAATATGCTGATTTGGTGCTCAAGAAATATCAATGCTGATAATAGTTATGCTGCTTAATATTTTTGTGGAAACAAAGATATATTTTTATCAGGATTCTTCTCACTGACTCCAAGCGATAGTGCAAAGCGATTTGTACAGCAAATATGATGCATCTTGTATACATGAACATTATTACTATTAATCTTGCAGGACATTATGTCATATGCACAGATACTTTATGGACTTGCCTGCATATGCATGTGATGTCAGCACAATTCTGACTTGCTAAGGATTTACGTCTTCCAAGGACAATCACAATAAAGTATAAACTCTACTGACATTTACTCAAAAATCCCAGAGGGAATCTTACCAAACTTTAAAACAACACAGCATTATTCCAGAACACTGATGAAAATAATTGAGATAATAGCATACTGTACAAAACCATGTATGTCAGGAAATTAACAACAACTGATGATGATAAATTCAGCCATCTTGACGTACTGTATTTAACAGTGGTGAGTTTATCACCATACCGATAAGAGAAAATAAATGATGGTCAGCATATTTCCCCTGACCAGACTCGATCACGCAGGTTATTTACAACTGCGACTGGCCCATGCCCCACATACTGAGAAGATGCAAGAGCCGAAACAGATTGTAGCCTCTGTGCTTTTGATTAACAGCGGTAGCCTTGGAGAGAGAGAGTTATGAGAATATATGGTGGTTGGCACACACTACATAACCTACTTCTACAACAGTCTGTGAATCAAAAAAACTTCAAAGGAAATAGCCTGGGTCACACTTCACATTACAAGGTAATCTTATGAGTACGTTCTGAGTAATACTAATGAACAACATGATGAAACCGGTGTTGGCTGGTACGTTTCTTTTCTGACTCACAGCTTGGTGTCACAAAGTTGTGTCCTGATCAAAAATCGGTAAAAGTTTACAACAGGGATCAATTCTGTTTACATTTCTTAAATACATTAGTTAGCATTAACTAACAATAAATATATTTCTAAAGCATTTATTAGAATTAGTTCATGTTAATTTTAATATTTAGTACTAATACATTGAAATCAAAAGCTGTATCGGTTAATATTATTTAAAGGACTAACATTAACAAAGATTAATTATCACCGAAACAACTGTTTTGCTCATTCATGTATTAACTAATGGGACTTCGTTGGAAAGTGTTACTTAAAAAATAATTGGTATTATCATAAAAATAAAAAAAAATTAACTCTTTACATTATAGCTTCAGGATTGATTGGGATATGCAGTATAATATAAGAATAGTTAATTCATATTTGATCTTAACATTGTATGCTAAAAACATGCCTTCACATAACACACTCCCCCCAGTAAACATATATAAGGGCCAAACAATATATATATATATATATATATATATATATATATATATATATATATATATATATATATATATATATATTCAAGGGCTGACTCGGACCAAATGTAATATTTTAAGAATCAAACAGTATATACCTGATTGAGACAATAAACATGAAAAAGCAAAAATAGGTAGCATAATAAAATAGCCTACTACTGTAAAATTGGCAAATTTAATAAATCTTGAAAATGAATTTTCATTTTATCCTATAATATCAATGAATAAGGAACTCTGCACTAAGCTTTAATGTAGTAGATAAAAGTACATTTTCATTACGGATTGAGGCTGGATGATGAGGGTCACTGTATATGTACAGGTATCCTGGAGGCAGGTGCACTATAGTGGGACAGGTGTGTTGCATCTCTGACGGCACTTTCAGCGTCCCGCTGGGAAACACTTACAATGATCCAGCTCTTATGTTTCATCTTAATTATAGAGCTTAAACGGGATTGAGTTGCTGTATAAATTCACAACCTGCACAACAAGTTTGACCGTTATGTGATTGAAATCAATGACAGCGATTCCGCTCCTTCTCGAACACGTTACGGATTTTGTTCCGAAACTGCGCTGTTTTCTCTCAGACAAAATGATTAAGCATCTAAAAGATGCTAATTAAACATTAAACATATAGAATAAGCTATTTATAAATATTAACAATTGACTGCAACCTTTTTGCAAACATCACAATAGAGTAACCTACATGCAAAAGATAAATGCTTACCGTGTATATCGTGAAAGAGAACGACAGAGCGTTTATTGTAATTTCATAAAAACAGAGCCGGCGTAACCGGAAATATCCTCGGATAAGGGGCGATGTGTGGCTTTGGTATCCAAGTGAAGGCTCGGCTGAACCTAGTCACTGCAGATCACTGACTGCGGCGTTGTTTCACTATCCACAAGCGATAGGGCTGCCGTCACTGGCGACAGCAGGGTGGGCGGAGCTTCGCGCGCTCGCGCGCTCGCTCTCCGTAGCGCTCGCGCTGCACAGATGTGTACGAGGATTAGCAAGAGCGGCTCCAGATGATCTCGGACAAAATACTATGTAGCTAAAATAGTGTGACAAGTTTACGCTGTGGATTATAAAAATCAAGCAGAGGGTCTGAACTGAAATAGTACGCCTGGACATTAAAGGTCACTGATATAAAAATCTGAGCACTCATATACATCCTTTGAGTGGAGGATTGACGCTTGGTATAGCGAGATGTTCATTGAGCAGTTGTTTCAAAAGTTTGCGAATTTTGTATTAAAACATTGTTGAAAAACATAGCCTAAAAAACAGCCTAAATTCGTCTGCTGGTGTCCAAGCCTGGGTTTAGTTAGGATTTGCGCTGAAAAGTGCCCAGAAAGCCATCTCATGCTGGTTTAAGTATTAAAAGTATATTAACTAGTCTACTAAAGAGAAAATAAATATTAAATTAATATGTATTTCCTCTTTAATAGTCTTTAATCTGTAGTACAAATTAACAGCTGTGTTTATAATCTAAATCTCAGTTTCTCAGTTAACATTAATCCATGAATTCCATGTTGAAACAACATCTTGAGATGAGTTTTGCTGTTAAAAACTGCCTCTTTCTTTTCATACACACAATTCAAAAGCTTGGGGTCGGTAAGATTTTTAAAATGTTTTTAAATTAAAAAAAAAAAGTATCTTATGCTACCAAATTCTCATTTTTTTTTGTTGAAAATAAAAATAAAAAACAAAAAATGGTAACAGTAAAAACAGTAATATTAAGAATTTTTTATGCATTTAATGATTTCTTTCATGAATAGAAAGCTACAAAAAAAATATCCTTGCTGAATAAAAAGTAATCACATAAAAAAAACTCTTACTAATCCCAAACTTTGAACAGTAGGGTAACTGCAAAATTAGACCACATGAAACAACTTTAATCAATTTAAATACTTTAAATACAGAAGAAAGGTATAATTATTCAGGATATTTTATTTACTTTTCAGACTTCAATATACATTTTCGAACTGTTCTCTGATGCCCTCTATTGCTCAGAGTGACTAATTGCAAGGCAGCAGGACCACTGCATTCTCAACTGCATTTGGAAACACTAATGTTACAAATAAAAGATGATAAACAACTGCAAATAAATAATTGCATTTCTTTTCATTTAAGATGGTTATTTGTAGACAACAACAGCATTGACCTGGTGAGATGCACGTAAAATACACATGTATGACGTAGTCATCTGAATGTATCTCAAGAATCCATTTTGAGGCAAACACCAGAACCACATCAGCAGGTCTCAACAAATTCAGATCCTTTCAGCGTCTTAAAAGCTGTCACCTCAGCCTCATGTCCCTTCAAAGGGATTATCTCTGTCCAGTCCGGAAGAGATTTCTATGGACTGTTCACTTTTTGAGATTTTCCTGTACCTCCTTGAAGATCTGTTCCTCTAGGCTGGATGTGTCATACTCTTTCAGCATATCGTACGGCCTCCACGGTTCTGACCACTTCTGAGCGTGCTCCATCATCTCTGGGGTCAAACATAAGTCAAAGCGGATACCCTTAATGTTAAACTTGGGACGCTCCCAACGTTTAGACCACGGCTTTGGCCTCATTTTTACTTTTAACTACAGGAGAAAGAAAGAAACATACAGGAAAGTATTTAAATTTAGTGGCTGAACACTATATATTAGTGGCTGCAGGTATATATTACCATTACAGATGAAAAATGTTTTACTGGAACGTCTTACCAGATTAACCGGAACATCTCCTGTTATCTCATAATGGACAGGTTGCATGTCAAAGTCGAAGGTGCTGTACTCAGGTAGAGCATCTCTCAAGTACATGAGATTGTCGTCCAGTCTCTTCTCCAGCTTCAACACTTCAATCTTGCGCATACGTGGACTGTACAACTCATAACATATCTCCACACCTACAGTCAACAAAAAACCTATTACCATGAAATTCATAACAAAATGACAACAAAAGTCAAAAAGCATTCGACTTTTTTTCAAAAAGTATTCTCATGTTTAGAACAGCTTGGTTCCTGTAGCTCACTTTGTTTCCTCCGCTATATTTCATATGTGTTTTGTCCACATAAATGTATTATTCACTACTGTAAAGTGACGTGAATGGCAGACTTTTTGGACTAATCATTGTAGATCATTTTCATTTTTGTTAATTTATTAGTTGTCACACCACTACAGAACAGACATTGAAACAAAACTAAAATGTAAAAAGTAAAATTAAATGTGACAAGTTTTTTTTTTTTTACCCTGGCCATCGACCACATTCCTAAGTATGAAAGTAGCACCCAATCCTTTTCCAGAACGCTGAATGCAGATTCCAACGAAGCGATTCAAGTTCCCGTTCACATGAGGATCAGTCATGGTCACTGCTAAAATACTGCCTACATGAAACAATAAAGAAAATATTTAAGGAGGAACAGAGAGTGGCATTTTTCAATCACCCTAAAATGGAGGAGTCTTGCAGTGTGTTACAATCATTAGTATTTCTTACCAGCGTAAAACTCTGGAATGTTGAGAACTTTCCGTCTCTGAATCATGTCTTTCCGTTCTATTGAAAATTTGACAGGGTTTGTGCGCTGACGAGGAGGGATGAACTCTGGACTCAAAAACCTAATCAGACATTTATTTTGTGAAGCAACTGAATCATGAAACATTCTACTAATAACAGTTTGAAAATATAAATATTAAACAGCTGACAGTTATGTATAGTGACGCAAACGTTTTATCAAATTTTGCCATTTTGAGTTGGAATCTTTTAAATGGTTTGTGAGCATCTAACTGCCTCTAATAATAATAATAATAATTGAAAAAAAAAAAATATATATATATATATATATATATGCCTTCACTTTTTCTGTTCTCTTACTTTGGTCCTAGCTTTTTACTTTTATGAATGATGTCTGAAATCTTGTATCACAGGCAATTCTCGTGTTTATTACCATCTTATGATACATTGCTTGTTGTATTTCTCAACTGTAAGGATAAAAGTGTCGGCCAAATGGATAAATGATAATGTAATTAAAAATTTTCTAAAGAACCTGTTATATCTCAATAAGCTGGCAAGTGTAAACTAAAACACAATCATATGCATTTAT
Organism: Carassius carassius; assembly: GCF_963082965.1. Classification (NCBI taxonomy): domain Eukaryota; kingdom Metazoa; phylum Chordata; class Actinopteri; order Cypriniformes; family Cyprinidae; genus Carassius; species Carassius carassius. Next base: position 14,400,352 of record NC_081772.1, on the reverse strand, counting down.
TCCACACCACACATACCGTCGCAGAGAGGCTTCTTTCTGTGTTTTGTCTATGATAACTGGTTTGGATGGAGGGGTGAACTTTGGAGGTCCATCTGACGTTACATTGTGCCTCAGTACAGACGTCGACAGAAGTCCTAGGAATCAAATAAATATTCTTTATGTGTACACATCATTTTAGGTTTCGGTAATAGTTAACTTATTCAATACATAAGTGCTGTAAACATTATAAACTACCCCAGAGTTATTCACTTTAAAGATCGTCTCATTAGTGCTCTTTTCTGTTTTTACAATCTAATATGGTGATGCTAATGGGGAACATAAAACACAATAACATACGTTCATACTGAGGGAAATTTCTAAAAATCCGTAGTAAGCCCATCATTTGTCTCGTCCTCCCTGTGCACCCCGCCATGTTTGAATTCGGACAGGGGAGCGTGTATAGAAGAAACATTCTGATTGGCTGGCCAACCTCGATAACGATGCCTGTGGCTGGCTGGATGTTGAAAACGTCTTCTTCTTCTTGGCTTTTACTGTCTATGTTTTAAAGGCGGCTGGCAACCACCATAATTAGGTGCATTACCGCCACCTTCTACTCGGAGTGTGGAACAGAGAGTTACGTTCTGCTTATTTATCCCGTCCTTTTAAGAAAATTTATGAAATATTTATTTCACTTGCTCATTTTATAAAATATTTAAAATGTACCATCTGAATTCCATTCTTTTTGATTTCAACTATCATATTACTTCTTTCTTCCTCATATTTGTATTACATTCAAGAATGTTTCTTCTGTTTTGCATTGTTCACATAGTCCATTTGGATGCTTCCCCTAATATTTTGAGTATACTATTAAGATTGAAATGTCCCAACAATATTCTAGTATAGACAACCTTTCTTTCCTTCTTTTACCAATGTCTTATTTTTTTTTAACTTACTTTGTTGATTAAATTGTAGAGAAATCTACCCTTTTCGTTGTTGTTTCGTTTATGTGAAAACTAAAATGCATTATACCATATGAATTATTTTTATGTTAAAACTATGGCGCTCTAAATTAATCGTGTATGAATGCTATAATTACAAAAAGTTGCGACCGTCCCAAAATAAACAAATTTGACTGTAAAAAAAAAAAAAAAAAAAGAAATTAAAAAAGGGATTCTCAAAGATGACAAAAAAATTGTACTAGAATACTAAAATGACGAAAGTGTCAGGGGCTAGTGCCCCTCATGTGACAAATCTACGATCCCCTTACTTTTTTATTTGAAGCGGTCTAAATAAATCTTTCATAGGAATAGCTCTCATTTATAATCAGTATGTTCACTTATTGTTTTCTTTTGGATGAGATACAAACAGTAATATTTCTATGGGTAGGCCTACTACCTAATCAAATACAGATATGTGCGCATGCGCAGTGAGGCTGCTCCTTGTGGCGGAAGGTTCGTGTTTAATCCACTGACACACGTGTTACTGTGTGGCGTCTGCAGTGGTCAACATCAGCACACAGTGGACCTTCTCATATCCGACAAGTCTACCAGCGGGCCACTCGAGCAGCCGTCAAGTAAGATACTTGCTTACCATTTGGAAGTAGAGAAGTTATAAACATAATTGTTTTGCTAAGTTACCATTACAATTTTTATTGTAAATGGCTGTGATTTAATATGCACCAAAACAACCTTCTCAGTCTTCAGTTATTAACGTTACTTATTAGTGTGTGACTTAATACATTCACAGAATGTTTGTTGTGATATTATTCATTTATTCATGTGATTTTAATTTAAGTTGACCTTTCAATCTTTCCCATTATCACTTTTATTGTAACTAAATAGGTTACCTCTGTCTAGGCTGTGATTGTCTGCCTTGTGATGCAACCCACAAATTATTTGTTTAACCCGTTCCTTATTTCATCACTTATTCCCCATAGAAGTCAATGTCTAAAAATTTTCTCTTTGAAATAAATTAACCCAGCTTTTATTGCTGATCATTTTAAGGTAAGACAGGAAATGCTCTGCTATTATCCCCCAGTATGTACAAATGGGGGGGAAAAAAATTGCAGCACAAGTTTCTCTTTCTGTCTTCCTATCAGGATCATGCCTGTCGTGCGGTTTTACAGAAAAGAGGAGACTGGTGAGGGTCGGGTCATACGAAGGATTGCACAACTGTATCCAGATGTCACTATATTAACAGAGCTTTGCTACAATGTAGAGCTGGACGGTGAGAGAATGTTGTATGAAATAGCAATGAGTTTGTGACTCTGTGGCAGGTCAAGTCACATTTATTTTATTTGCGCTGCACAATACATATTGTTTCAAAGCATTAATAAACAGGAAAACAGCATTGATGTTGGAATTTAAAGTTCTTCATTTGTGAAATTAATACAATCAGCTGTAAAGCAGGTCTAAAACAGAACAGGTCATTATTCAGCTCAGTTTAGTTCATTAGAATAAGTTTAGTTCAGTGAAAGTGTCAACATTGCAAAGTTAATTTGTTATGACGCAAAATTATTTCAGTTGATGTCAGTGTTGATACAGTTTAGTTCAATAACAGTGTCAGTGTTGCAGAGTTCACCAATTATGAAACAAATTAATAAAGAAGATCTACAGAAGGCAATAGTGTCATAAGCTGGCTCATTTTTGTTCAAGTGTTGTTTTTTTCATCCAGTAGTGTGAGTGCAGCCATGCTGGGAATATTTCTGAATATTAGGTGTGTTTTTCTGAAACCTCAGCGGTGCCTCTCTTCATCTTTGTCATCTCATCAGCATCATCTCTTTCTCTCCCAGGGTCTGACTCTTTGAGTGTGGAGCAGAAAGGTACATTGTGCTGGTTGTTTAGTCCTCCTTATTCTGTCAGCTTGTTAGAGGAGCCCACTCTAAAACCAGCGAATGGTGCAAGGATGGTGGAGATTGGACCCAGGTAACATCTACCACTGCCTTATCATGATGGTATGGCATTTTAATCTTTAATACACATCACATCTTTCAATTATATCTTGACCTTTATAGGTTGAACTTCTCCACTGCTTGGTCCACCAATGCTGTGTCCATCTGCCGAAGTGCAGGTCTGAGCCAGGTGACGAGAGTTGAACTCTCCCGCAGGCATCTGATCAAGGTCACGAGAATGGCTTTAAATAGCTTTACATTTCAGTGCGATTTTTCTTTTTCCACCCATTTTGATTAAAAGCTCTATTTTTCATTTCCATCTAGCCCCAGAAAAGGAATAATGGTGTTTTGAAGGATGGCGAAATGGAGAGGCTGATTTGCTGCTTGTATGACAGTATGACCGAATGCGTTTACTCCCACCCAATCATGTCGTTTGCTGTTGATATCCAGCCACAGGAAGTGTTTGAGGTGGACATTCTAGGAAAAGGTCGAACTGCCTTAGAGCAGGCCAATGATGAACTCGGTAAGAGATGCTTTTGGAGTCTGGACCACTTTTCCACTAAAAAATAAATAAATAATAATAAACTAGCTTGAAGTACCATTGTAATATCTAGTGAGAGGCAGATTAATCAGCCAATAGTTGGTCTTTACAACATTTTCCACCTCATCTGATTTGCCAAATTGTAAAAATTCCCATATCTGTCAAGTACTAGTGTAACCATCTGACGCTATCTCATCATTTTACCATTATATTAGGAGTACAAGGATATAAAACCAGTAGCAGTATCACATGAACTACATGAAAATGACATTATTCTTAAAGACTAAAGACACTGAAATATTAAAAAAATATGACTTAAATTCCTTAAGAACTGTGTGTGTAGGCACTAATCAGTGATGAGATCTGCGCCTCTTTCTTCTAGAAATAATGATCCAGTATTTTAAGATCACATGCGACTTAACATGATTAGAGAAAGAGTGGATGTCACAAGATAAGAGGAGCCATTTTGATTAGATCACGAGGTGTTTGAAAGGAAAGAATGAATGACTGTGTGAGACACAGTAAACCGGTGGGTTACACCAAAGTTCACTGTCTGCATCTAAGATTAGTGAAGGCCTACTGGGTTAGAAATAAAATTACACTGATTTTTAACTGTTACTTTGACATTCAAGCCTTCATTACAAAGAGATCATTAACAGTCCATTAAAATGTAAAGGTATTTCTTATTTGGGGAATAGGTCATAATAGTTTTTCTTCATTGAATTGGACTTTTTTCAAGTCTTACCTTAGCAAATTTTGCCGCATTGTGTCAGACAAGGTTTTGCTCTTTACTGTTGTTCGGCATCATTTAAAAATTTGGGGAATGTAAGATTTTTTTTTTCTCTTAAAGAAATGAATACTTGTACTTAGCAAGGAGTCAAGGCCACATAAAATGTATCAAAAGTGACATTAAACGTTTACATTGTTATTTGAACATTGTCAACATTGATAATAATAGTAATATAAATGTTTCTTTAGCAACAAATCAGCATATTAGAATGATTTCTGAAGGATCATGTGACACTGAAGACTGGAGTAATGATGCTGAAAATTTAGCTTTCCCATCACACAAATAAATTGCTTTTTAAAAATATATTCAAATAGAAAACTTTTAAATTGTAATGATATTTCACTATTTTTACTGTATTCAAAAACATTAAAATTTTATCCTCAAACTTTTAAACAAAAGTTTATGGAAGATCTGTCTGTTTTGATACTGTAGTTTTAACTGCAATTTTATTTCAATTCTTCAAAAAACTCAAAACAAAAAACAAATTGGTTTCTGGGTCACCTACAGTTGCGAGAAATGTTACTCAAGGTGTTTTCCTGTTCAGTAAGTTTATGTATGTTACTATAATAAGTTAATGTTAATTTAATCATTGAAGTGTTGAAAGTAATAGTTACAGTACCATAATAAATGCATTATGAACAGGATGTCCTGTAAAATGGTTATCTTGTCTGAGTTAACAACAGTAACCAAGGGTGGAGGTGCTTAGCAAAGAGGCAGTTTAGAATATTTTGTTTTGTTTTTTGCATCCATTTCTGAGCATCCTTTTCTTCATTCCATGTTTATCTGGTTGCTGTCTGTGTCTGTCTATATGAGCAGGGTTGGCGTTTGACTCTTGGGATCTGGACTACTACACGGCACTCTTTCAGAAAGTGAAAAGGAATCCTACCAGTGTAGAATGCTTTGATCTGGCTCAGTCCAACAGGTGTGTGCTCTCCAGAGAGTAAACACCACTGGAAAGTGTGACTTTTATCTGCAATAACATGTGCAGTGACAGTCTCATGCTCTCTCTGCCCTGCAGTGAGCACAGCCGCCACTGGTTCTTCCGAGGGCGAATGATCATTGATGGAGAAGAGCAGAAGGAGACGCTCTTCAGTCTTATAATGGGCACTCAGCACCATAGCAACCAGAACAATGTCATCAAATTCTGTGACAACAGCAGGTTAGATGCTTGACCGTGAATGTCAACCCTTTTGAATTGCACTTGGACAGAATGTCTCAATCTGTGGTTCTTGTGTGTTTGTAGTGGCATTAAAGGCATGGACCTGGAGTGTATGTATCCCACAAACCCTGCGCAGGCCAGTCCATATAAAAGGCGACATGCTAGCAGACACATCATCTTCACTGCAGAGACACACAATTTCCCCACCGGTCTGATCCTAAATACATTTAACCTGCTTGCTTATTTATTTACAAATGTGGTATGAGAATTAGAATTAAAATAGTTATTACTTACAGCACGATCAATAAGCAAAATATTAATTGTAGCATGGAAATATTCAAATATTTTTGCAAATATTTTAATAATATAGTACATTGAAAAGTGCTATGTTTTAGTAATAATTATATATATATATATATATAAAATTACAATATTCTTTCTTGCATTTATTTTGTCTCGAATTGGCTTTTATTGGTGTATTTTCAATTATTTTAATTTCTTCAAATACTTTCAGTTTTGTCTTATTTTGATTTTTTAAAATATTTTTTTATTTATGTGTAAACAATTGCCAGTTAATTGTTTTTTTTAATGTAATATATATATATGTGTGTAATAATATTTTATTTTACCTTTGCACCTAATGAAAACAATTTTTTTTTGTTTTGTTTT